>NC_059107.1:137482070-138222070 GCF_020740685.1 Jaculus jaculus
AGTTATAATAATATATAAACATTATTATTCAAAGTACTGTTATTATAAAAGTAATAATAATTTATATTATTATTCAAAGCATTATTATTATTATAAAAGTGATAATAAGCAGGGAATAGTGGCACATGACTTTAATCCCAGCACTTGAGAGGCAGAAGTAGAAGAATTGCTGTGAGTTCGAGGCCAGCCTGAGACTAATTCCAGGTCATCCTGGGCTAGAGTGAAACCTTACCTTGAAAAACCAAATAAATAAAATAAAAAGCAATAATAATATGATAAGTAGTTTGAGTTTTCTACTTGTTCTCTTTTATAAGTTTGAACTAATTTAAAGTAAAAGATGTTGCAGTATATTACCTACTATAAAACTGAGCTTACTTTTATCATGGAAATACATTTGAGACCATGTGAAGCATGATGTTTTGGATTTTAACTACTAAAACAGATTTGTACAGCATTCTACTCTGTCATGCTTATTTAGTGAACTTTCTGTTTTAATTTATCTTCTGCACATCACTGCCTTTCCCTCCCCTCATCGCAGTTAAATTTGGAATATCCATGCTCTTGATGAGAGAAGATGCCCATCAGTGGCTTTCCTCTGTTCTGCTCTCTGTACCACAGCGATTCAACACACATTAGAGGCCGTATCTATGCAACCTAGGTATTTCTCATGCCATTTATTCTGGCTAAATACCTTATTACAAAAATCTTTCATTTTGTGTAGCAAAATCTGTGAAGTTAGACACCTGTGTGTTCACTGAAAGGCAATCAACTTCACTGCAAAATAAGTCGTTTTCAGAGCATTACCCTGTTTCTGGCTCTTTATGCTCTCATTTCCATTCTGAATGTGTCTTGAGATACCACAGTTATTAAATTAAATGACTAAGAGACTTTTCTGCATGTAGTATTTCAGTAACCACATCTGTGTGGCAAGCCCAAGTTCATGAGCACTTGACATAATACCCAGTTAATCCCATCCCTAAGGCCATGCTGTAGGCCCAAACTCTTTTACCATGGAATTTTTTAAATGAGTGATTGCTTTCAAGAGAAAAAGATGAGTACAATAGTTAAATGACTTATATTTCCACCTCTTCCCTTCCAAAACTTATAAGCAAGTTGGGATTTGAACTTTCGGCCATTTGACAGTGAATGTTTTAGAGATTTGCTTTGAGTAGAAACTTTAAAATATGTATCTGAACCACTTCAGCAGTAAGTACAAGCTGACTCAAATGTGTTTAAAATTAAGCCAGGTATGGTGGCCGATGCCTTTAATCCCAGCACTCGGGAGGCAGAGGTAGGAGGATTGCCATGAGTTCGAGGCCACCCTGAGACTATATAGTGAATTCCAGGTCAGCCTGGGCTGGCATAAGACCCTACCTCGAAAAACCAAAAAAAAAAAAAAGTTTAAAATTAGCTTTCACATAAGGTTTAGTAACAGCATTACAGTTAATAACGTTAATAATCACACGCATATAGCCTTTCAATAGTAATAATAGATTCTCTTGGAGCAGTAGTAAACTGAGCCCGCTCCACACACGACCCAGCCCTGATGTGCACATGACAGGGTCAACGCAGGTGCACTAGGACCAGTGCAGGTTACAGAGTGTTGCTGTGGACAGTTTTGTTTCGACTCCTGAGGACATCAGAGGTGGCTGCTGCTGGGTGTCGGGAGCCCCTAGGACAGCCCCAGCCAGCTCCCAGGCTGGAAGCCCCTGAGGAGGCAGCTTAGTTCTGACACCCATTGACTGAGGCCCCTGTGCTCCTGGCAGAAGTGCTTCTCTCTTCATGAGTAGCAGAGTCAGTACATCTGTCTGGTGTTGGGTTCTACCCATACCTGATTGGGATACGTTTTATTGATTTTCAAAAGACAGGGAGGAAAGAGGCAGAGAGAGAGAGAGAGAGAGAGAGAGAGAGAGAGAGAGAGAGAGAGAGAGGGAGAGAATGGGTGCACCAGGGCCTCCAGTTGCTGCAGACGAACTCCAAATGCATGTGCCACCCTGTGCATCTGGTCTTACTTGGGTACTGGGGAATCAAACCCCTGTTGTTGGGCTTTACAGGGAAGCGTTTTAAGTGCTGAGCCATCTCTCCAGCCCAGGGGACATCGTTTTTGGCTTAAAGCTTTTTATTATGGAAATGTTCACCAATACACAGAGAAATGAGTATAATGAACCTCTTTTCAAAGCTTCAAGTTTTGTGAACATTTTTCCAGTATTGTTTCATCCTTTTATAATGCCTTTTTTGGCGGGGAAGATGGGGGATAGAAATGTCTTAGAAGCGTACCTCAACACCGTGTCCCTTCTCTTATGCCCACTTCTGCACATCTGTAACAGATAAGAGCACTGCTATGATGTTCCACAGTTACCCACTATCCCATCACATAAAGGAATGCTCCTTCCTTGTCCACTTTCTATTAGGGCTTCTGAGAAGCAATAGTCCCTTCTTCCTTCCCCACCTCTAAAGGGGATGCAAATCAAAAGCTAGAAATGCACACAAGAAAGAGGAACACAGCCTCAGATTCGCACCCCAATGGGGCTCCGTCCTGGCTTGGAGCTCTCCTGCTGGTTCACACAGTGTTGTAGTTCAAGGGAAGTTCAGACGTTGTCACCTCGGGCTAAGTGTCTGTGTCCTGAAAGAGTTCCTTTCCTCCTCCGCCCTAGGATCCACGTTAGCCACGTGCTGAACGACACCCACATGAAGTTCTCACTCCCATCGGGCCGCAAAGAAATGAAGGACGTGTGCATCCAGTTTGATGGTGGGAGCTGCTCTCCCGCAGGGGCTCTGTCCTACATTGCGCTGCCACATTGTTCCCTGATAGTCCCCGCTGCCACCTGGATCAGGTACTGTCTGGATCCACAGTGAGCTTCTCCTCTTGTGCTGATGGCTCACACACATCTAGGGCACGGATTTCATGCACTCAGCAATGGTAATTGTTTCTAAATTCCTCTCTCAAAGCTCCTCCCAGGATTCATTCCTAGAAGGATGCATACTGACAAAGTTGGTTTGCCCCCCTTGCCCAGCTGGCACCACGGCGCTTCCACATCGTGCTCCAGCGCTGCCGGTTTGCTCTTTGCCATGGCTGCCAAATGTTTTTGTTCAGCCCCAGTCACTGTCCTTAACCCAGCTTTCTGTGGCCTTCTCTGCACGACGTGCCACCTCCGCTCATGGTACAAGGTTCCTTTCTCACAAGTTTTCGTGTTTCTAATTGTTTTAGAGTCAGCCGTTTTGAGTGCTTGCGGAGGAATCTTGGGAGCTATAAGCAGTGTCTGCATTTTAGAGAGCCTCCTTGAGAGACTGAAGTTCCAAGATAAATTCTTCCAGATGAATCCAATCTATTAAGGGGGGAAAGTCTCTCCCTAGTCAAATTTCAATTCACCGTCAGAGTTTGGAATATAACCCTAAAGAGACTTTCTTCATCTCACACAGCATGAAGCTAATTTTCAAAGTATTCTCTAGATAAAACTACGGACAAAGCTTTGAGGAAAAAAGAGGGGGGAAAAAGGAAAAAAATCACTGCTGATATATTCTTACTTAAGATTAATGCTAACATGGCTGCATTCTGCTCGTGAGCTAGCGCCGTAATCACGTAGGACAGACGGGGCGGCTTAACCAGCGCAATACTCCCACATATACCTCTGGGTTCTGAGCCGGAATCTGGAGCGTAGGGAAGACGGCTGTCTTCTGAGGAGGCCTTCTTCCCATGTTTGCAGATGGCCACCTTTCCATCAGATCTTGCATCCTCATCTCTTCTTATAACTATGCCAGAGGGTCCAATAGTATTGACCTTAGTGGATTAGGGTTCACCCTAATAACCTCATTTCATTACCTCTTTAACAACTGGCTCTCAGGTTGGGAGATGTAACTCGGTGGTAAAGTATGGCCTAGCATGCATACAGCCTTACGTTTGATCTCCAGCACCAGAAAACACCTATCTCCATTCTAAGGAACTAAGGCTTAAGGCTTTGACTTACAAGCTCTGCAGCCCATTTGAAATTTCAGTAGCAAAGGCCTCACACCCAACTCTATGTTCTAGAACCAACTCTGTCCTATATATAAAAGCAGGCTGGATGTGGCATCACATGACAAATATGGTTTGTCTACTGACCTGGTTAATCCTCACCACCTGAAAAACCTACCAGGAGTTGTCCCCTTGGAAGGGGGCAGTCTGAAGCATGGGCAGGGTTTAAGCAATGTAACCAGTTCCCAGTGGTTGAGCCCATGATACCAGGGTATTTCACCATGATGTTCTTCCTTGTGAGGTCAAGGCTCCTTACTTTCTCATCATCCTGCACCTGCTGAGTTTGTGTGAGTCAGTTGCTCCTGGTCTCTGAGCTCTGAGCACCTTTGAGCTTTGGCAACAGCACAATATGTTTGGCTTGATTTTCTGGTGACCCAGACAGATCGGCAAGCAGCTGACTACACCCGACCACTCTGTGGCTAGAGGTCTCAGGACCCAGTGTCTTTTCTCTGACCAACAGGTAGATATTGGCCTGCTTTTGCCAACCTCCTAATCTTATCAGCAAGCCCTTGGCCAGTGCCACACCTGACACACCTAAGCTCCTTCCAGAATAAATGTCTAGTGGCCTATGGGAATGGGGACACCAGGATAGCCATAGCTGTGGGCAGCCATTTCTTTCATACCCCGTGACCACTTAGCTTGTATCTAACAACACACAGAGAGTGTGTGAGGTCGTTTCACTTGGTTTTGGTGAGATGAAGGTACCCTGCCTTTGCACTGAAACACAGTTTACCAAATAGGAATTTATACTTCTAATGTCATTGTCCAAAGTGTTCCCCTCCCAGTAAATAAAATACAACTGATAGGTTGGAAATTTGATTGTAAAATTTGTTAGACTGGTGAATCTTCTCATAGATTAAACAGCGATCAAACAAAATTCTGCTCAGTGAAACTCTTTCAAGGTACAGCAGATGAGATGATTTTATGTGGTAGAAATGACACAAAAAAGCTCAAATTCATTAAAGAATTTGGGCATTTTCCCAGAAGTAAAATAGGATCTGACCTGAATTTTTATATGGATGTATCAGAAACCATGAATCCATGGTCAGTATCCTTTAAAGATTTCCAAAATTATCTTGTATTTGAAATTAAAATAGGTTAATTTTTTTCTCAAATATTGCCATTTAATAGTAAGTGTGAATCAATTGATAGTTTTGTTCATAAATGTGCAATGCCTGTGGCTTACCATTTTCATTGCTTTTATTTCTTGCAGTGGTGGGCAAAATATAACAATCATGGGCAGAAATTTCGATGTAATTGACAACTTAATCATTTCACATGAGTTAAAGGGACACATAAACGTAAGTCTTTGGTTCCTTCATCATACTGGTTATTTACATTCATGATTTTGTTTTCAACACTAAAATATGTTGAGCATATGCTATATTTATCACTTTGGTATTATAAATGTTGACTTATTTCATGATTAAAAAAAAGACCTCATACTTGTAGGTTTTTAGGGTTACACACAGAGGAAAGACAAATGAACTTGGTATGACAAGACTTGCCATTTTCTCCTTGTGGCAAGTCACTTTAATGACAGTGCTTGTGAATATGTGTGAAAAATCTTTGTGAACGGCTGAGGTGTGAAGTACAAAATGGTACTTCTGTGAAGAGTTTGTGGTGGTCTGACCGCATGGAGAGAGGTGAGGTGACTTCCCGAGTCACAGAAATCCTTCCATGTGCTTCTTCTCTTGCCCTTGTCTCTTAGGGTCCATTTGACCCCTTGAATCTGCTCTCATCTTCCCTTGCCTCCTGTCTCCCTAGAGTGGAAATCTACGGGGGTAGGGGTCTGGTCGCCAGCCATGCCTCAGTGCTCCTGGGAGAGTCTCGTGATCCTCTCGGGAGCCTGTGGACGGACATGCTGAAGATGCCAGTGAGGTGGGGAGATGAAGACTTCGGATGCAGCTCAGGGCCTCCGAATGTGCTAATAGGGCATTTCCTGAATGTTCTTCCCCTCTCCCTTCCCTTTACTCCTTTTCTTTGATGAGAGCAATGTGAAGGAACCAGCCTCCCTGGGGCTCCACATGACTACTTCCTGCCAAGGACAGCAGAGCTAAGGGTGACCAAAGACTTTGTTCCTTTTGCAGTCAGTATGGGTTCAGATGTAGAAATAGGAGGCTTCAGGCACATCATTGTTACAACCTCGCCCCTCACACATCTACCTCCTGATATGTTCCGGAGCCAGCTCCCAGCCTCCCCTTGTGACTATGGGCTGTGTCTCCATGACACAAACATACCCAGCTGGGCAATGACCCTGTGACCAGAGGCAAGGCCTGTAGCTGCCCATTGACTTGTTCTCCTTCCCAAATCAAATACCACTTATTGAACACCTACTGTGGGCAAAATATTTTGCTGACTGCAAGAACAAGGAATACACAAGCCAGTCACGTCTTCCAAGAGGGATATGGCAGGCAGCTCTGCATGTAGGGTGGACAGCTGGTAGATGGCAAGGACTAAATCCTCTGGTCCCTCCCAGCTCGGCAGTCCCATCAGTCCAGGCGTGGTGGTGCATGCCTTTCATCCCAGCACTCAGGAGGCAGAGGTTTGAGGATCGCTGTAAGTTTGAGGTCAGCCAAGACTACCTAGTGAATTCTAGGTCAAACTGGGCTAGAGCGAGGCCCTACACTGGAAAGCAACAAACAAACAAAAACCAAGAAACCCTGAGTCCAAGAAGACATTGTGTGCTTTCTTGTGAGAGAGGAATTACGTGTGGATGGAATTGGGACTGCGCTGGCCAGGGGTGTACATGGGGAAGCAGGGAAGTGACTGAAAGTTGAGAAGACAGGCTCCTCTCTGGCTCTTGATGGGAAAGGCCACTCAGTCTTGCTCAACTGAATCAGGGATGGATCAGGAATGGGCTCTACAGATGGCTGCAAAGCTAGACTGGGGTCATGTGAGAGAATATCGTACTGTGAGCATTACTCTTCACTGTGTGACAGCTCCACATTGGCCCTGGTTCTGTAGGCAGTGAGAGCCCACTGAAGGTCTTTGAGCAAGGAGTGGCATGAGGACAGGCATCATTTAGGCAGGGAGACATAGGGTATTTTGGAGAGCCTCTGACTCAATGGGGACACTCATGCAGAGGCCCAGGAGTGGCTGAGATGTCAACAAGCTCTCCCCTGATCTGTTGTCAGCATGGAAGTTCTATTGGGGTGTGTGGTAGTTTGAATGGATGCCCCCCCCACCAATAGATTCAGGAGTTTTTTTTTTTAAGGTAAGCTCAACAGACTGCCTTTTTTTTTGTAATGTGAGAGTGAGAAAGAGAGAGAGCAAGTGTGCGTGTGTGCGTGTGTGTGTGTGTGTGTGTGAGAGAGAGAGAGAGAGAGAGAGAGAGAGAGAGAGAGAGAGAGAAGGAGAGTGGGGTGTGCCAGGGCCTCCAGCCACTGTAATCAAACTCCAGATGTGTCCAGCCCCTTGTGCACATGTGCAACCTTGCATGTTTGTGTCACTGTGCGTCTGGCTTACATGGGACCTGGAGAGTTGAACATGAGTCCTTAGGCTTTGCAGGCAAGTGCCTTAACCACTAAGCCATCTCTCCAGCCTGAGTTTTATTAAAGGTTGTAACTTGGTGTTATTGTGGGTGGATCAAGGGTCCAGCCCTAAGGTGTGGGGTTTGGACACAGACTTCAGTCTAAAGATTTGCAAAGTGCTTAAGTTCTGCTATTCTGAGCTCCTGGAGCTTGCTTGCTTGTGCTGCTGGTGGCTACTTTTGTTGTTGTGGTGGTGGTTGTTTTCCTCTTTATGTGGACCTATGAAAGTGGGCCAGCTTCTTCTGCCGTTATGGAACTTCCCCTCTGTCTGTAAGCTGCAATAAATCCCTTCCTCCCATAAACTGTGTCTGGTCTGGAGGGTCATCCCAGTGAGCCTAAGCTGTCTACCACAGGGTGGTCATGGAGTGGTGAAGCTGAGACAATCAACTTCCCTTTGCAGCATTATCCTTGAAGGGAGTATGAGGATAACGGTGCAGAAACCAGAGAGCCAAGGACAGAGAAAAGAACTCAAGAATGAAGCAGAGTAGCTTTGCTTTCCGGGGTCAGAGGAGAAGGGATGATTTGGGAAGATGGCCAAACAGTTGCCTGAAAAGTGAAGGCTTGGTTGCATGCGTGGATAGGTGGAGTCTTGAGATGAAGAGCCGGAGGGGTCCTGTTGCTGCTAATCGTCACTGCTGGAAAACAGTAAAAAGTCAGCTCTGCTGGGGGTTCAGGCTGCTGAGGCGCGGGCCATTGTTGCAGTGGTCTTCATTCTATCACAGGAAAGCGAAGGCAAGGTTCAGGGCTGGGATTTGGAGAAGTGCGCCCATGGAAAGGAGGGTGCGCTTGTCCCAGAGTCACCGAGCTCTTTCATTTGATATCCCCACCTGTGCCCTTTCTGCCCTCTGTCTTCTACTCCAGGACTGGAGAAAAAAAAGAAAGGAAGACCAGTTCTCTCACCGGGCAGGTTTCTTTGTTTGTTTTTCTTAAATTTTATTTATTTATTTATTTTTATTTATTTGAGAGCGACAGACACAGAGAGAAAGACAGATAGAGGGAGAGAGAGAGAATGGGTGTGCCAGGGCCTCCAGCCTCTGCAAACGAACTCCAGACGTGTGCGCCCCCTTGTGCATCTGGCTAACGTGGGACCTGGGGAACCGAGCCTCGAACCAGGATCCTTAGGCTTCACAGGCAAGCGCTTAACCGCTAAGCCATCTCTCCAGCCCATTCTTTGCATGTTCTTTGCAGAGTCCCACTGCCATCCGCACACGTCATTTCTTTTTCACATGAAACCAACCTCCTTCCCTCCCTCCTTTCTTCCTTTTTCCCCTTCCCTTCCTCTCTCCCTCTTTCCTTTTTTCCTATAGTTCTAGGGATCAAACCCAGAGCCTCAAGTACACTAGGAAAGTGCTTGACCCCTGGGCTATGTCCCCACCTCACTCCAGAAACATGTCAACCTCCTCTTACCTTATACTTAAGTTGGGGTTGGTTTGTTTGTTTGTTTGGCTGGTTCATTGTTTTGTTTTCATAAACCTGTAAATTGGGCCAGGTTTTCTTCCTTGTTTCCCAGGCGCATGCTGTTCATGTCAAGGGAGCCTCTGGTATCTTTAGCTTCTGTTTTCACCTATTCTCTGTTATACCTGAAAAGCTCTTCTTCTTTCCCTGTGGCTAGGGACTTCTGCTAATGCTTGGCCTCTTCCTCTGCTGGAGGTCCTCAGGCCAAGGACCCCCAATGCACCCGGCTGCAGGTTTCTCAGCACAGAGGTGAAGCCACATGCGGGCAGATCAGGAACCGGCCTTGCTGAGGGCTGGGCTCTTGGAGTCCCTTCCCACAGCTCCCAGGATGTCATCGCACTGGCTTGGAGGACACCTAAGCACTTTGGGCCAGAGTCATCTTCTCTCTACAGCCTGCGTCTCTTTGCGTCGCCTGTTTTCCCATTGGTCACCTCCTGACAGCTTTCACCATCGCTAATGATATCAATGATAATATTAGCTGGCGTGTGCTGAATGCTGACTGTGTGTGTGCCAGGCACTAAGCATCTTTGCAAGTATAATCTCATTCGATGCAGGCCTCATTTAATTGAATGAGCCTTTATCTCATTCCATTTCATTTAGAGTTAATTTAATCTTAGGTAGTCTGTAGTGTACCAAGAAGTTTGCTTGCCCAGGTCACTCAGCACTTAGGGGCCAGAGCAGAGGTCCTTCGGCTCTGAAAGTGCCCTTTGCTCCTCTTCCAGGTCTCTGAGTATTGCCAGGCCACTTCCTGCGGATTTTTAGCACCCAATTTAAAGAGTTCCAAAGCACGTACAAACGTTGTGGTGAAACTGAGAGTCCAAGATACCTACTTGTATTGTGGAACCCTGCAGTACCTTGAGGACCCCAGATTTACAGGGTACCGAGTAGAATCTGAGGTTGACACAGAATTGGAAGTGAAAATTCAAGTATGTTTCTTCTTCTTCTTCTTATTTTTTTTTCTGGTTGGGATGTGTCCCACCCCCTGGACTGGAAAGGTGTGAATTTCCAACATGTGTCCTGATATTGTTTTTCACCTTTGTCTTATTTATCACAGAAAGAAAATGACAACTTTAACATTTCCAAGAAAGACATTGAAATTACTCTATTCCATGGAGAAAACAAGCAATTAAATTGCAGTTTTGAAAATATTACCAGAAATCAAGATCTCACCACCATCCTGTGCAAAATTAAAGGCATCAGGAATGCAAATCACATCGCCACCTCCTCCAAGAAAGTTCGAGTAAGTAATCATATTGCCACCTCCTCCAAGAAGGCTCCAGTATGTCACAAGGAAGTGCTACCTCTTATCTTCCTACCCGGAGTCTTAGTAATTCCTTAGCCAACCCTAAGGCCACAATGGAATCGTTCTTGGCTCTAGATCTTTCCTTTAATAGAAGATACACAAAGCTGGTATTGCAAGCCCCAGCATAATGCATTGCAGGCAGAATCCATCCATGCGCCTGTTTGAATGTCGACGCATTGAACACACCATTGTCTGTAATCCTAATGAGTCTTGATAGCTTTTGTTCCAGCCATACATTTAGACTGTAGCATCTGCAAGCAGCATCTCCAGACCCACTGACAGCTGAGCTGTCATTCTTTCCCTAAATGCAGAGGTGACATGTCTTAACAGAAACCCAGAACGCCCATCAGGCATAGCCTGAGTCCTACTAGCCTCTGTCAGAAATCATCTTCGGGCTGGAGAGTTGGCTTAGTGGTTAAGCGCTTGCCTGTGAAGCCTAAGGACCCTGGTTCAAGGCTCGATTCCCCAGGACCCATGTTAACCAGATGCATAAGGGGGCACACGCAATGCAGTGGCTGGAGGCCCTGGTGTACCCATTCTCTCTCCCTTTCTCTATCTGCCTCTTTGTCTGTCACTCTCAAATAAATAAAAATAACAAAAAAATTAAAAAAAAAAAAAGAAGAAATCATCCTCTACCATGGTCATACTTCCTGCTGTTCCTCTTTGCCCAGATGTGTGTGAGAACCCACAGTAAAGGTGTAAGACCCTTGAGGAGGGAAACATACTTGGAGTCACTCTTCCCGGTATTTATGGCACACGAGGTTATACAGGCTAGCCTATATAAAAAGTGGATTGTGCGCTGGGTATGGTGGCTCATGCACTTAATCTTAGCACTCAGGCGGCTGAGATAGGAGAATCTCTGTGAGTTCAAGGCCAGAGTGGGCTACAGAGTGAGTTCCAGGTCAGCCTGGGCTAGAATGAGACCCTACCTCAAGAAGACAAAAACAGCTGGGCTTGGTGGCTCAACCTTTAATCCCAGCACTCAGGAGGCTGAGGTAGGAGGATCTCTAAGAGCTCAAGGTCAGCGTGGGCTACAGAATGTGTCCCAGGTCAGCCTGGGATAGAGTAAGTACCTATATCAAAACACCAAAGCAAATAAAACTAAAAAACACATTGTAGGATTGGGGCTGTAGCTCAATAGCAGTGTTTGCCTAAGGTATGCATGCTCCTACTTCAATCCCCCGTACCCTAAAAAGAAAGTAAATAACTTTTCGATCTTTATTATAAATAATTGAATTAAGGGCCAGAGAGACTGCTCAGTGGTTAAGTTGTTTGCCTGCAAAGTCTAATTCCCTGGATTCAGTTCCCCAGTACCCACGTAGAGCCAGATGCACAAAGTAGTATATGCATCTGGAATTCGTCTGCAGTGGCTAGAGGCTGACCCTGGTGTGCCCATTCATATTCTCTCTCTCTGCTTGTAAATAAATCAAATTTTTTTAAAAAAATAATTGAGTAAAGGACAAGGAAAGAGAATATATCAGATTAGAAGGCAAAAACAAGTATGTGTTCCTGCCTCAGTTGTGTTGTTCAATAGTTGCGTGACCTTGGGTAAGTCACTTGCCCCTCCCACAAGTCTCCCTTTGCTCGTCTTTGTGGCGAAAGAGGCAATGCTTACAAAATCCACAACTGAACACGCGAAGAAGAAGGAGCGTATTGCCTTCCGTGTTGGTTCAGGGTGGCGAAGGCTCACATCCTTTGTGACTTACCGCAGACCTGAGTGCCTGCCCTGGGGTGGCATCACAGTGGCGCCATCAGCCAATATGAAGCTTCCCAGTGAAAGGGTGGTCTGGGACAGGAGAGCGCAGCAGCACCGGCCGGGATCGGCTAGCCCAATGCTCGCAGCTTTACACGACCTGCCTGTAAAGCTGACAATTGAGTGTAGGCCTCAGGGAGGCGGGCAAGGAGCCCTGGGCAGGGGGCAGCACAGGTTGCCAAGGTCCTGAGGCAGGAATCTGTGTCACAGGTCTCAAGGGGCCAGTGTGACTGGAATGGGGGGAGCAAAGGAGGCATTCCCAGGAGGCTAGAGAGTTCATGGGAGGGTGGGAGGTTAGGACCCTGAGGCCATAACAGAGGTTCAGTTTTTGAATCTGGACAGCTCAACCACTGGAGAGATAGCAACAGGCTGCCATGGGCTGACTTACCTACCGGATAGAGCACATAAGATCCTAACCACAACCCCACCCAGGGGCCCTTTAACATTCCGCTTCTTTCTTTTCGTTTTTTGAGGTAGGGCCTCACTCTAGCCCAGGCTGATACAGAAGTCACTCAGTAGTCCCAGGTCTCAAACTCACAGTGATCCTACCTCCGCCTCCCTAGTGCTGGGATTAAAGGCCACCACAATGGTCTTAACATCCCATTTCAAAGTGAGGCTGGGTGGCCAACTACCTCAAGATCCTGAGACGTGAAGGACGGAGGTGGAAGAACCTGGATCACGAGTCCAGCATCACCTCAGCTCCTTCGCTTATTACTAGCTTAGGGAGGCCAGGTTCCATTGATTGGCATGTACCTGGATACTTGTACACCCACCAATAGAGAAAAATGGATGCATATAGAAATTTTTTCTTTTCAGGTTTTATTGTCCAATTTTTTTTATATTGCCCAAATTTTTATTACCAAAAAAAAAAAAAAAAAAACGGGCTAGAGAGATTTTTTTTTCAGTGGTTAAAGCACTTGCCTGCAAAGCCTAAGGACCTGGGTTTGATTCCCCAATACCCACATAAAGCCAGATGCCCAGGTGGCACATGCATCTGGAGTTTGGTTTTAATGGCTAGAGGCCCTGGTGCCCCTATTCTCTCTCTCTCTCTCTCTATCTCTCTCTCTCTGCCTCCTTTTCTCTCTCAAATAAATAAATAAAATGTTTTTTAAAAACCAAAACAAACAAACAAGCAAAACCTAACAAAACATTGAAAGTAGCAAAGGCCCTCGGGGATGCCCTGGCCAGCATTGCAAGCTGGTTTTCACCAGTGAATGTTATATTCAAAAGCAGCCTGCTTGAAGCACACGGTGCAGTGCGGAGAGAGTGTGGAGCTGTCCTGTAGGATAAAAGGCAGGGGACTTCTGCCTCTGTGTTAGCCCATGCCTGCAATCTTAGGTCTCAGGGAAATGAAGGCCAGTATTTAAAATCTTCAAGTCCAGTCCAGTCCCTCACTGACAGATTCAGAAACTGAGGCACAGTGATGTTCTTCAGTTGCTCAAGGACACAGGTATAGATCCTCTGCCCCAAAGATGGACTTGAATTCAGATGTCCAGCGAGATGATCACTTTGTTTTGTATGTTGGGAGTAAGCTTGGAGAGGGGGAACTTTTATACCTTCACAGGCGCTCGATCAGTCTCTCCAGGTCTAATGGAGTCCTTTGTCCCCGCAGGTCAGATTGGGAAACTTGGAGCTCTACGTGGAGCAGGAATCCGTTCATTCCACTTGGTATTTTCTCATCGTGCTTCCCGTCTTGCTGGCCGTTGTCATTGTTGGTAAGGGTGCTGGTGCATTTTCTTATTCCCTGGGGCTGCCTGACAGCAGGCGGATTTTCAGCTCTCAGGCACCATTTGTTTCCATTAGATGTTAATGGGTGAAAACCCAAGTCAACATTTTGGGAAAGGAATCCTGAGTGTGTGGTGGGGTTTTTGTAGGGTGCCTCATTCACAAAAGGCTAAATTACAGAAATGGCACATTGGTGTTAAAGAAATGCCATTGGTTGGGCTTCCTCAGTCCTTGGAATCACTATGGAAAAAAAAAAATAAATAACAACAACAATGTCCACCTACGTCATCCCTTCAGGATTCTCTGGGATTGTGAACTCTCAGGATACGGTCACCTCATCCTGCTTCCTCACTCCACCAACCTCCGCCTCCCATCTGCTCCCATCAAGCCCTGCTTTCCCTGACAGAACCAGGCTTTGGAAACGCCACCTGGGTCATTCGCTACCACATTCAAAAATTCCTTTTGCCCACGAAGGTCCTAGGTGGTTGTCACTGGCTGCGTCTGGCCAGCTATTGTGTTTTGTTTTGTTTTCTGTTTGTTTCTCCAGGAGTGGGGAGGGCGGTCATGGCAATCTTTTAAATTGTGAAGACATTGCCGTTTAAACATTAGGCAACTCACACTTTAATTTTTTTTTTTTTTTTGGTTTTTTGAGGTAGGGTTTCACTCTGGTCCAGGCTGACCTGGAATTAACTCTGTAGTCTCAGGGTGGCCTTGAACTCACGGCTATCCTCCTACCTCTGCCTCCAGAGTGCTGGGATTAAAGGCGTGCGCCACCACGCCCGGCTACACTTTAAATTTTTGTTGGAAGTTTTAAGACCTGATTTACTAGATGGAGTTTTTCATAATATCAGTCACTAGAGCTTTGTAGTAGCTACTGCCAGAGATGGGATACAGCTTGCGTGGGCTTCAGTCAAGTCTTAGCTTGTTGTCTCTCTCTCTCTCTCTCTCTCTCTCGCTCTCGCTCTCGCTCTCTCACTCTCACTCTCAATCTCACTCTCGCTCTCTTCTGTTGTTTTTCTGAGGTAGGGTCTCGCTGTACCCTGGATGACCTGGAATTCACCATGTAGTCTCAGGGTGGCCTCGAACTCTGCACCATTCTCCTACCTCAGCCTCCCTAGTGCTAGGAATCAAGCGGGAGCCACTGGCTGGTGCCGGGAGCTCTTGACTTTGCGACCTTTTCATTCTGCCCCATCTCTTCTTCCTTACCAGATAAGGCAGCGCTTTCATCTCTGTGAATTTAATACAACAACAGCCCTTTCGGTTATTTCTGTTGTTTGCTTTTGGCAAGTGGAGGTGGCTGCCAGCATTACCTTCCATCTTCTCACTCCACCGTTCGTTCATTTGCTCATCTCTGCATCTCTTGACTTGGTTCTCATTGGTCATTGGTCACATTGCTGGGGACTGAGTCAGTCTCTGAAAGGAGAGATGAATTAAGGCCTGGTCCTTTCTCCAGATCCTTCCCACCATGTGAGGGAAAGATGTATGCATGGGATTTACCGTCCTACTGCAATGAATTCACTTTCTAGAAATCCTATTTTGCCATATTGATAATTATGTAGGGTTTTGTGTGTGTGTGTATGTGTTTTTTGTTGTTGTTTTTTAAATTTTTTTGTTTATTTTTATTTATTTATTTAAGAATGACAGAGAGAGGAAGAGGCAGAGAGAGAGAGAGAAAAGAAAGAGAATGGGAGCGCCAAGGTCTCCAGCCACTGCAAAGGAACTCCAGATGCGTGTGCCCCCTCGTGCATCTGGCTAACATGGGTCCTGGGGAATGTAGCCTCGAACTGGGGTCCTTAGGCTTCACAGGCAAGCGCTTAACTGCTAAGCCATCTCTCCAGTCCAGTTGTTTTGGTTTTATGAGATAGGGTCTCACTCCAGCCCAGGCTGACCTGGGGTTCACTACATAGCCTCAGGGTGACCTTGAACTCATGGCAATCCTCCTACCTCTGCCTCCCAAGTACTGAAATTCAGGGTGTGTATCACCACACATGGCCCAGGTATTTTTTTAATGTTCTTCCCACTTTGCCTACTTATGTCTTGGATCTAGACTCTAAACTTTAGCTTGACATTTTAATAAAGACCTGGCTGCCATTGGCCTCCATGAAGAAAATCAGTTGTACAGGGTCAGTGCTGGTTTCTGCTTCGAGAATACAGCTGTTAGGGAGCCTCAGATTGACAGCCTCACCTGCTACTTACATCCACTTTGTGGTTTTTTTTTTAGCATTTTATTAATTACTTATTTATTTGAGAGAGAGAGAGAATGGGAACACCGGGGCCTTTAGCCATGGCAAATGAACTTCAGATGCATGAGCCACCTTGTGCTTCTGACTTACGAGAGTCGAACCTGGGCCCTTAGGCTTCACAGGCAAGTGCCTTAACCATGAAGCAATCTCTCCAGCTCCCCCACACACACTCATCCACTTTGTGACTTCCTAGGAGCCTCTGGCCTTATCCCATGCTTCCCCTCACTCTCTGGAGAGATGTTCTTTAAGTGAAAGTGGACTAAATATGGCGTGATACTTTCAGTTTGCAAAGCCCGTTAAAGTCCATCCTGTTCTCGCTCACCGCAGGAAGGCATGACGTCACCAGCACCTAGAGTGAATGTACTATAGGCAGCCAGTCATATCATTAGTGAAAACACTAAACATGCCCGGCCTGGGCCTACCTCCCACAGAACATCTCTGTAGATCTGGGCCAGGAAAGCTCACTGCTGTGTGGATGTGGCCTGCCTCTGCATGTTGAGCCAGGGTTGCTCAAAGCCAGAGAGGCTGTGGTCCCAAGGAATAGTCCTAGAACAAGGCTGCCATGGCCAAGTAAGCTGGGAATCAGCGACTCCTCAGCTTTTCTTGGGGATACGGAAGCAAATTATGGTTAGTACTGCTGACTTAGCGAAGGAGTACAAGAAGGAACTCTCATTTCATTTCTGCATCATTCACACCTACTGATAACCCTTCCTTTGTGTGATTTCTATTCAAAGAAGAGACACTTCTCTAGTAATGATGACAGTTGACAATGTGAGTACTTATTAGCCATGAGGTTCTCCATGCTTTCTGTTAATGCTTGCTCATAATCTCCACAACATCACAGCGGGGCAGCCGGACACAGAGACGCTAAGGAACTTCCCCAAGGTTACAGGTATACACAATAGGGGTGGGAAAGAAACCCAGGTTCCAGAATCCATTCCATCTCCTTCCTCAGCAGCAGGGTTCACAAGCTGATGCAGGCCCAGATATGAGGGCTCCTGGTGACTCACTCATTATGTCACCCCGCTTGCGAGTTTGGTTCCTATAGCTAGTGGTGGACATGTGGTTGCTTTCTGCATTTGCTGCACAACTTTTATTTCTCCAGGGATGAAACACTGGAAAAAGAATGGAGCAATATAAGTGGCCTGTGGCTGTAGGAAAACTTGGTTCATTTCATTACTTTCCAGCCAGCTGGGAATCTCTGGTTACAGCGAAGGTTATTTGATTTAGTTTTCACTGTTAAGAGGAGTGGATTATTTTTTTCCAGTTACATTTTAGCATCTTCCTCTTTAAACGGATCGCTTGCTGGGAATTTTGCCTTCTATAAAATCCAGCTCTTGGGTTTTTTGTTTTGTTTTTGTGGTACAGGGGGTCGGGCTCGGGGCTGGAGGGCCTGCTAGGCTCTCCTCACATTAAATAAGCTCTTTCATACTATGTTGTACTCTTATTCTCTATCCAGTTCTCTCTCTCTCTCTCTCCCTTGTCTTTTTCCCTCCTTTCCATTTGGTCTCTTCAGTCCCCACGTGGCTCTGACGCAGCATCTCTGTTTCCCTAGCTGCCGTGGGGGTGACCAGGCACAAATCGAAGGAACTGAGTCGCAAACAGAGCCAACAGCTGGAGTTACTAGAGAGTGAACTCCGGAAGGAGATACGTGATGGTAGGCTCCAAAATTCCATTCGTAGAAAATAATAATAATAATACTAAAAGTCCATTTTACTTTTATTTTACTTTTTGCCCTTACATGGGAACTGTTGGTATAACAGCAGAGAGCAGAACAGCAGGGGCTGGGCCAGGCTTTGTCTTTCATCCCAGCTCTTCTCTGCAGCCAACCAAGTAATTATCTATTGTTTCTTCTTTAATGAAAAGCAAGGTCATACTCTGTTAGACAAAACAGCAGAAGATCTTATCCATTGTTTGTGGAGTTGAAATATTGCTCTCGGGATTCTGTTTTGCAGGCTTTGCTGAGCTGCAGATGGATAAATTGGATGTGGTTGATAGTTTTGGAACGGTTCCCTTCCTTGACTACAAACATTTTGCTCTGAGAACTTTCTTCCCTGAGGTAAAAGAACCTTGATCATATTCCTCCTAAGGTTGAGTCTTGAATAATAATGAAGGTTTTGCTTCCAAGGTGATGGGAGACAATACACTCAATAAAGGATACTGGCTTAAACTTGAGCCAAGAGAGAAGGATAATTAGTAATTGCATTGATCACGGTAGAACGTAGTGGTGGGTCACTGGCATTGACTCTTTGCCCAGTAATGGAAAGCGAGGATGGACACAATTCAGAGTGATGATTTTAGCTTTGTTTTACTACTAGTTTTAGAACTAAATTTGTTGCTGGGAAGTGAACTGATTCATTTAAAAATCAATACGTTGTGTTTATCTGCCTGACTTATATTGCAGCCACTAGATTATTCACTATTACTTCTCAATTGGAAATGAGAAGTAGGACCAGCCAAGTAAATGGGAGGCAAGCAGACACACACAGAATCAGAGTGGAAAATGGGCATTGTTGTTGTTTTTTTTGTTTGTTTGTTTCTTAGCAATGCAGAGGTTTCATGATTCTCCTTGGCCATTTTTCTTTAGCTGGTCAGTTTGTCTTGGCCTCACTTAGCAACGAAATGACTTGTTCTAGGAGTAGTGTAGAGAGCCCATTGGGTTTGGCTCTCACCTCTGTTCTGACA
This sequence comes from Jaculus jaculus, assembly GCF_020740685.1. Lineage (NCBI taxonomy): Eukaryota > Metazoa > Chordata > Mammalia > Rodentia > Dipodidae > Jaculus > Jaculus jaculus. Next base: position 137,500,780 of record NC_059107.1, read on the forward strand.
CCTCCATTGCCTCACTCACTCGCTCAGCCTTCTTCATTTACCCTCCCAAGCCTTGGGCGAGGTGCTCACTCATCCTCCGTGTCATCACCTCCATGACCTGATACCCCAACTCTGCCATGGTGCTCTGGCTCCAGAGAAACCTAGCCTCTGGGACGCATCAACACAGACAAGCACATTGAAGTCTAGACTTGCCAGCTAAGCCAGAAATCTCTCCAGGCCAAAGGAGAAAGCTTGTATCACCTTACCAGAAGCATCTCAGCTACATTTGGCCAGAAGCCTAGAGTTCAGAAACCCAGACAACATGTGATCAGCAATTTCCAACTTTTCTATATTTCTAGAAGGGGACACCGTGATATGCGATACTGTGTCCAGAGGTTGGGGGTCCCTCCATAAAACACCTGGCATCTTTTGGAAGCTAAGCCTTTATGGTGTAAATCAAGCAGGGCTATAAATGACACTTAACCTTTTTTCCACTCCTATTTCTCTAACTCATCCTTCAAGAATACCAGGCACTCAGATTTGTCATTTGCTGCATCATCCATGTTCATGGGGAGAGGAGGAAAGTTCAAGTCCCTGAGTCAGGATGATGTGCGGAACCTCCGAGAAGGTGGCGTCACAAGTCAGTCCTATTTCCCAGCCCTCTGAAATCCCCATTAAGAATTTAATAGCAATAATATAAAAGAGATTTCAACCATCAACATGAATACTATATGGGCTTTTACGGTTAATGATTGCCCTTGAGTGCTGAATAGAGTAATCCGTGGCCTAAGAAAGAAATTTTTCTATCTGCTAAGCCCAAGAATCAAGGACAAAGCAGAATGATAATGTCAAGGAACATTGCTTCAAGTTGAATGTCTAAGGAAAAAAAAAAAAAGAAAGAAAGAAAGAGAGGAAGGAAGAAAGGAAGGAAAGAAGGAAGAGAAAAAAAAGAATATTAAAAAACAAAGGAAAAAAAACCAAAAATAATGCAGTATTATGTTAGGAGAAGAGAAAAATAGTTGCAAGGAGCCAAACTTATTTAACTAAAGTATATATAATCCTGAAAGGCAACTCTCAAGAGCCATAAACAGGAAAGTCACAAGGAATTATTAAAAGAAAGGACCCAGAAGTCTGGCATGGTGGCACACACCTTTAATCCCAGCACTCAGAAGGCAGAGGTAGGAGGATGGCTGTGAGTTCAAGACCACCCTAAGACTACAGAGTGAATTCCAGGTCAGTTTGGACTAGAGTGAGACCCTACCTCAAAAAACACAAACAAACAAATATAAATAAAGGACCCAATGAGAAACATTTTTCAGAACCTTGTCAAGGAAATCTGTGTCTAAATTAAATATACAATAAATAAGAAAAGAGAGAAGAGGGCTAGAGAGATGGCTTAGTGGTTAAGGCATTTGCCTGCAAAGTCAAAGGACCTAGGTTTGATTACTCAGGATCCAAGTAAGCCAGATGCACAAGGGGGTGAATGCATCTGGAGTTCATTTGCAGTGGCTAGAGGCCCTGGCATGCCCATTCTCTCTCTCTCTCTCTCTCCCTCTTTCTCTCTCACACTCTCTCAAATAAATAAATAAATGTTTTTTTAAAAAAACAAGAAAAGAGAGGAAAGACAACCTATTAGCACAATGCCACTTGACACACACTCCAGGCTGCAGATGAGCCCTTGTATTAATTAGGCGCTTTACTGATTGATTAGGAGCCAAGTCTTTGGGCCAGCAGCTTGGGTGCTGGAGGGAAGAGGCCACGCTCAACAGCTACCACACAGCAAGAAACAGGGCAAGAGGAGGCCAGGGCTCCCCAGATCCCTGCTTCTCAGGCCTGCCTGGTGGTTTTGGCATTTCAGGCTTTGTATTTTCTTTAGATGTGCTCATTTTGTTTTGCTGAAAATAGGAGATGAAATAATAGTAAACACAGGATGGAAAAAAAAAAAGAAAGAAAGAGCCTTAAACTCAGAGTACCACTTCCATATTAAAGCGCAAGAACAAAGCTTAAACTGGCCATTTATATGAGGTTGATTTGACAGGAAAATACTAGGGTGTAGAAAATGCAAACCTAGGGCCTTTTTATCTTCTTTTTTATTTACTGGGCATATGTCCAAAATAGTCTAAGGTCTTCTGCTTGGCCTAACAAATTGGAAACTATGAGGAAAGGAGAAATTTAATGAGATAGAACTTAGCCTAAAGTTTCAATTATTAGAAAAAAGAGAGAAATCTCAGTGCTTGCGTTTATGTTTTCATTTCAAACCGTTACTCCATATGTTTTTAAAACGTAATTATTAGCCAGGAATGGTGGCAGACATCTCATCCCAGCATTCAGGAGGCTGAGGAAAGAAGATGGCCGTGAACCTGAAGCCAGACTAGACTACCTACTGAAATCCTGTCACTTTTCTTGTTGCTGTGGCAAAATGCCTGACAGGAAGCAAGTTAAGGGAGGAAGGGCTTATGCTGGCTAACGGTTTTGAGGGACATGGTTCATCTCAGCGGTAGGAGCACAAAGCAGCCGGTTACATTCAGTCTGCAGTCGGGAATCCGAGCCCATGGCTGTTACTCAGCTCCCATTCTCCTTTTTATTCAGTCCTGGACCCAAGCCCAAAGAATGGAGCTGCCCACATTTAGGGTTGGGTCTTCCCACCTCAAGAAACCAATCTATAAACTCCCTCACAGACATGCCCAGAGGTTTATTTCCACAGTGATTATAAATCCCATTGAGTTGACAAGATTCTATCATGCTGCCTAAAATAACAACTAAATAAACCATCTAGAACTAAATAAATAAAATTAATCATTACTTCAATATGATTTATGATGCATTTTAAAAATCTCGAATTTGAGAGTTTATGTCTCAAAACTTACATTTAAACACTTTTTTAAAGTTAAGGATGAAAGGCTGGAGACATGGCCTGGCAGTTAAGGCACTTGCCTGTGAAGCCTAAGGACTGATATATGAATCTCCAGGTCCCATATAAGCCAGACCCACAGTGACACAAGCATGCAATATTGCATATACATACCAGGGAGAGCATGTGTCTGGAGTTCATTTACAGTGGCTGAAGGCCTTGGCTCACCCATTTTCTCCCTTTCTCTCTCTCTCTCTCTCTCTCTCTCTCTCTCAAATAAATAACAACATTAAAAAAAAATTTTTTTTTTTTTGTTTTTCGAGCTGGGGTCACGCTCTAGCCCAGGCTGACCTGGAATTCATTATGGAGTCTCAGGGTGGCCTCAAACTCATGGCAATCCTCCTACATCTGCCTCCCAAGTGCTGGGATTAAAGGCATGCGCCACCACACCCAGCTAAAAATATTTTAAAAATTAAGGATAAAGGCAATAGTAGCAGCTGATGTCCAGCCCTGACTTATATACTCACTCATTTCATGTTCACACTGAGCCTATGAAGAAAGAAACATTACAGCTCCTACATCAAAGATGAAGGAAGTCAAGTGCAGAGGCTAAACTACCTGTCCCAAGTCACATGACCAGTGTGTGGTAAGCCCATGTAGTTTGGCTGCAGAATCTATGATTTTAAGAAGTTGATTTTCCCCTTTCTTGAGTGACATTGTACATTGAGAGAGCAGATGCTACTTGGCTGACTTGTAAAAACAACTCCTCAAAATGATGGAGGATCTATCCGTATGAGGTCCATGGCTGGAGGGGTGGCCTGACCCTTACAAAGCTCCTTCAGCCGCACTTTTGAGTCAATTTTTTTCAAATGTGACATGAACTACCACACATGGAATGGATGGACCATGATAATTATTATTCTCGGAGGTTTTCCAAATTCACTGGTGTTTTTTGAGAGCAGAATAATTATTTATTATGTATTGGAGGAATACAGGGAGCACAAGCCCAGGGGCTCTTCAGATTAGCAAAGAGTATCTCCGCTTTATTAAAACAGACTTGGGTATTATAACAAAAATACACTATTCATTTCCTCTGGCTGTTATGAATAATAAAAGTGTCTCCTTCCTCTCAGTCAGGTGGCTTCACACACATCTTCACTGAGGATATGCATGTAAGTCTCTAAGTTTTCATTTTTAGCTCAGTGACTGCCTGACTTTCATAGTGTTATCATCGTCATTATCATCCCCATTTATTATTATGTTGAATTTTTATTGTGGGTTTTTGGATCATGGATTCAATATTAAATAATTCATTGTCTTGGAAAACCCATTGTGGATCTATTTTCTAACTTTAAAATTATATACTACATTGTATTGTACTGTATTGTATTATTTTTGGTTTTTGTTGTTGTTTTTTTTTTCCTCCCAGAACAGAGATGCCAATGACAAGAATGAAAGCCTCACAGCTTTGGATGCCCTTATCTGTAATAAAAGTTTCCTAGTTACTGTCATCCACACCCTAGAAAAACAGAAAAACTTCTCCGTCAAGGACAGGTATAAGTTGGTTCATTTATATTTTGAAGACCCTTAAGCAGAGACAGTAAAACCAAATCTCCTTAGTTTATGGAGGGACTAGGAATTGAACTCCAGACCTATGTATGCTAGGTGAGGACTGTACGACTCTGCAGCATTCCCAGCCCTCAAGATCCTTCTTTCCAAACCACTGCTGCATTTCAGGTCACACTACCCAATATGAATTCTGTCTTGAAAACACAAACACACACATCATCTTCTAAAAACCCCGAAAAAGCCCCAACACACACATAAACCAAATTCTTAACCAAAAAGAAGAAGAAGAGTTATTTTTATTTTATTTTAGAAACACCCTGAAATTTTGGGAAAGAGACTAGAACCTAAGCGAAACACACACACACACACACACACACACACACACACACACACACACACACACGTAAAAGCTCCTCAGAAAACAGCACTCCTTGCCAGGGAACTTCCATGAAAATCAGCTCTGAGTCCAGCCCTGTCCAGGGCTGATGGCTAACTCCTGCTCTGCCTTTAAACAGGTGTCTGTTCGCCTCCTTCCTCACCATCGCTCTGCAAACCAAGCTCGTCTACTTGACCAGCATCCTGGAGGTGCTCACCAGGGACCTGATGGAGCAGTGCAGCAACATGCAGCCCAAACTCATGCTCAGGCGCACCGAGTCTGTGGTAGAAAAACTCCTCACAAACTGGATGTCCGTCTGCCTGTCGGGCTTTCTTCGGGTAAGTGTCGCATGTCTCCACAGCGTCAGAGGTAAGACAATAGGCAGTTATTTTTAGCAGATGCTGGTGTCTTTGCTAAGTCCAGAATGCTCCATGGTGTCAGCATTTAACTGCACTTGGTCCTTGCGGGGAGCAGAGAGAGGGGAAATAAAAGTTTTGTTTTGTTTTGTTTTTTTCTATCATTGGCCTGTATAATTCATTTAAAATTATCTCAGGTAAGACTTTTCAGAAGAGCTCATCTTCTCACCTGTAACATTAATTAATACTCCTCCCTGGAAGCAAAGACACTGTCCTAGGATCAGGGAATATTTCAAATGCTGATAAGCACAGAATGTTTTCCGATCCTCGAAAACATGTTAGAAATACCCACTACTGAGAAAGGACTCAGTAGGTAAAGTGCTTGCTATACAAGCTTGACAATCTGAATTCATATCCCCAGGACCCATGTTAATGCCAGGAATGGGTGCCTGGGCTTGCTAGCCCTCTGATCTAGCCAAACTGGTGAGCTCCAGGTTAAATAAAGAGACTTTGTCTCAAAAACCTAATGTAGGGGGGCTGGAAAGATGGCTTAGCAGTTAAGTGCTTGCCTATGAAGCCTAAGGACCCCGGTTTGAGGCTTGATTCCCCAGGACCCACGTTAGTCAGATGCACAAGGGGGCGTACACATCTGGAGTTCATTTGCAGTGGCTGGAAACCCTGGCGTGCCCATTCTCTTTCTCTCTCTCCCTGTCTGTTGCTCTCAAATAAGCAAAAATAAATTAAAAAAAAAAAACTAATGTAGGGCTGGAGAGATGGCTTAGCAGTTAAGGTGCTTGCCTGCAAAGCCTAAGGACCCAGGTTCAATTCTCCAGGTCCCACAAAAGCCAGATGTACAAGGTGGTGCATGCATCTAGAGTTCATTTGCAGGGGCTAGAGGTCCTGGGTTGCCCATTCTCTCTTTCTCTCCCTCTTTCTGTTTCTAATAAATAAATAAAAATAAAAACTTTAAAAAAATAATGTAAAGAGCTATAAAGGAAGACACCTAATATTGACATCTGGCCTATGCACACACCACACACACATACACCCCACATAAAAATACCTAAGTCAAAAATAAAATACCTGCACTGGAGGGATGGCTTAGTGGTTAAGGCGTTTGCCTGCAAAGCCAAAGGACCCAGGCTTGATTCCCTAGGACCCACGTTAGCCAGATGAACAAAGTGGCGCATGTCTGGAGTTCATTTTCAGTGACTGGAGGCCCTGGTGCACCCTTTCTCTCTCTCTGTCCCTTTCTCTCCGTCAAATAAATAACTAGATAAATTTAAAATAAATAAAATACTTGTTACCCACCAATCTGCCAAAAGCTATTTCTTACCAGCCCTCCCATGTTAAAGCACATCCCCAGAGAGCCTCCTGTCCCTGGAAATTCAGTCTGATGGTGACTTATGGAGCGGGATGTGGTTGTCATTGAATTGAATAGTAACATCTTTTTGGATGCAAGCTTCCCATGTTTCCTAACCCTGTGACTGAAAGAGTGGGGTCCTGGAGCCCATTACTTGATCTGAACCCAGACTTCACCCCTTACTGGGTGGGGATACCTGTGCGCTGGCTGAGAGGGGTGTGGCAGGACTGTTGGGCAGCACAGCTGAGTGTCCGCAGCCCCTTAGCAGTTAAGAACCCCTCAACACGGGCCACTGTTGTACAATATTAATATGCAAATGAGGGTGTTCTCTTAAACTCCGTCTTTGTTCGGCCCTACGAGGCTCCTGGTACAGAAGGTTCTTATCAATCTTTAATTTCACCAGCCATCCAGATTCCAGCAAAACAGCATAATTGTGGATTTGCAGCTACTTTGGAAATCGAATTAAACTCTGAATAAGATGCACTGCTACGCCACAGGTTTTCACAGTGCTACTTACGTTGAAATCCAGAAACAGCACTTTAAATAGACTGTGCTTAGTTTAATGTTTAATGCAGTCTTACAAGGAGATACGCAACAATTTTTTTTATACTCTTATTTTTTGTTCACTGACTCCTTCCTCTCCCAAGGCAATACCTGTTTATTAAGATTAATGAAATCTACCTTCTTTTCTGTTTGCTTGGTATACATCATCATTTGCTTTGGGGAGGTAACAAGTGTATTTCTGGGGTGCGTTTCTTTCACTTCCCCCTGTGGGTATTTCAGCCACAACTGCTGCTGAACACAGCTGGAGGTTCCTGGGTTTAGGTCTTCAAGTCTGACTCCTGCCCCACAGAGTCCTGCTGAGTCACAGGCTCTAGGCTGCAGCCCACAAACCTGTGCTTTTAAAAGAAAAATATATATATTTATTTATGGGAAGGGGGAAAATGGGCATACCAGGCCCTCAAGCCACTGCAAACGAACTCTACATCCATGCATCACCTTGTGCAGCTGGCTTACGTGGGTCCTGGGGAATTGAACCTTGGTCCTTAGGCTTTGCAGGCAAGTGCCCTAACCGCTAAGCCATGTCTCCAGTCCAACCTGTGCTTGTCCTATCCTCCTTCAGGGAATCCATACGGCCCATGCATGCATTCCCTTGAGAGCAGAAGGAGCGCTGGCCCGCAGGCGTCACGAGCAGCATGCATGCTCTGTGCAGTCACCCCCAGCTCATCCTGGCAGCCCAGCAGGCTGAGTCTCTGGTCTTAGCTCTTGCCCTCTGGGCATCAGTTTTTCATCCAGCAAGAGATGTGTCCAATGGTTTGAATCCTTTTCCAGCACTTTCTACCGGGATCTTGTGATTCTTCTTCCAAGCTCTCAAGAGCTGCTCTTGGGCATGAAAGGGGTAAAGTATTCAGAAAATCTGGGCTCCAAGCCCAAGCAGCCCCCCCCCCTTGAGCAAAGCATTCTGGGTCAAGATTTCTTAGTGCTGATTCAAGAGTGTGTCGAGCACTTGGTGGTTGAGGGGCGGCACAGCGCCCAGAGGAAGTGGCATCCAGCCAATAGGCGGTACTTTCACTTTCAGGGGAATAATTCCCTTAGTGCTGCAACGGGGCGGGGGGGGGGGGGGCTCCCTAACTATCTTTGTCCTACCGCTCTGCCCCATGGATGCTGAATGGGCAGCAGAACCTCCATGACCTCTGGGTTATGGGCCCTTTCAAGATTTCTAGGTAGGGTGGGAACAATAATGACAATAACTGCCATCTGTTAAGGACTGCTATCTGTGGCATGTGCCACATCAGGCTAAGAGCTTGGCCGACCTTATCAGGTGGTCCCATAAAGGTGAGCACCTTTATGGCCATATGGGGAAAATTGAGGCACACAGAAGAGATGAGACAGTACAGAGTGCATGGCTGTCATGGACAGTTCCAGCTGCTGAGAGCCCTTGGCTACCCCTTTGTGAGTGTGTAAGATGGAAATCGTCCTGATGTGTTACATACAGGAGGGGAGGCATGTCCCCAGCAGGTGGAATACATCTAGACCTTGTGGTAAATGGTGACAAAGAAATCTCACAGGCCTGTGGTTCCCTAAACTGGCCGCTTATATCAGACCAGCTCTGGGAAGCTTTTCAACCACCCTCCTCTATGGCAATTTCAAGTTGGGTATGTATCCTGTGTAGCACAAGGGCCGAAAACATCTAAGTTTTTAAGGAGAGCCCCAAAGGATACTGGGTATGATTAGCTAGGGTTAGAACTATGGGTGCAGGTAGCCGTGTTAGACCAGATGCAGCCATCTCATTCTAGAGAATTCTAGAGAATGGTGACTAGAATGCACTTCAATCAGTAGCTGTTCCTCCATCCACGAAAGCCCACATGGTCCTGGAGCCAGTCTCTGTGGCCAGTCTCATGCCGCACACAAGAGGCCTCCGTGCATCTCTGGTGTGTGCTGTGGAGGGGGGAGAAGTGGGGCTCGTCGGTTTGTGGTCAGGACGTTACCTAAAGTGGGTGGAGGGGAAGCAGAGAGCGGTGAGTTTGTGAACCATGAAATAAAGGAAGCTCCTTGCAAGAATAAGATGTCAGGCACTGGTTCCCCTGGCCTCCCCTCCTTGGGAACCTTTGAACAGTACCCCCCTCGGTCCTGTAGTAAGGAAGACACTCTGAGATGCCTCAGCAGAGGTGACAGCAGTGAAGGCAGGCAGGGGAGTGTGACAGGCGAGGGGCAGGGCGGCAGACGAGGTAAAAGGAAGGCCAAGGACGGCAGAGGAAAGGGTGCTTGCAAGAAGTATAAAGGAAGAGACAGAATGGAGTGGGGGAGACCGCCCCCCCAAAAAAACTGTCATTAAGCTTTTCACAGAAAAGCAGGTGAGCAAGTCAGAGGGATCACCTTGAAAACTGGGGTACTGTACAGCTGGACTTGGAGACAAGGGGCTCCAGCAGAGCTGCACGGTGCTCTTCCTCTTCACTAAGGCACCCTGGCTTTCTGCCCAGCGGGTAGCTCCTCCTCCTCCTTCATATGCCAGCCTAATGTCCACGGACCATGGAAAGCTCATTACTTTGCAACCACTGAACCTGTCCCAGGGGCGCATGTCTCAGGAAGAGGCGGCTGAGGCAGAACACGCAGTCTCTTATGTGAGCGGCTTACGGTCAAATTTGGGCATCTCAGAAATAGCCAAGAAGGCAGTTGTCGGTCCCTGACTCCCCAAATCCAGGGGGAAAGTGCAAATGGGGGAAGGTTAGAGGACGCAGTCTTGGGTTTGAACAAAGCCTTAGAGAGCAGGGAACCGGCTCTGCACCGGGGGGTGTACCCCAGATTACTTGCATGGCCAGGGAGGGGACGGTACAGGAGGTATCTGGGTATGGCAAGGGACAGGCCTGGCACATGGGGAGGAAACAGGCTGCAAACAGCTGAAATGAAGGTCACTTCCCTCACGGAAAGCTGTTAACACCAAAACGCGTCCTCCTTGGCAAATGTCTAAAATGTTCTTACATTCATCCCAGTTGCCAAGGCTAATTGTGAGACATTTTTTAATGTCATTTATTTTGGGCTTGCCAAGGGCAATTAAATAGCAATGTAAACAAAGGTTAAAGCTCCATTTCTACAAATGGTTCTCACACAGTAGCTGAGCCTTCGTTGGCTATATAGGAACTTCGCCATGGCATAGCAGAGCATTACTGCAAACCTTCCATAAGCTGTGTGTGTGTGTGCGCGCGCGCGTGCGTGTGCATGTGCGCTGGGTCGAGGTGGCAGTATCCTGGGTCTAGCTGCCAGTCCCAAGTGAAGCAATATGTATTTTTCTTGCAAGTTGCATGTTTGTTATTAGCAAACACTGTCTCCTGTCTGTCATCTTACTGTCATCGAGTACAACTTTTATCCTTTGGAAAGTGCAGTGACTTTGTGGAAAGCTTACACTGTCACTTTTTGCATTTTCCTTCCCAAGGAGACTGTTGGAGAGCCGTTCTATTTGCTGGTGACGACTCTGAACCAGAAAATAAACAAGGGTCCTGTGGACGTCATCACTTGCAAAGCGCTGTACACTCTTAATGAAGACTGGCTTCTCTGGCAGGTTCCTGACTTCAGCACGGTGGTATGTTGCATAGTGTTCCTCTCAGACACAGGCTAGAGGGTGAAGGGGCAGGTGGGTCACTTAAGATGACCCAGCCTCCTTTCACTGGGGGAAGCCTCATACATCTACTTAATTAAAAGCAGTAGTTGATAAAGTATTAACACGTGTTCATATAATAGATTTTAATTACTTGGATTGGGGGAGAAAGTATTGTAATGATGCCTGGGGTACTCATCAATTTCCAAAGATTTTAATATCACGATCGCTTACAGCTTTCAGCATCATCAAAGGAAATGCAAAGTACTCCCTATTCAGCACTTATAATTGCAATCAGAATTTCTCAAATGGCTCTGCTTGGGGAAGACAATGTGTGAAGATATATTTCAACCAAATTGAGGCCGTCTTATTTTAGAGCGATAGCGCAAGACAAATTCTCCTGCATTCCCCATGTAACGTGACGCCCTTACTTTATTTTCATGGATTGGTTACAAATGTTTGGTGTCACGCACTTAATGTACTGTGATCTCATAGATATTTTTAGAGGAATGCTGTAAATCACTCCAGGAGGATGGCAACCCTGCAGTTTGAAGGTTTCAACCATTGGGTAACTTCTTATTAACCCATTCCTACTCCGCCCCCCTGTAATCAGGAATTTCATGATGTAAACACCATATGGAAAGTATCCCCTGGATTATTGTGAGCTTTTCTGTATTGACCTGGAGGAGAGATTTCTGTGTCCTGGCTTGATCTTTAGCTTTGTGGAGACTCTGGGCTTCATCACCATCTCCTTAGTGGAGCCAGAGGGAAAAGATTCCCGTGAGGTTTGGGCATTATTGCTCACAAAGAAGCCACGACTCCTGTGGCTTTGGTCTGGATGGCAAGTCCTATGGTGTGATTCTGGAAGAATTCGCGCCCTAATTGAAGAAGGCACCACTTTGCTCTGGCCCGTGTCATGATTACACCCCTCGGTTAAGAGCCCACAAGATGAGCTGTTTCCAGCTCCCTCTTATGCCAGGAGGGAGTGAGTCTCTCTGTGAAAGATGGCCATGTGCCCTCAGTCCTGCAAGAGGCAGGCAGCTGGGCTGGAGAGATGGCTTAGCGGTTAAGCACTTGTCTGTGAAGCCTAAGGACCCCGGTTCGAGGCTCGGTTCCCCAGGTCCCACGTTAGCCAGATGCACAAGGGGGCGCACGCGTCTGGAGTTCGTCTGCAGAGGCTGGAAGCCCTGGCGCGCCCATTCTCTCTCTCTCCCTCTATCTGTCTTTCTCTCTGTGTCTGTCGCTCTCAAATAAATAAATAAATAAATTTTTTAAAAAAGGGGCAGACAGCTGAAATACAAGCTAACCTTTCTCAGTGTTGGCACCCGAGAGACAGCATGGCACCACCCAAGCTTTACTATACAACACTGTTGCTTAGAGAGCTGTTAGACACCCATTGCGAGGTGACCCAGTCTGGGGTGTGGCATGACCATTGATATTTCTGCTTCCGGCACTGACTAGCTATGTGACCCCGGGAAAATCTTGACACTACCCTGTGCCTCATTCAGTCTGTCCATGTGTGAAATAAAAATGACGTTCATGACGTGTGCCCATCTCACAGGGTGTTAATGAAGGTCAAGTGTGTATTATATAAAGCACATAGAATCTTACCTGGCACATGGGCACTCTGTAAAATTGTGTACAGCTTGATTGATTGTGGTCTCAAGGGGCACTTGTTCGACACGCAGATCAGGATCTACCTAGATGTACCAGTGCTGAGCCGGCCCTCCAGGCTGATGCGGTCAGCAGCTCAGGGCATGGGCCCAGATATGCATGCACATTAAAAATATATATATTTTACTGGGCTGGAGAGATGGCTTAGCAGTTAAACGCTTGCCTATGAAGCCTAAGGACCCCAGTTCGAGGCTCCATTCCCCAGGACCCACGTTAGTCAGATGCACAAGGGGGTGCACACGTCTGGAGTTTGTTTGCAGTGGCTGGAGGCCCTGGCGCGCCCATTCTCTCTCTCTCCTCCTCTTTTTCTTTTTGTCTCTCACTCTAAAATAAATAAATAAACCAAAAATCTTTAATGTTATTGATTTATTTATTTGAGAGAGAGAGAGAAAGAAGCAGAGAGAATGGGCGTGCCAGGGCCTCTAGCCACTGCAAATGAATTCCAGATGCAAGCACCACCTGTGTATCTGGTTTTATGTGGACACTGGGAAATCGAACCTGGGTCCTTTGGCTTTACCAGCACGTGCCTTCACTTAAGCCATCTCTCTGGCCCCTGTATATACTTTTTACTCTGCCTGAGTAATTTATTTATTTAGCATGTGTATGTGCGATGTGTGTATGCATGTGCACGTGTGTGTAGAAGCCAAAGGTCAACATGAGGTGTCTTCAACTACTCCACATTATTATTATTATTATTATTATTATTATTATTATTATTTTGCAGCAGAGTCTTTCACGGCTTTGGCTAGCCTAGCTGACCAGCAAGCCCCAGGAGTGTACCTGTCTCCACCTCCCCAACACTGGCTCATACTGCTTGAGGTGCCTGGGATCAGATCGCAGATGAAAGTTAATTGCCAGTGTGATGGTATCATGAGCTGACGGGCTTTCAGGAGTTAATTAGGTTGTGGAGTGCTCAGGCAGATTGTCCATCGGTGCAGCGGAGTGGAGTGGCCATGCCCCGAATGTTCACTTGCCTCCTTTTTCTTGTCCTACGGTCTTCCATCCTCCCTTCCCCTCCACTCACCCAGCATGGACAGAGCAGTGGGTTGCTCTCCCCAGGGCTGGGAAGAGCCCTGCACTACGCTTTTGAACTTTAAGAACTGTGGACTCAATCGGCCTCTTTCCTTTGGAAATCACCTAGCCTCAAGTGAGGCTGATATATTTTGTTATAACAACAGAAAACAGCCTAGCACAGTCCCCAAAGAGAAATGTTTGTACATGAATGTAGGTTGGGGGAATCCAGCAATATTTCCATTCCTGAAAACATTACACCAGGCCCGAAGGAGAGGAAAGGAGGTGGGATTGAGGGGGGAAAGTCGGCTGCCTGAAAGGGACTTTTTGAGGTTGGAGGCCTTTTTAATGCTTTACATCTGAACACTTTCTCTCCCTTTCATTTGGAAACGTTATTTATTTCACAGTCAATTAAGACCATGTGTTTCTGATTTGTTAGCACTCAACTCATCATCAAAATGTTACTTGATGTTGAAGAAATTTATGTTGACTCTTGACATTTTTCCCCTTTATAGACCCTGGGGAAAAGGCAATGGAAAATTAAAACCTACATGTCTTCCTTTTCCAGCGGTGACGCCAGTGGGGAGCATGGAGATGGGCAGAGGGGTGGTCCACTTGTTCCTGGGGGCTTTGCCTTTAAGAATGACTTTCCTAATGCCTTTTGTTGGACCTGTCCCAACCTCCTTCTTGTGAAGGCTGATTATCCTAGAAGCTGGAGAGGGGGCATACGATCCAGGCGAAGCGTGTGTGACAAAATGTTAGCAGAAGGTCAATATAAAAAATTTAAGGTTTTTCGTTTCCTTTCAGGCAAGTTCCCCAAGCCTGAACTATCCTATTTCTAATTTTCTCCCTTCCTCCCGGCCCTCCTCCCCTCTCTCTCCCACTTCTCTTCCCCACACCCTTTCAGGCTGTACACCCAGTGGTTTGAAGGCTCGCTTTGTTAATGTGCCTGAGGTGGTTCATGTAATTGAGAACTACGGTGTAGTGAACAAACTGGATTCAAGGCGCGCGCGCGTGTGCGCGCGCGCGCGTGTGTGTGTGTGTGTGTGTGTGTGTGTGTGTGTGTAAATTCTTCCAAAGAAAGTCAGGAAAACCTAGAGCAGCCACATGAGCACCTTGGCCTGGTACCATGGCAAGGACATGTTTGAGAAAGAGTCCCAAGCCCCTGTTTGGCTGCATGCTCAGAAACATAGCACCTCATGGAACAACCTAAGGGTTAGATTCACACTTCGAAGATTAGGATATATTCTCCCTCAGACATAGGGTGTTTTCTTGAATATAACAACATGCTGCCACTTTATTTATTTATTTTCATGTTTATGTGTGTGGTATACATGCATGTGCACGCGTGTTCACATATGTGGGGTTTGTGTGCATGTGTGCGTGTGCATGTGGAGGCTAGAAGTTGATTTCAGGTGTCTTCCCTGATCGTTCTCCACTTTATTTATTGAGAAAGTCCCTCACTTGAACCCACAGCTCACTGATCCAGCTAGCCTTGCTAGTCAGCAAATCCCAGAGATGCCCTGGCTCCACCTCCTAAACACTGTCATTACTGTTGAGCTTACATGGGTACTGGGGCTCTGAACTCAGGTCCTCACACTGTGTGGGAGGCACTATTCCACGGAGCCATCTTCCCAGCCCCTCCCCCCCGGCTGCTGCCACCTTCTTTTATATGAAATTAATATGTTCACAAGTGGACTCTGGGAAGCGAGGCTTTGCCCCTTCCATCTCAGGAAGAAAATCCCTCTGATTTTCCAAAATCTAAGCAAAGCTCCACAGGGCTTTGTCCTAGGTACCCAGGCTGCCCTTCGATAAGTCAAACCACCCTGATCTCTGCTCTGGCCCTGACACTTCAGCAGAGAGCTTGCTCCGCGCAGCACCCCAGATTTCCTTTCATATCCAGCTGCTCAGAAGAGCAGTAAGGCCCATCGCTCAGCGGTTTGCCTCCCCTGCGAAATTCCCAGCCCGCTAGGCTGTGGTAGTGATGAGTGTCAGGCCCTCAGCCACCTCAGCCTGTGTCAAGAGCACGATTGCAGAGCAGAAGGCCTGTAACTTGCAGGATTTCGGTTCCAGGAAAGTGTGCCACATGGGAGAAAGGACATTCGCTTCACTTTCAAGAGGAGATGAGAAAAACCAATAACTCGTAACAGGCATGCTGAATTAGCAAGAGGAGGTTGACTTGTAATCAAAGTGAAGCGAGAAATGGTTTTTTGAACTCTTAAACCCAGGAAATGAGCTTCCAATCTGCTGTATCAGAGAGATAGCATCTTGGCAACCCTGGGAAACAGTGTTCCGACAAACACATTATTACACTCATCTCCTACCTATAAGAAAGTCTTTAAGATTATTAGAAATTCTTGACAAAGCTCAGGGACACGCCTGCAGAAAATGCAATTCTTCCATTATGGTTTATTGAAGGTTTATGCCAGCCCATACCAATCTGCCTTTGCCCAGCAGTTACCATTTGGGGACAATCATTTTTAATAAAATATTTCATATCTAACAGATCATTGGCTCTCACTGTCTCATCCATGTGCTCCCAAACGATGCTCTCCTAACCTCTTCCCAGGTTCCACTGAGCTTGTCCTTGTGGAAGACCCATTAGTCCCATAATTAAAGTACCCACTGTCCTGATTAAGTCATTCTCTGTTCCTTCAGTTACATCCCATTGTTCATTAGATCCCGATGTTTGCACTTCAGCAATCTTGTTTTTAATACTCCTAACGTTTGTGGAGAAACAGTGACGTTAATTAACAATTCGTGAGCTCTCGTTTTTCTTTTTCTTTTTCTGTCTACCCTAGTGCAGATCATTTCCATTATGACTGGCAATAATACTGAAACCATTACTAGCTTCGTAGTTAGTGTTCTGAGCTTGCTGATCAAAGAGTGAAGCTACTTTTCATAATCGTGTTAGGTAAGTCATTCCTGAGTTGATGGCAAGCCATGGAAAATGAAAAATTAACTATAAGTGAGTGCTTTCGCTGGCTTTCCTCTTCATACTCTTTTTTCTCACACTTATAATCTTGGAATTAAAAAATAATTTACTTACCTAAGTGCAGCAGTATTTAATTTTCTTCTCTATAGCTCAAATGTGACTCTGTTCTTTCATTATTACAATCACTATTTATATTTGAACCTTTTTGAGAATAGTAATTTTTATCAAATCATGTGATGCTAGTAAAGCATTTTCTAGATTCGTCTTACTGGCATTGTCACCTTCCATATGAACTTAGTATTATAGATAACAGGGATCAGCAATCAATAGCCTGGGGGCTGAATGTAGTCCTCCGACTATTTTATTTTTAATTTAATTTATTAGTTTTCTTTTCAGTAAATACAGGCAGTTTGATACCATTGTTTAGACTCATCTGTGATCTACCCCCTCCCATTGGACCCTTCTTGTTGATGTAAATGGGTCGTGCATTGTGGAGTTAGCCCACAGTTATTGGTATGATAAATGTCTCTGCAAATCATGACCCAACATGTGACTCTGACATTCTTTCCGCCCCCTCTTCCGCAAAATTTCCCTGAGCCATGTTCCTCCAACTATTTTTTTATAAAGTTTTATTGAGACACACCCACGTGCATTCATTTTCTTTTTATCTAGAGCTGCTTCTCGGCTCAGAGGTGAGTAGTTACAGCATGACCCTGCATGAACCTTAAAGCTGGAAACATTTACTGTCTATCCTTTACCGAAACATTGCCAACCCTTAATCTGGACTTGACATGACGAAGAACTAGAATACTCCCTACCACCAAGCAAAAAAGGCTCACTTCTTTTTTAAAAATTTTATTTATTTGTTTTATTTGAGAGAGAGATGGAGACAGAGAGGATGGGTGCAGCAGGGCCTCCAGCCACTGCAAATGGCCTCCAGATGCATGTGCCACCTTGAACATCTGGCTTATGTAGGGACTGGGGAATGGAACCAGGGTCCTTAGGCTTTGCAGGTGCGTACCTTAACTGCTTAAGCCACTTCTCCAGCCCCAAGGCTCACTTCTTTACTCTCCTTTTGGCAAATAGCAATAGCAAACCTTGCCACAATCCACAAATCTGAAACTCATGGGGATCTTTGCTTTCAAAAAAGAAAAATCAGTGACAATATTGAAAATCAGTTATTTTGAAGTAAATCGATGGTTCTGTTCATACTAGGATGGACAAAAGTCCTCGAGTGTAAAGAAATTGGTCAGAGAAACTGAAGTCGGAAGAAAGTCTCTCAATCAGCTTTTTCTTTTTTTTCCTCCTTTCTTCAAAATAGGAAAAGCTCCTTCCCACTCTCCTCTGGCCCTCATTATAGTGTTAGGAGAGCCCAATCCCTAGTGGCAGGGGCTCTGGGCTGCCCATCTTTGAAGGACAAGAAGAGGCGAGTGGAGGAAGGAGATAGGGTGAGCAGGCAAGGCCTGGGGTGAGGGGACGGCTGCTAGGGTGTCCTGGGCGAGGGGACGGTGCTAGGGTGTCCTGGGCGAGGGGACGGGTGCTAGGGTGTCCTGGGCGAGGGGACGGCTGCTAGGGTGTCCTGGGCGAGGGGACGGGTGCTAGGGTGTCCTGGGCGAGGGGACGGCTGCTAGGGTGTCCTGGGCGAGGGGACGGCTGCTAGGGTGTCCTGGGCGAGGGGACGGCTGCTAGGGTGTCCTGGGCGAGGGGACGGCTGCTAGGGTGTCCTGGGCGAGGGGACGGCTGCTAGGGTGTCCTGGGCGAGGGGACGGCTGCTAGGGTGTCCTGGGTGAGGGGACGGCTGCTAGGGTGTCCTGGGCCACTGACTCCAGCTGAGAAAACTGTAGAAGCTGCTGCTGCTTTTTTTTTTTTTTTAAATGTATTCTTCTATTTATTTACTTACTTGAGAGAGAGCTCTCCTGAGCCCTTAGAAGCTTCTTTGGGGTTTGGGATAAGAACTGGACTTTTCTCTTGACTTTCACTTGGCCCTGAAATGAAATTAGAAGTATATTTTATGGGTTTTATTTAATGAAAGCTATT
This sequence comes from Jaculus jaculus, assembly GCF_020740685.1. Taxonomy (NCBI): domain Eukaryota; kingdom Metazoa; phylum Chordata; class Mammalia; order Rodentia; family Dipodidae; genus Jaculus; species Jaculus jaculus. The sequence continues at coordinate 137,519,024 of NC_059107.1, forward strand.
ACTGCTCTAAGGCCTTTTTATGATGAAGTTGCCAGTTTGCAATAAATTCCTTTACAATTACTTTGTAAGAAATATAAGGTATCCTGGCAAGAATGCAGCCACCGCCTGGCCCTTGTTGGCCAAGGATATGGCCAAGGAGTAATGAGGTAGCTCTATCACCCTTCCCTGGGGAGCCCTGCCTTCGATACGTCCTTGCAGTCCCTGCAACCGTCTCTGCCTCCTCAGTACTTGAAGCCCCCAAGTCATTGTGAAGTGAGGTTGAAAAAACCACTGGCAAAGCAGGAATGTGCTGTGGGGATTGTGGGGGATTAAAGAGGCAGAGCTTGAGGTTTGACTCTGGGAGCAGCCATTTATCTGACTGGCTATGTGACCTTGGATAAGTCACTTCCCTTCCTCTCAACCTGTTTCCTCATCAATAAACAGTCAGTATAGAAAGCTACACCTGTCCATGTAAGGTTTAGCCACCTTGTCTGGCACAGAAGATGTATTCATTCTGTATGACAGTTTTTCCTATCTCCTTTGAGGTCCACTAAACAGAAGTGTTCCTTCTGTAGTCCTTCCAGTTGGTTATTTTTTTTTTTAAGTTTTATTTATTTATTTGCAAGCAGAGAGAGAGAAAAAGAGAAGAGAGACAGAGACACAATGGGCATTCTAGGGCCTCTAGCCACTGCAAACGAACTCCAGACGTATGTGCCTCATGTGCATCTGGTTTACATGAGTCCTGGGGAATTGAACCTAGGTCCTTTGGCCTCGCAGGCAAACATCTTAACCACTAAGCTATCTCTCCAGCCCCTGATTATTTCTTTTTATTAAAAAAATTTATTTCAGACTGGAGAGATGGCTTAGTGAAGGTTCTTGCCCACGAAGCCTAAGTACCCGGGTTCAATTCTCCAGTACCCACAGAAGCCAGATGCACAAGGTGGCATACATGTCTGGAGATCATTTGCAGTGGCTAGAGGCCCTGGTGTGCTCATTTTCTCTCTCTCTCTCTCTATCAAATAAATAAATAAAAGAAACATCTAAAATATCCTATTTTTATTTATTTATTTGAGAGAAAGGGGCACACAGAGATAGAGAGAGAATGGGTATGCCAGGACCTCCAGTCACTGTAAACAAACTCCAGATACATGTACCACCTTGTGCATCTGGCTTGCGTGGGACCTGGAGATTGCATCTATCTCCTTTGGCTTTGCAGGCAAGCATCTTAACCGCTGACCCATCTCTCCAGTCCAGTTGATTATATGTATATTAGAGAGAAAGAGAGAGAGAGAGAGAGAGAGAGAGAGAGAATGGGTGTACCAGGTCCTCCAGCTACTGCAAACAAACTCCAGATGCATGTGCCACCACGTGCATCTGGCTAACGTGGGTCCTGGGGAATCAAACCTGGGTCCTTTGGCTTTGCAGGCAAACATCTTCACCGCTAAGTCATCCCTCCAGCACCAGTTAGTTAGTTCTTTTTTTTTTTTAATTTATTTATTTATTTATTTATTTGAGAGCAACAGACACAGAGAGAAAGACAGATAGAGGGAGAGAGAGAGAATGGGCGCGCCAGGGCTTCCAGCCTCTGCAAACGAACTCCAGACGCGTGCGCCCCCTTGTGCATCTGGCTAACGTGGGACCTGGGGAACCGAGCCTCGAACCGGAGTCCTTAGGCTTCACAGGCAAGCGCTTAACCGCTAAGCCATCTCTCCAGCCCTAATTATTTCTTAATGATAGGGATGCAAGGGAATTGCTAAGCTGAGTCCATCACTATTACATTTAACTCGTATGTCTGGACACGGACAGCAAATGGCATACTGCTAGACAGGCGTGGGCAGGAGGTGGCATTGATAAACCCGGACAACTACTAAGGAGGCTGGTTTGGGGTGTTCTGCTGAACAGCGAGGCCTCCTCATCTTGTTCTTTGCAGCATACTCTGGCTGTTGCTCTCCAGATGGCCTGGCCCGCCTGAGCTCTCTCACAACAGGCTTTGTCCCTGACCATTAGGATGCAATGCAGCTGCACAGAGCAGAGGCCAAAGCAAAACAGATGCTGTTTCCTCCCCAGCCTGAGACCCAGGCCTGGGAAGAGCAGGGCTAGTAGGGGTCTCTCTGCTGGGACATCCTCAACTTCCTTCTTGGAAAGAGGTTCCGTCTTTACCCAGCCGCCTCCCACCTTCCTGCACAGGACTGCTGAGGCAGGACAGTGAGAGAGGGGACAGATGGTCAGCAGCTGTCTTTGAAGGGAGCTTCCCAGGGCCTGCCACAGACCACATCCACTTAATGCCATTGGCCAGCACTTGGTCGTGTGGCCACGTGCAGCAGCAGAGGCAAGGAGCTCTTGCAGGCATGTCCATGGTGGCACCTGGACCACAGGCGCTCCAGGTCCGCGATGTCAGCGAGGTTCGATGCCAGCCAGAGTCAGGAGGTCAAGGTTCCTCTGCTCCATTGTCTGGGTCCCACCATCATCCCCTGTGATAGCACTGGTTGAGAACCTCAGCAGAATGGGGTTGACTGCCCTTGGCAAAGGGGGCCCGTAGACCCGCCTCCTGGCTTCTCAGTAGGAGTTCGTACATAGCATAGTTGTGATCTCACCAGCTCTGTGATCATGAACAAGTTTCCAAACCTCTTTGTGTCTCCTGTCTCCATCTGTTAAATGAGGCTAATAATAGTACCTTCATAGAGTTGTGAGGGTTAGAGGGAATTAGCAGATTCATTCCCGGACATGGTAAGTACCTAATAGGCGCTGGTTGTTGTTGTTAAAAATCTTGAGTTGTGTTCTCTCCAGCATCCTTTTCCCCTAAAAATAGTGCAGGGCTTCTCCCCCAAGTAGCAGGTGGGGCTTGAGGAAAGAAAACATGGCCCAGAAGGGTTCCTTTCACTCTTCCACCCTCAGGAAGTACAAGTCTGTGTCTGCATTTCCTGGCCTGGTGGCTCAAATTTAAGTCTAAGACTTGCTGCTCCCCAATCTTGTAAGCCAAGCATCCCCATGTCTATCTCCTTCACTAGTCTATTTGCAAACTCAGGTCAAATGCCTGCTCCCTGAGTTCTGTTCCCACGAATGTCCCCTCCAAGCGAGGGAAGGAAAGCTCTCAGCATTGCATCTGTCTCTACCATAGCCAGCCAGGTCTTAGAGTTGGAGCTGGTCCCACAGTTCTTCCAGTCTACCAGCTCCTCCCAGCAAGATCAATGCCTGGGGCTCCTGGTGTCATCTTACCATACCCTCCACATAATAGGTGCAAAAGGAAGGCATGTCCACCAATGGCCTGAGCTCCCTCAGCATGGACACAGTGATTTGGGGACCATTCATCTGTAGTGCAGGAGAAAATCGGTCCAGGGGCTCCTGGGTGAGCAAGAGCAGGGAAATAACTGCAGCTCAGGAGACCAGAAGTGAGCAACCTTCAGCTTCTGGGAGCAGCCACAGGCTCAGCTGTCCACACCGGAACCCTGGATCGCCATCCCTGTTCACCTTTTGGCCTTGACCGAGGCTCACAGGATGTTTGCCACATCGCCCCCCAATACTGTTCTCCCCCCTTTTTTTGGTCTAAAAATCTTTCCATGCCGCTGTCCAGAGTTTGGGCAGATGCCTTCTGCCTGGTGGAGGAAGAGAGGAGGCTTCCCCAAGAGCACCTCCGAACCTAGCTGGGCCCATGGCTGTTGGTTGGACACTTTGTGCTGAGGAAGTAAGAGACCTCGGGGCCGGCTCTCCTACCAGAGGGACACACGTCTGTGGAAGAGACCCGTGTATATTTTTAGAGCATTTCAACTATTTTTTGTGGGTGTTGAAAACAAATTGGCATCCTATAGATTTGGACTAGGATTTCCAGAAAACATTTTTGTAATTTTCTTGGCATGTGTGTTTGCTTGTGGGGGAGAGGTGTTTATATATGTGTGGTGTATATGCATGGATATGTACATGTCTGTCTGTCTGTCTGTGTGTGTGTGTGTGAGTGTGTGTGTGTGTGTGTACTCATGCACAAGTCTGACCATGCCTGGAGAAGTCAGAGAACAACATCAGGTGTCTTCTTCAGTTGCTCTCCACCTCGTTTTTTCTTTTCTTTCTTTCTTTCTTTTTTTGGGGGGTTTGTTTGTGTTATTTTATTAAGTAGGAACTTTGTAAGGATACACCATGTGTTGGTACCATCATTTCCCTCCTCCCTGCCCCCACTCCGCTGAGGGCCCCCCTTAGTGGGATTGCTAGTATTCTCCATGGAGTTGTGGGTTAGGAGTTGTGACTGCAGCAGTCATGGGAGCAGGGAATGCCTCTGGATATTCCCTCCTGCCCTACGGCTCTTCAGTTCTTTCTGCCCTCCTCTTCCCTGAGATTCCCTGAGCCTTGATCAACTAACTTGTTTTTTGAAATTGATTCGACTGGTCTAGTAACCAGTAAAACTAGGAATACAGTTCTCTCTGCCTTCACAGTGCCCAGCATTTCAGGTGAGTGACTGCCATCCAAACTCAAGCGATCATTTTACCCACTGAGCCATCTCCCCAGTGCCCATTCTCATATTTTGAACTCCGTATTTCGATTTCCAAGTGCTTGACAACAGAACATGGACCTAGAGTGCTTGAAGTCATTGCTTGAGCCTCTCTGGGCACCCGTCTTATCTGTAACATGGGAATGCTGCTGAGATCCACTTCAGAGGCCTCTTACCAGCATTAACATCTATATTCGGATGCACACCCCTAGAAATGGCTTGGCGCTTCTTTTGCTGTTGTGACTGTCATTATTTATTTATTTATTTATTTCAGATGGGAGCAGTCCTATGCTTGTGCCCCACCCTCCTTTCCTGCCCACAGGCAATTCCCTGAGCACTTACTGAGGGGACCAAAGTGTGCCTGACAGTCATGTGTTATCCTGCTGTGTCTCACAAATATGTCGTGGATGATCTGAGGCCAAAGACTGAGTCTTAAAGACCCCCAGATAACAAAGAGGGCCCAGAGGAGACTGGCTCTGGGGACCCTGGTGCACAGATGGTACATACAGTGGGGAGACCTCCCCATGGGGCAGTGTTGAAGACAGGCCCTGTGATATACACCCTTTGAGCCAGGGACTACTACTCTCCAGCATGGAAAGGAGACCCAGGAGGTGTCCCCAGCCCTTGGGTGGGGCTGTTAAGAGGTGAGGCAGATCTGGGGGTGGTGCTATATGCATACTCTAGGAAGCCGCTGTTTGAGCACTAAGCATTGCCGGCACACAGAATAAGCACGCATCAATTTATGTCTGAATTTCCTCTCAGAATTCCCCGTAGACTCTGTAAATGCCGTTTTACCTCTTTTCCACCCATCTAGCTGTGGAGGCAGTGGCAGATTTACATTATTTTACATCCAGTTAGGATTTTTCCCCCCTTTTGGTTACATTTTTAAAGAGCATTTATTGCCAATAAAGAGGTGTTTTTGTTAAAGACAATAGTGCCCTTTAGGTAGTAACAGAATGTTATTTCACAAGTACCCATAAAGCTGTTAAACAAGCCGGGATAGCTGGGGCTCTGATTAAAGGTGGTTTTTATTCATCTGTATCTTGGAGACCCTTGTGAAGTGGCTTTGCCATAGTCAACCCCCCTAAGCAGCCACAGGCAGAGAAACAAGAGGACTGGCGTCTGTCTCCAAGTCAGGAGAGGCTCTGCATTGCATCTGGGTTCTGGAAGATCAGTCATGGCCAAGGTAACAGGAGAGACACCAAAGCCCGAGGAGCCATGGCACCAACTTCGAAGTGAGGCAAAGCAGGTTTTCTCCCCTCCTAGCTCTGTCACTTACCAGCTGTGTCCCGGGAGCATGTCACTCAGTCCCTCTTGGTTCAGTTTCCTAATTCTAAAGTTTGGATCATAGTTAATACTAAAACCACCTTTACTGGCATATTAGGGGGGGCTGAAAGTGGTATGACTTGAGGCTGAGGGTACAGCTTATTAGTGGAACGTGTGCTTAACATAAACAAAACTCTGAGTTTGATCCCCAGCACTCCCTTGCCCCCAATTACAAATTAGATGTCTTAGGCTAGGAAGATAGCTCAGTTAGTATAGTGCTTGCCTTGCAAACATGAGTTCCTGATTTTGATCTCTAGACTCCATGTGACAATGACGGGTGAGGTGTGCACATGTGTGATCCCAGCACCGGAGAGGCAGACAGGAGGATCCCCAGGCTCCTGGCCAACTAGCCTAACCTAGTTGGTGAACACAAAGCCAATAATAAAAGACCATGTCTCCAAAAAAAAAAAAAAAAAAAAAAGTGGATTGTAGGCTGGAGAGATGGCTTAGTGGTTAAGGTGCTTGCTTGCCAAGCCAAAGGACCCAGGTTCGATTCCCCAGAACCCATGTAACTCAGTTGCCCATGGTGGTACGTGCATCTGGAATTCGTTTAGCAAGGCTAGAGGCCTTGGTGTGCCCATCTCTCTCTCTCATAAATAAATAGAAATAAAATATAAAAATGATGGAATAACATCCAAGGTTGTCCTCTGGCCTCCACCCATACAAACACGTGTGCACACCTGCACGTGCTTTACAAAGAAGCTATGTCTTGAGATGCATTTGGCAGTCCTGACCCAGGAAGCTCTAAGAAACACCCACAAGGAAGAGAAATGACACAAGGACTTGGGTGTGAGTCATTACCACGGTAGAGTCTTCCGGACGGTCCATGTAGCAGTTGCCTTACTTACTCAGCATCCCTGCTTTCTCCTTGCTTCTCTTGTTTTGTCTCTAAGCAGACAGGCATTTTATTTATTTATTTTTAAATTTTATTTTATTTTTTATCTTCTCACAATTTTTATTAACATTTTCCATGATTATAAAAAATATCCCATGGTAATACCCTCACCCCCTGCACTTTCCCCTTTGAAATTCCATTCTCCATCATATTACCTCCCCATCAGAGAGGCATTTTAAACCCTTGCTAAGTGGTTGGCTGGCCCAGAACCCCGATATTCTCATACAACAGGCAAGAGTGACCTCATGCTAGGACAGAGACTTCCCCGAACCACACACTGAGATCAATAGGAGTTCAGATTCTACTGACCGGAGTTTAAATCATTGGGTTAAGACTGAACCAAAGTGACTCTTACATCATAATAACTGGGGTTGTAGGGGCAAGATGTAAGGCATCTGTCTTTGCCCATGTGGGCTGCTGTGCTGAAATGCCATAAGCTCAGTGGTTTGTCAACACCAGAAGTACACAGTTCTAGAGACTACCAGGAAGTCAGAGATCAGACACTGCCAAGCTCAGTGTTTGGCGGGCACTATTTCCACTGTTAGAACCCTCTGTTTAGCCTCACTGACCTCAGTGACCCCGAGGCTTCTGTGAAACCAGAATAACCGCACAGCACACTGAATCTTGTCAGACGAGAGAATTCTTGAAACATACATGTTATGGACCACCCCATGTGATTGTGGGGCCCTGGAATGCCAGTGTACTACGTGATTCGGAAATCCTAACTCCGCAATGATAATACTCAAAAGTAGAGCTTTCCGACAGATGTGGAGGTTAGGAGGGCAAAAGCCTTGATAGGATGGGTGCCCTTATAAAGAGACCTCAAAAAGCTGCCGTGGCCCCATAACGAGGCACAGAGGGGCTAAGGAACGTGCTCTAGAGACACAACAGCCAAATGAAACGTGATCCTGAGAACCCACCCCGAGTTCCAGAGGCTTCCTGTATTTGTGGCTGGCTTTAAACGTATGTCCTGAGGACTGGTCAGCTGGACTCCAGTCTAAGTGCAGTGTATCAACTCAGTTCATCTCCAGAGCCTTGGGGAACAGCACTCTAGTCCTCCCTTGCTGGTGAGAAATGGAGACGTTAAGCAGCAGTTTGGTGATGGACTGGGATTGAAGCCGGGAGCCCCACTCAGTGCTGCTTGGGAGCTTCTGGGGTACTGTGCGGGTTAGTCAGTCGTGCCGCTCAGTGCGGACTGAGCTTCTGCTTCCAAATCAAGCATGCTGAAACAATAGCCATTGCATCAGCCAAACCAGTTATCAGCATTGTGGATATCCTTGAGCCCTTCAGCACTTCTTTTTTTTTTTTTTTTTTTTTTTTTTCTTGTTCGAGGTAGGGTCTCACTCTGGCTCAGGCTGACCTGGAATTCGCCATGGAGTCTCAGGGTGGCCTTGAACTCTCGGTGATCCTCCTACCTCTGCCTCCCGAGTGCTGGGATTAAAGGCATGCGCCACCACGCCTGGCTCCTTCAGCACTTCTTATGGTATCTTACACAGTCTTCCTAACTGTGCCAGAAGGCAGGTCCTGTTATACACACTTTATGTTGATGATATATATATATATATATATATATATATTTTTTTTTTTTTTTTCTGAAAATGGAGCCTAGGGCCTCATGCATGCTAAGCAAGCTCTCTATTACTTTATGCCCTTTATGCTCTGTAAAGCTTAGGTATTCATAAGGATACTATTCTACATAGCATGCATGTTTTCCTTTGTTTACAGTTCACATTCCCTCATGAAGCCAGGCTTGCTCTGCATTTCATACCACACTCCAGTCCTTCTGACTCAGTGATAACTAAGGTGCCTGAGAATCCGAATCCTCTTAGGCGATTTACAAAGTGCTTTCAGCTCTCCCCAGTTATCAATTCCATAGCGAGTAAAACATTGTTCTCTCAGATCTGTGTATTTGTTCTTAGACAAAGCAAACCTGATATTGCCTTTAAATTATTGTGGAAATGTTCCCTAGTTCTGTGTTTCCACACATACACAAAGGCTGCCTTCCCCCATTAGTCTGATGTGAGGTTTTGCTGCACTGGGAGAACGTTAACTGACAAAACGTTAAGTAATGGCACTGAAATGTAATTAATGCAAGAATAGTGCAGGGTGGGGATCTCAGAACTTTAATGAGGGCTCCAGCAACATCTGACTGAAGATGTTGAAAGTAGAGGGTAAGATGAGTGTTACCATAATTAATGCTGCAGATTAAAGAAAATGACCTCTTTGGTGTGATCAATATGGGGACCTTGTAACCTTTCCTGTCACCTGAAACTTCACTTGTGGGACTTTGTGGTCCTGTTAATAAAAAAGATAATCACCAGTCTGCCTTCACTTTACTATGGAATTTTTCCAAGTTTTTTTTTTTGAGGATGAAATCAGAAATTACCATTTTCAGAATATTGATATATATGTGTGTGTCACACACACATATTCCTCCTCAATATGCTTATCCAATGCTTACTTCATAATGAGAGTTTTAACTTGTTACTTTCCTTGCCATTATCCCTGAAATGAATGGATTATGGAGACGAGATTAAAGGAGTATAATGCAATACGGTGTTTGCTAATGTTCTGTCAGAGGTGTTAGTAGGATTCGCCAAGGTTTGTGTCTTTTATGAATGCCTTTCAGATTGTAATTATCTAATAGACTTGGAAACCTGTTTGTATTCTTGCAGGCATTAAACGTTGTCTTTGAAAAAATCCCAGAAAACGAGAGTGCAGATGTCTGTCGGAATATTTCAGTCAACGTTCTTGACTGTGATACCATAGGCCAAGCCAAAGAAAAGATTTTCCAAGCATTCCTAAGCAAAAACGGCTCTCCTTATGGACTTCAGGTTAATGAGATTGGTCTAGGTAAGGCTTATCCTAACCCCTGAGGAGTTCCTTCCTTGCCTCACTTCTGCTTGGCAATGTGTATAGGGCCAAAGTTGTCCCCAGAAGGCATGCCCCGGGATCTAGGAACTGCTTCGCTCTGGTTCTTCCCTAGAGGCATCACCCTCCAAAGATGCTACTTTTTAAAAATATTGTATTTGTAAATCAGATTCATGAGATCGCTGACCCCAAAACCACATGGAATCACCTTGCATCAGGAAATACAGAAAGGTGTAAACCCCATGCCCTCAGCCATGTTGCATTTCACGTTGGCATTTGATTTGTTTGTTGTGATACGGAGCGTGTCATTAGTGGGTGGCTCAGCCACTGAGTGTTAACTCCAGCCTGCTGGAAAGGTCATCTTCCTCCTGCTAATCACATCCTGCATTAAGTGTATTCTCCCTCCTCCCCCAGCAGCGGCATCTGCTATGAATTCATTTGCGGGCTCTATTGGTATACTGCGGAGCAGAGCATATGCATGAGCGAGCGAATAGGGCCCCACTCCTCTCAAATGTTCATCAACATGTTAAAAGTTGAGCTCTGCGGCACAGCCCTCCCAGGAGACTCTGGGATTTTATAGCAGATAATGGGACTGAAAAGAAGAGTAGGATCACAGCAGTGACAGGCAGTGTAACAAGGTTCATCTCCCATCCATGTATGGTGGTAGGCCTCTACTAAGCAGGCAATTAAAATCCTCCCCCTCCAATCAAAACTTCTGCTAGAGCCATTGAGAAAAGCCTAGAAGGTGGCCTGAGGAATATGAGGCCATGCACATAGACAGTAATTTCATGGCCTGCTTCAAGGAAAGCGGGCTGCTTAGATGCTCCTGTGCGCCCTCTGACGTTCCCTACCATGGCCCGCGTTGGGCAGCTTGAAGAAGGCTCAGTTCCTCTGGTTACAGACAGGCTGAAGGGGCACCCCTCACCAGGAAACCAGGACCAACCCAACCCAGACCGTCAGCTTCCTTGCCTTGAAGATTATCTTGCAAATGTGGTGTGGCTCTCACCACAGCAGAAATGGGCACACCCAGTCCCCAGCCCCACAGCCACAGGGGAGGCAGCCTGCGGCCACTTTAGCCCTGCCCCCGGGTGTCCATCATAGAGCCACAGGCTCTTCCTGGGTTTGGGGTCCGCAAGCAAATGGGGACACCGTCCATCGACCCCAGCACACTACTGAATGCTTGCTGATTCTCCAAATGTCCCTCAAGGCTAGTGTCAGGAAGCTGAGGTAAAGTTGAGAAGTCAGCCACAATTCTAACCACAGGAGCAACTGTGCTCAGGAGCTGACAGATTCAGGTGCCCAAAGGGGCAGAAAATACATAGGCACTGAATGTAACCACCTAGAAAGAGGAAATGGCCAGGTCTGACTTAATTGGAAAAAAGACGATTTCACAGAGCAGTGCCATGTGGCTTCTGCAAAGTCACCCTGTGGACTGCAGTCACTGTTATGAGATTTGGGGTGGAGGTCGAGACAGCGGCTCTCTGTGTAGACAGGCTGGCCTCAAACCCATGGTGGTCTTTCTGCCCCAGCCTACTGGGATTACAGATGTAAGACACCATACTCAGCCATTACCAGATTTTTTTTAAATTAAATTTTTTTATTTATTCGAGAGAGAGAGAATGGGAGCGCCAGGGCCTCCAGCCAGCCACTACAAACTCCAGATGCATGCACTACCTTGTGCATCTGGCTTACGTGGGTTCTTGGGGAATCAAACTGGGGTCCTTTGGCTTTGCAGGCAAACGCCTTAACTGCTAAGCCACCCCTCCAGCCCCATTACCATATTTTTAAGAAAAGAAATCAAAAGTCCCTTTGTATGTGTGCGATCTCCTAATATTTAAATGTCACTGCTGAGTTGTCATTAGCATAATTCATAAGACATTGTGAGTGTTCAAGAAAAGAAAACACATTCATGGCCACCTTCTGACTTGGTGGCCTCCATGGGGAGTTTGTAGCATGTTGCTGGTGTGTTAGCACGTAAAGCCTGCAGTATCCACAGAGAGGGGCTCAACCTGGACCTCTGTGCTGAGCGTACACACACACACACACACACACACACACACGTATGTAAGTACTGGTTTAGTCCCTCAGATGATGTTTGATTTTGCTTTTGGAGTCTCCACTTCCAGGCTTGGCCTTAGCGTTACATTTCAGGGAATTCGATCTGAAATGTTAGTGCTCTAAACACAAACCAGAAGCCATCTGGCTGGTGTACCTCCACCCCTTCAGACAAACCTTTCCCATTTCATACAAGTTTACCAATTATATTTGTAAAAGTAACACGTTGACACTGACATATTTTACTGTGATTTTATTTATTATTTAACTTGGCTTTTTGTGAGGCAAGGTCTCATGTATCCTGGGCTAGCCTCAGACTCACTGTATTGTTGAGGATGGCCTTGAACTCCTGGTCCTCCTTGCGTCCCCTCCCAAGTGCTAGATGACCGGTGTGCAGGACCATGCCAACCCAGGGCCTCATGCATGCCAGGAAAGCACTCTATCAACTGAACCATATTTACCACCTAACCTGCATTCCTCATTTACTGTGATTTTAAAAGGCAATGACACGCCTCCTTCCCTTTTTTCCCCCCAGAGCTTCAAGTAGGCACACGACAAAAAGAGCTTCTGGACATTGACAGCTCTTCTGTGATCCTTGAAGATGGAATAACCAAGCTAAACACCATTGGCCACTATGAGGTGAGACTAAGATTTGCCCTTGACATCTCCTTCCTCATCTGCGGTCCTAAATGAATTGGATAATCTCCAATACCAGGTTACAAAAACAAAAACAAAAAGACTCCCTGATTTGCGGCATGGTTTGCGGACTGCTTGCTTCTGGGGAAGAAGCTTTCCTTAGTTGCTCATTCGAAAGAGCCCAAGCAAGCATGACTGTCTCTTGTGAAGTGCTTGTCACATGTCCCCCTCTCACGGGGCTTCAGTTTTCATGCTTGCTGACAATCCATCCTGCAGGTTTTTAATTTTTTTTTTTTGTTTTTTTGTCCCACATTCTTTTATTAAAAAACTTTATTTTATTTGAGGTTGGGGGAGGGAAAGAGGCAGATAGAGACAGAAAATGGGCACATCAGGGCCTCTAGCCACTGCAAACTCCAGATGCATGTGCCATCTTGTGTATCTGGGCATACTGGGGAATGGAACCTAGGCCCTGTGACCTTGCAGGCAACAACGCCTCAATTGCTAAGCCATCTCTCCAGCCCCATTCAGCAGTTTCCATGGGATAGCCTGGTCTTGTGCAGCATTTTCTTAGAAAAACCATAAGTGAATTATCATATGGATACGTGCATGCGGTGTGCCCAGTGCGTGGTCACTGAGCAGGGCCTGTCAGCATCCCCAGCCTCTCCTCCCCACAGTGCTCACAGCTGACTTCTCACCTTCTGTATGGTGTCCTGGCTCTAAAGAAGTTCTAAATTTCCTCTTTGCTCATGACCCGCATGCTGGGTGAATGCTGTGATTGGTGAAGGGTACACATGACACCTCAGAGACCCAAGCGTCAGGGAAGTCTACACATTGGGCAGGTAGCAGAGAAACTTCCTGAACACGCTGAAATAACTGAGCTTCCTCAAAGCGTGTCTGCTGGTCATCAGTGGGCTTCTCCCAGGAGATGGTAGTGAGCGCAAGGTGGATAGGTGGTGGAACTTATGAAGGCTGATTAACTGTGAGGTCAGACCTCCATACCCACGAGCCATCTTTCTCTCCCCAAGTCTGTGAACTGAGCTCATGCGGTGTTTGAAGGGGCGCAGGCACCGATGTACCATGTTGCTGTTCTTGGTAGAGTGTGGCCTTGTTCTGCTGAGCCTCCCCGCAGCCCATCTCCTTCCCTCACAACCTTGTGACATGGAGTGGGATCTTAAGGAAGAGGATGACCACTACTGCCATTAATGGGGACAAGGCAGGACTGGTCACTCCAGCAGGGAAAACAGAAACACACAGCTAGCTGTCTGCAAAGCATGGGAGGCCTGTCAGGAGAGATACAGCATCGCTCTTCACTGAGACATCGGTGTGCCAGACACCTATCTGCTTAAGGATGATAATGAAATTAATCCGGTCTGTAGTCACTTCCCGTCCCAATGATTTATTGGCCTCATACCCCAGCGTTGCTGCCTGGTGGTAATAAATGACAAGACTGGAACATGAGGGCTTAAAGGATTCTCCTTATGTTGAAAAAGCTAAGCTCTGAGACAAATAAATGCAGAGAGATGGAAGGAAGCTTGGGAGGTCACTGGGGCGGGGCTTCCAGGACTGGACTGGTTCCTAAAGAGCAAGCAAAGGAAAACACCTACCCTGTTCTCTTACCCCTCCCCTGTGAGTCTACACTTGATTTAATAGCACCTCCACAGACGCAAAATTCCGAATCATTTGAGAGGGCTGACGTTTGCTTTTGCCCTTTTGTTTAAAAAAAAAAAAAAAAACAAAAAACCCTCAAGTACTTGCTTTTCCCTCCAAAGAGACAAGATGCTAATTATCACTCTTATTCATTTACTAAAGCGCCCTAGTTTGAGTCACTGTATGTGTTTGAAAGCCAAAAACTATATTTCATTTAAAAATAGGGTCTAATTCAGAGTTCTAAGTGATTCAGACTTACCTCCCTCCAATTAGTCCAAATTAGTTAGGCTTTAAAGTTAATCTTTAGTGACGGCCAGTTCCTCCTCCTGTCTAAACAGAGACGCTGCTGCTGGCGTGTGAGCCTGCCTGACTCTGGGCTTGTTTTGTCCCTTGGGCAGAAAGGATATAGTAGGTTCCTGCTGGACAGTTCATTCTAGGGATATTTGTAGAAAAGGTTTCTAGGAGCTCAGAGGACAGAGTAGGATACAGTCTCTCATGGACTGGGTGCAGCCCCCAGAGCTCCAAATTCCTGGTGATGATGCCCTGTCAACCTACTGAATGACCTCGAGGCTGACCCCCAACATTGTGGCGATTGCCTTCCTTGTCGGCAGCGGCGGCAGTCAGTGTCCGGCATCATCCATTAGCACTGGTTCCGTTAAAGCTCACAACACTGGCGCTTTTAGACGGGCGCTTGTTATCCCTCCCACTTCCCATCGGATCAATGCAGAGGAGGGCAAAGTTCTGCTCCAGTCTCATTCTGTCTTGTGCAGAGAAAGGGGTTACATGAGAGATGTCTTTAAAACCATTCAACCGGAGGCATGTTCTCCCTATAATTAAACCTTCCTTAACAGGCTGAGGCTCCCTAGGGTGTTTGTTATGAAGGGGACCCCACTGGTGAGGTCAGCGAATGCTGGCCCGTGAGACTGGGAGACTGGCGGCTCTGCAGTCGAGGCTTCCTTCCTCTCTTTCTGCTGATCCCTCTATGTGATCGTTTGCTCAACCATGTTGTCACCCCTGCTGTGGGGTGGCCTTGAGGATGCAGGACAGGTGTTCAGAGGGACAGGAAGCTTTCTCTACAGATCATCCACCTTGCTTTGAGCTGTGAAGTTTAAGGAAGCATCTCTGCTCCTACAATTAAAAAAAAATGGGGAGCTGGAGATGGCTTAGTGGTTAAGGTGCTTGCCTGTGAAGCCAAAAAAAAAAACCCAGGTTCGATTCCCCAGGACCCACATAAGCCAGATGGACAAGGTGGTACATGCATCTGGAGTCAATGGCTAGATGCCCTGGCATGCCATTCTTTCCCTCCCTCTGCTTACTTCTCTCTCCCAAATAAATAAAAATAAAATATTTTTAAAAATTGGATCACCTTTGAAAGTCTTTTGGAGTATGATGTCTTTACATACTTATTTTTAAGATTTTTAAAAAATTTATTATGTATTTGCTTGGAGAGAGGGCGGGAGAAAGAGAAATGGACACACTAGGGCATCTGGCCACTGCAAATGAACTTCAGATGCATGTGCCACTCTGTACATCTGGCTTTATGGGGGTACTGGAGAACCGAGCCCAGGCCGTTAGGTCTTCCAAACAAGTGCCCATAACCACTGAGCCATCTCTTCGGCACCTGATGCACGTTTTTTAGCCAAAATGGGGCTGCTTCCGTACCACTTGTTGCTGTAGGGGCTTTGACCAAGAGCTGCTCCTTTCCTCCTCCTTACTGCCCTAAGAGAACAGTATCATTATTATTTACATTCCGTGACCCAGAGGGGCTATGAAACTCAGCCAAGGTCACACAGCTCCTCTTACGGCCAAGGGGACAGAAAGAGGACTTACTCTAGAAATCATGGCCATGCTCAAGGCCAGAGGGTAACTTTGCTTCAGATCCATGCCTGGGCTCCATGCTCCTAACCTCCAGACCAGCATGGTCTTACATGGGTGCTGAGGGTCAAACTCGGTGGGCAGGCTTGGAAACAATGCTTTTAACCACTGAGCCATCTCTCCAGCCACTCAGCCTACTTGGACTTTTGGGGCCAGCCGTGTCAACCCCACTAGGTTCAGGAGCACCTAGATTCCCAGGGCCTCATGCTTTGGGAAACCCAGTCCTTCAGGGTTTGAGCAGTCCTAGGGATTTGTTTCTGGCTAGACTTAGTTTCCAGTGAACACTGGAGAAGCAAGTCCTCTAGGCCCTTCCTCTGTTTCAAGGATCCTTCAGAGTTCTATTGTGTGAGTTGATATGTCTGTGTAGAGTGTTCTAATGGCCCTTCCACATGCTCTCAAGAGCCCCCTTTTCATAAGGACTGAACAAGATTACCCCTCAGGTTGGCCCTGCGAACAAAAGATGCCCTTTTCATCTGCTTCCAGCCTGAGGCGAGGGTGAACAGAGATCAGGTGGGGGATGCTGTTCGCTATTAAAGGAAGGAGAGCCGATATTGGTGGGTAGTTGCCAGAAATATGGGATCTTTCTTCTGTATGAAACCCTTTCTTTCAGAACAAGAGATACCCCATGAGGGTTTCTCTGCAGTAATTTGTATCGATCACCCTCTTTTGAGTTTTTTTTTTTCTTTTTAACCAACTCACAGATAAAACTCCATTATTTTTTCTTAGGTCAAGCCAAATGACTATTTTAAATAGGAGTTGAACATTGTATTTCTAGAACATCTATTTTGTTTTGGAATAATCTCCAAACCATCTCACATTCATGTGCAGATTTATCTTGGGAGTGACTCCAAGGGTTGGCATGAGCCCGTCTTCCCCATGCAGTCACAACTTGTAATTGTGATGGGAAAGTCTATGGTCAACGCCTGCCATATTCCAGCCTGGGCTGGCAGCCTTGGAAGGGTGCGGCCTTGTCACTGTGTGTCTAGAACACCACGAGACCAGCATGGATTCACATCAAGTTGCCACGTGCGCTGTTCTGCTCTGGGTAGGCGACACATTCCTGCTGCAGACCCACCTAGTGGCATTAATCTTTCTTTGATTTAATTTGGTTTTCATCCCTAAAGTAGGAGCCCAGAAGATGGTCCCTGCCTCACAGTAGGACAGGACGATTAATAAGTCACTCTTTGGAGCTTCTCAGATGGAACAAACAGCATCACATTTTTAACCCTTTGTATGCCAAGGCGTTTGTACATGTAGCTCAGCAGCAGCTGACTTGGGCAAAATAGAACGTGGAACCTTTTCTTCCCCAAAACATTGGCAAATTGTTTTTTTCTGTCCTTATAATAGTACTAAAGCATCACATAGGGTTGAAATGTTCTAGCCTCATAGTAGCTGTGGAAGTTAGAAATACACTCAAACATGTCCAACTCACCCACTAATAAAATGCATTTACACTGGCTCTTGGAAGATAAGTTAGAGTAAAATTTCCTTGGTACAAGCTGCGTCTACACTATCTTAATGCTCGAGCATGATGCCAGCAGCAAGTTATTGCCAGCTCTTGAAAAGACATTTGAACTTTTGGCAGCGTTCCTTATCGGAAGGCCCATCCATGGCGTTTGGTGATTATAGAGAAAGGGTGCTCGCTTTTGGCAAAACAAAGCATCTGACGGTAGCAGAGTATTGGCTCAACACTCAACGGGATCCATTTGGGAGTCATTCTTTGACAATTACCCAGAATGAATCACTAGCTTCCTTTTATAAAAAGATATTTACTGGCTTAGAGACAGCACATCCAGCTCTCGGTGGGAAGGAATTTTGTAACCGTGTTCAAACATTCTCCTAAGCGTGGTGTCTGAGAATTGTTAAGGGGTGCCCGCACAGGGCAGTTACTTTAATTGCATCAAAGATAGAAGAGAATTGAAAAACTAGCCAGGAAACGATGAACGGCTCAAGGGAAAGAGGAGGATGTCTGGTAATAAAAGCCGAGTCAAAGAGCTCAATAAGAGTTAAGAATCCTTACTGTAGACACGGCCTGATGGCCCAGCCAGCTCCTGTCCAGATTTCCCTGAACACTAGCAGTTGGTTGCCTCTGGCCTGAACTTAGCAACTGGCTGGACGCGGCTGGCGGGACACCTGTGTCTGGGGCTTCTGGTGAGCTGCCTCTTGCTCTGTGTGCTTCCTTAGTGGGGGCCCCCTGAAGGAGAGTAGGTTTAATCCTGTTGTGCTTGCCAGGCAGGCTTGTCCATTCTGATAACCTGGTTATTTCCAGAGAGCCATAAGGCTGAGGGAGAGAGGCACCAGAGGGCCATTTGTTCCAGGGTTCCACCACCCCAAAAGGCCCAGGTAGGAGTCCCAGATTTCACCTCCAGAACAGGCATGGCAATAGCATGGTTGTGGGGCAAATGCAGTTATCTGCCAATGTATACGATTAAAATCTGAAGCAATTGTGAATAGCACCGCTGAGATATAATTTATATCTTAACACTCATCTGTTCGGGTTAGGACTGTAGCAAAGGGATAGAGCAAACACCAAGCCTTGGTCAGTTCCCGAGAGCAAGGAGGGAACTAAGTAAAACAACCACCCAGACTCCCACCTTTTCCACGTGCCTTTAGCTGTATTGACAGTTGTGCAGCCACCACCACGATTGATCGAATTGTGGAATGCTTTCATCACCCCGGAAAGACTCACCGGCATGCACTCTTTCTCTTCATTTCCGGTTTTGTTAGCCACCAACTTTCTGTCTGTACCAACTTGCCTGTTCTGGGTATTTCATAAATGGGTTCGTACATCTTCTGCGGCTGGCTTCTTTCGGTTAACGCATTTTTAAAGGTTCATTTACATTGTAGCATGTATCAATATTTCTATCTTATGGCAATTTTTATAATACATTTGTATAATGGGCTAGTACAGTCATAAAAAAGATGGTCTACTGATAGGCACAGCAATGCAGATTAGTAAGTTAACATCCTACATCTTATATGGGATCTGGAGAATCAAACCTGGGTTCTTAAGTTTGGCAGGCATGCGCCTTAACTGCTAATCCATCTCTCAAGCCCTTAACCACTTTCTTTAAAAATTCCACTGTCTACAGAAATGGGAGCAGTATGCTGGGTGAAGTAGCAGCCAGTGAGCATGTCCTGTAGCTGGCACCCGGGTCAAAGAACAGACACCCCTCCAGGTGGGCTTGGTCATGAGCCCCACTTTCTTCTGTGCTTTCAGTGAAATCTTCCAGTATGACCACTTTCACACTGCACTTCTTGTGCTCAGCATTGTGATGGCCAGGTTCACCCACGTGGCAGGAAGCAGTAAGACTGCTCATGTTTAGTGTTTTAAAATCTGTTGCATGACAAGTCCCAAAATTAGTCATTCTTTCTAATCATAGATATTTAAGTTGTTCCCAGTGTGGGGAAATGATTAGTTTATCATGAAGATTTGTACTTCTGTTGGATACAGACTTGGATGCAAACTTACTCTCTGTCTTGGCCAGTTCAAATGGCTGTGATAGAATACATCGGCTGGGGGCTTAAACAGCAAAAATTTACTTCTCACAGTTCCAGTACTTGGAAGTCAAGGTCTTAGTACTGCTAGATACAGAGTCTGATGAAGCCCTCTTCCTGGTTGGCAGATGGTTGCCTTTTTACTATATCCTCACATGGTATATGAAAGAGAGAAGGAGGGGAGAAAGAGAGGAGAAAGAGAAGAGGAAAAGAAGGAAGAGGGGGAGGAGGGAAGGGGAAGGGGAAGGGGAAGGACAGACAGACAGAGAGGGGGTAGAGGGAGAATGAGCATCTATTCTTAAAAGGACACTAATCTCATTCTTGAGGACAACACCTGCATGATTTAATTGTCCTCCTAAAACTATCAAGTCAGGCTGAGGATTTCAGTATATGGATTTGGAGGGGACATAACCATTTTCTTGATAATAAGCAGTCATGTCAAGAAATGAAATTAGCCCAGGCTGCTCCCGACCTCTGAAATGCAGAGAACTGGTCCTAACATGCCTGCATCCTCTCCTCTGCCATGGACAGCTCCCATCCCACTTGGGCCCCTGGGCGTTGGTCTCCCTTCATCTTGCTGCCCATCTGCCTTCTTTACAGGACCAGGAGCTCCTTGAGGGCAGAGACAATGCCCTACTTGTCACCTGGCTAGCCCCAGCCTGCAGTCAGTACCCAGCACATAGCAGTTCTTGATAAATATTTAATATAATAAGTGAGAGAATATAAGATTCATCCAGCCATCTAATTCTTGGGTGAAGTTGAGAAATCCATTAAATTTTGAAAACTCATATATTTTTTATCTTTGCTTTCAGATCTCAAATGGATCCACTATAAAAGTCTTTAAGAAGATAGCAAACTTTACTTCAGGTAACCAATGTAATGTTAACCTTTCGTTCTCACCAAGCTTTACACACTAGTGTTTTCTTTTCTTTTCTTTTCTTTTTTTTTTTAACTTCTCTAAAACATACTGTCACAGAGATTGGGTTGTTGCCATGCAATTCTCTGGGAGCTGAGAAGAGCCATTTCAATTGGTTCAAGTGCTAAGAATGTGGGTCTAACAAGAAGGAGACTGTAAGCTGCCTTGGCTAAGATGGTCCAAAGGAAGTCCCCACCTCTTCAAAGCTCTAAACTTAAAGCAACCTCAGCCCTCCTAAACCTTCGGTGAGATGGGCGGCAACAGAGGAGATCCCACTGGGAAACCAAGCAGGAAGCTTGCAGATAATCACATTGCCCTGCCCAAGCTGGACACACAAGATAGTCTATGCAGAACGGCCAGATATTGGTGCAATAGCATTGGTAAACTTCCCAGACGGTGGCGAGGAACCAAAGAGGAAACGTGAATGGGAAAGCTGGGAGGTCAGTCTTCTAAGAGCTCCCTGGTGGTCGTGGAGCAGGAAAACACTGTGACCATACCTTGCGTAAAGCCCTAGGTCCTGTTCTGGGTTTGTCTCCAGAAAAGTTATGCCACCCCCAAGACAGCCAGTCCTTAAGGTGTCGGAAAGGTCTGGTCGGGGCCTCCCTCAGCAGGCTCCTTGTAAACATGCAGCAACAGACAGGGCGTGTGACTTCTGCATTTCCTGGGAGACTTTATGAAGTCCTAGCGCCTAGTCAGTGTAACTGGGGCAAATGCAGGCTTCCTGATGAAGTGTACCACAAAATTTAGGCCACCCCTTTGGTGACTCTCACCCTTCAGCACTATACTGAGCTATATAAAGACATCTTGCAGAGAGAGAGTGACTGTCACCGAAGCATAAGGAAGACAGGGTCCTTGTGGGAAGAGGAAGAACTGTGGGTTTTAGGTCTCCAAGACTAAGCCTTAGGAGCTGCCGTTTGGGGATTAGATACCAGAATATCAGGCTTGGCTCTTTTCATGACACCGGTCAATCCTCGCCTCTGCTCCTTCCCTGTCCGGTGCGGCTCAGGACCATCATTTTGGCCACGGTGCTGCTCGGACTCAGCTGCTTGCTGTCTGTGTTAATCCTGGTCCCTGATGAACCCGGCTATGACCCTCATCTGAACCCACAGGCAGGCAGTCTCAGGAGAAAGGCGCTCTGTAGCTGTAAATTCATGGTGTCCACCTTGAACAGGGTCCTCAGTACAGTCTACTCCTATTGGGTTTCTCTAGGAACCTGTTCTCTTCCCAAAGCTCCAACCAACAGAGTTCCACACTATAGGCTGACGACTTCCCCTTGCCTTTCAAAAGAAAACAGAAGTCAACTCCCTCAACATGGGCACCAAGCCTACCAACCGACCCCCACATCCAAGCTGTCCTTTCTTCTCCCCCAGGCCAATCTGGCACCTATGCTTTGGGTTCCTCTGCCCTTTCTGACCATTTGAGCATTCCTGCACCATGGACAGTCTCTTCTCTGACTAGCTCCCCACAGTTGTTTTCCAACGGACTATTTCCCCTTCCCTTGTACGTATTTTCTCCCATTAGCACTGCAAGCTGTTCCCAGTTCCTTCCCCTCTGCTTCTCCGTCCCTGTACCTCTTGTAAGCACTTCCTCTCTGGGCCTCTCTTGGCTTGCTAGCTCTGTGAGCCTCACCTCATGGTCCTCCTTTCAGATCCTAGAGAGTAGTCACATCCTTTCCCACCTTGGGCCTTCCTCCATTTGTCTGGATAACCAGTTAGGCTATTCTAAAAACCTCTCAGACCCAGACTGGCACCTTGTGTAGACTTCTCTTTCGTGTTCAATTGTGCAACTAGACATTTGATGCCTCTTGTTGGCTAGAATGTGTATTCCATTAGGATGGGAACAAGGTTGCCTTATACCTTGCTGCATGCCTGTTTCCCGGACATGTCTGCTCTGGCATATGCAGTAAATGGCAGGCTTGGGCCCATCCCATTCCGTTCCTGGCCACTCGGGTGATTTCTGTTTAAAGGCCTCCGGGGTAGGGAACCTGCGTCTATCCACACCTAGCCTGCTCTGTAGAAGAGCTCTTGGGTTTACAGCACAAACAGGGCTTCTTCCAAGAAGGCCAATGAGTCCGTGGTTGTTTTGTTAATGGACTGTTTTCTCTCCTTCCTCTGGCGTTCAGATGTGGAATACACGGATGACCACTGCCATTTGGTGAGTTCAGACTCTTGTGCTCCCCGCTGAATTGCATGCCTGCCGTGGCATAACCCGTCTCCCGGGGTGACGCTGTGCTCTGTCTTCTTTTTAGATTTTACCAGATTCGGAAGCATTCCAAGATGTACAGGGGAAGAGACATCGAGGGAAACACAAGTTCAAAGTAAAGGAAATGTATCTGACAAAGCTACTGTCAACCAAGGTACACTGACTGCTTTGGGAGTGCTTTTATGGCTACCTTGGGGGGGCACGTGTGATGTGTTCAACTTAATTTCTGCTCAAGTGTGAAAATGTTACAAATCCCTTGTGCCTTGTAGCAAAGCAAAATTAAAGTTGGAATTGTAAACACTTTTTTAATCCCCTTCCATGTATATGTGTGTGTGTGTGTGTGTGTGTGTGTGTGTGTGTGTGTGTGTATATATATATATATATATATATATATTGGAAAGATAACAGCACTTTACAAGTTTCTACTAAAGCATCTTTAGTCAGGGATTTTAATATTGTTCCCATTCCTTTTCCCACCATGTCACTATTATTTTTTAGGTTGACAGAATAATTATTTCTTTTTGTTTACTTATTATAGATAAGCAATAAAACTCCTTCTTTGAATTGCAAATAAAGTGAAGGAGGGGAAATCAGTCATTATAGACCTAGTAAATCTTACTGATTTTTTTTATTTTTTCATTTTGAAATTAGGAATTCTGTTCACTTATAAAATTGTCAGATGTGAAAGCCAGTGGAATACTGAAGCAGGAGCCAGTTTTACATTACCTAGAATCTTGTGGGGTCAATAGAAGCCCGGTTTTTTGGTTTTTTTTTGTCCCCCTAGGAACGACCAACAGCCTCTGGCTCTGTTATCTTTTTTTGTTGTTGTTTTTTGTTTTGTTTTGTTTTCTGAGTTGGAATCACTCTAGCTCAGGCTGACCTGGAATTCACTATGTAGTCTCAGGGAGGCCTCGAACTCACAGCATTCTTCCTACCTCTTCCTCCTGAGTGCTGAGATTGTTGAGGGGCACACCGCTTCATGTCAGGACCGTGGAAATGCTTAGAGCTCCGCTTTGTTCAGCAGGCAGAGAAGAGCCTGGGCCCCTCAGCTGCCTTGGGAAGTAGGTATTCAAACCCTGTGATGGGAATGGATGGAAAGGCACGCAATCAAGTGGCCTTATTAGTATTTTTTCAGGCTGAACATAACTAATAATAAAAGCCAAACACCCACAGCTTCTTGGCTATGCGCACAGATACGGATTTACTAAGTTAACCTCTCAGCTGACCAAACTCTTGTCATCAGCAAGAGGTTAGGTGCCAAATCTAAAGCTGGGCCCAGGCTTTCGGGAGCTTTGTCCCTTACCATCAGGCCTCACCTGACAATTTTACATTTTTTCTCCAGCTTATTTTCTCTGGTTGGCCCATAATTTTCTCTGAATGAGTGGTGGTTTCTTATTGTGTTTTGGAAGCCACTAAAGGGGATTAATCTCTGGAGATGTGTGCTGTCTTCCAGGTGGCAATTCACTCTGTGCTTGAGAAACTCTTCAGGAGCATCTGGAGCCTGCCCAACAGCAGGGCCCCCTTCGCCATCAAGTACTTCTTCGACTTCCTAGATGCCCAGGCTGAAAATAAAAAGATCACAGATCCCGATGTCGTACATATTTGGAAAACAAACAGGTGGGAATGTAGGTGATGATTGTTTTCAAGCATCTTGAACAGAATATCAACTAAAAAGAGGGTCTAGATAGCTACCAAATCGGAACCTTTGGGCCTAAATACTATTCCTTAGGATAAAATAAACAAACTCTTCTTTTTTTAAAAAAAAAAAAATACATGAGACTGTCTACAAAGTTAGACCAGCAAGGGATGCAAACTTAATATTTTTATGGTTTTATCAGATCATATTTTCCATGATGGAAAGTTAGTTGTCTCTAAAATAATTACTTTGCAATTTTGGGGGGGAGGGGGTGTCTCAAGGTAGAGTCTCACTCTGGCCCAGGCTGACCTGGAATTCACTATGTAGTCTCAGGGTGGCCTTGAACTCACAGCAATCTTTCTACTTCTGCCTCCCGAGTCCTGGGATTAAAGGTATGTGCCACCATGCCTGGCTACTTTGCAATTTTTCAAGCTGTGTGTCTATACTCTGATTTTGTATTTTCTTCTGTATGAGATATAAGAATTAACCAAAGGTTCATGTTGATGTTTATATTTTAGCACTTTACTTTAGGGCAGACATACACATTTATTCTAAGCAAGCATCTTTAACCCCTGGCCATCTCCCCAGTCCCGCACAGTTTTTTATAAGTGTTTCCTTAGAAAAGAAGCATTGCTTGTTACCTTTATTTGACATACTTGTGCCGTAGCCAAATAAGACTGTTATGATGTAATAGGATTTCTCATGCAAGTTCAAACTCTTCCCAGCACTCAGTCAGCCAAGTCATTTCAAATAAGTATTAAAAGGTGAAGTTCCAGAGCCCTAGTTCCAGTCTTTTCCCTTTGGTATTGGTCCATACCTTCTCTATTCCCACACCTAGCATGGGTGCTAAAGGCCACCAGTCAGGACACTGAGAATCCCAGCAGCCACGTGGTCTGTGAAGGGCTCTGAGCCAGGCCAGAGCTGCAAAGGCGGTAGTAGGAGGACTTTGAGTGAATCCAGTACTTATTTGAGTGCCTCTAACGTTCTACACACACTTGCATACTGAAATACAGTAATGCACAACACAGCACCCACCCCCGTTCTCACTGAGCTTACATTCGAATAGACACACATGGACACAAGTGTGTTCGTTCAAGTACTCTAGGTGACAAGTACTGTGGAGAAAGGAGAAGAGGACGGAAAGCCTAGAGGCGGGGTGGAGAGGCCTCAGAGTGGGTGAGCTACGAGCCCCTTGGAAGAGGAAAGTGCATGGAACCACGAGACTAGGTGGGGCAGGTGAGACCGGGAAGACAGACCCCAGGGCAGAAAACCTGAGGTGTGAGCCTGCTTGTCAAGCATGCAGAGTGAGTTCAGTGGAAAATGGTGGGAGAAGGGGCAGATTGAGGGATACCAGCAGCCACAGAGGGTTGCAGCAGAATGAAAAGATCTGGTTCTGTGTTAGGATGATCACGGTAACTGCGAGAATAAACTATCAGGAGCGGGATGCAAGTAATCCAGAAAGAGAGAGCAAGGCTCAGCCCTCTGTCACATTGGGGGACAAGAAGAGGTCAGGCCAGAGATCTGAGAGAGATCAGTTGATGGGCATCTCCTGTAATGAAGATCTGGTCTTGGCCAGGACCCCTTGCAGACTTCTCAAGACCACCCTTCACTAGCTGTAGGGGTAACCCTTGCTGGTTCTGAGCACCTATTGCTTGGTAGTGTGGCTAAGCAGATTGATCGCCTTGGTAACAAGGGCAGACACCCATTTACAAACTGTGACCAACAGCTCAATGTGAGAAGACATTACTCTCTTTGAACAGCCTTCCTCTTCGCTTCTGGGTGAACATCCTGAAGAACCCTCAGTTTGTCTTTGACATTAAGAAGACGCCGCACATAGACAGCTGTTTGTCGGTGATCGCCCAGGCGTTCATGGATGCCTTTTCTCTCACGGAGCAGCAACTAGGGAAGGTAAAGCCGGCTTTGCTGTGTCGGGGTATGCTCCTATGACTGACGCACTAGGGCTTTATCATGCACACTCAGGTAACAGCCTCAGTCATATTACTATACATGTGCTATCAAGTGTCATTTTTAAAAAGAGGACCTCCTTTTTTATTTTACTGTTATTAGAGAGTGAATGGGTGCACAAGGGCCTCCAGCCACCGCAAACAAACTCCAGACGCATGCACCACCATGTGAATCTGACTTATGTGGGTACTGGGGAATCAAACATGGGTCCTTAGGCTTCACAGGCTAGCACCTTAACTGCTAAGCCATCTCTCCAGCCCTAAAATATCATTTAAAATAATTTTTAGCCGGGTGTGGTGGCACACACCTTTAATCCCAGCACTTAGGAAGCAGAGGTAGGAGGATCGCCACCAGTTCAAGACCGCCCTGAGACTACATAGTGAATTCCAGGTCAGCCTGAGCCAGAGTGAGACCCTACCTTGAAAAACCAAAAATAAATAAATAAACAAATAAATAAAAAACAAAAAAATTTATTGACATTTTATAAAAAGGTTGTACTCTCACATACACTCTGCCATCCCCATTGTAAAATTTAGAAAATATCATTTATTTACTTGACAGAAAAAGAAGAAAGGCAGATAGAGAGGATGGGCGCACTAGGGCCTTCAGCCACTGCAAAGGAACTCTAGACACACGCATCACCCCTTGTGATCTGGCTTACGTGGGTACTGGGGAATTGAACTTGGGTCTCCAGCTTCACAGACAAGCGCCTTAACCACAAAGCCATTTCACCAGCCTGTAAAACATCATTTATTTATTTATTTATTTATTTATTTACTTATTTATTTTGAGATTGCATCTCGCGATGTAGTCCTAGCTGGCTTAGAATTTGCTATGTAGATCAGGCTGGCCTTTAGTTTGCAGTGATCCTCCTGCTCTGCCTCCCAAGTGCAGTGGTTACAGGCATGTGCCGCCACGCCTGCTTCAATCTAATTGTCCTTCAAGTGAAGGAATTAGCTCAATGAGCTCGCCTTCTTGCAAAACTGTGCCTCTGAAAAACTACAACAGTACATTTTCCTAGAAGCATTTCAATGGACACTGCTAAATTGCTACCCTGGAGTGTGGAACCGTTAATATTTGCCCGAGTTAATTTCATATTTGAAATGAACATATTTAACAAAACTACTTGAGTATAACATATTGCTCATGGGGAAGAAAGTCTTGCCTGAGATTTATAACAAAACTAGTTTGTCAGTTTACAATCAAAGCAAGAATAGTGCTTTCCTATAGTTTTATGTGCTGATCAAAAGAGCCAAGAAAGCCAAGAAAGATAAAAAGAGCAAACTCTGAAAGCACTGTTTTGGTCTTTTCTGGGCACTCCAAAATATATTAAACCAAGCAGCATCTGTGCCTAATGGATTTCTGAAAACCTCTGGATGCTCTTAAGCAGCTCATCGGGAGAGTTTTCCGAGTACCTGGATGAACAGTGATTGATGTTTTCTACGTACCTCAGACCCTACTCATAATTCCAACTCTGTCCCCATTTTTTCTGCAAAAACCTGTTCGTGCCTTTGTCTTTGCTCATGTTGTGTTGTTGCCTATCTCTCAAGGCCGAAGTGTTGCTCGCTTGGCATTGCTTGGGCTCTCTTCTATCTTTCCATTTTACTGAGTTTGGACCCTCGGGACTCATGTCAGTGCCAGCGGGGTGAGGCTGATTGGCTGGACTAGCCAAATCAGCAAGCTCTGGGTGCAAGTGAGAGACCCTGCCTCAACAAATAAGGTAGAGAACAACTGAGGAACACGTAACACCAACCTCTGACCACACACACTTGCATACACTCCACATACATGTGCAAAACCAACAAATAAAAAACTCAGGGCCAGCCTGAATTTACATTTGAGCTCATGGGGCCTAAAATCACACTGACTCAAGTAAATTTTGATGAGTAAATGGTGGCATGATTAAATGGGGCCAGTTTATATCCTTTCTCATTCCTCTACCATACTTCTTTGTTTCCTCCCCACTGACCCATGGTGTCCAACCATCCCTCAACTTTTTCATTTCAGTCTCAGGTTACTGGGGTTTTGTTTGTTTGTTTGCTCCATTTTTTAGCACACTCCATGCTTTCGTTCCCCCTCCACCACCAAAAAAAATTCGGAGCTCACTTCCATATTCTTCTTTTAAATTTTTATTTATTTGAGACAGAGAGAAAGAGGCAGGCAGAGTATGGGCACTCCAGGGTCTCCTGTCACTGGAAATAAACTCCAGATGCACTTGCCTCTTTGGGCACCTGGCTCTACGTAGGCACTGAAGGATTGAGCCCAGGCTGTCAGGCTTTCCAAACAAGTGCTTTTAACCAGTGAACCATCTCTCCAGCCCCCAACACCTCTACATTTTTTTGCTTATGTATTCCCTGTCTCAGCTCCTGTCTAGTAAAATCCAATTATTTCCTTTGTCCCACAAACATTTTTCTGATGTTTATCAGGAACTGTAGGAGATTTCAACCAGTTAAACTGTATTTATGTGAACTTTCACCAAAGCATTTCCTACAGGGCATTTTTTTCATTCAGTTAACAAACTTCACGTCAAAGAACACTTACATGTTTGTTTATGCATAATAAAAATCACTTTTTAAAAATTACTTATCATGTTCCTAGTATATTTCAGCTAATCCTCCAGGTAGCTACCCTCATTTTATGGATGAGGAATGTGAGGTCATAAGTCTTGCCTGCTTACCACAAAGCAGTAGGATTGTGAGCTCTGATTCATCCAGCACCACAGTCCTTTTCTTCATGGTACTGATATGGCATCAGTCAGGCATGTAGGCTGTCTGCCCAATTAGACCGTAAGCTGCTCAATGGCAGGCACCAGCCATCTCCTTCTCTGGACCCTGGGTACTTGCGAGTGGAACCTGCCTAGATAAATGCTTATTGACAAACTGATCACATGATTTGCTGTGTTGTACTTAAAACCAGACAAGCAAATCTCAGTAACATGTCAGTCAAAGTAGCTTCAAGTGATTATCAAACCATTGACCCAGCCACTAGACGCTGTAAATGTGCTGGGACTTTTGCTCTGCAATTACATCACCTGCCTGCCTTGAGAGCCGGGCGTGGTGGTGCACGCCTTTAGTCCCAGCACTTGGGAGGCAGAGGTAGGAGGATCACTGTAAGTTCGAGGCCATCCTGAGACTCCATAGTGAATTTCAGGTCAGCCTGGGCTAGAGTGAGACCCTACCTTGAAAAACAAAAAAAACAACAACAACAAAAAAAAAAAAAGCATGAGAAATGATGATTTCTTACAATAAAATTTTCATTAATTTGATGTTTAAATGTTCTCACTATTATAATTACATAACATCATTTAAATTGCCAGAGAACCTTTACAAAATCCTCAGACCTCAGAGCCACCAATACTAATGGCACATGCTTCCTTGAGGAAACTGGAAGATCTCTCTAAACTAATGAAATTAAAGGGACAGGCTGGAAAATCTGCCACTGCCAATTACTTACCAGTTCCACAGTTATATAAAGGGCTCAATCAGATCTACAATCAAGTCTTTTATAAATGCCAAAATTCACTGGTGGGTGAGGATGAGAGCAATGTTTTAATTCAGGCTTTTTAACGACCATTAGTAATGAACTATGATTGAAATAAGTTCCATTGTTATAGTAACTCAAAATCATGCAAAAATAATAATTTCAGTTCTTTTATAAGAGGAAGGCTGAATATATTAGCATTTAATCTGCCTGAAAATACCAGTGACTCACCAGCACTATCTAGATGGCAGTCAGTCACTCAGTCAACAATTAGTGAGACTACTGCATGGCGCCTCGTTAGCGGGTTGTACAGGTGTGGGAGTGCAGCAACATTGTATTGTGATACAGTTACGCTTTGACGGCCCGTTGCTGTTTTTCAGGAAGCACCAACTAATAAGCTTCTCTATGCCAAGGATATACCAACCTACAAAGAGGAAGTAAAATCTTATTACAGAGCAATCAGGGACTTGCCTCCATTGTCATCTTTAGAAATGGAAGAATTCTTAACTCAGGAATCGAAGGTATCACTAGAAAGCAGATGCAAGCTGCCATTTGGGCTGTTTTTTTTTTTTTTTTTTTAAGTCATTTCAGAGCCTCTCAACAAGTCTTTCTTTTAGAAACACGAAAATGAATTTAATGAAGAAGTGGCCTTGACAGAAATCTACAAATACATCGTAAAATATTTTGATGAGGTAAGATTTTATTAACATATTTTGAACCTATGAGTCAGTTGCAAGACTTGTAGCATTCTGCAGGTCTTGGGACAGCTCTGGCATCCCGGATGGGCAGAAAGGGAGGCCACAAAGCGTGTCTGGGATGGGGGATCCTGGCACCAAGCCAGACCCCGCACATGACTGCCTGCCTAGGTTTCCAATGCTGCCCACCTTTGGACCAGCCTGAATTTACATTTGAGCTCATGGGGCCTAAAGCCACACTGACTCAAGTAAGCTTTGATGAGTATGTTGTGGCATGATTAAATGGAGCCAGTTTATGTTCCACTGTAGTCTGCTAACAGTTAAAGCTAAGCCTGTTAAATCGCCTAGATTCTGTTTTCAATAGTTATATGAAATTAAGACAACTTCTAACTTAAGAATCACAGCTGCTTTGATTCAGGCCGTTTTCTTTAGGACCATTAGTAACAAACTACCATTCTCCTTTATGATTAAGTCTCCTTAATCTGGATGCATTGTTTCCAAATATATGTTAATTCCCCCTTCCCTGATTCCCCCCCACTCAGTCATGCTGGGACAGGCTATCCATGTCAATGGTGAGAATAGCTCACCCATTCCATTTGCTACTTGAAGATCAAGTGAAGAGCTAAGGTAGGGTAGAGGCAATGAGTTCCTTCAACATGATAAGCATCCCTCTTTCCAGGGGCCAGGGGTTCTGAGAAGGGAAGCACTGGGGAGGGAAGAGGAGGGAGGGTAGGGAAGTATTCACCTCTGACCAGGATGCCCCTGCCTGCTGCATTTAAGGAGGAATACTTGCCTGCATGCTGGCTGCCCAGGAATGCTTGCTGTGCTTGGAATGGCTGTGACATAATGCATAAAGCAGGGCCCTGGAAGTCTGGCTCTGTATTTGTAAGCAAATAGTTGGTATTTCTTGTGGGTTTCTATTTTAAGCCCAAGTGTTGTTGATCCTGTGATAATGACTTAGCAAAACAACTTGCAAAGTGAGTATGGAAATGATGGAAGGAAATGTTGGCATCTGCTTCATACAGATTTTACCACTCACAGCATCAGGAATGCAAAAGCCAAAAAAAAAAAAAAAAAAAAAAACCAAACAACCCACCAGGATTATAATGCTAAAAGCACGCTATCTAAAATAACTGTTCTAATTGTCAACAGATTCTAAATAAACTAGAAAGAGAACGAGGGCTGGAAGAAGCTCAGAAACAACTCTTGCATGTAAAGGTCTTATTTGATGAAAAGAAGAAATGCAAGTGGATGTGAGCACTGTGGGCCTGGCTTAACCTGGCAAAGTTCTTCAGACGACTTGGGAGCAAAAACGGCAGCTTGAGCTACTCTGTCGTTAATTTCTGAAGTTTGCACATGGGTTCCACTTTAAGCACTGTCTTTTAAGAGACCGGGGCACACGCACAGCTTTCAGAAAGCCTATCAACCACTGTGCCTGTGAGCATTACCGTGGGAACCTTTCTGTAAATAGAGTTGAAGTGGTTGTTGCAAACAGCCTCCTTGTTTACAGAGAATACAGGGCCAGTAAACAAGTGTCAGTATTGTAACTACAGTCTCCACTTAAGCACAATGATATCTAAGTGGTTGCGATGGAAAACTGCAGCTATGTAGCACTTGTGACTACACTGTACTTCTGCAGAAGAGGGATACTAGCGATGTTCAAAAGAAAATGTGAAATGAGTCCATTGGAAACAAGGTGGGGGTGTTAGGGCAACCTTGAGGATCTGCAGCATTGAAACTTTCCCCAGTAGTTCTTGGAAAAGCTGAACGGCAGAATTTGGTAGTGTGTACACTTAGCATTTGTGAGCGTGTGTGTTTAAACCAAAAACTAACAGTGTTGCAACATTGTTGAAAGGGCTTGTGTTTTTCAGTGGTTGCCAACTGCACTCGACAAAGCACCTCCATTTCATCAAGGAGCTCTAAAGCAAGGAGAGTGAGCGGGCTTTACTGAAATGCAACAGCATTTTTTCCAGATACTCTGTCCTGATGTGTGTTCCTTTCTTACTTTGCCTTGTCATGTATCTGGTAGTGGACATGTTGGGTATTATTATAAGACGAAAAGAGTTCATCATGTCTGTTTAAAAACCTTTGATGGGAACTGTGCGTGGAAGTGGTGAAGTCACTCCTGTAATCCTACATTTCTATGCTAGTGTCTCCTTGCTTTAGATTTCTGGTGAACCCTGTGGTTATAAATACGTGTGTGATTAAAAAAAAAAAAAGATACATTTTACATTTCATCAAATTGTTGTTCACACTGGAGTATTATATATAAATATATATATTTGAGGCCCAAGGCCTGGAGAATATTAGTACAACTTGGTATCTTAGTCTTACTATGTACTTTTTTGAAAGTATTCCTTACAGGAGAAAGAATTTAAAATACCCATTTTATTCATGCTTTCTTTTTTTTTTTTTTCAAAGAATTCCTTCTCTAGTAATAATGTAGTCTTACTGATGACTTTTTATTCCTGAATTTTTGCTGCTCATGACCAGTTTTAATACCACTGTGTTTTCCTTCTAGTCACCAGAAGAAGTCAAAAGTGTAATTGGCAACTCTCAAGCTTGCCTGTGGCAGGCCCCTTTTTTACCCTTGGTGCTCCAAATCCCCAGTCTAGGAAGGAATTTTTCTTTTTTTCCAACTAGCAAATATAACATTGATCACGCATTCCTTAAAGCCATTGACCAACACTGTATGGAATATCAGGAATGAAATGTAAATTTGTCTTGCAATTCTTTTTTTTTTTTTTTGCTCCTTAACATCTGGTAAAGTGTGAGATTGGTAACACCTTAATAGTTCCAGAGAAATAAGCAGTTACTGCCCTTCCCAAACCTGTCGCTTGACCATTGTCTGTTCAATGGACACATCTCAAAACGACTACCAAATAGATTACTTAAGAATAAAGGTGAGAGGTCTGGTCCCCATCTAAAGCTGCTACAGTCTTCAAAGAGGTAAAGGCGTTCTTAAGAGAACATTGTAGGAGAGTTGAGAGCCAAGGGTAGGAGAGTTGCCCAAAAGACTTCCCCATTCTCTGGGGTACAGAAAACTCAAAGGATCAGCCACAGCTTTATCTAAGTATTTATTAAATGCTACACAAGGGTGTCCCTGCCCTGTCCTGCTCTCTGACATGAGTCCTGTGTGGAGAGTTTCCTCCTCTTCCAGGAGTTGGGAACTTTGGGCAAGTCACTTACCTCTTTGTGCCTCAATTTCTGTATATTTCTAACCTACCTCACTGAGGTGGTGTGAAGATTCACTAATGTATGTAGCGTGTTTGTCAATCCTCCAGTGAAAAGCACTGTCTAGATCACATTGGATCACATTAGCCAAATGCAGTGAACGGCCAAATGAGATGTGTGCTGAAGACAATCAGTCACTGGGTCTATAAAACAGCAACTAGAGAAACAAATGGCAAACAATATCTATTTTCAAATTTCTTTACATATTTTTTTGGTGCAAAACAATTCATTTATAAATTTTTTTTCCTAACACTAGTGTCTACAGCAGCATTTAAAAATGAGTTGTGTTACCTTTTCTGTATTAGGATTTAAAGTCTATTTCTTACTGTATACCTGATTGAAGCTGTTCTCGGAGATGAATGTTTTAAATGTCTATATCCAAAAATAAACATTTTGATGTAAATGTTGACTGTTTGCGTTTTATTTTCTTCTTTTAATTTTCTAGTTATAATAGGTTTTTATTTTAAGTGGCTCCACTGAAATGAAACTGGGAACAGCTCCATTAAGTAAACCTGGTGTTTTGCTAAATGAAGCTAGGGTTGCTCAATTACGTTCCTGTCCTCCACTATCAGCTGGACTTTTGACTGTGGAGACATCTGGATAATGAACATCCACTTAGTTTGGCAGGCTTGTGCTCTGCTTAGTTGACATGAAATTATTCTGGCAGAATTCCTCTAAAAGATGTTACTAAAGAAGGTTCCAGAGGGTGCACAATTAAAAACAAAGTAAATGAAATGCAGTTCTTTCACTTGAGCCTCAGATGAGGGAAACAAAATTACAAACCAGCAATACTTCCAAAGAGAATCCACTGGGTTCAAGTTATACAATAGCCCTTTTAAAAAAATAGCCAGCCATAGGGTTTCATTTTCTACAAATTCCAACTCAATAAAGCCAACATCTAAATTGTTAAATATACAATATATTATCAAAATGAAATTAAGCACAAAACAATATAGGTACAAAAATATTTATTAGGCTGTTTAATAAATAATGTGCACAGCTTTTAGAAGAGGTAGCCTCTTATAATGAACACATAGATTTAGGTACTTTAAAATGTTCTATGCCCTTTTAAATTGTTATCTTTCTCTCCAAAACTAAGGTTTAGAACTCTTGTGTAGTAAAGCAGATATTTAATGATCTTGTTGCTGACAAGCAGAAATCTCAAAAGGGAATTCAAGATGGACATACTTCAGACAAAATGGCAAAAAAAAAAAAATCAATAAGGTAAAATTAATAATTTTAAAACTTGGCCAGGCGTAGTGGTGCACGCCTTTAGTCCTAGCACTTGGGAGGCAGAGGCAGGAGGATCACTGTGAGTTCGAGGCCAGCCAGAATCTACATAGTGAGTTCTAGGTCAACCTGGGCTAGAGTGAGACCCTACCTCCAAAAAAAAAAAAAAAAAAGCCCCAAAAACAAAACAAAAAAAAAAGCTTGATTCCTTAATTAATTAGTTCCTTTTATTTTTTACATTGTCTAAGGATTGTTTTATATATATATGCATATATATATATATATTATATATACATATATATATATATATATTTTAATCTCTGAAACTTTTGTTTAATGCTTCCCTTTCAAATCCTGATCCTCATGTAATGCAGCATGTGGGTACCTTTTCTTGAGGCACAATGGTATTTTGGCAAACAGTAATAACGTATCTCAGTGCCACACGTTCACGGTCACACTTTACAGAATCTCTGGCTTCACCCTTTGATGTGTCTGTCTTTCCTCCAGCATCATTCCCCAGGAGATCCAAGCTCCTCTAGTTGTTTTCTTTGTGTTGTTTCTAGTTCTTCTAGTCTTTTACGAAGCAGGGAGAGTTCCTTTTGATGCTGTTCCTCCTTTAGCCGAAAGCAAAAGAAACCATTAGACAACCTGGGAATGTCACCGCTGTCCCGACACAGATCTACAATGATAGGGCAGAGAAAAGGCGTCCATCTTAGCAGTCTACAAACAGGGCGTGGGTGAAACTATTAACTAGTCCTTTTTTTCTCTGCCTCAGGCTCTAGCCATAAGCAAAATCCAGTCTCTTCTTCCCTAGGTATAAAATTCACCAGGGGATAAATTAGAAAACCTTACAGCAGGGCACAGGTATACTTATATTACAATGTCCAAGCAAGACCAAAGATTAACAGCAATTTATTAAAAAACAAAGGTCTCAGATTCAATTCAGTGACTAAAATCTGTGCTACATCATAAAACATAATTACCATCTACTTTCAGAATATCATCTAGTCAAAGTGTTTCAATATCTCAGGGGCCTGGCAGGGAAAAAAAAAAGCCCAGGTTTTGGTATCTTAACAGATTTAGTTTTAAAGCTGAACTCTGTTGTCTATTCAGGTATGATCTTAGGCAAGTCACCTCACTGCTCTGATTCAGTTTCCTCATCTATGAATTGGGACTATAATATTTGCCCTTTCTGTATTAAAATAGTGTATATTAGTATATACTAACAGGTATATGAATAAGATACAAACTCTAGATTATGTAAAGACTCATGGGTCATGTTTATTATCTCTTGCCAAACATGAGATTTTACTTAAATCTACTGCTCAGCAAATTTCTATACTAAACAAAAGACAAGACATTAAAACTGCCCTTGCTGGGCAATGGTGGCGCACACGTTTAATCCCAGCACTTGGGATGGCAGAGGTAGGAGGATTGCTGGGAGTCAGAGGCCAGCCTGAGACTACAGGGTAAGCTCCAGGTCAGCCAGGGCTAGAGTGAGACCCTACCTCAAAAAACAACAACAAAATTCCTGCCCTGAAATGGCTCTGCCTTCTGTGGCTAAGATCACATTTGTAATTTTGAGTTTTAACTCCATTTTAACAGGTAAAAAGCTACGAAAATGTTTGTTATTATTGTTGCTTTACATAAAATAAATGCTCAGACCTGCATATGAGGTGGAAAAGCTAAGTCTATGCCTGGAACCATGGCTGATGACTGAAAGCTAGCTGGATTGATGGATGCTGTTGGAGGCATGTTAGGAACCAAAATTAGACTTCGAAATTCATTATGTCTTCTCTGTATATCCTTTAGTCGTTTTTGAAGCCTTGTGTATTCTTCAAATGGAACATTTTGTCTGAAAAAGAAAGTGTTTGTTCTTTAATAGTTTTATCCTACTGATGAACAGTTTGACTCAAAGAATATACTTTTAACTTGGGAGAAAGATTCCTCAACTATAACATTTGTCGATGCATAATATACAGACACAAATCTACTTATCTAGAAAGATAAATGTTAATGATTCCCTCTCCCTCCCACTCCTTCTCTTTAAGACAGTCTTACTATGTAGCCAAGGAGGGTGATCTAGAATTTACTATGCAACCCAAGATGGCCTCAGACTCATGATCCTCCTGCTTCAGCTTCCCAACTGCTGGGATTAGAGGTGGTGCCTCCTTAATCACATACAATTATTAGTATTGCAGACTATCAACTCATAACTTTATTTGCCAATTAATCAAGGATTCAAAATATCGATGACTAGAGAGATGGCTCAGCAGGTTAGGGCACTTGCCATGCAAGCATGAAGGACTGAGGGTGCCTGACCTGCCCTGAGTTTGATTCCTCCAAACCCATGTAAACAGCTAGACATGGCCATATGTGTCTGAAACTCCAGTCCAGTGGGAAGTGGAGGCTGGAAGATTGCTGGGGTTCGCTGGTCAGTCAGTCGGACTGAAAACAACAGCTCCGTTTTAGTGAGAGTTTCCATCTCAAGGATGCACACAAATGAGTGAGAAGAGAAAACACCCAGCATTCTCCTCTGGCCCTCATGTACATGTATATGCACCTGCATACACACACTACCCTAAGAAAACTGATATTCAAAAATTCTGGTAGTTTTGCTTTCATTTCCATAGTTTCCTCTCCCATGAATCCTGAAACTAAAAGAGACTGTAAACTAAAGCCTGCCTTATCTTACATTAAAAAAAAAAAAATTGATTGGAAATAAAAAATGTTGGGTTGAACACTATGAAATTTCCATATTTCTACATGAAATATGGTCAAATATAGAATTTCATACAGCTCAGCCCAACTTTTAGAATGTAAATGTGAACTGATATAATAAAAATAAACATATTTGGGCTGGAGAGATGGCTCAGTGGTTGGAAAGTGCTTGTCCCACAAGACTGCTGACGGAGTGTGGATGCCCAGGATCCACATAAATGCAAAGCAGTATACACAAAATTTCAACAAGCCTACAGGTCAGCCATTCTGGCCTTCCCAGAGGCAGACAAGAGACCCCATTCTCAAACAAGTTGGAAAAGACCAACACAAAAGTACTCTCTGACCTCCACATGTACAGTGGCATATGTGCATCTATATACGTCTATATATCTATCTATATCGATAGATATATACATATAGATAATAGCATCAGTAATATATAGATACATATTTTGTGTCTTCCCCTGGTTTGGGGGACATAAATCCTAAAATCCTTAGTCTTGGTTGTGAAGAATGTCTTTTGTATACAATGAGATAACTGGAAGGCCCTAGAAAGCTTTAAAATGGAGCAGGACACCAGAAAGACCAACATATGATTAGAAAGTTGGAAATTTCAGCCTTACCCCATTTCTACCTTTGGGAAGGGGAAAGGAACTGAAGGTTGAATTGATCATTGGTAACAAATAATGTTATCAATCACACCTATGTAATGAGGCTGCCAGAAAATCTAAAAGTTCAGGGTTTAGTGAGCTTTTGGTTTGCCAAATCCAGAGAAGCCTGGAGGGTGATATACTCCAGCAGGGCATGAACACTGCCCTCACCCATGCCTTGTCCCCTGCATGTACCCACATCCTTTGTACACCCTTTAAAACCACTGCCTGGTCTAACTAAGGTATTTCCCTCAATTTGGTGAGGCATTCTCGCAAATTAATTGAACCCAAGTAGAAGGTCATGGGAACAATTTATAGTCAGTTGGGCAGAGGCCCAGGAAATAACTTGGGTCTTGTCACTGGCACCTAAAGTGAAGAATGTCCTCAACAATGGAACCTCATCCAGTGGTAGAATGAGAACTGAATTATGAGATACTTAGTTGGTCTCCAGTAGAAAACTGACTGCTTGGCTCAAATCTGCACACATCTGGGGCCAGAGTATTGTGTTGATTGTATGTCAACAAGAAAAAGACTTTGTTTTTTGCAATCTGTTATAGTCGGTAATCACAAAGGTCAAACTACTTAACTTTAAGAAAAAATTGTTATGTGGAGTTAAAAATGTCTTAAGTGTTCTAAAAAACCACAATAACAACAACAACAACAACAAAAAACCACAAAAAACATCTAACCATCTATATTTTGTCCAAGAACAGATACAGGTCATTTCCATTACAGAAAAGTACTTGCCTGGGCTCCCTGAGCAGACTGTGTGTAGGCGGGATCTAAAGTGTGGAGTAGGCAAGAACCCTGTTTCCTGGTTCCTCCAGTGCCTTGGTCTGGGTTCCCTGTGCAGACAGCATGCCAGTGGGCACAGTGGTACTGAGTGAATGGGCCAGACCCTGTCTCCCAGCTCCTCCAAGTCCCGTAGCCCTGGTAGGTCCCACTGTGCCTTGCTTAGGGAGGAGGCCTGCTGCCTGAGTAAGCTGTGGAATCAGGCTTTTTGCTCAGGTATCCTGACTTGCCGCTCGGTACTAACATTCCTGTTCACCTGAATTGGAGGGTCAAAGGACAAAACCTTGCTTCCTCCTCAATAAAATAAAGAGTATTGCTAAAATGGGTAGACAACAATGCAAAAAAGCCAACAAAAGTCAGAAAACTGAGCAATGTCCACCAAAGACGCCTAGTCCTACAATGGAAGCCGCCAGTGAGACCATAGATAAATCAACAGAAATTCATTCCCAAAACGAAAACATAACAACCAATGAGACCCTGATCAAAAAAAAACTGCTGAACTGGAAGCAAACCATCAAAGAACCAACAATCCTATCAATGAAACTGAACAGAATCGTCTCCTACAGTGTTCAGCTTTTGACAGTAGGCTTAACTTGATGGAAGAAAATGTTAGAACCCTCCAAAGAGATACGAATGAATTGAAGGTAAGTCAAGAAATGGAAGATCTCAACAACTGGTTGATTAAGCTTAATGAGGACTTAATCAAATGCGAGAATGAATTCCAGGAAGCATCAAGAAAATCATAACTCAAAATTCAAATCATACCTCAAAATAGAGATGGATATGATGCAAAATAACACAACAGAAAACAAAAATCAAATAGAGCTTAAAGAAACCTCTCTAGACCCCCTCACCAACAGAGTTACTCATGTGGAAGACAGAACCTCTGACCTAGAAGACAAGACAGAAGACATTGATCAGGAGGCCAAAAACTTTGTTAAGTTCAAAAAATCAAGTCAACGGAATATGAGGGAACTGTGGGATACCCTAAAACAACCAAATACCAGGATAATGGCTATACCAGAAGGAGAGGAAATACAGGCCATGGGCATAGAGACCAGACTCAAACAAAATTTAATGAAGAAAGTTTCCCAAATTTCTCAAAAGAGAGGCCCATCTAGATAGAAGAAGCCAAAAGAACACCAAACAGACAGGATCAAAGAAGAAACTCTCAAAGACACATCATAGTTAAACTCTCAACAATGAAAACAGTGTTAAAAGCATCAAGACAGAAACAACTCACAACATACAAAGGCAATCCCATCAGAATTACAGATTTCTCAATGGAAACCCTGAAAGCCAAAAGGGCCTGAAATGGAACACTTCAAAGTCTAAAAAACTACAGTTTCCAACCCAAGCTACTTTACCCAGCAAAAGTATCCTTCATAATAGATGGTGAAAGAAAAACTTTCCATGATAAAAGTCAATTCTATGATTAGATGAACACAAAGCCAAACCTACAGAGAATACTTGAGGGAATACTCCACACAGAACCATCAAACAACCAATCTCAAGAGCCAACAAGAAGATCACAATAACCAAAACAAATCAGGCTCAAAATAATATAAAACACAAGAAAACAACAAACCCCACAAAACACCTCATCATGTCAGGGATTAAGTCAAACCTCGCAGTAATAACTTTAAATATTAATGGACTTAACTCGCCCATCAAAAGACACAGGTTATCAGGGTGGATCAAAAAACTGGACCCTTCTATCTCCTGTCTTCAAGAAAGCCACATCACCACTAAAGATAGACGCCTCTTCAGAGTGAAAGGATTGAAAATGATATTCCAAGCAAATGAAAAACAAGCAAGTGTTGCTATATTAATATCTGATAAAAAAAAGCCTTCAAACAAAAAGTAATCAAGAAGGACAAAGAAAACCACTTCTTACTCATCGAGGGAATGATCCAACATGAGCACATCACAATCATAAATATGTATGTCTCAAACACAGGTGCACCATTGCTTACAAAACAAAATCTAGTCAACAATAAAACAGAAATAAACATCAACATCCTCATAGTCAGGGGCTTCAATACTCCAATGTCATCAATAGACAGATCATTCAAGCAGAAAATCAATAGGGAAATAATGGAGCTCAGCAACATTATATGTCAACTAGACCTGATGGTTATCTACAGAACATTCCACCCCAACTTTATAGAATACACATTCTTCTCAACAGCCCATGGAACCTTCTCCAAAATTGACCATATATTAGATCATGAAGTGTGCTTCTATAAAGTCAGGAAAACTGAAGTAACTCCTTGCATCATGTCAGATCACAATGCTTTAAACTAGAAATTAATAACAAAAGACACATCAAGAACTCCACCAGCTTGTGGAGATTAACCACATACTTTTAAACAAAGAATGGGTCATGGAAGAAATCAAAAAAGAAATTGACTTTCCATCTAAAGGCACTGGAAACAAGGAAAATCCAACCCAAAGAGTTACAGAAAGAAAGAAATACTTAAGATTACAGCAGAAATTAAAGAATTGGAAACCAAGAAAACAAATTTTTAAAAATCAATGAAACAAAGAGCTGTTTCTTTGGAAAAATAAACAAGATTGAAAAACCTCTGGCCAATTTGATCAAGCAAAAAAGAGAGAGAGAGAGAAGTCTCAAATTAATAAGATCAGAAATGAAAAAGGAGAGATCACAACAGCCATCAATGAAATTGAAAGAATCATCAAGGCATACTTCCAAATCTCTATTCCACAAAACTGAATAACCTGGAAAAAGTAGATAAATTCCTAGACACATACCATCTACCAAAACTAAACTCAGAACAGATTAATCTCCTAAACAACTTATCACATCCATGGAAGTTGAAAAAGTAATCAGAAACCTCAACAAAAAGAAAAGTCTGGACCACTTGGCTTCTCAACTAAATTCTAACAAACTTTCACAGAAGAACTGAAAGCAATTTTTCTCAAACTGTTCAGCATAATTGGAGACAAAATCCTTGCAAACCAAATTCAACAACACATCAAAAGCATTATTCACCTTGATCAAGTAGGCTTCATCCCAGGGATGCAGGGATGGTTCAACATATGGAAATCGGTCAATGGAATACACCACATAAATAAACTGAACCAAAACAGTGGAAAGAATAGGCATGGAGGGTTTATATCTCAACACAATAAAGGCTATACATAAAGCTCCTAAAACCCAAATAATACTTAGTGGGGGAAAACTCAAGGACTTCCCACTGAGATCAGGAATAAGACAGGTATCCATTCTCACCACTGCTCTTCAACATAAGACTATAAGTACTAGCCCAAACAATGAGACAGGAGAAATAAATTAAAGGGATTCAAATGGGAAAGGAAGAAGTCAAGTTAGCCCTGTTTGCAGATGACATGATCCTATATATAAGTGACCCAAAAGTCTTCATCTCAAAATTTCTAAAAGTGATAAATTCCTTCAGCACAGTGGCAGAATACAAAATCAGTGCACAAAATCAGTAGCTTTTCTGTTTGCAAAGGACAAATATACAGAGAATGAAATCAATGAGGCTGTTCCATTTTCAATAGCAACAACAACAAAAAAATTAAATACCTTGGAATAACACTAACCAAGGATGTGAAAGACCTACATAATGAAAATACAAGAAAAAAAAAAAACAACAACAAAAAACAAAAAACCCTCAAGAAAGAAATCAAGGACTTGAGAAAATGGAAAAATCTCCAATGCTCCTGGATAGGTAAAATTAATATTGTGAAAATAGCAATTATACCAAAAGCAATATACAGATTTAAAACAATAGCAATAAAAATACCAGCATCATTGTTCACAGAGATTGAAAGAATGATCTCAAAATTCATATGCAATGCCAGAAGGCCTCGGATATCCAAACATATCCTCAGCAAAAAAAAACAAAAACAAAAAAAAAACACCTCTGGTGGTATCACCATACCCAATTTAAAGCTATATTACAAAGCCTTAGTGACAAAAACAGCCTGGTACTAGAATAAAAACAGGAGCAGAGACCAATGGAACAGAATTGAAGACCCAGACCTTAGGACAAGTAACTACAGTTACCTGACTTTTGACAAAGGTGCCAGTAATACAGACTGGAGAAGGCATCATCTTCAACAAATGGTACTGGACAAAGTGGATGACCATATGTAGAAAAATGAAATTAGACCCAATCATTTCACCACATACAAAAATCAAGTCCAAATGAGTTAAAGAGCTCAATATAAGACCTGAAACTCTTCAACTACTGGAAGAAAAAAATAGGAGGCACCCTCCATGATATAGGACTGGGAAAAGACTTTTTGAACAACACCCCAGTAGCCCAGGAAATTAAACAAGCACTCAACCAATGGGATCACATGAAGCTAAAAAACTTTCAAACAGACAAACATACCACAGCCAGGGCCAAGAGATTACCCACTGAATGGGAGAAAATCTTCACCAGCTGTACCACTGACAGAAGCCTAATATCTAGAATCTACAACGAACTAAAAAAA
Source organism: Jaculus jaculus (assembly GCF_020740685.1). Classification (NCBI taxonomy): domain Eukaryota; kingdom Metazoa; phylum Chordata; class Mammalia; order Rodentia; family Dipodidae; genus Jaculus; species Jaculus jaculus. Next base: position 137,562,292 of record NC_059107.1, read on the forward strand.
CTGAATAAAAAAAATCAAACAACTCACTGTAAAAGTGGGGCAGAGAACTGAACAGGTAGTTCTCAGGGGAAGAATTATAAATGGCTAACATAGACTTAAGAAAATGTTCAACATCTGTAACCATTAAGGAAATGCAAATTAAAACAACTACAAGATTCCACCTTAACCCAGTAAGGATCGCATACATTAAAAAATCAAATGAAAACAAATGTTGGCAAGGATGTGGAGAAATAGGAACACTCATTCACTGTTGGTTGGAATGTAAGCTGCTACAACCACTATGGAAATCAGTATGGAGACGCCTGAAAAGGATGAATATAGAGCTACCAACAAACCCTGTTATTCCCTTACGTGGCAATCACCCTAAAAGCTCCACACCACAGTTCAGAGATTTGCTCAACCATGTTTATAGCTGCTCAGTTCACAATAGCTAAGAACTGGAATTAACCAAGATGTGGTATATCTACAAAATGGAATTCTACTCAGCAGTCTTGAAATTTGTAGAGAAATGGCCAAGAGAACTCACACAATCTAAGCGACTCAGAGTCAAACAACCTGATATGATCCTCACACAAGTGCAATAGTGGCACACAGCGATGGTGGGTAACCAACTGCTCTTGGATTGGCTAATGGATCCACTCAATGGAAAGGAAACCGTATCTGGAACTGGGAAACAAGACAATCATATCCAGATAATGATTCTGCTTTCTATTGTCAAGCTCCCACTAATCTTGGGCTATAAGAGGGTCTACACCCTTTAAACTTTCTCTAAAGTAATAATGGATATCCCATTTAACTGGTGCTGACTTCAACTCTCCATTGGAGAATCTGCTTCTATTTTTCAGACTGGAGCTGGACCTAAGGAGATAAACAACACTCCACCCAGGCCCCAGCTGAAACCACAGAAGAATCGGGGAAATGAGCAAGAGTGCGGCTTTCTTGGTGAACCTGATATCAGCACAAGGATGAAGGAGATAGACTCTGAGGTCACTCAACATTTACCAAACCAGAGATCGAGAGGCTCCTAAGAGCCCATCACTGAAGTAGACTTAAAATGCACCCAACATGGCTCAGAGAATTTTGTGGAAGAGGAGGTGGAAAGATTGTTAGAGCCACAAGTTGGGATATTTTGCACAGAGAAACTGTTTCTACCCCATAACTGACTGCTGACCCCATAATGCATAACCCACAATCCCCATGGGGCTGAACTGCATCCCCAACAAGGAGAGCCTTTTCAGAAAAGGGGCAGGGAGGAGGGAAAGGATGGTACCAACATGTGTTGTTTACATACTAAATACTTCCATGTCTAATAAAAATAAATTTTTTAAAAGTCTAATACTTGATTAAGTACCAAAGGCTGCCACTAATTACCTGGATTTAAAGAGAAATTTTTTTATTAACTTGAATCAAGTAGGTCATACAATGCCACTGTCAACAATGAACAGGGTGCCATCTCAGCTCAAACAGCACTGATTACTAGCTGTGCCTGCAAAAGCAGAAACTGAAGCCTACTAATACTTTTCCACACCAAGAAACCAAAAAGTGATGCTTGGTTTGTAGCCACACTCTTCAGAATTATGTGACAGCCACAACATGGTGACCTTAATAAGAACACCAAGCACTGCTGGATAACAAAGCCAGTGACTGCAAGAAAGCCGGTGACTGGCTTTGTCAGTATCAACCAAACACAGCACAAACACCAGGCATGTAAGAGACCTGTTAGGTTGATAGAAAATTAAAATTAAAAAGAAAATGCATAAGGGGCCTATCATCAAATAGTTTTAGAAATCTTATACATGTACATGTTTTAAAAACCCATGAAGTACATGCTACATAGAAATAAAGTTCTATATTAAAATAGAGGGATATTTATACACATTACCTATATTACATATATATATATATATACACATGTTATATACATACAAGTGTATTATCTATATCACATATACAAATTGTATACATATAAAAAAATTACCTATTTAACAACTGATTTTCTGTTTCTAATTCTTCTTTTTTTGCCTCCAAGACTTCTACTTTCTCTTGAAGTCTCTTCAATTTATTTTCATGAAGAGATTTTCTCTAGAAGAAGAAAACTGATTACTAAGAACAAGTATGTTAAAACATGATTTCCTATTTGTACAAAACTATGATGAATATTTAAAGCCAACTTTTTTAAATTGAGAGATTGTTTTCAGTGAAGATTAGTGCACATGGCTCTTACTAAAAACTGTAAATGCAATCAACCACAGATCTACTTCATATCTCTAATGTACAAAAAAAAGCAGCATTATTATAAATGTCAAATCAGAAAATTGGTATCAATAACTAAATGGCTATAAATAAAAAATCTAAAAAGGGAAGGAGTCAAATTTTAGTAATGAGTCTGCTTATCATCTGCAAAAGAAAAATCATGAGCACTTCATTGTCTCTGATGATATATGTTTCAAACATTTGAAACCAAATTCAAAATTAAAAAGATCAGAAAGCTAAGACAGAGGACATGTGCATTTCAGTTTAAAAGGATGCTTTTCTAAATATTCAAAGGAAAATGAAGTTACAACACACAAAGTTTCTAGAAGTGAACATTATATGATTTCACAAAAGGGAAAAGTCAGAGTATAATATAAAAAGAGTATATGAACTAAAGTAATGTTTTTACAATTGTAAACAGGTTTTGAAACCAGAAGGACACACATAAATGTTGGAACTAATTTAGTAGCTGCAGACCTTTTAAATGTGTCCTAACTCTTATTGAAGTATATATAACAAGCTTATAGATGTATGCACAGAATGTCAATGCAAAGCTCAGGGAATTTTGTGGAAGAAGAGGTGGAAAGATTGTTAGAGCCACAAGTTGGGATATTTTGCACAGAGAAACTGCTTCTCCCCCATAACTGACAAAGTACAGAGCTAGGGAGAGGCCTGGCCAGTAAGGTGCTTGTCTTAAAAGTGTAAGGACTGAGTTGATCACCTGACCCACATAAAAATGCTGGGCATGGTGGCACGTGCTTGTAATCCCAGCACTGTGGAGGCAGAGACGGGGGATCCCTGGAACTAACCAATCAACCAGTGACTTCAGGCCACCAGGAGGCCCTGTCTCACTGGGGAGTATGATACCCATCGTTGTCTTCTGACCTCCACAGGCACCTGTCTTTTGCTGGAAACTGTTGCAGAGCATCTCCATGACAGAAGCACTCATATCTTTCTCCCTTCTTCACACACCCTCTCCATCTTCTGAAAAGGTAGCAAACTAAATTATTTCCAAAGTTATGTTTCTTCCTGTGTTTGAATTCCTAAGAATAGAGTTAGTAGAGTGCTTTCTTTTGGAAATAGTTTTTCTCACGATTCTGTTTGTGAGATTATTGATGCCACTATCCATGTGATAATTACTATTAATTCATTCATTGCTATGCACTGTTCTCTACTTAGGACTAGTACACAATTCATGCTCATTACATTCACCTACTCCATGCTAAAGGTCATCTGGGTTACTTCCAGTTGGGACTACGACAATTGCCACCTTGATTGTTCTTGGTACTCAGGAATATCTAGCATCCCAAAAGGCCATGTGACTCTTGTGCACCCTAGCAAAGGAACTACTTTCCTAACCTTTCATCACCATGAGTACTCTTCATTTATTTCTTGTTTGCTTGCCCTGGTAACAAGGCTGCACATCCATCCACTTGTCCATTCATACAAAGACACCACACACATTCTTCTGCATCTAGGTATTTTTCCATCAGTTTATCTATAGCCATGTTATGTTGGCGTGCTATAGAGGTCCTTCTCATTGTTACGTTGTCATCTACTGTCAAAATGTAACCCATTTTAAGCATCTTCCTTCAAATGAAAAGTTGAATTATTTTTAGTGGGGGGGCGGTTATTAAGAATAAGCTTTCAGGACTGGGAGATGGCCCAGTGGATAAATTGCTTGCCACTCAAGCCTGAGTCCCTGAATTCAAGTCCTAGATCCCACAGAAAAAGCTACATGCGTATGTAATCCAGCAGGATGGGAGGCAGAGAGGAGAGCATTTCCCAGAAACCCAGAAGCTCCTGGTGAGCACAGGAGTCAACAACAGCATAAACAGAGAGGCCCTGTTTGTCGCCAATGGGATGCAGGCGAGAACCAAACGGAAGGTTGTCTGACCTCCACACCTGCGCACCCAATTAACTCACACAAAACAGATATTTTAAATTTCAAAATATAAATAAACTTCTTTAAACACTCCTAAGTTCAGTTTTGGTGGAGACTCAGACTAGGTCATAGAGAATTTCTCTTTTAGCCTTCGGTACATCCTGCCATTTTTCTAAAGTGATTCAGCCAATCACATGCCCTACGCCAGAGATGAGAATTCTAACTGTCCCACATCCGGGCTAATATTTGGTGTGATCAGTCATTGAAGTTTCAGCTATTCTAGTGGAATGCAGTAGCAGCTCACTGCTAACTACTGACGCTTAGTATCTTTACCGGATATATGAATATATTTTGAAATGTTTGGTAGAGTCTTTTACTCATCTCAAGAAATGTACCTTTCTGAGTAATCTGATTCTTAATGATTTACAAGAGTTCTTTATTTGGGATATAAACCCTTTTGTAGATAAGCATATTGAAAATTATTTTCTTCCATATAGGGAACTTTTTGCTTTAATAAAAAGTTATTAGCTTTAGTAAAATGGTTTTAGTAATGAACTATCAATCATATAAGGTGGTGAATTTTTGTTCTAAGGCATTTTAACATGCCAGTATCTTAAGACTTTTCTCCCAAGTGTTCTTGTAAAAACTGTATTTACTTTACCTTTGCAGACAGGCCTCCGATCTGCTTTGTTACTTGACTTCTCATCTAGCAACCTTAAAAATTCATGTATTTTAACACTGATAGATTTGTTGATAATTTATGCCCAAAATCATTTGAGTGAAAATTTTATTCCTGCTTTCCAATCCAATCAATTTTCTTCCAATCCATACGTTTCTTTCTCTTGCTTCTTCACTACTCTGGCCAACACAAGTGAACAGAATGGTAACAGTGGACCCACCTGACTTTGAACTTTGGTAAATGGAGGAAATATTCAATATTTAACCAGTATGATGTTAGCTGTAGAGTTTTTGTAGATACCAACAAGAAGATTGAAAATTCTCTTCCACTCCAAATAGTTTTTAATTTTCATGTATCACTAAATTTAGTATGTTAATATATTTTTTTTAATTTTTTGAGGTAGGGTCTTGCTCTAGCCCAAGCTGACTTGGAATTCACTAGTCTTGGGGTGGCCTTGAACTCACAGCAATCCTCCCACCTCTGCTTCCGAGTGCTGGGATTAAAGGTATGTGCCTCCACGCCTGGCTAATATTTAAAATTTTTATACCTATGTTTAAGATGTAAATTTTCTCAGAATGACAGTAATAGGTATGAACCTTATAAGTAAGTCGGGATGATTTTTTAAAGGTCTTTTAAAATATTTTTATTTATTTATTTGAGAAAGAGAGGGAGAGGGTAAAGAAGCAGCACACACAGAGAGAATGTGTGTGCCAAAGCCTCTTAGCCATACTGCAGTTGAACTCCAGACGCATGTGCCTCCTTGTGCATCTGGCTTACATGGGTACAGGAAAATTGAACCTGGGTCCTTAGGCTTCACAGGCAAGCACCTTAACCGTTAAGCCACCCCTCCAGCCCTGGGGATGCTTTCTGTACTTTTCCACTGCCTGGGAGAGTTTAATGCTAATATTATTTATTCCTTTCCCTTTGGAAGACCTTACCAGCATAGTCAAATCAGGCATATTCCTTGTAGAAAGTTTTTATTAAAGATTCCATTTCCTGATCCTTAATAAACACGTGACTCTCTTGGTTTTCTAATTATTCTTGTATTTGTTTTATTAAAGTCTTTCAAGGAATGTCTTCACTTCATCTAAATAGCATCATTAGTAAAGTTATTTTTGTATCATTTGATTTTTTTTATTTTAGAGAGAAGTAGAGAGAATTGGCATGCCATGGCCTCAGTCACTACAATTGAACTCTAGATGTTTGTACCACCTAGTGGAGATGTGTGACCTTGAGCTTACCTCACCTTTGTGTGTAGCTAATGTAGGATCTGGAAAATCAAACATAGGTCCTTAGGCTTCACAGGCAAGTGTCTTAACCGCTAAGCCATCTCTCCAGCCCTATACCCTTGTTATTTTACTATCCATCTTACATGTGGTACGCCTCCCTTTTCATCAGTGGGGCTCATTTGTGTCTAACCTCTTACCTGCCTGAGAATTAAACTTGCAACAAGTTCATCAACTTACCAAGCGTTTAAAAACTAATTTACAGCATTTTCAATTTTCCCCAGTTGCTATATCTCATTAATTTCTGCTATCTTGAGGATGGTAATGATGTCTGTTGTTAAATCTATCCATTAAGTCAATAGTTCAGTTACTGTACTTTTTAGTTCTAAATTTGCCTTTGTGAAATGCTACCCCATTTTCCAGCAAAGTATCAAGCTTTCATTTCTAAGCACAGGCAACATGGTTATTTTAAAATACATATTGGATTACTTGGCTCCCCTCTCAGGGTATACATATATAAGTAACTTCTTTTTTGGGGGTAGGGTTTTGCTTTAGCCCAGGCTGACCTGGAATTCACTATGTAGTCTCAGGATGGCTTCAAACTCACTGTAATCCTCCCCACTTCTGCCTCCCAAGTGCTGGCATTAAAGGTGTGCACCACCACCCCAAGCTCTATTTTTTATATATGTGTATGGTGAATATATGCCCTTGATTTAAAAAAAAATCATATTTATTTATTTATTTGAGAGAGAGAAAAAGGCAGACAGAGACAGAATGAGTGTGCCAGGCCCTCCAGCAGCTGCAAACAAACTCCAGATGCATGTACCACCTTGTGCATCTGGCTTAAATGGGTATTAGGAAATTGAACCTGGGTCCTTAAGCTTTGCAGGCAAGCGCCTTAACTGCTAAGCACTCTCTCCAGTCCAGTCTCTGGATTTTTGATGTTACACTATTTTTGTACTTTTTAAACTTATCTCTTAGAGCAATTTTACATTTACAAAAAGACTGAACAAAAGTAAAAAATATACTCACTCAGTTTACATTAACATCTTGTATACCTTTATTATTAACATCTTTTGTATCTGTTTTGGTATATTTGTTAAAACTGATGAACCAACAAAGATGCATGATTACAACTGAAGTCTATAGCTTTAGTTAGAGCTCTGTGCTACACATTTGTATGGGTTTTACAGCATATACACAACGTCCTGTGTCCACTACTACAGCATCACACAGAATAGTTTCTTGCCCTAAAAATTCCCTATGCCCTGTCTATTCATTCCTTCTCCATGTTTAATCCTGAGCAAGCACTGATTTTTTTTTTTTACTACCTCCATAGTTTTGCCTTATCCAGAATGTAAGACTTGGAGGGATAGCTTCTTTCATCTATAAGGTGGATTTAAGTTTCCTCTGTGTCTACTGTGCTTTGATTACTCACTTCCTTTTTACTGATGAATATTACATTATACAAATGTATCATAATTTTATCCATTCACGAACTAAAGGCCATCTTGATAGTTTCCAACACTGGCATAAAGCTGCTATACATGCCTGTGTTTCATTTCTTTGTGAACATGAAAGTTTGAAAGTCATTTTAGGAATTTTTTTAAAATTATTTATTTATTTATTTATTTATTTATTTGAGAGCGACAGACACAGAGAGAAAGGCAGATAGAGGGAGAGAGAGAATGGGCGTGCCAGGGCTTCCAGCCTCTGCAAACGAACTCCAGACGCGTGCGCCCCCTTGTGCATCTGGCTAACGTGGGACCTGGGGAACCGAGCCTCGAACCGGGGTCCTTAGGCTTCACAGGCAAGCGCTTAACCGCTAAGCCATCTCTCCAGCCCAGGAAATATTTTTTTAAGGAATATATTGTTATTTACTTATTTGCAAGCAGAGACAGACAAACAGAATAGGAATAACAGGGCCTCTTTCAGTTTCAAACTAACTTAGATGCATGTACCACTTTGTACATCTGGCTTTATGTGGCAGGTACTGGGGAATTGAACCCCAGGCTGGCAAGCTTTTCAAGCAAGTGTTTAACCACTGAGCAATTTCCCCAATTGAGAAGAAATATCTTTACCTGTGATGGCTGAGTCATTTGGTAGGAGTTTACTTAGCTTTGTGCAAAATTGTCAATGAATGAGTTTTGATGCTTTACACCTTAGCCAGTATTTTGCATAGCACACTACAATTTAGCCATTCTAAGTATATAATGGTATTTCCATTTTTATGCAGACCTATGCATTACACATAAAAAATTGTAGAAATAACTTATAGCCCACTGTAATGTTATTTTCCCTTAAAGAAGGTTTATATTTGTTTCTGACTGGAAACTAAGAAACTTAGCCATTTATGTCAACTTAACTGAATTGATTTTGGATTGATTATAAGGACTGAGGTCTGACGTGAAGCTTTGGTACTTACAAAGGTCAACCTATTTGCATTTTACCTTGGTGCAAGAGTAAAACCCTTTCAAATCCCAATCCAAAGTACCAGTGAATTTACCTGAACTCCTGCTTCCTGGCAAATTCTGAACTCCAGTTACTGTCTCTCAAACTCTGTGAGTTGCCAAAACTTTAACCAACTCCTTAGCCTTCCAGCTGTCTCTTCTGGAACTAGCAGTTCCCTTAAAGGAAAAGTGACCACAAGTACCATGCTCACCCCTCTAGGTTCCCTGCAGCTCAGGATCTTGGCTTCACTGATTCCTGAACATAAGGCACAAGTTTGGCACAGGGGAGAGAGAAAGGGAGAGGGGCTCAACAATAGCACAGTTTATTCTGGACAAACATCTGCAGAAGGGTTCTCTGGCAGAGGGTCCAGCCCACATTCTGCTCACATATTGAGGTACAGAGCCCATAGAAGCAAAGAACTGGGGTGCTGGGGTGGAAAATTTTGTGGCTAGCCAATCTCATTGGAAGAAGTGGGAGTGGCTGCTGCTATTGATTAGGAGAAAGAAAGCAAAGGTGCTTCACTGATCCCATTAGGAGGAAGTAAGTTTCACTTTAGAGTACAAAAGCTACTTGTAGTTTGATTCAGGTGCCCTAATAACCTCATGTGTTCTGAATGCTAGGTCCCCCGCTGGTAGCAATTTAGAAATTGGAAGCTCCTGAGAAGCAGTGTATTGTGGGAGGCAGGCTTACAGGTGTTACAGCCAGCTTCCTCTTGCCAGCGTTTGGCACACCCTCCTACTGCTGTTGTCCATCTGATATTGGCCAGGAGGTGATGGCCACCCTCTGCTCATGCCATCATTTTCCTCTGCCATCGTGAAGCTTCACCCTCAAATCTATAAGCCAAAAAAAGCCTTTTTTCCGCCCCACAAGCTGCTATTGGTTAGGTGTTTTCTGGCAGCAATGCAAACCTGAGTGAACAGTAAAGTTGGTACAGAGAAGCAGGGTTATTACTACTAGACATTTGACTGTGTGGCTTTAAGCCTTTTGAAGCTGATTGTTGAGAGGAATATGGAAGGATTTGCTATCTTGGCCAATGAGACACCTTGCAGTGCTGTAAGTACAGCGTGATACACTGTTCTGGCCGGAGTTGAAAGGCCTGAATGCAGTAAGAAGTATGGACTGTTTGGCTGAGGATGAGAAAGAGCATTGTCTGGACTGGGCTAGAAGCAGCTTGTGTGAGAGGCTTGCTGTTATGCCTGTGTCCTGAGAACTTGTGCCGGGTTGCATGTGTAGAAATGGACTGGTATGAACAGAGCGCTGGGACACAGAAGAAAAAAAAGTCTTCGGGCTCAAACTGCTGCCCATTCAGCTGCAATTATTTGAGAGATTAATTACAACCTTTGAGAATGGGTCAGCTGCCCTGCACTGGGACAACAGAAGAATACAGACTCTTCTGAAGGACTCTGAATGCTAAAGGAGTGTCCTGTTCTTCAAAGTCTGCTTTATACTCCCCATCAGATTAACAACTACTTCATATTATGGAGTATAACAAATGCAGGAACGAGAAGGTCATTGAATTTGCAACACGGTTTTGCATTTTGGAAATGGTCATGGGCAGTGTGAAGCAGGCTTGTTGGATTACCTATATGGAGACCTAATGGAGCCATGAGGATGAACTGTGGTTTGCAGTGGTGACCCAATGGAGAAGCTAGGACTACAGGATGGCTGCAAAGGACAGGTGCCAGCACCAGATGAAGTTTTTGGGGACTGCAAGTATCCTAGCTGGAGTGGCAGAACTGGAACTCCAGAGACCCGTCACTGGTTAGAATTGACTTGGAGACTCATCACTGGTTAGAGTTGTCAGACTTAGAGCTAGAGTTTGTTGTTTGCCCTGTTTAAATCTTGTATTGGTTGAATATTTCTTTGCTGTGCCCAATGCCATCCTTTGCAGTGTGAATATTTATTCTGTACATTTTAGGGTTTTGTTTTTGGGGGGAACGTATTGTGGCTCCATTAAAAGACCTTGTACTATGGAAATGTTTGAATATCACTGGGATTGATTAAAAACTATGGGGACTTTTAAATTTGGACTGAATGTACTGCATTCTACATCATGAATGGTAACCAGTTTATGCGGGCCAGGGGCAAAATGTGGTGATTTAAGTCAGGTGACACCCTCCCCCCCAATAAACTTAAGTGTTCTGAAGGCAAAGTCCTTAGTTGGTGGGAATTTGGGAACTGAAGCCTCTTGGAGGCGGTGTATCATTGGAGGTGGGCTTATGGGGGTGTTTGGCACCCTTTCCTGTTGCTGTTGTCCATCTGGTATTGGCCAGGAGGTGATGGCCACCCTCTGCTCAGGCCATTGTTTTCCTCTCCCACCATGGACCTTCCCCTTGAGTCTATAAGCCAAAATAAACCCCTTTTACCATAAGCTGTTCTTGATTGGGTGTTTTCTGCTAGCAGTGGAAACCTGACTGCGACACTACTATTTTCAGTTCTGGCAATTTTCATCTTAAGATAGAAGCCCTAGAGCTAACAGTTAGCTGTGGACTTCATGTACATGTTTTAAAAAAATATTTTGTTCATTTCTTCCATGGTGCCTTAAGCTGCTGTAACAACATAATTCAGTCCTTAGGTAACTTATACACAATAGAGGTTTAGTCCTCCTGGCTCTGGAGGATGGGAAGTTTAAGATCAAGGCATTGTTCTTGTCTGGTGAGGGCCCACTTCCTTATTATGGCACCTTTTTACTGGGCCCTCACATAGTAAAAAGGCAAGGCAGCTCTTTGGCATCTCCTAGGAAGGGGCAACATGAACTATTAATGAGGGCTCTGCCCCTGTGACTTAACTACCTCATAATATCATTGCCTGGGACCCAGATTTTTACTGTATGAATTTTGGGACAGGACACAAACATTCAAATCATAGCCTATGGGCATAGTTGATTCACATATTTTCTAGTCCATCATTACCAAAAATGCATGTTCTTTTAAAAATATTTTTAAAGGAGAAATGATACTTTTAATATTTTTATTTTTTGAAGAGATAGAGGGAGGCAGGGAGAGACAGAATGGGTGTGCCAGGAACTCCAGTCACTGCAAAGAAACTCAAGATACATGCACCATCTTGTGCATCTGGCTTATGTGGATCTTGGGGAATTTAACCAAGGTCCTTTGGCTTTGCAGGCTAACACCTTAACCACTAAGCCATATTCCCAGCCCAAAGATATACGTGTGTGTGTGTGTGTGTGTGTGTGTATGTATACACACATACATATATACATACATACATATATTTTTTTTTCAAGGTAGGGTCTCACTCTAGCCCAGCCTGACCTGGAATTAACTTTGCAGTCTTAGGCTGGCCTTGAACTCATAGCAATCCTTCTATCTCTGCCTCCCGAATGCTGGGATTAAAGGCATGAGCCACCATGCCCAGCTTCCCAAAGATATATTTTTTTCATTAGAGAGCAAGAGAGAGAGAGAGAGAGAGAGAAAGCAAGAGAGGAAGAGTGAGTCATGTGCACATGTGCAACCTTGCATGCTTGTATCACATTGTGCATCTGGTTAATGTGGGACCTGGAGAGTCAAACATGAGTCCTTAGAGTTCACAGGCAAGCGCCATAACCACTGAACCAACTCTCCAGCCCTTTCTGTAAAAAAAGATATTTTAAACAAAAAAATGTTTAATACTTTATAACTGTATGGTTATATGACCCTGTAATATTAATATTTCATTTTATTTCTCCATTTCTACTGTTCATTTCAATTGCAGTAAAATCTAAATATATGCCACCAATAAATCTTAATTCAGTGTATATATTAAGCATACATACACACAGAACATATATACTTAATTGGGCCCTAAATTTACTATAGCATTATAAAGATATGGGGATTTACAAGTCATGAAAGAAACCATACGAAAAGAATTTAGGCTCTGTAAGCTAACTAAAAAAGAAAATAAGATTAAAAAACAACAGAATTAGGCTTGATCATTCTATAATGGTATAAAAGATGTGGATTTACCCGAAGGCTTTCCTCTTGGTGATTGGTAAAAGAAAAAGCACTGGCTTTAAGAAAATGAACGTCAGAATACGTGACAGTCTGTGAAGTTTGCCTCCTGAGAGCAAATCTGGAGATAATCTTTTTCAAAATAGGGTGCACAGCAGTGGTGTCTTCATCCACAATTAGTAAAACAAGCCACTTACCAAGCATGAACTATTTGCCAGGTGAGCAAAAATACAACACACACACACACACACACACACACACACACACACACACACACGTTGACTGACTGAAAGACCCAATGAATGTCTTGGGCTCTATCTTGGTATCATTTTTTTCCAGATTCATAATTATCTTGAACAAACCTGAATTCTTCAAATTTTCCTGAGTAACTCTCACAATATTACTTACTGTATGTTTGTGCTTACAAAACTGAATGAGCACACACACAGGGAAAGGGGGGGGAGAGAGAGGGAGGAATGGAGGGAGAGGGAGAGAACACAGTATTAAAAACCACTATTTTCAAATGGGTCACTGCTACGTAGTGATGCTACGAAGTTTTCCTAATCTAGCCCCTTCCACTAATTCCTGTATCATTCTTTAATATCCTACTGTGTCTCTTCCAATTCATAACACTTCCACTCTATGAGATGGCACTTTTTTGCAATAAAGTAATATAGCAATCAGGAGAGATTGCCCTGTCTCCATTACATCTATCAATTTACAAAAATGTATTTTTGTCTTTTCCTTTCTAGTTACAAAAGAGATACTATTTTTTAATGGCTTATTTTTAAGCAAAGATACAAAGACAGAGAGAGAGAAAGAGCATGCATTGATGTACCAGGGTATCCAGCCACTGCAATTAAACTTGAGATGCATGTGCCACTTTATGCATCTGGCTTATGTGGGTACTGGGGAATCGAACCTGGATCATTAGGCTATGGAGGTAAGTACCTTAACCACTGAGTCATATCTCCAGGCCCAAGATATACCATTTTCTATCTACTATTGTCTGAATGTCTGGATTCTTCTAAAATGCAGAAATTAAAATCCTAATCTTCACAATTATACCAAGAAGTAGGGCAGTCAAGAGGACAGAACCTCAATAATGAGATTAGTATTCTTATGAAGTAGGACCAAGGGAAGCTTTGTCCCCTTCCATTATAAGAGAACATGGCTAGAAGATGGCATCTGTGCACAAGAAAGCAGGCTTCACCAGATCCATAATTTGCCTCAACAGCAGTGAAGAGTAAGTTTCTGCTGTGCGGGAGCTACTCGGTATGTGGCACTGTGTGACCTGAGCACACTGAATAGAGAAAAGCATGACCCCTTCCACCCCTACTGAATCTCATGCCATCTGCCCACTAAAGGGCATCATCATTCCTACAACTATCCCCTTGTCTCTGTTTCCCTGTGAGCCTGAAAACATTCTGCAATTGCCTCTCTTAGGGCAGGAGATATGGCTCAATGGCTAAAGGCACTTGTTTATAAACCCTGGTGGCCCAAGTTTGATTCCCCAGTAACCACATAAAACCAGGTGCACAAAGTGGTATAGGCATCTAGAGTTTGTTTGCAGTGACAGGAGGCCCTGGTGTGCCCATGGTCACTATCTCTTTCTGTCCAAATAAATAAATATTTAAAAATACAAAAATCTACAACTCTCTTAGCTACTAATCCTATTTCTCTGCTCATTTTCACAAGTGAGCTCTTTAGACAAACTCATTTTCCCATGTAACCAATTCTGACTCATACACGCATACTTAACACTCCATGGAAACGATCCTTATGAAAGTCACCAATAATCACCATATAATAAAATGTATTCTTTTTTTTGTTTGTTTGTTTTTTTGTTTTTTTTTGAGGTAGGGTCTCACTCTGGTCCAGGCTGACCTGGAATTAACTCTGTAGTCTCAGGGTGGCCTTGAACTCATGGTGATCCTTCTACCTCTGCCTCCCGAGTGCTGGGATTAAAGGCGTGCACCACCACGCCCGGCTACAAAATGTATTCTTGATCTTCATATGCTATGTTATCATCTTCACAGGTGGCCCCGTAAAGGCTTTTTTTTTTTTAACTTAAGTGTCCAGTGCTTTTTCTTTTCTTTTGGTTCTCCTATCTACTGGCTTTTGCTGCAGTCTACTACTCAACTTTAAACATTAAAATTTCTTAAAGCTGCATTCTCAGACTGGTTCCCTTCTCACATAACCCCGCTGCTCTAAGTGTCACTTATATGCTGATGGCCAACTTCTTGTCTCTGCCTCAGTCCTCTTCCCTCTAATAAGGTCCACAAGCAAGCCAGGTGGGCACATGTATTAGTCAGCATCACATTAGTGGAGCAGAATACTTGAAACAACTTATAAAGAGAAAGATCGAGCTGGGCATAATGGCGCGGGAGGCACGGGTAGGAGGATCACTTTGAGTTTGAGGCCATCCTGAGACTACACAGTAAATTCCAGGTCAGCCTGAGCTACAGTAAAACCCTAACTTGAAAAAACAGAGAGAGGGGAGGGGGGGGCGGGAGGGAGGGAGGGAGACCTGTTTTTAGCTCACAGTTTTGCAGGTTCCAGTCTAAGATCAGGCAGCCCCACTGCATTTGGCCTCTGCTGCGGATGGCACAACATAGCAGGACTGTGTGATAAAAATAAATCACATCACAAGCCAGGAAGCAAAGTGAAATGGAGATCCCACAGTCCCCTTTAAGGACATGGCTTCAGTGATCAAGGATCTCCCTTCTAAGACTCTACCTCCTAAAGGTCCATAGCATCCCCAGGTATGGACTCTCCAGACACCAAATCTTTAACACGTGGCTTCTTGCAGTATATTATGCAAACACAAGCAGCATTTCAAAAATTAACATGTTCCAAAATGCATGGTTATTTTACTTGGTGCGCAAGTCTAAAATCTTTCACTTTTTCACTCAACTCATCTCTCTCATACTCTACCACCGCTTCAAAGTCCTACCTTTAAAAACCAAGATGGGAACACCAAGACTCCACCCCTCGTCCTTCATTTTACATCACGGCCTCTAATTTGCACTACTGAAAAGCTGTCTCTGTGAGAACTCTTTCACTCCCCTTATGCAATAGCCATGGAAATTCTTCTAAAATATATTTCGGATCAAGTTGTTCCTCAATTTAAAAGTCTCCAATGTGTCCCAATTTCATTTAGAATAAAAGCCTGGGTTGGAGAGATGGCTCAGCAGTTAGGGAACTTACTTGCAAAGTCTGAAGGCCTGGGTTCGATTCACCAGTACCCACATAAAGCCAGATGCACAAAATGGAGCATGTATCTGGAGGCCCTTTGCAGTGGCTAGAAGCCCTAGCATGCCCGTACATTCTCTCTCTCCCTCTATACAAATACATACATACATACATACATACATACATACATACATACATACATACATACATAAAGGTCTGGGCTGGAGAGATGGCTTACCAGTTAAGGTGCATGCCAGCGAAGCCTAAGGACCCAAGTTCAATTCTCTAGGTCCCATGTAAGCCAGATGCACATGGTGACACATACACCTGGAGTTCATTTTCAGTGGCTAGAGTCCCTGGCATACCTATTCTCACTCTCTTTATCTCCCTCACCCCTCTCTGTCTTTAATAAATAAAAATAAATCTTAAAAGCAAACAAAAAAAGGTCAAAATTCTCACAGATGTGTTTCCCGACTATTGTTCCCAATCCTAGCCACTTGTACCTCCCCGTGGTCACTCAGCATACAGAGCAGACTGCACAACTTGTGCTTGCTGTTTCCTGCCTCAGTGTTCTTTCACTTATAACATAGCACCCTCCCTTGTCTAAGTCCTGCTCCGGTGGTGTCTATTAGACAAGCCTTAGCCAATCACTTGTAAAACAACACTCACTTCCTACTCCTAATTTCCTTAAGCATGCAGCTCCTCTGGGTACCATCTGTTTATGTCTCCTATTCACTACAATGAAGGCGCCTTAGTAAAGGGTCTGTTTACTTCTAGATTCCAGGCATCAATACTTGGTACTGAGTAGATGCTGACTGTATTTGCTGAGTAAACTGACGAAATGAATACAGGCACTCACCTTATAGTGAAGAGTCTGGGCAAGCAGGACAGCATAAGGAATGAAATGAAGCAAGGAAAATCTCAGAGATGTAATAGCACAGCAGCTCATATGCTTTAGTGACTGCACTGCATGGTACCGTAAGAAATATATTTGGTTTTTGTTTTCAATTACTGGCATAGAGATTCCCAAACTCCAGAAATTTCCCAAATGACAAGAGTGCCTTTTGTAATTATTAACAAGTTCCTTCCTCCAATCACGTCTGCTTATGTGGGTGGTTACCAGAAAGAACAAGCGATGACAACATGGATACTCTCCTGACCTCCAGGGAGTGGAGCAGGACTAGAGACTGAGCTCTGCAAAATATCTTAAGTAACAAAATTAGAAGTTTGGAGAAAATGAGTCTCCTCGAGAAGGCATGGAACCTCCATGCCCTATGTTTTCACTTATACAGCTCTTCCATTTGATGGTTCCTGAGTTATATCCTTTATAATAAACTGACAAATATCAGTAAAGTGTTTTCCTGAATCCTGTGAGCTGACATAGCAAGTTCTTGCATATGGGGAAGGAAGGATTCCTGAGAACTCCTAATTTATGACCAGCTGGGTGGCTTTGATTTGTGATTGGTGTTTGAACAAAGGCAGTCTTGTGGGACTAAGCCCTTTAATTTGAGGGATTTGACAGTATTTACTACACAGTTGTGTCCAGAGAACTGAGCATTGTTTGCTGATGTAGGAATGTACCTTAGAATAATCTTATTGGGGGCTGGAGAGATGCCTTAGCAGTTAAGGTGCTTGCCTGTGCAGCCTAAGGACCCAAGTTCAGTTCCATGTAAGTCAGATGCACAAGGTGACACATGCATCTGGCTAGAGGCCCTGGTATGTCCATTTTCTCTCCCTACTCCTTTAAATAAATAAATATTTTTTAAAAGGATAATCTTATTTGGAAACAGGATCTTTGTAGGTATAATCAAAATGAGAACATTAGATCTATTATTAGCGACCTGAAATAAGAGGACAGAAATCTGGAAACAAAGATATTGGTATATACAGAGACTATGCACTGAAGTAAGAGGCAGAGCCTGGATAATATAAGTCATCTGCAGAGGAACCATGCAAGATCACAGATTACCTCCAGAAGCCAAAAGAGAGGCACTGAAGAAAGTTCCTCCTCAAAGCCTTTGTAAGAGGCACTGCCCAGTGACACCTGAATATTGGATCTCTACACTCCAGAACTGTGAGAAGATAAACCTCAACTGTTTTAGTTCATACAGCTTGTGATAATTTGAGCCCTAGGAAACCAATACAGCTACTAATTACATTTGTAGAAAAGGCCACCCTCAGGATTAACAGAAAGACAGGAAGCCTAAGTAACTGAAATGTAAAGCCTGGAGGAGAAATTGGTGGAATGGAATACCTTAGCTGATCGTGACAGTCAAATTGATTCCTTAGTATTACAGACATAATGACAAAAATGAATAACAGAATAATCATAAGAACATGAATATAAAACTCAGACCTGGGGATGTAAAGACAATCAGCCTAAGACATATCATTCCACTGATTGCCAGTTGATAGGCTGATCTAGCTGTTCAGTGAGCATCTCCATCTATTAATCCTCCATGTGCATTCCTCCCTAAGCTCCGCTAAGCCAAAAAGGGACCATTCATCCATCAAGGATATATGAAAGTTGGGCATGGTGACACGCACATATAATCCTAGCACTCAGGAGGTGAATGCAAGATCAAAGCTAGCATCTGGCAACATGGCAAATTCAAAGTCAGCCTGAGCTACATGAGCCTCTGCCTCCCTGCAAAAGTGGGGGAAGAGGGGTATATGAGTAGCTATGCCCCAATGTTATAACCTTCAAAACTGAGGTTCCTGGGCTGGAGAGATGGCTTAGCAGTTAAGGCATTTGGCTGCAAAGCCAAAGGACCCAGGTTCAATTCTCCAGGACCTACATTAGCCAGATGCACAAGGGGGCACTCATGTCTGGAGTCCATTTGCAGTGGCTGGAGGCCTTGGCTCACCCATTCTCTTTCTCTCTTCCTCAAAAACAAAAACAAAAACAAAACCGAGTTTTCCTTTTACCACCAAACAATTTTCAATAACCATGCTCAAAATGTATCTTTGATATATTTCTTTTTCTTTGGCTTTTATAACATTGGCAATATTGCTTCTACCTCTGTGACTATCCTCCACTGTACCTAGCTCCTCTTTCCAATTTTACACAGTTCTTAGTCCTCAGTAATACCCCAAATCTCATTTTATTTTTATGTCTCTAGTTAAACTTACTCATTTTTCCCATTTTTCATTCCACAATTTCTAGTCATTTACACAGTATCTTTACTTACTTACTGATCTTTACCTAAGGCATGTCTGCACAGATGCACTGACATCACTTTAGAAGATAGGTGTTTGTCAAATCCACCCCTTCCATGCCTCCACGTCTTCATTCCACTAAAATAATGCCACTTACATCCTCTTACAGCTAAAATGCTTTTCTCTCTTTCTTATTTACTACTACATTGGTTTTGGTTTGGTTGGTTTCTGAGACAAAGCTCCCAATGTTGCCCAGACTTGCAGCATACTCCTGAGGTCAAGCAGTCATCTGCCGCCGGTTCCTGGATAGCCAGGACCACATGAACACTGCTATCATCTTCCCTTCAAGACATTCTTGAGAGCTAACCTTCGCCTTCCCACCAAGCCCCTTTTGGGTTTCTTGCCTTACTTCATGCCCACTATAACAGTTTCCTGCCTCCATGCCTTCGGCTTCCTTTTTATTTAGAACAGTGGCTCTCAAACTAGCGTCTATATAAGTCATCTGAAAGTGTTCCATATTATTCAGGCATTCTGTGATTGTTACGTTAGTTCTTCAGTACATGATACCGTCACTAAGAAAAAGGAGTCACGATGGCTTTAGTTCTCTTCTCCCCTCACAATATAATGTGATGGCGGCCACACATGCCATTATAACACTTTATACCTTCAACACCATCTATAACAGCATTGTGGTGGTTTGATTCAGGTGTCCCCCATAAACTCAGGTGTTGTGAATGCTAGCTCCCCAGTTGATGGATATTTGGGACTTAATGTCTCCTGGAGGGAGTGTATTGTTGGGGGCAGGCTTATGGGCCTTATAGCCAGTTTTCCCATGCCAGTGTTTGGCACACCCTCCTGTTGCTGTGGTCCACCTTCTGTTGGCCAGGGGGTGATGTCCACTCTCTGCTCATGCTATCTTTTTTCCTTGCCATCGTGGAGCTTCCCCTCGAGCCTGTAAGCCAAAATAAATCTCTTTTTCCCAGAAGCTGCTCTTGGTTGGGTGATTTCTACCAGCAATGCGAACCAGACTGCAACAAGCATCAACTAAGAATTACTTCAAAGAGACTTACACTAAATAAAAATAACAAGCTGGCATTCAAGTACTTTTAAAGGACAGACAACTCACTCTTCCTCATACACTTCACCAGTGGGATTGGGGAGCAGGAATATGGAGAAAATTCATTAGAACAGGAAGGCATCTCAACTCAAGATCCCTGCTCAAACTTTTCCAAACAAATCAACATATCAAAACGTCATTTACCCCAAAGACCCTACCTAAAAACACTTACTGGAAATGACATAAGCTTTGTGCTTAGAAGCCTGGCATTCTGAATAAACAAACTCAGATGGCAGTGAGCCATCTCATCCAGCCTGAGGGAGAAACGGGGCTGCTACTCAAGAGTTTAATAACTATTCATGGGAAATAACTTACAAAAGATTATTAATTCCGCTCTAGAGTTCCCAGCTTGTGATTCAAGACTTACTGCATAATAAAGGTTATAGTTTTTGTCATTTAAATAATCTAAAAGGTTTATGGCACTGTCATAAATTATACTTATGAAATCTTATAGTACAATTGTGATATAGAAGCATTATTTGTAACAAGTGAGGAAACTGCATGAGTTACATCAATTTACAGTGATTCTACACAGGAGCTAAGACTCACATGGACCATGGCTGTACAGAGAAAACTAGTAAAATATCTGAAATGAAAGAAGGCGGGATTAAAGACTAACAGTGTAACAGAAAGAACGCTGGAGTAAGAGTAGATGTGAATTTGATACCAGGGTCCCCCGCCTCCATCTGGGGTTTTGAAGCAGGACTGTTACGTGGTCCAGGCTTGCCTGAAACTCACAATTCTCCTGCCTTAGTACCCTGAATACTGGGATTACAGGCACACACCATCATCACTGGTTTATTCCTACTAGTCCAGGCATTTGGGGACATACAACTTCAGTTTTCTAATTTATAAAAGCTATCTGAAAGCTAAGGTACCACCCAATCCTAAAATTAAATGTATGGGTACTTTTAGAATAGCATTTCTATGTCCTTCAATGGTTTTCCTTTTCAACAAATGTACATTTTTAAGTTTCTAGAGCAGTTTCCCACATGGTATGATAGTTCTAGGTAATTATCATTAGCCAAATTGAATTTAGCATTTTCCTATGACTTATATCATTATCCACAGATTACATTATTAATAAGTGAAATGAATACTTACTATTCATGACTAGGTCATAATCGTGACAAAGCAATACTTTATAGGTTTTAAAATATCACCTCCTCCTCTTTTTGTGTTATACCTAGGATTAGTTGATAATCTCTCTCACCACTGGATGTCAATTTAGCTCTAAAAGAAGGCAACCCACATTAACCTCGGTAATTAGGACCTGATCCCTAAGACTTATCCTATCGGCAAACGATAAAGTCACCTGTTAGACTTTCTTTCTTCTTTTTTTTTTGGGGGGGGGGATGTAATAGCCTTTATTAAACAGGATTCAGATATAGCACAGGCAGAAACATCACACAAGCAGGCATCTAGTACCACGGGAGCCCCCAAAAGTGGGAAACTCAACTGAGGGCTGAATTTGAGGGGTTCAGGTATGTTAGGGCTGCCTCTACCCATAACTGAGTGTCCTAGGCTGATTGTCTACTGACAGTTTAGTAGTAACCTGGACCTCTCTCAAGCACTGAGATCACAAGAGGGCCACCAGACCCACCAGGCATTTATGTGGATGCGAGGGATCTATCTTGACTCCAGTCCTCACACTTGCATGACTAGTGCTTTGACTCTCACCCCCCTTTTGGGCTTTTCGAGGTAGGGTCTCACTCTAGCTCAGGCTTACCTGGAATTCAATGTGTAGTCTCTTGGTGGCCTCAAACTCACAACGATCCTCCTACCTTGGCCTCCTGAGTGCTGGAATTAAAGGTGGGGGCCGGGCTGGAGAGATAGCTTATCGGTTAAGATCCTTGCTTGTAAAGCCAAAAGAGCCACGTTCAATTCCCCAGGACCCACATAAGCCAGATGCACAAGGTGGCGCATGTGTCTGGAGTTCATTTGCAGTGGCTGGGGCCCCTGCTGCACCCATTTTCTCCCTCTCACTTTCAAATATATTAAAAAATTAAATAAAATAAAAATTTAGCCGTGCATGGTGGCTCATGCCTTTAATCCCAGCCCTCGGGAGGCAGAGGTAGGAGGACTGCCGAGAGTTCAAGGCCACCCTGAGACTACATAGTTAATTCCAAGTCAGCCTGGACCAGAGTGAGACCCTACCTCGAAAAACCAAAACAAAACAAAACAAAAAAATAAATTAAAGGATAAAAGCCCAGAACACATACTTAAATATTCTTTTGTAAATGTTAAAGTAATTGTATCACTTAGACAAAACATTAAGCAATCTTGCAGGAGAAATTTATAAATGATGTCTTTTCAAGGAGACTTCTTACTTAAAAAAATATATATTTTGTTTATTTTTATTTATTTGAGACTGATAGACAGAAAGAGAAAAAGGCAGATAGAAAGAGAATCGGCACTCGAGGGCCTCCAGCCACTGCAAATGCACTGCAGATGCATACACCAACTTATGCATCTGGCTTCCATGAGTCCTGGTGAATCAAGCCTCAACCCGGGCTCTTTACACTTCACAGGCAAGCACTTACCCACTATGCCATCTCTCCAGCTCGAGACTTCTTACTTTTCACCTGTTATACTTTCTATTGACTTCTAGCTTTACATGCTTCTAGGCTTCAAATGCACAGCAGGATTGTAGTAAGGTCACTACAAGCCATAAAAGCTTCACACTCCAACCCCATCAACACTCACACTTTCGGGACAGAACAGAGGACAATGTCATATAAGAAAAAACAAATGTGCTTCAATATGGGCATACAACACTGGGATTCTCATATAATCAATGTGGTTTTTCTAATCCCAATCCTGTACTAGTTTTAGAATTATGAAAAGAGAAAAGTAATATTCAGAAGCCAGAAAAATAGGAAAGTGATGACATTTAAACAACTCATGTTTTAACTCCAATTGTCACTCACATTTGGCAGGTATGTCCAATAATACAAAGTGATGGCTAAGAACCCATCCATTTGACTTCCAATAAATATATCCAATAAATATACAGGTATTAAGATACTGATACCTACACTAGGAGCACATTTCTTTCATTCGAATTTTTCTTTCTCACAAGCGATGCCTCTACAAAGGGAACTTAACAAATGGAGATATTTCAAACATATACATACAACCATGTCCCTCCCCAGACTCTAATTCTGTTGAGTTAAAAATCACTGTCCAGTGAGTCACAACCCATTACATTCCTCTAGTTTGTTAAACTAGAGAAAAAAGTTATAAACTACTGCCTGAGATAAGTCATCTGGCTAAATAATTTCCATGTTCTGGATTACTTCCAAGAAAACAAAACTAGAAAAAACTACGCCTACAAAAGGGAAAACTTGAAAAAGAATCAAGAGAGGAACTTCCCTGACTCTTTCAGAAACCAGGGGAAAGTCCTAGATTCTCCTGCTGGGGCACTATTTTATTTATTTCATTCATTTCATTTTATGCAGTACTAGGTATTGAAACCAAGGCCTTGCACATGCAAGGCAAGTACATTTACCACAGAGCTACATCTCCAACCCAATAAAAAGGACTTTAACCAGAAAATCAATATCACAGGTATTGTAGGTATAGTTGAAACAGATCTAATCATACTATAACTTAAGTGACGAATGATTCAGATTTGTACAAATTGGCCTGGAAACCTTATCATTCAGAAAAATGCCACCTCTGAGAAAATTTGTATCAGTTCTAAAAAAAAATGCAGAAAGGTGCCTGTTAGATAGAAGGTCGATAACAAGAATGTGATGTTTAAATACCAAATGAAACATGTCACCAAGGTCTCAGCTTCAATTGTACGTTTATCGTCACCCTAAGGAGATCATTTTAGCAGGAACTGCTTGCCTTTTTCTGAGCAGTTGCAGCTCGCTGCAGTTTCTCTTTGGCTTGATTATACTTTTCTTCTCTGTCTGTGATACGCTCATGAAGCTTGTGCTTTTCTTCCAGCCACTGTATCTGTTTTTCTTCCAAGGTCCTGTCAGAGAATGTATATCCAAAATAGGGGTGTTAATAAAAATCCTAAAGACCCAAGTTTACCATCGCAACTTTATTCAAACTGACCACATCATGACTTTTCCAAAGTAGCTGCTCTTATATGGCCACATATTTGCTCAAAGTACCATTACAGAGCAAGTTTTATGAAATGAGCACAGACTTAGAATAATATATGTACTATATTATCACAAAACCCCTCATAGTTAGACAGACTTGTGATGTGTTTTTTATAGATGAAGAAATCAAGGCTTAGAACATTTAATCAACTTGCATAAAGACTCACAGATAGTTGTTAGCAATAAAAACACTTGTTAACCAAACCCAAAATAAGGCAACTATCAAGCTATGAAAATTGTGAATAAAGCTGGTTAAAAAAAAAAAAAAATCAACCCAGGCATGGTGCCACACGCATTTAATCCTAGTACGTGGGAGGCAGAGGTAGGAGGATTGCCCTCAGTTCCAGGCCACCCTGAGACTACTTTGTAAATTTCAGGTCACTATGATCTAGAGCAAGACACTGCCTAGAAAAATCAAATAAATAAATAAATGAATTTTTAAAAATCAAGCCTGGTTGGCACCAAGTCTTAATACACAGTGTTCTGATTACAGTGAACTTCATATAAACGGTACTTTCAGGTGTATCACAATAACATAATTTTAAAGTTAATCTACCTGATTTTTGATATCCTTACTATGACCAGTATAATAAGAATAACAAATCCTGTTATGTTAGATCACTGGTCCATTTGGTCACACAACTTGTATGCACGTCAGCTCGGACAGAAATATATCCTACTAACATCCATGTCCAGTTTTGTTTTGGCTTTGGTACTGGTGGCTGAACTTTGGGCTTCACATGTTATAGGCAAGCCTGTTACTGCTGAGTTATTTCTCTGTGTTAGCTACATCACAAATCATTAGATTTCTTTAGCTCATTTCAATTAAACACCAGAGGATTACAAGATACAAATCTCTTCTTTATTAAAATAAAAGGAAAATAAGTTAGATACTCTGGAATGTCACAATACATTCTGAAGATACATCTTACTTCCTTTTCCTAAAATTTAACCGCACATATAAAACATGGACAACCTTTAAAATATAAACATAACAGAAAAACTTCAGATAAAAAGCTTTTTGTGGTCAAGAATGATTTGAGAACAAATTTGGAAGGAAAAATCTTATAGATAGAAATAAAAACTTCTAATAGCAACACGTTATAAAGACAGAGCAAATACAAACTAGCACAACCTCCTAACACATCTACTTATTCACTTGCTTTACTGATGGTACTGGGGACCAATTACAGGGCCTCATGAATGCTAGCCTGACACTCTTCTTCTGAACCATATCTCCAGCCCTAGCTATATATAAATAAAATTTCTAGAGAATATTAAATCTCGAACATAACCAACAAGGGTTTCCATGCCAGCTTGCTATATTCTCTACTACTAACAAACTTCGAGGCCTAAAGAACACAAATAAATACTTACATTTTCAAAAGAAAAGTCTAAGATGCTAATTGTATGATGTTTGTGTGTATGAGTGTGTGTACACACCCACACACAAACATACACCAGACAGAAACCCCACAAACCCATCATTCTGCTCTTTAGTATTCAGAAGCTGATTTGTGAGAGAATGCTTTGGCTTGCTCAATGAATAAATCACTTTTGTTGAGCTTTCAGAATATCATGTTCAGGCACCTTTTTTTTTTTTTTTTTTTTTTTGGTTTTTCGAGGTAGGGTCCCACTCTGGCCCAGACTGACCTGAAATTCACTATGGAGTCTCTGGGTGGCCTTGAACTCACAGCAATCCTCCTACCTCTGCCTCCCAAGTGCTGGGATTAAAGGCATGCACCACCACGCCCGGCTCAGGCAGAATTTTTAAAGGCCCTCTCCAATGTCTAAATTTCTAAAAATAAATATAATTCAAGAGTTCAAAGAGTTCATTTTTTGGAAACCAGAAATATTTTGTTTAAAGCCACTATATGCTATCTAAGGGTATTTGTAACAAAACACAAACGCAATCAGTATTGGCAGTATCAATGAAATAGCTATGCCTATGTGGCAGAAAGGAAAAAATAGTTTGTACATAAAAAGAGCAAACTCTACTTTTCAACTTCAAGTTGCGCTTTTTCGGCTTGGCTTCTTAAATTCCGGCATTCTTGTTTTAATGTCTCCACCATGTCCTTCATCATTTGGTTTGAATTTAGCAAGTCATTCTCTGACTGTGTCAGTGAGGTCACTTTCATCTGCAAATGATTAATTTGCTGAAAAGAAAAAAGAAACATAAAGGCACTGGTACATGCAGCAAGCTGTGTGAAAAGCAGCGCAGCCTCTCCTCTGCAATGCCCGCCCCCCCAGCTCGGATGGGTTCAGTTCTGCGCTGCTGCCATGAACAGCCAAACCAGGCACAGCTCAGGGGAGGAAGGGATTGATTTCAAGCTGGCAGATCCAGAGGAAGATCGGTCAAATGGCAGAAGCTGTTTCCATACATCCAAGTGCCAGAAAATCTGAAAGCAGCAGCACAGGCCTGCAGCAAGCGGAACCCTGAGCTCAGACCTCACTGCACACCTCTGGCTGGAGTTCGGATCCACCCCAGTGACCCCTCCTCCCGCCGGGAGACTGGAGACCCAAGTTATGGCTTTAGTAAAACACCTGAGTCTCTAGGGATGCATTCAAACTACCACACAGCTGATGGCTCCCTCCAGGATGCCCCCTGAATGAAATGCTGAAGAGAAGCAGTTAGGAGCACACCTAACTACAACCAGAGACTTCCATGCCATACATGACATTCCTCCCACGCAGATTCCTCTCTTCCACAAATACACACAGCAGAGGAGGTTTAAAGAGTGGCGAGGATGTCAAGAAAACAGCAAGGGGATGAGAAAAGATGCCAACAATTAGGGTTAGGTTCCTATCACTCAAGTATTTTCCTTATACTTCTAGGAAAGAATGGATTGTACAAAGCAAGTCGGTTTGGGAAAACAGCTGAAGGAGCCAGTTTTCTCCAGATGTACCTAAGATCAGCTACTGTACCAGAGATGTGCTCTCTGAGCAGTCAGAAATTATTGGTTACAAATATGATTAGAGGCATTCTCATTTTGTTTCTGAAAGGTTTTCAAGCATTCTGTATGCCCAGTGTTGGAAGAAAAAAAAAGATGCTGTGAGAAATATAATAAACACTAGTGATACCCGAGCCTACAGCGCCATTCACCAAACCACACCTGTCACTCACAGCCTTGCCCCGCCCCAGTGTACTCTTCATCTGGCAATTCCTCTTCTTGGAGTGAGTAGTTATAGGATGACAGGCTTCAAGGTGTATCTAAGTAGTCGTCCCTGAGACAGCTCTATCTACACCCCCAAAAGCCATTTTGTCAACTAATAAGAAGAAAAGTCCGTATTTTCTTTCACTTCTTCTACCTCTCCTTAGCCATTCTCTGACAGACATTTTAGAGTAAACAGAATTGAGACGGGGATCAAAAGAACCAACCGCAGGCCTAGGATATAGCTCAGTGACAGAGCACTTGTCTAATTAGTGTGTAAAAGAGCCGGGGTTTGATCTAGCCCTGCTCCCCCAAATATCCTAAGATTCAAATGTTAAAAAACCAGCATCTCACTAGGACCAGGCTGTCCTCAAACTCATGACCTCCCTGCTTCAGCCTCCCAAGTGTTGGAATTGCATGTGTGCACCACCACACCTGGAAAAAAACAAGATTCTTGATGTAAAAAATTAAATAAGTGGGAAATAACTTTACTGTTTTCTCATGGTCAACATCAAAGAAGGTACGAATACCCATAGATCAATGGTTAGCAAAACAGAATAAAATGGTATGTCTCCAATTTCTACTTCAGAAAGTTCTTCATGTAGAACTAATCATTTTTTTAAAAAATTGGAATGAGGGCTGGAGAGATGGCTTAGTGGTTAAACGCTTGCCTGGGAAGCCTAAGGACCCCGGTTCAAGGCTCAGTTCCCCATGGCCCATGTTAGCCAGATGCACAAGGGGGCGCATGCGTCTGGAGTTCATTTGCAGCGGCTGGAGGCCCTGGTGCGCATATTCACTCTCTGCCTCTGTCTCTCTCTGCCTCTTTCTCTATCACTCTCAAATAAGTAAATAAGTAAAAAATTAAAAAGAATTCAAGAAACTGGAATGACAAGTATTAAATCTAAAATCAAAATTAAATTCCTGAATAAGCAGCCTTCATAGAGGTTAATATCTCTCTGTATCATAAGAGCAGAAACTCTAATGCCAATAACACACAGGAATGTGTCTTAGAGCATCAATAATCACACCCTCTTAGTTAAGGTTCCATAACTACATATGCAAAGCAATACCAGCTAACATGTAAGTGAGGTGGTTGGATTCAGGTGTCCCCCATAAACTTAGGTGTTCTGAATGCTAGGTTCTCAGCTGATGGAGATTTGGGAATTATCACCTCCTGGGCAGTACATTGTTGGGGGTGGGTGTATGGTGTTATAGCCAGTGTCCCGCCACCAGTGTTGCCCACCAGATGTTGGCCAGAGGATGATGTCCACCCTCTCTGCTCATGCCATCACTTTCCTTGCTATCATGGAACTTCCCCCTCGAGCCTGTAAGCCAAAATAAACCTCTTTTTCCTTCACAAGCTGCTTTTGGTTGGGTGCTTTCTACCAGCAATGTGAGCCTGACTGCAACAGTAAGCATAAATCCTAAAAATGAAATCCTCACTAGTAATCTATAAGGGAAGAACACTTTAACCAAAAGAGAAAACAGAATTCAAAAACAAATATTCTTCCATGTTTTGCCCAAATATATAGTTTTCCTTTAGTAAAGTACAAATTTTTCCCCATAAATAGAACTTAGATTTTATAAAGACATAACAAAAACAAACATTTTACAGAATACAGATATAAGCCAATTACTTAAGTAACAAAACCTGAATAATATTCCCAATCAATTTTTAAATTCAGAATATCAAAAAATTGTTAATTCCTTTTTTTTAAAATGGCAGAGGCCACAGCATATCAATCAGTACGTTAAGATAAATGGCAAAAGCAAAACAAGTTTACTAAATGAAAGAAGTTGCAACACTATCTACATATCAGCCTCATCCATACATCAATTATCAGATTATCAAATATTGACATAAAAATTCCAATAACTATCCAAAATATACATTAAAACACTCGAAATTAAATAAAAGCAAAATGTTTACAAGAATTGTACCTGTTTCAGTTCAGAATTTTCTATTTTTTCTTTCTCTGCATTTTCAGTATTTAGTATTTGTTGCTGAAGTTTCAACCTAAAATGTACAAGCAAACAAAAGAGTTCATTTGTTCCAGCAATAGTCATTCTAGTGGAGGTTTGACACCAGGCACTAGACTACACACACACAGTGATAGACATAAGTGTAACTATTTACACAAGGAATAGTGTGTCACATACAACAATACCAAGTACTTCATTTGCAACAGGAACTTGTGATCAGAGAGAGGATGTCAATTCTGTTCAGGGGTGTTAGAGCATAGTACATGGAGATAAGATCCGGCAAAGATTCTCATAAGCTTAGGGAACAGCGGCACTAACTCATCTTCAGTAGAAAGTACAGAATACATCAAGGTGACAGACGGAGTTCAGGTTAGGAGAAGCCACTTCCCACCTATACAACTTACAAACTCTACAGTTTATAAAATATTGTCAAACTGCTACTGTGCTTTCACTTTATAAGGCCTCAAATTTAAAAGAAAATTAACCAACACAGAGCACGATACTGTATTCTACAGAATACCTTACAAGTTTTCCATGCCTGAGCTGAGTGAACATTAAGGATATGAATGCCATTCTCTTCAAAAGGATGACACATGCTCAGCTTCAGTTTTAAGTTATAGACCCTCTTTAGTGACCACATGAATCTCAGGATGGTGCCCATAAACTCTTCCTTTTTAAAGGTTTTTAAACAGTTACCTCAAGTAGAAATCAACTGGCACATGCTGTTTGCAGTTTGGCATTATTAGCAATCTTAGCTACCCGGTCCGAATGTGCTCACTGGGGTCACAACACTCTCAAGTGCTGAGGGTTGTACTTTAAATACAGTTAAGATTCAATAAACACTTATTCAGAGATTCAACGAACCAACATAAATCCTGAACTTGACATTTTTTAAAAAAATATATTTTATTTATTTGAGAGACAGAGAGAGAGAATGGGCATGCCAGGGCCTCCAGCCACTGCAAACAAACTCCAGATGCATGCGCCCCTTTGTGCATCTGGCTTACGTGAGTCCTGGAGAATCAAACTGAAGTCCTTTGGCTTTGCAGACAAACACCTTAACCGCTAAGCCATCTCTCCAGCCCCCTGAACTTGACATTTTAAGTGCAAGATGACCACAGAACCTAACACTGAAGAAGCCTGAAATGATCTCACAGTTTCTCACATGTTCCCATAAGCGTCAGAAACAATGGCTCCAAAGGCAAAGAGCCAGTCCTGCTTTTGCTCTGCTCTTCAGTACCAGCCAGGCAATCCCACAATTGCAGCCATAGCAGTACTCAACTGCTTATGCATCATTTCTCCCATTCAGTGCTTATGGATATGTTTGACTAGGTGCTTTTCAGTTATTAATTGAATAAAGAAATCGTTCTACAACATCAGGATGACAGACTCCTGAGAGTTCAGAACAGTCTGGTACTTTACAGCCAGAATTAGAAAGCTTAGGCTCAAAGAATATCCTTGTTCTGGTCAAGCATTTGGACATACTTGGTCAATCAATAAAAAATAAGACCTCCAGGCTGAGGTCTTGGTTTAACGGTTAAAGGCGCTTGCTTGCAAAACCTGGTGTCCCAGGTTTGATTTCCCAGTACCCATGTAAAGCCAGGTGCACAAAGTGATGCATGCATCTAGAGTTCATCTGCAGTGGCAAGAGACACTGAGATGCCTATCCACTCTTTCTGTCTCTTGGGATCTCTTTACAAATAAACAAATAAAAATATTTCAGTGGTTAAAGAAGTAAGACCCCTAAAGCCAAGGCTGAAATACTTTCTAAGCAAGTTACATAAATATTAACAGAAATAATAAGTTCCCCACTCAAAAGCTGAAGTCAAAGAAACAAATGGTGAAGAATATTTTATATCAGTAAGACATGAAGGGAATATGAACACCATTATGATAGATTACAGGAAATGATATATAGGGTCCTCTCTAGTTCAATTTATTGCAGCAGTATTTAGTTAGAATCTAAAATTGATCTAAGATTTTTTTTTTTTTAGGGGACTAGAAAGGCTATGGAAAGGAGACAAAATTTGAACTGGGCCCTGAAGGCAAAAAAGAGTCACACACAAGCAAACTGAATACATACTACTGATGCAGAGTATAACTATGAAGCAAGGACGCAGAGGACACCTAGTTAGCAGTATTCTTATTTTGGAAACAAAGGCGTTAGAATTTTATTTTACTGTTATGAGAACAGAAGGTGAGAATAAGCTGGGATAAAGATATACAAATTCTAAGGTAGCAGGGAGAACAAACTCCTATCCATGGACAAGTGAACACAGTTGACCAGGAAGTGGTTTCTAAGCTGAAAGGTGACAAGGGAGCCAGGTTAATAGACTGGAAGAAAAAGAAATGTACAAGGACTACCAGTTTCAGTGAGCATGAAGTGGCTAAGACCATTATTTCTGTGAAGTGAGTGAATGGTTCTGGGAGATGACATGGCCCAGGCCGTGGCTAGGTGTGTGGGAGGATAAAGCAGGAGGAAGTAGAGAATGCCTAAGGGAGGGAAGACACAATAACCTATAAGGCAAGTGTTGAACAGCCCAATGATATGAATATACAGTCAAAAAGGCTGATGGTAAGGTACAGAACACAGAGGAAATAAAACACTACTATATAATTAATAAGTTAAAGCATCCCCCAAGTAGACATTAATATCTATCAGATTAGTTCATTAGTGTTATTTCAAACAAATATAAATGGATATCTTCTTTCTTTCTTTTTTTTTTTCCCCAAGGTAAGGTCTCACTCTAGCCCAGGCTGACCCTGGAATTCACTATGCAGACTTAGGCTGACCTCAAACTCATAGGGATCCTGCTACCTTGGCCTCCAGAGTGCTGAGATTAAAGGCGTGTGTCACCACGCCCAGCAATGGATACCTTTTGATTTATGATTTATATTTCTAACTTCCTTGCCAAGACCTTTGTTTCAGATAGTCTCTGACCTATGACAAACATGAAATAGGAGACACTGCAATTGTTATTATTTTAGAGGGTGACAAAAATAGACCTGGTTGATAAAAGTGGATTTATAATCAAATCAAGAGTGACATTACAATTGTGGAACATTCCAAAGAAAACAATTTCATGTTGATCTTGTCAAGTATACCTTCTATTGAACATAATATTGGTTATGCTGTCCTTACTTTAAAATAAGTATGGGGTCAATTACAACTACAAATGACCTGGAGAAACTGAAGAACAAAAAATAATTCCCGGGCTGGAGAGATGGCTTAGCGGTTAAGCGCTTGCCTGTGAAGCCTAAGGACCCCGGTTCAAGGCTCGGTTCCCCAGGTCCCACGTTAGCCAGATGCACAAGGGGGCGCACACGTCTGGAGTTCGTTTGCAGAGGCTGGAAGCCCTGGCGCGCCCATTCTCTCTCTCTCCATCTATCTGTCTTTCTCTCTGTGTCTGTCTCTCTCAAATAAATAAATAAATAAATAAATAAATAAATAAATAAATAAATAAATAAAATAATTCCCATAGTGATGTGGGATAGAAAATAAGTTACATTAAAGAAACAAAAGATACTTTATATTTTGTAAACCCAGTAAGAAAAAAAAAAAACTAAGGGTCAAGTTCATAATTGTCTTTAAATAATGACAGACTGCTGAACATTTTATCACCATGGCAATAAAAAATCAGTGCAAAAGAAGGCTTAAATCTTAACAGAAAACATTACAAGTGGCCAAACTGTAGGAGTAAAATATGATAAAACAACAGATTGGGGTTCCTGGAGAGGGTTAGATTAAAAAAAACTACTTGTCCTGAATAGGTAATAATAAACCTACCAAACAGCAAAAAGACAGACAAGATTGGCTCTCAAAATCCTTTACAGGCTCATAATTTTAGAACTAGTTGCTAGCAGTTTATGACTTCATAAAGCCTAACATGGGTAATCAATAATCAAGAAGCTTGTCTCAAAGAATTACCTCTGAATGAATATGATTTTAAGTCACTCAGTGTAATCTGGATTATTAACAAAGTCACTAAGTTTTAAAAATTTAAAACCTAAACAGCAGGTATAGGGAACTTAAGAGATATTGAGTGGCAGATGTTCAGGCCACCCTGAATTCACATAGTGAATTCCATATCAGCCTGAGCTAGAGCAAGACCCTACCTCAAAAACAAAACAAATCATATGTGTGTATGTGTGTATTATGACTTTATATCATGTAAAAACTAAAGCATAAATCTTTCAGAACAAAATATGAGATATCTTTGTAACATAAAGTTAGACAAATATCATATAAAGGAAAATAAGAAGTATAAACTACCCAAGCTTTCCAACAAAAGGCTTATATTCAGAACGTATAAAAAGGTGTTACACATTAGTAAGAAGATAATTCTCCAATATAAAATAGACAGGGCAAAATCATAGACACTTGGCAAAAATGAAGTAACGTGTAAGCACATGAAGCATTACTACTCAAGAGAAAAACCAGAAAACGGCAATATACTAATACACAGCCACTAGCCTGACAGCTAAAATGACTAAGAAGAACAAATGTCAGTAGCAAGTGCATCACACTGAACTTTGATGTATTGCTACTAGGCGTGGAAAATGGTCAACAATTTGAGAAACAATAGCATTCTATATTATAAAATTAAACATATGCAACAAATCATACTATTCATACAATGGATGCTAACCAGCAATCAAAGAAGGAATGAATTACTGAAACATACACCAATGGTATAGATAAACTAATAGTTGTCTGAGATAGGGAATGAAGAAAGTCAACCACAAAGAGATATGAAAACTTTTAGGGTGAGATAACTATGCTATATTTTTATTATAGTGGTGGGTTATATACTCGCACACAATTACTAAAATTTATCAAGCCTTACATTACTTAAGTGGGTCAATTTTTATATAAAAAGTTATAAAACCTAAAAAATGTTTTAATGGAAAAATAGGAATATCAAAAATTAATGATATGTAAAATCAGAAACTAGATCTAAATAATAAATGAAAATCCTAATTTAAAAATATACTGAATAATGAGATTTTAGGATAGTTAAAATGGTTATTTGAGGGCTGGTGAAATGGCTTACAGGTTCAGGCGTTTGCCTGCGAAGCCTAAGGACCGCAGTTCAATTCCCCAGGACCCACATAACCCAGATGCACAAGGGGGTGCATGCATCTGGGGTCAGTTTGCAGTGGCTGGAGGCCCTGGTGCATCCATTCTGTCTCCTTTTCTAATAAATAAATAAATAAAAATTTTTAAAAAGGAAGAAACAGCAGTGGGGGTGCGGGCCTGTTTTCCAGCACTTTAGAGGCTGAAACAGATGAATTATGAATTCTAGGTCTATGGGCTATGTGGGGACACCATGTCTCAAAAACAAATCCGTAGAGACAGAGTGGGTAGAAAACAAAAGAAATACAGTGAAAATGAACACTGAAATGAAACAGAATATATTCAAAATCAAACTTTAACAGATATCTGTGCAACTTAAAAATATACACAAAAAGAATGAAAATTTCTTACAAAAACAGATTATCAAAATCAGTCACAGAGACATGAGTTTAAACAAGTTAATTTCTCTAGAAGCAAAATATAAGGTTATCAGAGAACCAGCAGAAAAGGGTACTAATTTAGATGGTTTCACAGAAAAATGACTAAATCTTCAAAACACAGATAATCCCCCCGTACCATAATTTGTTCCAGAGTGCTGACACCAAGTAAAGATAATCCTCTTTATGAGGATAACACTGATGTCTAAGCCTGATGGGAGGGAAGAAGGAAGCGAGGGACAGAACAGAGGGAGGGACCAACCAACACTCTTATCGCCTTACACAAAACATGAAAAGAAGAGAAGTTAAGGCCAAGAGTTGGTTCTTTCTAGAGGTTAAGGTTAGTTCAATATTAGAAAATTCATCAATATATTATTTAAATAAATCCAAGTAGAAAAGCTGTAATGTATCTCTAAAAATGTTGAAAAATATTTGACTATTTTCAAAATTCTAACCTAAAACATATCAAAGTTGATACTTTCTTAAATAATAAACCACATTCTTCACTTCAACAGGTAACTCTTAATCAACGAGGAAACAGCAGAGTCATTCACAGAGATCAGGATTAAAGTAAGGAAGTCCACATGTCCATTCCTCTTTGATGTTATATTGCATGTATCTGCTAGTGTGTAAGAATTGGTAAAGGAGTAAAATGATCTCCACTTGTAGATGAAAGGCGTAATTCACTCACATAATTCAGATAGTTGCCATGATATAAAATAAAAATAAAAATACATAGTTTTCATAAACAATAACTAGCTAGGAAACAGAAATGAAAAAAAAGCCACATTTACAGAAAAAAAAAAAAAGTAAATATGTAGGAATAAAGAAATGTGCCAAAACTACATGAAGAAAGAAACTCTTGGAAAAGAAAAATCCAAAAGAAAATGTCAATAAATGAAAAAGCCTTTCTGTTGTTAGGACAGCTCAACACTAACGCAGAGGGCTTTGGAAAATTAGGAGTGGAAAGCACAAGCCTGTGTCCCCATCTGAACAACACGGGCAGGTAGGATCTGTGAGAGCGCACTATTTGGAAATCTGGAGTCCAGTTAAGGCTTCCAGGAGAAAGCTGAGACCATAAACAGTGGCTAATGTCATCCCCCAACAGTAGCCTTCCCAGTCTCCGGGCAAGCACTGTTGCACACTGCCGAGCGGGGTCTTGCACACCCTGGAAGCCGAGGGGTAGCAGCACTCTGTAGGCCAAACGCGGCCACAGCGCTCTGACTGCTAACTCTGATCCCGGACAAAGAAAACGGCAGTCGCTGTTCTTGCATTCCCACAGCCGCTGCAAAGCACTCTCCCTCCACTGCAACCACTGCCCGCAGTGTCCCCCCTCACTGCTTCCTACTCTGAGGAGTTGGATATTAAGGGGCAGGACATTAAAAAGCAGAGGTGGAGCCAAGTGTGGTGATTATGTACTAAATCCCCAGAACTCAGAAGGCTGAGATGGGAGGATTGTGAATTAGAGGCCAACCTGGAACATACTGTAAGATTCCATCTCAAAAATGAAACAAAACAAGTTAAAACAACAAGGAGATGTATGCTTGGGAAAAATTAGAAAGTGACCCTACACAGGTTCAGAGAAAATCTGAAAAGGTGTATCTCAAGTTGATCCTTGGCAGGGGGAGTTCTGTAATTCCAGCCCACATGCAACAAGATGGGAGGCAGAGAAAGGAGAATTTTCCGGAAGCTCAGACTAGCTAGCCTGGCCAAAGGAGCAGTGAACAACATAGAGACTTAGACTAGAGGAGGCAGAAGGCGAGGATGAGCCCAAAAGTTGTTCTCTGACCCCCACATGCGTGCCATGGCACATGCACACCCACGTTTCATCACACGTACACCAATCTTAAGTAAAACTAAATGACAAAACAATAATAATTTTAAAATGGTAACAGCAATGTCTGGAGAAAAGGGAGAGCCTGGATTTGTAAAGTTAAGACATTATTATTCAAAAGCCCAGTTTTCAAGAAAAAAAATTAAGGCATATAAAGAAACAGGAAAATATAGCCATTCACACAAAAATCACTAGAAATTGTCCTAGAAAAAAAAATTATTGGTAGCCTTACCAGTCAAGACATTAAGCAATTGTCTTAAAGATATACAAAGACTCAAAAGAAGATGCATGAAAAGTTAAGAAAAGAGAAATAGGAATAAACAAAGAAAATACAACAGAAATTAATAGAAATTTCAGTGCTGAAAATACAGTAATTGAAATCAAAATTTTACTAGAGGGAATCAAAAGCAATTTGAAAAGGCTGAAGAAAGAGCCAGCAAACTTGAAGTAGTAATTACAAGGTCTGAAGAACAAAGATAAACACACTGAATAAAAATAAGTAGAACTAAAGAAATTAAAGACACGATCAAGATGCCCAGCATATAGAGAGACTCCCAGAAGAGTGAGAGGAAGATTAGAGGAAATATTTGAAGAAATAAAGACTGAAAATTCAAAAGTTGGCAAAAAGATAAGAATGTAAATATGCAAGAGGTTTAATAAACCATATAGTAAGATCAACTCAAAAAGACATCTACTGGGACACATAATTAAACTTCTGAAAACCAAATCCAAAAGAATAATCTTGAAAGCAGCTAAGGAGAAGCAATTTGTGACTTAGAAGTGATATTCATTTAGATTATAAGCAAATTCCTCATCAAAAACTTTGGAAGCCATAAGGCAGTGGGCAGATAAATTTAAGCTGCAATCCAAAATTTTGAATCTGACCAAAATAGTTCTTTAAAAGTAAATGAGAAAAAAATTCTACATTAAACAAAAGCTGAAGAAGTGGGTAGCCACCAGACCTATGCAAAAAGAAAGACTTAAGGGCTGGGGGATGGCTCAGCAGTTAAGGCACTTGGCCAGCAAAGCCTAAGGATCCAGGTTCTATTCCCCATTACCCACATAAGCTATATGCACAAGGTGGTGGATGTGTCTTGAGTTCATTTGCAGTGGCTAGAGGCCCTGGCGTACCCATTCTGTCTTTCCCTGTGTGCCTCTTTCTCTCTCTCTCTCTCAAATAAATAAATAAATAAGAATATTTTTTAAAAAGAAAATACCTAAGGGTCTCCAACTGGATGAAATGACAGCATATTAGGTGGTAACTCAAATACATATGAGAAACTACAGATGCAATGTGCAGTTGTAAAAGAATGTCATCGAAACAATAGCTTATAACTTCACTGACTATTTACTATAATGTAAGAGACTACTATGTTTTTAAAAAGTTTCTTTATAACTCTAGTTATTGTTTTATTTAATAAACCAATTCATTAAAAAAAAATAAAAACGTAACTATGTAACTCAATGAAAGCAGTGCCATGGGAGAAATTTACACTATACATAATTTACACTAGGAAACAAAGATTTCATGGGGCTGGAGAGACGACTCAGAGGCTAAAAGCACTGACCTGCAAAGCCTGACAGCCTCAGTTTAATTCTCCAGTACCCACATAAAACCAGATGCACAAAGGGGAGTATGCATGGTCTGGAGTTTGCAGTAGCAAGAGGCCCTGCAGCAACCAAGGGAAAATAAAAAAGGAAGGGAGGGAGATTTCAAATCAATAATATATTTTTATAATTGAAAGAACTAAAAATAAGAAAAGTAAACCTAAAGTAAGCAAAAGGGAAGAAATAATAAAGATGAAAGTAGGGTTACGTGAAACAGTACAAAATACATCAACAAGATTAAAAAAGTTAGATGGATAAAGAGAAGACTCAAATCAGTTACCGGTGTCTAAAATGTAAGTGGGGAAAATAGTTTTTAAAATTTATTTATTTATTTATTTATTTGAGAGCGACAGACACAGAGAGAAAGACAGATAGAGGGAGATAGAGAGAGAATGGGCGCGCCAGGGCTTCCAGACTCTGCAAACGAACTCCAGACGCGTGCGCCCCCTTGTGCATCTGGCTAACGTGGGACCTGGGGAACCGAGCCTCGAACCGGGGTCCTTAGGCTTCACAGGCAAGCGCTTAACCGCTAAGCCATCTCTCCAGCCCTTAAAAATTTTTTTTAAATATATTTATTTATTTATTTATTTATTTGCAAGTAGACACACATATAAAGAAAGAGAGAGAGAGACAATGAGTACACCAGGGCTTCTAGCCTCTGCAAACAGTGCATCTGGCTTGATATGTGCACTGGGGAATCAAGCCTGGTCCATTATGCTTTGCAAGTGCCAAGCTGAACCATCTCTCCAGACCCAGAATTTAAAAAGAGAGAGAGAGAGAGAAAGAGAGAGAGAGAGATTGAGAATAACTGTTACACCACTAAACTGGATAACTTAAGTGACATGGACAAAAAAAAGAAGGAAAGAAAAACATCCTAGGAATATAATACCTACCAAACAAGTAACAAAGTAATGGAAAATCTGAATTGACTTAAAGATAAAAAGACTAAGTCAGGAGCCAAGCATGGTGGCGCACACCTTTAATCCCAGCACTCGGGAGGCAGAGGTAGGAGGATCACCATGAATTCAAGGCCACCCTGAGACTACAGAGTTAATTCCAGGTCAGCCTGGACCAGAGTGAGACCCTACCTCGAGAAACCAAAAAAAAATAAAATAAAAAAAGACTGAGTCAGTAATAAGAGAAAGTCTGTCAAAAGTAATTCGATATTATATGCAGAAGAATGAAACTAGACACCTCTCTCTCACCAAACTGAGAAAAAAATATCAACTGAAAATGGAGTAAAGTCTCAAAATGTAAGACTTAGAACTATGAAACTGGTAGAAGGGGAAAAAAAATGCTTCAGGCCACTGGAAAGGGCAAGATTATTTTGCTCATGACTCCAAAAGCAGATGAAACAAAAACAAAACAAAGCATTTGCTAAGGAAATATCAGTAGAATTCAGTGACATGTAGAGAACATTTACAATTCTCACCCCACATCTGGTATCCAGAATACATAAGAAACTTTTAAAAAAGGACACAACTTAAAAACAAGAACCTACACATAGCCCAATTTAAAAATGAGCAATATGAGCTGCAGAGAGAGCTAAGTGGTTAAGGTGCTTGCCTGCAAAGCCTAAGGATCCAAGTTCAATTCCCTAGAGTCCATGTAATTCAGATGCATAAGATGGGGTGCCCATTCTCCCTCTCTGTCTCTCTCTGCCTCATTCTCTCTCTCTCAAATAATAATAATAGCAATAATAATAATAATAATAGTGAGCATCAGACCTAAGAAGACATTTTTCAAAAGAAACTTTGAGCACCCTTCAAACTTATTTCCACAATCAATGTACCACCAGTTTTTATACCCACCAGCTGTGAGTAAGGGTTCCCTTTTGCCACATCCCCTCCAGCATTTCTTGATATGTGTTTTCTTGATGAAAACCATTTGCATTTCTTCTTTTGAGAACAGTTCTATAATTTACTTTTATTTATTTATTTGAGAGAAAAAGAAAGTAGGGTGGAAGGGAGAATGGTCGCACCAGGGCCTCCAGCCACTGTAAATGAAGTCCAGATGCGTGCACCAACTTGTGCATCTGGCTTATGTGGTACTGGGAAATTGAACCCAGGTTATTAGGCTTTGCAGACAACAGCCTTAGCCACTAAGCATCTCTCTAGTCTCTATAGGCCACTTTTTGGTTAGACGAACCTTTTTTTTTTTTAGTTTAGTGTTTTGAGTTCTTTGATATATTCATGGTATTAACCCTCTGTCAGATAGACAGCTGGCAAAGATTTTCTCCTCTCTTGACTTGGTTTTACTTGCTGTACAAGAGCTTTGTAGTTTGATGACATCCTATTTGTTGACTGTTTGCCTTGTTTCCTGAGCAAACTGAAGCCTGTTGAGAAAGTTCTTTCCTGTGACTACATCTGGAAGGGTACTCCTTATTTATTCCTCAAACCATTTGAGAGTTTCAGGTCTTACATTGACATCCTTGATCCATTTGGAGTCGATTTTTGTTTAGGGAGAGAGATAAAGGTCTAGTTCCATTCTTCATGCAGATAATTCAGTTTCCATAGCACCATTTATTCAAAATGGTAGCTTTATTGCAGTATTTTTGGCCTCTTTGTTAAAAGCCAAGTGGCTGTAGTTACATGGATTTAAACCTGGATCTTCTACTTGTACCAGTACCATGCTATTCTTATTACTATGGCTCTGCAGCGTATTGGGTAAGATGATGCCTCCAGAAGTATTCTTTTTGATTAGGATTGCTTTGGCGGCCTGGGATCATCTGTGCTTCCAACTTAATTTTAAGATTTTTTTTTTTTCTATTTCTGTGAAGAATGCTATTTGAATTGCACTGAATCTATAGATTATTTTTGGCAGGTAGGCCATTTTCATTATATTAACTTCTAATTCCAATAAACACTCTCAGACTGAGATTTTGTTTCCCATATATTTCTCTAATAAACAGGAACTGAAGCACCTTGGAGAAACTGCTTCTTGCAGACCTGGGCAAAGGAAGTAAAAGGGACGCCTGGACCCCATTGTGTCAGAGAACAAGGAGAACAAGAACTGGATGCACTGTGTCTAAGGAACATAGGATTCACCTTGAAAGGGTTTCTAACAACCAAATCGGAGCTAGTTTGAACATCTAATTATAGTATAACCCATAGAAGAAAATAACAATTTACTAGTCCATAATGGTATAAAACAGCATTTACAGAAGGGAAATGCCTCTTCTTTTCCAGAATTCCAAATAATAAATGTAGTAGAAATGGTAAAATAAATTTGAAAATCACAACTGGCAAACACTAAAATAACAATAGCTTTAGGCAAAAATTGTGACTGGATGCTAAAATTAATAGAAAAACGTTTAATAAGAATATCTACATTCTCTCAAAATATCACATGAAGGAGGCCTTAAAGTTTTATGTTAATGAGGGAAAAAGAGTTATTTTATAGCAGAAAAACTTAGAAGATACCATATAACCCAAGGAATCATGGTTAACAGCCAATTAAAGAAATGAATTTCCTGAAATAATGATGCACTGAGGGTTTATGACTTTGGTGTTGTTTTGCTAAAAATATATGACCTGAATTTATTCATGTAGAATGTATTACAAAACTCAAATTAAGAGATATTTTATGAAATAAGTAGTAGTCTTCAAAAGTGCTAAAATATTCCTGATTAAAGGAAACTACATAAAAGCAAAGTGTGGATTAAATAGCAGACTAGAGAAAAGACAAAAATAGAAGTAGAAAGAAGTGAATAAAGTCAATAGAACTGATAATGTTTGCTTTCTTTTTTTTTTTAATTTTTTATTTATTTATTTGAGAGCAACAGACACAGAGAGAAAGACAGATAGAAGGAGAGAGAGAGAATGGGCGCGCCAGGGCTTCCAGCCTCTGCAAACGAACTCCAGACGCGTGCGCCCCCTTGTGCATCTGGCTAACGTGGGACCTGGGGAACCGAGCCTCA
Source organism: Jaculus jaculus (assembly GCF_020740685.1). Lineage (NCBI taxonomy): Eukaryota > Metazoa > Chordata > Mammalia > Rodentia > Dipodidae > Jaculus > Jaculus jaculus. The sequence continues at coordinate 137,604,341 of NC_059107.1, forward strand.
AACAGGGGTCCTTAGGCTTCACAGGCAAGCACTTAACCACTAAGCCATCTCTCCAGCCCTGCTTTCTTGATAAATGGTGTCAACTTCTGAGTCTTGATTCTTGTACTATTATATACAATTTAATACTTGGGAAATGAAGGTGAGAGGTATATAGGAATTCTCTGTGCTACATTTACATCATTATCAGACCTTTGGAACTATTTCAAAATTAAAAAAGAAAAATACCTAGTACTCTGAAGTTCCCTACGGGCTGACTCCTCTGCCATCTGGGAGGCTCGCAACTTCTCCTCACACTGGTCCTTTTCGGATTGCCTCCAGGCCTCATGTTCCACCCTCATTTTCTCTAAGTCTGCTAATCTGTTCTCAAGTTCAAGCCTGAAAAAGCAGATGATAATTATGTTCCAGGAACAACAATACAATGACACACCAGTACAGCGTTTTATGTGTGAGGAGATCTAATGCAGACTAAGGCAATACTTACTTTTCATCCTGTAACACCAGAAGTTTTTGAAAATCTTCTTCCTTGGCAGCTTGTGCTTTACGAATCAATTCCCGATCTTTTTCCACTAAGAGCATTTTGTGGTGTTCAACAGCTGATTTGAGAATTTCATTGTCTGACTGCAACTCTAGTACATTTTTAAGAGGAAAAAAACCAACTATATTGAATATTAAGATAATATATACTTAGGGGCAGCACTCATAACCCAATAATTCAAAAGAAGGTGGAATAGCTCTCTGGATATGCAGTCTCCAAGATCTTTACAGTACCAATGACTTTTCTTAAAATAAAAGTAAATCACTAAAACTTGGGAGTAAACTTTGTTATTACTTTTGTTTTAAGCACATAACATAAAATCTTTCCAAAAGGTTACATTATTTCCTTTATTTCCATTATTTGAATCTCAGAGCTAGTGGTGTCAATTTAGGTGACACCCAAAGAGGCTTATCTACTTCACTTCTAAAGGGGTTCTATGGCTGAAGCCCCAAGACATCATCATAATACAACTAGCTCGTGACAGTGAATAAAATCACTGAACCCTTTAAAACCTACTATTCTAGCAGAAGTCCAAGAGTTCTAGGATAGGCATAAGTAATAAGGGCATTTTCAAGTACTGCCACAGTTCCCTAGTCTTCCTTATGACAGCAAGTATTTTGCAGATGAAATAAATATAACAAATTCATACTTAAGTCATAAAAATTTCATGCAACAACAGATTTCAAGCTCTTTTGGAGTTTAAGAAAACTGACTCCCTAACTCTATCAATATAGAAAATGAAGAGAGAGAATCATTAACAAATATAAGCTTTATATGAATCAACAGAAGCCAAATAAACTACAAATCGAGTCAAGCAGCTGCAGGGGTATATTTTATGTATTTAAGAAAGAAAACAAATTCTGAGAAATTTTGGTGAAACAGCCTATGACTAAAACAGGGCTCACAAACAATCTTATACTGAACTAGGGTTCAACTAGCCTAAGGTTTACATTAAAAAAAAAAAAAAAAAAAAAGTTGGGGCTGGAGAGATGGCTTAGCCATTAAGACGCCTGCCTGCAAAACCTAAGGACCCATGTTCTACTCTCCAGATCCACGTTAGCAGGACACACAAAGATGAAGCAAGCACAAGGTCACACAAACCCACAAACTGGCACAAGCACCTGGTATTCAATGAGCGGCTGAGGCCCTAGAGCACTAATTCTCTCTCTCCCTCTCTGTCTCTCTCTGCATCTTGCTCTCTCTAAAAATAAAAAAATAAATTAAGCTTGGAGCCCATCTATCCTCCTTATATCCTTTAGCCTAATACATGTTCTAAATAGTTTTAAAACTATTATCACAGTAAGGATCAATTTTCATTTAATTGTATTAATCAAGGAACTATTATATAAACATAAGACTTGCCAGATGTGCTGGTGCACGCCTTTAATCCCAGCACTCCAGAGGCAGAGATAGGAGGATCACTGAGTGTTCGAGGCCACCCTGAGACTACATAGTGAATTGCAGGTTGGCCTGGGATAAAGTGAAACCCTACCTTGGGGGGGGGGGGGAGAAGCAAACCATAAAACATTTAAAAAAGAAAGATACTAGAATGAAGAAAACATTTAACATATGATCAAAATATTCCGGTAGTACTCTAAGACAAAAGTTAATAAAGAGTGAGAATCAGAAAATAAACTGAGATTGATCTGTTTTAATAACCTGAATTTACAGCCTAAATGAGTAAGAAGCAGGAAATCCAACATTACCATCCAATTCTCTCTGAATCTTGTTCCTTTCTCTCTCTAGCTCACTCTTAGCTCTTGCTGCCTCCAATTTGATGTCTGTTATTTCTAGTTTGCTTGAATGCTTAAGTTCTTTTACCTGTTAATGATTAGAAATAGAAACAATTATTAGGCCATTTCTTGCCATTGAGTACTTGCCCCAAAGCACAAACAGAAACGAGGAAACACTTGGGTGGTACAAAGTGTAAGTCCCAGTCAGGAAGGAGAGTATCCTGGTCCTGAGGAAAACACCAAACATTCTTTTTTCCTAAATGGAACTGATGTCTTTCTTTAGAGTCACCTGGACTTAGAAGTCTAAACCACACATATCTAAAGTCCAACAGATAATTAGGGAAACATTTCAGGGAAAAAATTTAAAGGTTTTCCTTTTCTAGGCAGAAGGCACAGCACATTAAATGTTAAACAGAAATGACGTCACATGGCCTGCTCTTTAATCAATGAACTATTCCTTACAGGCAGAGCATAGGAAGGCATAAAATCTGTGGAGTGAAATGAACTTTACATAACATACAAAATGGTTATCTTAATAGCTATTAAAGGTAACACAATTAACTTTGTTTTAGAAAGCTAATTCTAATTGAAAATGGGCTGGAATAAGAAACAGAAAGTAAAGAAATCAATTAAAATGCAAGAAACAAAATAAAGCAGCAAAACAGGATCAACTGAATTTGGTGATTGAATAAAATATGTATTTGTGCACACACACATGATAAAGGAAGGGGAAGAAACAAGTATAAATTATATAAATTTAATCTTCTATTGTCAAAACCTAATTTTTTAAAGCCCCAGGTGAATGTAATTTTCAACACATTCCATATAATTAATCTATCACATACATATCATTTTTCAGCCCACAGGATATTCTTTTCAAAGTCTAAATAATTCTAGTTCATAATAATATTACTTCATTCGATAAACACATACAAGCCACTTGGGTGGCCTGACCACTCATGAACCTCCAAGTTCTGGTGAGCTTCCCCTCATCTCACAACTGAGACAAGGGGACCCCTGCTCCCCACATGGGCTCTTTACCTACCCTGCCCTCCACATGGCAGGAGCTCTTCGTACTTGCTTTTCCTTATTTTTTTTAAACTTTTTTTTTTGAGTTTATTTTATTTATTTATTTGAGAATGACAGAGAGAGAAAGAGGCAGAGAGAGAGAAAGAAATGGGCATACCAGAGCTTCCAGCCACTGCAAATGAACTCCAGACGTGTGCACCCCCTTGTGCATCTGGCTAACATGGGCCCTGGGGAATCGAGCCTCAAACCAGGGTCCTTAGGCTTCACAGGCAAATGCTTAACCATTAAGCCATCTCTCCAGCCCCTTTTCCTTACTTTTAACTTTCCTTTTATGGTTTTTCCAGGCCCACCACATGGGATCTCAGAACACACGGCTGTATTCATTTTCCTTCCCTTGGTTCTGTACTTCCCTCAAGAAATACAGTAATTTGGGCTGAAGAGGTGGCTTAGCACTTAAGGCACTTGCCTGTAAAGTCAAAGGACCCAGGTTCAATTTTGTAGGAGTCATGTAAGCCGGATGCACTAGGTAATGTACAGTCTGGAGTTTGTTTGCTACTGCTGAAGGCCCTGGTACACTCATTCCTCTCTCTCTTTACATACATACATACATACATACATGCACACACACACACACACACACATACATATATATACATATATATACATATATATGTATATATACGTATGTGTGTGTGTGTGTGTGTGTGTGTGTATCTGCCTCTTTCTCTCTCCCCCCTTTCTGGAACAAGTTAAAATGATCTCTCTCTTTCTGGAATAAATAAGTTCAAATCATATCTCTCCCTCCAAAAAGAAAAACAGTGTATGTGTGTATGCATGTATGTGTATATAACTGAACTATAGTATTTAAAAAGTATTACTAAGCTCCTGACATGAACTGACTGGTACTTTCGTGACCCCACAGTAATGACAAGACCAGCATGATTCTGAGCTAGATCAACAGATGAAGGACTACCTTGAAAGGGCTGTAGGGGAAAGGGGACATAAATGACAAAAAAAAAAAAAAAAAAAAATGCATTACCCAAGAAGTTCCAAATATAAATTCCAAAGAAATGATACTTAAATTCTGGTTTCTTTCGAAGCTCTGAGAAGGTATACTCTCTGTAACTTAGCTAATAGGCATAACTCTGTGGGATGGCTTTCTAAAACTATCTTGATTATGAGACCTCAAAACCAAAACCATCATGAAGCAACTAGAAAAATATACTCTGTTCAATGTGAAATATCAATAAGGCCATCATTTTCAAGCCACCTGTAATTAATACCCATAATCTAAGTCACTGACAGTGACAGAGCTTTGTTGTAAAGCCTAACAAGCATTTAAAATTTATGTGACTCAGACAAACACACCCCAGGTGTTCCTTTGCATTGCAAACAACCATTTGCTAGAGTGCACAATGTTGACAAAAATTTCAAGTTGTAAAGAAAACTGCGACACTCGTGTTTCAAATATTTTAAAATTTATCCTTTCATGCAATCTTTTTACTAAGGTTTCAAATGAAACTTGGTTTGTCTAAAGTTGAAGTATGTATTCAACACACCAAAACAACATGCAAAATAATTCAAGTGTGCCTTTAAAAAAGATAGGCAATATTTTCAAGGCTGGGTGGAGATGGTTTCTACATGTGATTTATCTTTGACCTCTCCCATTCTCCAACTATAATCTGGAACTTCTTCCTTTAGGAGCAACTTGCTGTCTTGTATGTTCATTCACCACCCGTGAAGATAAGCTTTGTCTGACCTGAAGGTGTTCTTAACTTGCCCATAAATAACTGTTGTTCCCCACACCACTGGATTTTGAACAGTGGCTCTAGCTCCTACCTGGCCACTCATCACTGACTGGATCCACTGATTTGGCCTTTGCTCATTAGTGCATTGTCAGAGATGTTCAATCCATCAGGAGACTAGATCATAGTGTCTACAGTGTATCTACATGCCAGTAGAAGAATTTAATTCTACTATATGCTTGCATTGACAAGTAGGTTCCAACAGATTCTGCTAGGTCCCTGAGCTACTAGTTAGGACAACAGGATATTGTTACATGTGTATTATCTTCACATAACCAAGAATGGTTGCGTTTTGGAGGATACCAGTTTGGCTTAAGTTGTAAAAGATGCCAAACCAAATGTGAATGTAGTGTTTTTAACCTGAAGACATCCTTAAACTATTTCCCACATTCCATTTTCCCTCATGTTTACTTATAGAGCAGTAATAAGCATTAGCTGTCTAAAAGAATTAGTAATATGAAGTCTAGTTTGGCTTTAAAAGACATCAGAGCCAGGCGTGGTGGCACACGACTTTAATCCCAGCACTCGGAAGGCAGAGGTAAGAGAATTGCCATGAGTTCAAGGCCACCCTGAGACTGCCTAGTGAATTCCAGGTCAGCCTGAGCTAGAATGAGACCCTATCTCAAGAAAAACAAAAACAAAAAAAGACATCAGAATAAGCCAGAAATGGTGGCCCAAGCCTGTAATTCCAGCACAAAGGAGGCTGAGGTAGAATTGCTCAAGGCAGACCTGGCCTAAATAGTATTAGATGAACTGGAGCTACCTAGGAACACAGACTTTTGGGGTAATGGGGACATCAGAGTTTTGGCTTACAGAGTAGAACCAGTGGTAATGTAGAAAATCAGTCTGCAGAGTGCCACTTATTAAAACTTCTAGGACATGCTCCCTCAGAGCAGGTGTGACAACTGAAGACCATGCTAAAGGAAAAGGATTTAGCACTTTGGGTCCTTAAAAAGTGAGTGCTTATATTCAACTCTAGAATGGTTTGAAATTGTAAAGAAATATGAAAGGGTATAGTTGGGTCAATTATGCAATGTTTCTTTTTAGTCACCCCTCATGTATTCTAAAAATGAAAATGTAAAAGTGTAAGTCCTTATGGTATTGCCTGCTAGATATGCTGTTCTTTGGTAGAAATTTCTCATAGGGTGTATTCCAGAAGTGCCTGAAATTGATTTGTGTTGATTTTTAAGTCCATGTAATAATAAATGACATGTGTTTTCTATGGTAAAAAAAGATAGGCAATTATGAACAATGCATTGGTGAACACGCACAGAAAAATAATACTGAGTTGCTATTGTCCTTTAGTGTTGTAGAAGAAATAAACTATGCTTTAGATCTAAAAAGAAAAGAGCAACATGGAAGGAGGATTTAGAATAAGGAAGAGAAATAGGGTCAGAGAACTCAGGGAAACTGCGCTCCAAAAAAAGTGTCCTCTAGGGCTGGCTTAGCAGTTGAGGCATTTGTCTGCAAAGCCAAAGGACACAGGTTCAATTCCCCAGGACCCACGTTAGCCAGATGCACAAGGGAGCACACACGTCTGGAGTTCTTTTGCAGTGGCTGGAGGCCCTGGTGCGCCAATTCTCCCCCTCCCTCCCTCCCTTCCTCCCTCCCTCCCTCCCTCCCTCCATCTCTCTCTCTCTCTGTTGAAAAACAAAGTCTCTCCTAAAAGTTAGAAGCCACCATAAAAGCCCAGCCGCTCCAATGTCCAGCTGCTACATTTACATTCCAGTTATTCCCGGAGTCCAGTGACAAAGGATTATGCTACAAATACTGGATACTTAGTATTATTTAGTAAAATTAAAAAGAATGTACATAAGCCTTGGAAGAAAAACATGAGAAAGGTGCCTGTGCCCCGTGTGTACTGTTTTCCATATCTCCGTGCATGTGTGTGTGCACAGTGCACACACACTCTATCACTGTGGGCATTCAGTATGCAGCTGCTGGAAGTATTAGTCTATACACAGCTCATCATGAAATCGAGTCACTAACTTATTTCTGGAAGGGAAATTGGAAGGATTCTTAGGGATCAACAAAAAAAGGCTTCAGTTTTCTTAGGAAATTGGGTCAATGAAATCTCATATACACCAAGTAGCTGGTCTGAGGTTACTGTTGCAGTTACCTTTTCCTTACTGGAACAATAACTTGACCAGAAGCAGCTTATGGGAGGAAAGGAATTATTTCAAGCTCACAGATTCAAGGGGAAGCCCCATCATGGAGAAGCGGCTGGCTCACTTTATCGCACATGGCAGAGAGGGTGCTGCCAGCACCGGCAAACACCAGCGGCCAGGGCTCAAGCTGGCCCTGAGCACCTCCTAGGACTGAGCACCACATCCAGCCCCAGTGACACACCTACTCCAGCAGGGCTTTGCCTGCTGAAATACCTGACTCCACGGGGCCATGTACATTCAAGCCACCACAATCACTCACAGTCATTGATAAAAATACATAAATAAAGCAATAGAGATACTTATTGGTACAAAACTCGGTATTCTTATTTGCTTTAGGGATGTTAACAGTGTTTCATTATTGCCATTAACATGTCCAAATATACTATTTATTGTGCCGAATAATATTGTTAATTTTCACAGTAACTAGGTAAGAAATAAGTATTACTCCATACGAAAGTGAAGCATAGGACAAGAAGCTATAAAGGCGGTACATGAAGCAAATGAGCTGGAATTTTAAAAAGCATTCATTTCATTCAAAGCCCATGAACTTTTCTATTTTGTGTCATTACCTTCTCCAATTGATATTTTATAATTTCTAAATGTATCTAAACTTCATGATATATACTAGAAGACAATACCTAAAATTAAAATACTTTAATAAGTAGGTTTGGAAATGTAGTTTAGTCAGCACAGTGCTTGCCTACCAGGCATGAAGCCATGGCTTTCATTCTCAGCAAAGGAAAGGGAAGGAAGTGAAATACACATGTGTATATATCTATATTTCAACCACTGAAAATCAAAATTTACATTTGCTCTTTTTAGTGTCAACTCTATTAGCTGAATCAAATAAAACACTGGCTATAAAATCATATGATGAATACACTATTCCATTACCAAATTTATACATTTCTACCAGGCTATGGTGAATGTCTTTTGGCCTGGAAGCTATCTTGTTGTGTTAAGGTGACTTTACAGAACTCTGTCCTAACAGAACATATGATGACTAGGAAGAAAATCTCATTTCCATGTTCTCTGGCATGCCCGAAGTCCAACAAAATAGTAACAGACCGTGCTTTACTGATGATCTGTTGGACTTACACTGAGTACTTTATAGATACTATCCCTTTTTCCTTCTTTCACACCTCTCCACAGTATTAGCTCCATTTTATTCAGGAAGATACCAAAGTTTTAACTAGAAAGTAAACTGCACTAAGTCACACAGCTACTAAAGAGAGAAATTCTCATTTAAATTCAATCGATCTGATTCCAAAGCTGATATTCTATAAAATCCGTTATCACTGTTATCTTATTTTTGGTTATGACATGCCTTATATGTCTTGCATTTGAGGAGGGAAAAACAACTTTCTGAGAAAAAAGTTTACATATTAAAGATGCTTTTGGAATATTCAGATTATTTTCAAAGAGAACATAAATATAAGTTATATCTCTAACATTATTCATTGAAGAAATATCTAAGAATCTACAATAAAAATGTTTCTACTACCTTGGAACTGACCTTTGGTTAGAGAGGAAAGTGGTGGGAAAGAAGAGATTAATTTAAAGAATAAACAAGTAAAAGAAATAGCCAGGTGTAGTGTCACGCACCTTTAATCCCAGCACTCGGGAGGCTGAGGTAGGAGGATTGCCTTGAGTTCGAGCCAACCTGAGACTACACAGTGAATTCCAGGTCAGCCTGGGCTAGAGTGAGACCCTATCTTGAAAAACAAAACAAAAATAAATAAATAAAAGAAATAAAGTAGATAGATGGTTTTATAAGCTAAGAAGAAAAATAAGGCAGATCAGGAAGATAGAGAATAAGAGAGAGGAAAAAGGAAGTGATATTTTACGGAGGGGAGGCCTCTCAAATTAGGTTACAGCTACAGAAAGGAAGGAAAGAAGCTGTGTGGACAGGTATGTGGGGCAAGATCATGCCAGGCATATAAGCACAAGTCCCTAAGGTATGAGGAACTTTTTCAAAGGATGAGAAAGTCAGTTAAAAGCAAATAAAACTCATGGCTGAGCCCAGGGAGATCCTGACTTAGAGTAGATTTGACAGAGTGGTAAGAGCTAGCCAGGCTCCCTGCGTGCGTTCTGAAGGGGTGACAGAACTGACTATTCAAACACAAGACTTCTTTGTCATTGTAAGTATCAAGGATTCTAAGTAATACAACAGAAGCAAGGCAACTTACTTTACTGGTCAGTGTACTTATTTCACTGTCAGCTTTATTCAATTTGCTGATTAAAGAAGTGTTCTGTTCATTGCTTGCTTGTAGCTCTTTTTCTAAGCGTTCTGCTTGGAGCTTAGCTGACTGTTTCTCAGCCTTTCATTAAGAAAAAACATTAAAAAATTTGTCCACAATTTTTCACATTATATCAAAAATAGCATTATTTAAAATTCATATGCTACCATACAAAACAAATGAGTCAAAAACTTTAGGAGCATTAGCATGGTCCAAAGTAACAAGAGTTTTCTAAAAACTGCAAAATTCAAATGAAGGCATTTGCTCCATAACATATATAACAAAGGTACCTGGACAGACAACTTAATGCTCATCAACAAAATAAAGCTCATACACCTCTTCCATGAAAGTATTCAAGGTCATTATTGGGTACCTATTTACTCAGACTGAAATATTCCTAACAAATATTTTTCAGTTTTTAGTTTATACAATTATGAGAAAACCTAGTCTAACAAAAAGAAAAGGCCCACTATCAGAAATAAAAACTGAAAATCCACAATCAGTCGAGGCTTTTGGTTTAAAGGAAGCGATAGAAAAATTCAAAATTCTAAGCTAATCTGGAACTTTCTGAAGTATGAGCAAAGAAGCCCTTGACATCACATAGTTAAGATTGTTAATGAAGTCTACAAGTTGTTAAAATTTTTCTTATAGATAATACTCAAAGTACTCTTTTATCAAGGAAGGAAAACTGAAAACTTTCAAACAACATTTCAACTCAAGATAACTAAAACGAAAACGTTTTGGTATATAAAGGATAAACTTCAGTTTTATAATATTTCCTATGTGTATTAGCTATAGTGAAGATTATATTCACAAACATATTTACAGAGAACAAAACAATTTTCTTCTAATATGAAATGATGTTCTCTAGGTACAATGATAGCAAGAAAAAGTATAAAAAGAACTATTTGCTGTCATGTTCTTTCATTTCACCTGACTAATGACAATAATTAAAAATAGACTCTTCTGGAAATGTCACATGAACCATCCATCTGTTGTCATCATTCAACTTGCCCTGAAAAAAAAAAAATCACTCTAGATAACCTCAGTGAAAGTTTCACATCGGGACCACACACTATATTCAACTGCCACTTACTCTATCATTGTGCGTATACATTAAGGACTTTAGAATAGCATCATAAACAATTTCACTGTGAACCACCTCATTTCTAAGGTCCAACGATACTAACAAGTTTAATTCAAGGAATAAGCAAACATTGACAAAAACTTCATCCAAAAACAAGAAAAATAAGTTATTTCTAGTCTTCAAACATTCCAGTATACACCTTGTATCAGTTTACTGCCTAGAAAAAGCATCTTCATTTTGAATTTGGAAAATGACTATTAACTATAAACTAGGTGTCAAATACTTTCCTTCAAACCAAAACCATTTCACAACTCTTCCAAAGTGAGAAAGCCTACTTCATAGTTCAACCCCAAATTGTACAAAATAAAACATAGGTATCACTGATCAACCAATGTTTTTCCTCTCTGGTGAACCTAGGAAGATAATTCAGTGACGTCTTAAACGTGGGGCAGGAGAGCGAGTTCATAAGGTGAAGTGCTTGGTCTTGTAAACTGAGCATGGCAGAACAGGCCTAAAACCCCAGAACTGGAGAGAGACTAGCCTAATTGATGAGTTCCAAGGCCATGACCGGCCCTGTCTCCACAAGAGATGTGCATCATAGCAGAGGAACGATGCCACAGGCTGTCCTCTGACCTGCGAGCCCACGCGCACGCTCATCCGAGTGCGCCTACATACGCAACTAGGGCACGGACGTAAAATTGAGCCTCGCTACCAATGAATTCCACTCTATGACTTTGGCAAAAGCTGTCCTAAGTCATGTTCAACTAGAACTTGTGATTTTAAGATCGTAAATTCAGCATACTATATTTATAATATCAAAAAATTATTATTTCTGGGCTGGAGAGATGGCTTAGTGGTTAAGCACTTGCCTGTGAAGCCTAAGGACCCCGGTTTGAGGCTCAATTCCCCAGGACTGTTAGCCAGATGCACAAGGGGGCGCACGCGTCTGGCGTTCATTTGCAATGGCTGGAGGCCCTAGTACCCCCATTCTCTCTCTCTCTCTCTCTGTCTGTCGCTCTCAAATAAATAAATAAAAATGAACAAAAAATTTTAAAAATATATTATTTCTGAGAAATTCAAATAAGTTTGGGGGTATCTTGTGTATCTATTCTGCGATATAAAGGCTATGTCATGTCAGAAGGTGACTTGATTCCTTAAGAATATCCCCTTATAAATGTGGTGGCACAGCCACTGCTTATAAATCAATAGCTTTCTTCTTTACAGAAAGGATTACACCCTCTTGGGACTCCACAAATGCGTCAGCACTAGGTTGGTGAGCTCACATTTGAGCTCAAAGAATCAAAGGCTTGTCAACTGCACTCTTAACAACCATGCCATCCTCTACTGGGAAGCAATTAAGCCCTCACCTCCAGGGATCTGAGTGTCGCCTGCATCTCAGCCAACTGCCGCACCTGTATTCTTTGGGCGTTTTCTACCTGAGCCCCGCAACTCTCTTTTTCAGCCCTTAATTCTGCTACTTCAGCCTCTAAACCTTTTAATTTCTGAAGCAAATGGTTTTTTTCTCGAACAAGTTGCTCCGTGCGTTTGCTGTCTCTCGTGGGATCGACGCTGAGCAGCTGGGTATGCAGGTCCTCTTTATCTTTCTCCAGCCGTGCAACCTGTTAGCAATTGGACAGAAAGCACACAAGCTTTAAATTGTTGGATTTTCAGTCATGCACATGCTTTACAAGTCAGAAAATTAAAATTTAAAATGGCACAACATGAAGGCTCAGGTGGGGAAATGAAGTAAAAAGGGGAAAATCTCAATCGTCACGATCTTTGCTCTGTACTCAGCATGACTCAATTTCGAGGACAAGGACTATGTCTTGTTTCCATGCTCTCTGTGGTGTCTAGCACAGGGCTTAATTAGTTGCTGACGAAAATTTGAAATTACAAATAAGAGTATAAATGATTTTAAAACACATCAATTAAAAATATATAAAATTCAACCAGAACGTGACAGGAAGTCATGCAATTCAATGACTATTCCTAAGCTTTCTTCTAATGACAGTAATTTTTTCTTTTTTTTTTTTCTCAGTAGGGTCTCTTAGCCCAGGCTGAGGCTGACCTGGAATTCACTATATAGTCTCAGGGTGGCCTCAAACTCACGGCAATCCTCCTACCTCTGCCCCAAACTTCTGGAATTAAGGGCATGAACCACTACACCCGACTAAATAACAGTAATTAATAACAGTAATTCTTTGGCTATGTCTACATTAATAAAAACATATATTCCAGGGCAACTAATACATACTATAGCTGCTTTCTGTATAAATACAAATGTAATCAATGAATTTTTTAAATGATAGCTAAATTTATTAAATAGCATCCCGGTTGTAATGATAGGTGAGTTATTTTTCAAATTCGGTTCATGTCAGTCACTTAGGAGCGCAGAAGAATTGAGATACAAGCAGTCTTCTCCTTCAGGACAACTCACTGCCAGACTCCATTAGCTTCCAACTGAGTTGGTTTCCAATGGCCTCTTATGAGAACCACTTCAGAAGACCCTTGTTTCTGCAGACTAAGGGATTAAGCACTGAGGACAGAAAAGCTCTTCATTCTAGGATCTTCCCAGTTTTCTATACCTTATTACCACATCTACTTTTAACCACTTGCTTTACTCCCTTTTAGGAGTGCTGGGATTGATCCCAGGGTTTGGCACAAGCCACACCAGCGCTGTACACCATGGTATATGACTATCACCATAAGCAATTCTTTTGCTCTCTTTTTCTACACTTAGGGGCCCCCTTATGATTTAACTTAAGCAGAGGATTTGGTGCTGGAGGGAGGGATAAAAGAAGGGAGGAAAACCACTGCTCTACACAAGACCAGTGGCTATTTGCAGCCAAGACAAATAGTAAAAGCTCACCTAAGCCAAAATCACCCTAAAATAATGCTCTGGGATCTAAGCAAAAGTAACCCAGGAGATAACTGATTACTTGCACAGCTATCAACAAATTGAAGAAATATGAAACTTCTACCCCAGGGCAGGAACGGTTTCATCATCTACAACACGGGCGACTGAGCTGCAGGCACTATGATCTTTTCCATGCAGTGTAGGCACTCCCAAGTTTAGTTTTATACACAAGCAATCAAATGACATAAAGATGGAGCTATCCAGGAGGCAAATGTGGACAAAGTTACCCATGAAGGCACCTATAGCATTCGAAGGTAAGCATTCAAAAGCCCAACTAAGGGCTAAGACTGCACATAGCTTGGTAGTATTTACCTAGTATTTACAGAGGGCAGGGATTAATCCCCAGCACTGCCCCTCCCCCCAAAAGGTACATCCAACTAGCATTTATGTTCAATGTTCCCTCTCGCTCTTTACATAGAATAATCACTGTCGAGTTGGGTCTCTGACTACCTTGGATTTTTCAGCTAGATGTTATGACTTTTGAAGTCACATGCTCATGCTAGCCTCAGTTTAAATGAAGGGTGTGTGCTGGATGATTTTTTGAAGACAGTGTTAGGCTTTTACATATTCATCTATATAATCAATCCTGACAAAGTGCTTTGCCCCCAGCACTGGTTTAGACAGTGAAGACATGAACTGCTCAGCAGAGAGGCAGACGCCCAGCCTCTGCAGTGGAGCCTGTTACAGTCAATCACTGCCAATACACCACTCTCGCCTCATCCATCTGGCCACAGACTGTGGACACATCTTCCGCTCTTAATCAGATTCACGTGTCATTTTCCTTGATGTCCTCCATTTGTTTTGCTCTCAATTCTTTCTCTAAGTTTCCAGAGGGCTGTCTTTGAATTTCTGTTCTATGACATTTATCCCGATCTGCCTGTATTACAGTTACCCCTATATTTTCTTTATTCTTTTCTAGAATAAAAACTTGCTTGACAGGTAAAACAATATATTAACCAATTTTACTTTCCCCAAAGTTGTTCAAGTAAAGGAAATGGACAGAAACAGATCACGGCTTAGGAAGAGTGGTTGCTTTCCTTTCCTAAGGACACATTATGCTTCAATTCCCCAAGGCATAGGAGGGAAGGGATAGTCTATCTAACTGCTCTATCCATCTTTGTTTTATTGCCCTTGTAAAGAGCACAGACACATGGGAAAGCAAGCAGCCTATGTAATCAAGCTGCCTGCCTTTCCCACTGTTGTTCTTTCAGTAAAGATATTGCAGTGCTTCCTCCTGGCTTTTCCTAATTCAAAAAGAGTGCACTGTCATTCTCTTTCTTCTTCTATAAACAAGGTCCTCCCCCTCCACTGACTGAATTTGGGATAGGATCGATCTCACTACATAGTCCAGGTTAGGCTTGAACTCTTAACCCTCCTGCCTCAGTCTCCTGAATGCAGGCCACAGATATGTGCCAATCTGCCCAGTGTGGCGGTCTGAGTGTAAAATGTACAGCATAGGCTAATGTGTGTGAAAGCTTGGTTCCCTGATGTTTGGGAACGTTGTGGAGCCTGTAAAAGGTGGAACCTTGCTCCTGGGAGCAGGGGAGCCTCAAGGTAGCCCAGCCCAGCCCAGCCCAGCCCAGCCCCGCCCAGCCCCACGTGCTGGTCTCTCCTACTTCCTCCTGCTACCAGGAGGATGGCTTCTTGCTCTTAGCACACTTGCCCCATCATGACAGACTACCCTCTGGAACAAGCCAGAATCAGCTCTTTCCTTCCCTAAATTACTTCGGGCCAGGTATTTTGTTCCACCAACAAGAAAGTAAATTATATACCCAGCTTATTTTTTCATTAAACCTTTGATATCAAAATTATCATAATTACAGTTGAGAAGAAATACTGTAAGGTCTAATACAAAGAGGGTCTGTATTCCTTGATCCACTTTACCCCATTTCCAACAAACTTTTCAATTCTCTAAGACACTGTAGAGAATTGATCTGAATTTATTCATAGAATTCCTTACTGAAACCATTCTTTCTGGGAATTTTTTTGGTGACCTTCCTTTAAAATTTTATTTATTTATTTATTTTTAATTTATTTTCTTGAGAGGCAAACAGTGAGGGGGGAGAGGGAGAGAGATAGAAAGAGAATGGGCATATCAGAACCTCTAGCCACTGCAAACAAACTCCAGATACATGTGCCACCTTCTGCATCTGGCTTACATGGGTACTAGGGAATTGAACCTGAGTCCTTAAGCTTTGCAGGCAAGTACCTTAACTGCTAAGCCATCTCTCTAGCCCCATCTTTCTGGTAATTTTTAAATTCTAAATTCAAGTCAGTAAGGTAGACTTCAGCAAGAAACTAAACATTAGAATGTAAGGTCATGGGTTTGACCCTTCCCGTGTGTGTGTGTGTGTGTGTGTGTGTGTGTGTGTGTGTGTGTGTGTACACTATTTCCCTAATAGTTACAAGTCTATTCAAATTACCCACATTATATTGGATGAGTTGTGGTAGTTTGTCTTTTGAGGAATTAATCCAGCTCATCTACATGGTCAAATGTATAAGTAGAGCTATTCATAAGATTACCTTAGGGCTGGAGAGATGGCTTAGCGGTTAAGCGCTTGCCTGTGAAGCCTAAGGACCCCGGTTCGAGGCTCAGTTCCCCAGGTGCCACATTAGCCAGATGCACAAGGGGGTGCACGCGTCTGGAGTTCATTTGCAGAGGCTGGAAGCCCTGGAGCGCCCATTCTCTCTCTCCCTCTGTCTTTCTCTCTGTGTCTGTCGCTCTCAAATAAATAAATTTAAAAAAAAAAAGTTGACTTAAAAAAAAAAAAGATTACCTTAAAACTCTTTTAATTTCTATAAGGTCATATGTGATATTGCTACATTCCTGAGAGAGTTAATTTGTATCTACTAACAGTTTTTCCTAGAGGTTTGTCAATTGTGTTAATCTGCTCAAGCAACCAGCTTTTCAACTGCTTTTTCTGATTGCTTTTCCGGTTTCAATTTCATTGACTCCTCCCATCTTTATTATTTCCTTCCTTCTGCTTGCTTTGCTTTTATTTCGTAAGGGTCCATGAGGTGTGAATGAGGTGTGAATTTAAATTGTTAACTATAGCACACAGCCTCACATTGCTGGGATAAACTTCCAAATTGACGTACTGTTATAGAAGGAAGGAGAAGGAAGAAGGAGAGTTCATTTGAAGCTTACAGATTTAGGGGAGGCTCTATAATGGCAGAAGTTGGCTCCCATTTCATAGATCCAAACAGAGTGGGGGAAAAAAGGCACTACCAAAAAGCAAGCAAGCACACTTTATGAAACCAGGCAGCACTCCAGCAAAACTCTAGCACTCTGCATACCTTTAGACTGGAATTCCAAATTCATCTCCACACCTCAGGGCTGGACCCTAAGATCCACCCACTGTGGTATCTCCTCCAGTCAGGGTGCTGGAGACCCAAGACGTTTTAATAAAACTCCCAAATCAGGCCAGGCCTGTGGCGCACGCCTTTAATCCCAACACTCAGGAGGCAGAGATAGGAAGACTGCCCTGAGTTTGAGTCCACCCTGAGACTACATAGTGAATTCCAGGTCAGTCTGGTTTACGGTGAGACCCTGCCTCAAAAAAAAAAAACAAAAAAAAACCAAACTCCCAAATCTATTAGTGCTACAAACTTTACTCTGAGCACTGCGTTAGCTGTGCCCCACATTGTATATTGCTGCACTTTCATTTTTACTCAACTCACTTCATGTAATTTTGCACTGAAATTGTGTTTTTTGAATAACAGATTACTTAAATGTGTCATTTAAGTGCTTAAAGACTTCCCTGTTATTTTTCCCTAACTTTGTTTCCCAGTAATGCTAGAGATTAATCCCAAGGTACATCCGCAATTGCCTACTTTTTAGTTAGTAAATTCTACTTTGATTCTATTGAAGTTGTAGAACTCTATACGGCTTCCAGTTTTATATCATTGTTATGGTTTAATTTATGGTGCAAGATAGGGTCTATCTTGTGTATCTTCATCAGGCATATTAAAAGAATGTGTTTGAAAGCTCTTGTTGGGTGTAATCTATTTAATAGTGTTGAATTCTATTGCCTTGCTGTTTTTTCTTAACTGCCTATAAATTCCAGACAGTAGAAAGTTGCCACCTACAACTGTGGGTTTAATTTATGTCTTTGAGTCTATAAATGTTCTGAATAAATCTGCTTGTAAAGCTTTCTTAGTGGTTATTCAAGGTGTTACATTACATAGATATAACTAATCGCTGCTTATGGGCTTCATGCTATCAGCAAGTAATGTGTAGAAACTTTATGTCCCTTTACATACCTTTGCCTCTCATTACCTGTCTCAAATATTTCCTCTAAACCAGGCATGGTGGCTAATGTCTTTAATCTCAGCACTCAGGAAGCTGAGGCAGGAGAACTGCCCTAAGTTCAAGGCCAGCCTGAGCTATAAGTTCCAGGTCAGGCTGGGCTAGACTTTTGTTTCGTTTTTGCTTAACAGTTGATAATGTGCTACTTTGCGTTGGCATCTAATGCCAAAAGAAAAATTTGCTAGCTTCCTAGCTTTCCTCCCAGATACAGTTATTGATTATCTTGCTGTTTTTGAGTTTCTTCCTATAGTTTTCCATTTATTTTTGTTTTGCTTTTTCAAGGTAGGGTTTCACTCTCACTCAGGCTGTCCTGAAATTCACTATGTAGTCTCGGGGTGGCCTTGAACTCACAGCAATCCTCCTACCTCTGCCTCATAAGTGCGCCACCACGCCCGATATCAGTTTATTTTTTGAAACAAGGTTTGGCTACATAGTCCAGACTGCCTTCAAACCTACTGCTTAACCTACTGCCTCAGCATCTGAAGTGCTGGGCTTGCTGGCATGAGCCATGCCTTGCTCCTACAGTTTTTGTAAGTCTCAGTATGATGTCGCTTGGAGTGGTTTTCCTTGGATTTATACTGTTTGAGATTGCCCAGCACTCAGCTCTCTGAATCTAAATATTGTGCCGTTATAGGGCTTAGGTTTTCAGCTTTTCTTCCTTTATTTCTTTCTTTCTGGGTTTTTTTTTTGGGGGGGGGGCTTGTGTTTATGTAACTTATACATACAGGAACATAGGGTGTTCTGTTCCATTGCTTCTCCACCCTTTCTTTTTATGAGCCAGAGTTCCTTACGGATTGCACAGTGTTTTTCTGTGAGTTCCTATGATTCTCGGGTCTTTGCTCCCATTTTGGGGCAGGGGTTACATTTGCATGGTCACGTACAACTATTTATGTGTATCCTGAGGATCAAACTCAGATCTCTCAGGCCTTCAGGCTTCATAGGATGTGCTCTTAGCCACTGAGCCAGCTCTCAAACCCTCGGCCACTATTTCTATTTAGTAATCTTCCAATACTACTTTTTCCTTTCAAGAACAGAAAATCTTGGATATTTTGTTATAGTTTCAAAGGGCGGTGAGAATCTCAACATTGCGTTCTTTTAAAAACCTGCATTCTACAGACTGCCTAACATCTTACATTGTATCTTCAAGTTCCCTTGCTTTCTCCTCTCCTTCCGTTCAGCACTTGCCCCTAGACTCTATGGCTGTCCCACCTGTTGTATTGCACACTTCTAAAATACCCAGAATGTTCCTCCTCCTACTTTGTTGCGGCGTCTTTATTTTTCATTTGTTTCAACCATATTTGGAGCTGCTCCCACTGAAGCGTTCTCACCATGAGTACTTTAGAATCTTTGCCAGGCAGAAGCTGAGAAGGTAACTCCGTCAATAAAATGTTTACCTTGCCAGCATGAGCACCTGAGTTTGATCCCCAGAACCCTCAAAAAGTGCCAGGCATGGGGGCACACACCTGCAATCCCAGCACTAGGTAGGCAGACAGGGGATCCCTGGGGCTCATTGGCCAGTCTAATGGGTGAACTCCAGGCCAGTGACTCTGTCACAGAAAGAGGTGGGTGGCATTTATGAGGATGGCACCACATGTGGCATTCTGGCCTCCACGTGCATGCACATTCACCTGCACAAACACAGTCATGCACACACACAGCACACACAAAAAGAGGCCTTGTTAGTCATTCTATGTTTCTGTCATCTCAATGTGGGCATCTACTAGAGTTTATTTAAGTTTTATTTAAGTTTTAGATCATTCCTAATTTTGGTATGGCAATGAATTTCAATGAATCTCATATAAAAATTCCTGTTTTAGCTGAAGTTTTACGAAGTCATTCTTGCAAGAGAAGGCCAGTACTGCCGTCTCATTACTGCCAATGGAAGGAGGAAGTCCCATTGCCCATCGTTCTTCTGCAAAAACCCTATGAGGGAGACTCCTCATAACCCCGAGGGGAGCAGAAGGGGGAATTCACAAGGTCTTCACTGAAACTTCTGTGGCTAGGCATGACCTCATGCTGCTGCTCTGGTGACTTCTGCTGACACCACAGAGCTCAGCAGGGGTGACAGTCCTTCCTGACATGAGGTCTCCTCGGGTACAATTCCAACAAGGTGAGGACACAGCACTACAGCAGACTGCCGCATTATCTAATGGACCCCAGTGCAGGAACAGAAACAAAGGTTTCTGCCCAGAGGAAAGGTCTTTGCTATTAGCATAATAATACCAGCCTCAAAGAATGATTTAAGAAGTAGCCTTCTGCTTCTGTTATGTAAAAGATTAGAGAGAGCTGGTATATATTCTTCTTAAATGCATGCTGCAATTCATGAGTAAAACCAGTGGTTAACTGTCCAGGTTTTGTTTTTGTATGTCAGATACTGTGGTAGGTTTTCAGTTTTCCTTTTTATGCTTTTTGAACCTGGTCCTGGAATGCAGTTAAGATTCTCTAAAATGCCAGGCATGGTACACAGTACTTGGGACATAAAAATAAGAGATTTACTGTGAGTTTGAGGTCAGCCTGGAAATACAGAATGGGTTCCAGGTCAGTTTGGGCTAGAGTGAGGTCCTGTCTCAATTAAAAAAAAGTTGCAATATCATTGCAGCTGGAGAGATGGCCCAGTGCCAGTGGTTTACTTACCTGTAAAGCATGATAACCTGGGTTCAATTCCCTAGTATCCATGTATAGCCTGATACAAAAGGTGGTGCATGCATCTGGTTTATTGCAATTACACACCCTGATGCACCCATTCTCTCTCTCTTTCTACCTCTGCTTGCAAATAAATAAAATATATATCTATATATTGGGACAAGTCCAACACACTGGCCCTTTTATTTTATTTATTTATATTTTTTAGGTAAGCCCAACAGACTTGCCTATTTTTTTTCTCCAGGTAAGGTCTCACTCTAGCCCAGGCTGACCTGGAATTCACTATGGTGTCTCAGGGTGGCCTCAAACTCATGGCGATCCTCCTACCTCTGCCTCCCAAGTGCTGGGATTAAAGGCATGCACCACCACGCCCGGCATTTTTTTGTAAATGTGAGAGAGAATTGGTGTGCCAGGGCCTCCAGTCACTGTAATCGAACTCCAGATACATGCACCACCTGTGCACATGAGCAACCTTGCACGCCTGTGTCACCTTTTAATGTCTGGCTTACATAGGACCTAGAGTCATGTCTGGGTCTTTAGACTTCACAGGCAAGCATCTTAAATGCTAAGCCATCTCTCCAGCCATGTCCCTTTATTTTTTTAATGTGTGTGTGAGAGAGAGAGCTGGCACAGCAGGGCCTCTAGCCACTGTAATCACACTCCAGACATGTGTGCCACCCTGTGCACATGTGTGACCTTGTGTGCTTGTGTCACCATGTACATCTGGTTTATGTGGGACCAGAAGCGTCAAACATGGGTCCTTAGGCTTCCCAGGCAAGTACCTTGACCACATTTTAAATCCTCAAACAGGCTGAGCTGTTCAAACTCTGCTTGTGGGCTTACGAGAGCCGAAATAGCCTTTCGTCGACAGCTAGTTCATCGCGTCAGGCATTACGGTGCTTTCTCAGCCTGATTGACAGCAACATCAATTTTGACCAACCCCATATTAGCTCTAGGCATTGTCCCACCTGACCTGGCCTTGTTTATTTTCCTCACATATATACTCTCATTATTACTCTACTGAAAAACCAAGAGTTACCCCTGCAAAACAGTTTTGCAACACTCTGTCCTTCCAATTCCTGTTACCTTGACTTCCCCATTTCTAACTCTAACTCTTCAATTCAAGAGATTGCTGGACTCAATCTGAGTTGTCCTTCTCTACAGTAGCCAGGGAAACCCTCTCTAGAAAATAACAGGGAGCAAGTGCAGAAACGACTTCATTTGTTTTCCTTCTCTTAACAATCATTGGCCCATGCTGCCTAGTTGCATTGTGCAAAAACCATGGTTTCCTGCATTTTGTTCATTTTTAACCAGGGTCTTAATGTACATTTAGTCCCTATTATTCCATCATGGCTAGAAAAAGAAATTCCTAAACTACCTACATGTGAATCCTGATGGTACTACCTGTTAGCTGGATGATCTTGGGCCAGTCTCTAGTGCTTCCACTTTTTCACTTAAAAGATGGGAAGAGGGATGGAGAGATGGCTTAGCGGTTAAGTGCTTGCCTATGAAGCCTAAGGACCCCAGTTCGAGGCTCGGTTCTCCAGGTCCCACGTTAGCCAGATGCACAAGGAGGCGCACGCATCTGGAGTTCGTTTGCAGAGGCTGGAAGCCCTGGTGCGCCCATTCTCTCTCTCTCCCTCTATCTGTCTTTCTCTCTGTGTCTGTCGCTCTCAAATAAATAAATAAATTAATTAATTAATTAATTAATTTAAAAAAAAGATGGGAAGAATGATTATCTAACTTCCTGGGTGGTTGAGCAGATTCAAATAAGATGATAATTAGTGCTGAGATTCACACTCCCAGGCACTAACGGTAGTAATACAATTACCTGCCCATTTACAATATGTCAGGCATTATAGCAAACATCTTACACATAAAGGTGTGTGTGTGTGTATGCATGACGCTGGACATGTACACAGGTGCACATGTGGAAGCCAGAGGTTGACGTTGACTATCATCTTCAGTCTCCATGTCATTTACCGAGGCAGGTCTACCTGTTGAACCCAGACCCTAGCAACCTAGCTAGTCTACTAGCCATCTTGGACTGCTGTCTCTGCCTCTTGAGCACTGGGATTACAGGCAGGCTGCCATGCCTACCAAGCATTTGTATGGATCCTAGGGGTCTAAATGTAAGTCCTCAGGCTTGCACAGAGGCTTAATCCACTGAGCTACCTCCACCACCTTTGTGCATAAAATTTAAGGTCCCAGATCTTCTCAGAATCACTGGATTTTTTTTTTTTTTGAATTTGTAAAATGATAATGCCATCACCATTACACTGTTTCTCCCTTTTCTCCTTATGTAGTATAACTGACTTCTAAATTAATGGTGGAACATGTTTGACATAAAAAGCCATTCATTATTTATACCGAGAAAGTATCATTTAAATTACATAATATACTCATATCTAGGAAGTTGTCATCTCTTTTCCTTCTTAACCCTGTTTCTCCTACTAAGAGAAAGATAATGAGACTGGAGAGATGGCTTAGTGGCTAAGGTACCTGCCTGTAAAGCAAAAGGACCCAAGTTCGATTCCCTGAGATCCACGTAAGCCACATGCATCTAGAATTCATTTGCAGAAGGTGGAGGCCCTGGCGGGTCCATTCTCTCTCTCTCTCTCCTTCTCTCTCCCAAATAAGCAAATAAAAACTTGAAGCATATTGTTTTTAAAAAAAGAAAGATAATAATGGGGTGAGAGAGCAGTTCTTAGAACTATATATCTACCCCAAAAATACTTATTGAAAGATGAGGGGCGACGAGATACAAGAACTGTTGAAAAATGAAATGACATCCTATCTCCTTAAAATAATTCAATCAGAATGAACAAAAGGGATAAGAGAAATGAATCAAATTCTTTCTTCTGGTCACAAGAACTCTATGTTATAAAGGTAATTCAAAAAAAAAATGAAAGAAAGCTTTGACTGGATAGATGGCTCAGGGGTTAAGAGTGCTTTCCACTTAACCACAAGGGCCTGAGAAGGGCTAACACCACCAGAGTTCTATTCCCTCAGAACCCACATAAAAGGTTGTGTATGGCCATGTCTGCAACCCCAGTGAAGGGGCAGAGGGGACGTGGCTGGGTCCACCTGGGGCTCATTGATGAAAAACAGCAGTTTCAAGTTGAGTTGACTCCGTCTCAAAGTTGAGCAATACAAAAGGGCACCCAAAGTTTTCCCCTACTGCCACAAGCATACACACGGAGCACATCTGCACATCCTGTGCCACACACCACACTACACGTACTGCACATACTCACAGAGAACACACATTCTGTACACGCACATACATGACACACAGATGCAACACCAAAAATTGTAACTGAAAAACACAGGGGGCAGAAGCTGAAAGTCAGACAATTTGAATGCTGGGAATGAGATGAAGCTGGGAACGTATACATTGGAATGAGGGATGCCCATGAACTCCTAAGGGTATCAACAATGTACCAGGTACATATGTCAGTATCATAGGGCAGTACTCCAGAGCAATAATTCCTAAGGAAACAGAGGAGGTATTTATTACATCCTCATATCTTTATGAGATAGGTACTGTTAGTAACACCATATTATGTATAAGTCAAGTCAGTTCCCAAGGAAAAAAAAATATTTGAAGGGCTGAAGAGATGGCTCAGCAGTTAAGGCGCTTGCCTGCAAAGCCTAAGGACCCATGTTTGACTCTCCAGATCCCATGAAAGCCAGAAACACAAAGGTAAAGCAAGCGCAAGGTCATATATGTCCACTAGGTGGTGCAGGCATCTGAAGTTCTATTGCAGTGGCTGAGGCCTTGGTGCACCAATTCTCTCTGTCTCACTCTGTCTCTCTCTCTCTCAAATAAAAAAAAAAATTATAAAGCATTTGAAAATCTTACATTGGTAAAGTTCCTATTTCTAATTCTAAACCTCATTCTAGCACAAAAATCTTTAATGAAGAGAATTTCATAAACTTCTTCTAAAGGCTGAAAAAAATCAACCTCAAAGAATTACCACTGAGATAATTTTAATTTGAGAGACTTCTGTCTAGTTTGCTGTGATTCAGAGTAATCTGAAATGTCACTGAACTTAGGATATCTTAGACAAAGGGACCATCTGTTACTAAAGCAGGACTTCCATTTAGCATTTAGAACTTCAGTTTTAAAAAAAGGTATTTTGAGAGATTTCACAATGTTTGCTGCTGTATGAATGAGGATAAAGACCAGAACCAGAAGAAAATTATTTTTGTGTTACTAGTACTATAAGAAAGATATAGTACTCTCAAAGATCAAGACAGAAAGT
Organism: Jaculus jaculus; assembly: GCF_020740685.1. Classification (NCBI taxonomy): domain Eukaryota; kingdom Metazoa; phylum Chordata; class Mammalia; order Rodentia; family Dipodidae; genus Jaculus; species Jaculus jaculus. The sequence goes on from NC_059107.1 coordinate 137,629,075, forward strand.
GTTATTTTTGCCACAGGTTCTTTGGCTTCTCACCTGACCCACATAAGCTAAGGAAGACTCAGTCACTTCACAATCATAAAAAGGGCCGGAGAGATGGCTTAGCAGTTAAGGTGTTTGCCTGCAAAGCCTCAGGACTCAAGTTTGATTCTCCAGATCCCACATAAGCCAAACATCCAAGGTGACACAAGCCTGCAAGGTTGCACATGTGCATAAAGTGGCGCACACATCTGGAGCTCAATTGCAGTGGCTGGAGGCCCTGGCATGCCAATTCTCTCCTGCGCTCTCTCTCTCACACACATTGGGGGGGAGGGGAGACCAGTCTGTTGGGCTTGCCTTAAAAAAAAATAAAGGAAAAAATATGAGTGATTTGTCACTTTGTGCCTTGTCCCTTCCATTTTTTTCTTGTGATGTAGTATTCCTTGTGTTTCTCTTTCTAATATTTCTTCCTCTGGAATTACACTGGTTCTTTTACTCTTTAGTCTAGCAGTATGAGCATCTATGCCAACAATTCTGTATTGCCTGTGCTTCATTATCATTTCAGAATATAAAATTATAGAGTCCTAATAACACAATGAAGATACACAGTAGTCTTGCTTTTGAATGGTCATATAAGTAGCTTCAGTATTTCATCTGCATCAAGTTTCAGAATTACAGCCAATGGCTATAAGGAAGTATAACATTATCATTTTTTCCAACCCTCTTCGATGAATCACAGATGTTCTCGATCATGCAAATGAAGAATCTTTTCTATAAGGTTTCCAATTATTCTGCCCAGATACTTCAGAAGAATCACCACCTATGGGAACTATAGTCTCATGAAGTCTATTTCTTCAATAAAAAGACCTGAAAAGTTGAGCTTACTCCTCAATTTATGAGCTACAGAATGGATGTTCTATTAGAGGGATGAAAACATTAATTTCATTGTCCAATTCCATGAAAGTTCTTGAGTGATAAAGCACGTTGTCAGTAAGTATTAATATACAGAAAGGAATCCTTTAATCTGGGCGGTAGAACTCAACAGTGGCTTAACAAACCCAGTAAGCCATGCTACCTACAAGTCCGTCACCTATGGGCTTTGCAGTTCCATGCACACGACACCGGGCCCTTGGGTTTTCAGAATGCCAGATGAGTACTGCTAGTGGGTGCTGGTCTTCCGATACCAGGGGTGAGCTCAGGAGGCCTTGGGCCCTCCTTTCTCTTCTCCCAGCAGGGAGGGAATGAGACGCTGTGCCTTGGTTGCTCCCACCACGATGCACTTCCACAGGCCCAAAGCAATGGGGCCAGGCAGCCATGAAGTGAACTCTCCAAAACCGTGACCCTTTTCTTGTTACAAAGGGGCTTATCTCAAGTATCTGTTACAGTTAAGGGCCGATGACGAGTCACACTTCTTTCTCAGCGTGCACAGAAGCGAGGAGCGTGTAGGTCTAAATTAGGCTTCGGCATTAAGAAAACTGTGGCCATTCGGATCTGGTCAAATCACTAAAACTCTCCCTGCATCAGCTGATTTGCTCCTTTATCATTCATTTGTGCTCCTGGAGTAGTGCTTTTAATTTGCTTCAAGAACTTTTTCTTTGCATTCCCAACCTGGCTAATTACTCAACACAAGAGGCCACCTTTTGGTGTATATTAGCTTTCAACATATTGCAAGGTTAGTAAGTGACCTAATTTATTATGGTTGTTATGGCTGTGTCTCGGGGAATAGAGACAGCCACAGGGAGGCAGAGATACCAAGGAAGAGCCTGCCGCTGGCGCATTCAGAACTGTAACTTTCTCAATTAAGTTCACCACCTAATGGGAAATCATGGCACTCCAAAAAAATTAAAGGTCATTGATCAGAGATCACCATAACAGATATAGAAGTGAAAGTTTAAACATTTTGAGAATGGTCCCAATATTACCAACTACAAAAACACAGTGAAAACATGACGCTAGCAGCACCAATAAGCTGGAGGTCGTGATTGGTTTCTGTACCCAGGGCACCGGTGGTAAAGAGGGAGGTGCAGACAGAAGAAGGTCTTGGAAACGCACACATGGAGCAGTGAACAAGGTAGAAGAAGCCAGGTGCGGAGCGGCGCAGGCCTTTACTCCCAGCACTCAGGCAGCGGTGGCAAGAGAACCGCTGTGAGTTCAAGACCAGCCTGGAGCTGCAGAGTGAGTTCCAAGTCAGCCTGGGCTAGAGTGAGACCCTCCCTCAAAATAGCAAACAAACAAACAACAACAACAAAAAAAACAAGGTGGAAGGTGAAGACAAACCCAAAATTTGTGCTCTGACGGCTGCACACACACAAAAAGCTTGCACTCACAACATAATACACGTACACTCAAAATTACAAAAAGAAAATAATAAATAAACTAGCTCAACACAGGGTTGCCACAATATTTCAATTTCTTATGTATATGTAGGTAAGCATATAAAGCATAAGAACTATGAAGTGCAATGAAGCAATATACATCTATATTTGTATTATCTTAATCCATATATTTCATACCAGTTTAAATTGGCAATGAATAGATGGCAAGGGTAGGCTCTACCTTGAAACTATGTTTGTAATTTCTATAAAACTAAATGAAATTGTAGTTGCTGCTTCATGATCTACAATCACTTCACCAAGTTGTATTGTTTATGCACAGAAAGTGGAATAGCAAGATAAGTAATTAAATGAAAGCAAATCTTTAATTTTACATTAATATCTCTCCAGCAGAACCAAATGGTTCTCAAAGGGGAAAAACAATTTTATCAGAGAGCCTTATTTTTCTAAATTCTACCAACCCCTTAAGATATTTGAATTTTAAATATTACCTGGTATTTCTTGGCAGAAAAATGAACTAGACATTAGATTTCAAGTGCAAAATTTTATTCAAATAAATAAACAAACAAACCAAATACAAATAATTACCGTCAAGGGCTAGAAAGATGGCCTAGTGGTTAAAGGTGCTTGCTTATAAAGCATGATGACCCAGATTCAATTCTCTAGTACCCACAGAAAGCCGGATACACAAAAGGCTACGTACATTTGAAATTGTAGCAACAGGAGGCCCTTGCATACCCATTCTCATTCATTTTCCCCCTCATGCATCCACACGAAATAAAAATATTTTTAAATAATAATCACTACCAGGTAAACATATCAAGTGATTTTAAAAGCAAAGTCTAAAAAGACAAGACGGGCTTGGTGGCACACACCTTTAATCCCAACACTTGGGAGACAGAGGTAGAAGGACTGCACTGAGTTCAAGGCTACCCTGAGACTACACAGTGAATTCCAGATCAGCCTGGGCTAGGGCAAGATACCTCAAGTTAAAATAATACCTCAAGTGAAAATAGAGGAGCAATATATAGAACCCCTAAACTCCTTTCAACACTAAGTCTTTACTTTATAAGCTGGAATCTATATCACTTCCATTTTCCACAAGGAAATTTGTACATGTATCTGTCACACTTAAGAGATTCAAAACCTTTTACAATCCCATGTGACCTCTTATAATCACAAGAGGCAAGTTGGTGGATGGCCACTAACTCAAATGTCAATTTCAACCCAGCATAATAGCTCACACATGGGATCCCAGCACACAGGAGACCATGGTAGGAGGATCATCTTGAGTACAAGGCCAGCCTCGGCTACACAGAGTGGGTTCTGTATCAGCCTGGGATAGAGTGACACTCTGGAGACTCTGCCTCAAAAAAAACAACAAACCACCAGTTCTAAAGAAGCAGCTTCAAATCATTGGCAATTACAAATTAAAACTCTGGGATGGAGGCTGACATACTCAAGTTGGGATATTCAAATTCTATTCTTGTGAAAACTCACTTTTAGTGACAGTTTGGACAATTAAGCTATCTTGAGCCCCAGCTTCGTAATTTAAAATGAGTAAGACAGTACTGCCCCATCTCACTATTATGACAGAAATAAAACATTATATAAATAAAGCATTCAAACTTAAAAAGATAAACAGTTAAACATAAAAAATTTAAATGCTCATAATGTTACAAGATGTTAATAGACTCAAATAATCCAAAGTTCAAATGGCTTCTTAAATATAGAACCATGGAAAACCTTGATCCCTGGTCAGTCAGTCTTAGCTAATTATTATGGCTTTATTTTTTCTTTTAACTTTCTTTTTTACATTTTACTTATTTATTTGAGAGAGAAAGAAAGATGAAGAGAAACAGAATGGCACACAAGGGCATCTAGCCACTACAAATAAACTCCTGATGCATGTACCACCTTGTATATCTGGCTTATATGGGTATGGGTACTAAGGAATTGAACCTGGGTCCTTAGGATCCACGGGCAAGTGCCTTAACTGCTTAGCAATCTCTCCAGCCCCCACCCTTTTTTTAGATGCACAGAAAACTACAAATATTCTGGAAAAGGAAAGTAAGACTATTTTAACTGGTACAGGAAGGTAAGACTATTTTAACTCCAAATAAACATAAATATAAAAAATACTTATTTTATAATAAGTTATGAATGTAAAAAGAAATATAAAATCTAGGTGTGCTTCTACAGAGGATTTACCACACTACTATAGTTATCGACCTATTTTTAGAACTATGGGTCAGGGACTAGAGACATGGCTTGGCAATTAAAGGCTTTTGCTTGCAAAACCTGGCATCCTGGGTTCAGTTCCCCAGTACCCACATAAATAAAGCCAGATGCACAAACACGTACATGTGCCGATGCCCCCTCTCCTTACAGGTACAAATTTTAAAAAAAGAAATATGAGCCATTATTTCTCTCTTTTCATCCTGAAAAATCATCAAGCATATAAAGAATAAAAAACAGCCAGGCATGGTGGCGCACGCCTTTAATCCCAGCACTAGGGAGGTAGAGGTAGGAGGATCGCTGTGAGTTCGAGGCCACCCTGAGACTACACAGTGAGTTCCAGGTCAGCTTAGTGTAGAGTGAGACCCTACGTGGAAAAACAAAAACAAACAAACAAACAAAAAAAGAATAAAAGACAAAACTAGCCAAACTAGGAGACAAACAGGAAAATGAGTAGAGAGGCTGCCAAAAGCAAGGGAGGCAAAATGGCAGGGCCGCGTGAGGAGCACATAATCCCACGTGTGCAGAAATTGAGTTGCTAAAGGGGAGGGGCGCACCTGAGGGCATAAACTCCTTGTTTATAACAACAGAAACAAAGTTCAAGGAGTGCAGTTTGGTTCTGAGAAGTAGAAGGGGGCAACACTAAAGGAATCACAAATTCTACTTACATAAGAAAATCTACTGGGCGTGGTGGCGCATGCCTTTGATCCCAGCACTCTGGAGGCAGAGGTAGGAGGATTGCCACAAGTTCAAGGCCACCTGAGACTACATAGTGAATTCTAGGTCAGCCTGAACTAGAGTGAGACCCTACCTCAAAAAACAAAAACACCCCAGAAAATCTATTTCCATGGCTATGGGAAACATGAAACTTTGTATGATGGCAATACCCCAAGTGCCTATCTCCACTGAATAGGGCAAAATAACTTAGAAATAAACTGTCAGAAGAAAACATTTACAAGAAAAATACTGATAAAACACAAAAGAAAAACAAAAACCTCACCATTAATAACAGCTAATTGCACAAACAACTTCAATTTGGAACTTACTAAAAATACAATCATAGCATTTTATTAACTAGAATAATCACTAACAAACCATGTAACTAATCATTTACCTCTGATTCATATTTCATTCTTTCTTCTTCTGAAATACGTGTAAACTCTTCCTTCTGGTGTTCAAATTCTGACTTGAGAAATGTATACTCATAGCGAAGCTTATTATATTCAGTTCTATACTTTTCCACTTCCTAAATTACAAAGATTACAATGTATGACAAGTTTGTAAGTTAAATTTGTAGTCTCTCCAAAAATAACTTATACAAACATAATTTTAAGTTATATTGCCAGCCATTCTGAAAGTGAAAATAATTTGAAATACAAATGAAATTTGAAAAAGTTCTCAATATCTTACATACTGGCAATATACTCCTAAGAAGGTTCACCAGAAAAGCAAATTATCCTTCAGTTAATGTTATTTCTTCACTGATTCTCATTGTAATAAGATGTATAACAGCACAGAACTTACCACCTGGGAGCTTGATAAATGTTTTTAAATGTCAGAATATAGCTAGGTTTAAAAAAGTTTAATATGGTAGAAGATATTCCCCTCTAAAAAGCATATAAGATAAACTCACTGTAAAAAAAAAAAAGTTGCATGACTATCTAGTACAGTACTTTAAAATTTAGTCAAATATTATAACAGTAGTCCAACTCAACAGTACCTGAAGGATATATGCATTTCCACCTGTCCATACTTAACAGAAATACATGCAAGTCCCTAGGGTGCTAAATCCTGCCTCCTGGTCTATAAACTGATGACATTCTGACACTAGTCAAGGAACTAGGCAGAGAGCACACAGAAGCAGGAGAGTCAGCAATAACAGGAAATGAATCTGCTGAAATGCTTAATCACCTTTATTTGAAATACTTCTATAGCAGGTTACAAACCAAGAAAACAGCCTTGATGATATTATCACAAAAGCACACTCTTTCAGACTTTAACTAATTTGAACAGCTACCTTTTGTCTGAGTGACTTACTTTCAAAAATAAATCTAAATGCAAAGTACAATATTTTCTACTAGGATATATATCTAGCCCAGTACATAATTTACTTTTCTGCAGTCTTTCCTTGACAAACATTTGCTTCTATTACACCAACACTATATACAAGTAAGGTGGTCTCAATGCAAAGTAAAGCTAACATGTATGTTCTTTTTGAGGTTGCATGAAATTCATTCATTTGTTCAAAACTAACTTGCAAATTGTATGTGAAGAGCTGTTCTAGGAACTTGGAATGTAACCATAAACAAGACAGATAAAAAGGGTCTCCCATTCATGTAAATTCCATTCTAGAGGTGCAAAAAAAAAAAAAAAAAAAAAAAAAAGCAAATCATGAAGTCAAATAGATGGCATACTAGAAGGTGAAACATACTAAGGAAAAACTAAAATAGAGTCCAAAGGCTCAATGAGGAATAGGAAAAGTGAACTGCAATATTAAATGGGAAAATGCAGGAGGGGCAGTCAAAGTAAATCTCACTGAACAAGAAACATTTTAGGCAGACTTTCAAGAGATTAAAAAGTTAGCCAAGAAACATCCAAAGAACACCCAAGGCAAGTAATACTACAGCAAAGGCTCCAGACAGCCATTTCTTGACAGCCAGTCAATGATCAGGAGGAGGCCAGTCTAGAGGCCGGGGAAGAGCAGATTGGATTCGAGCTCTGGGTGCCACTGTAATAATGAAATAAAAAAAGAGGGCATACCAGACATGGTGGCATACACCTTTAACCCCAGCACTTGGGAGGCAGAGATAGGAAGATCGCCATGAATTCAATGCCACCCTGAGGTTACATAGTGAATTCCATGTCAGCCTGGGTTAGAGTGAGACCCTACTTCAAAAAATCAAACAAAAGGAAAAAAAGAAAGAGGGAGCTACTGCAGAGAGTCTGAATAAAGGAAAGATGCTGTTCATCAAGACAGTTACAAATGAAGATGAATGCAGAGTCCCACACAATCACTTACTTCATCAAGGAGCTGAAAACGCTCTCGCATTGGAGCTTCTAATTCCTGTTGTATTTGGGTTTTTATCAATTCCAATCTTTGTGGAGTTAATACCTAGTAAGTACAAAAATGCGAGCCATTATAAATCTGAAATCCTAAATAGCAAAACAAAGAACTCTCCAAAATTTAAAGCCTCTCCTAACTATGACAACAGAATTCAACTCACAGAAGTCTTCATAATATAGTTTTACTGTAATCATTAAATACAATCTATAATTTGAAACAATACTTTAAGAATCTCAATTTCAGGCTTATCAGAGATGTAAAAAATTCATTAACATGACTAAAGACAATCACTAATCATTATTATTATTAAAAACAATTTGTCTAGGTATTTTCTTAAAAAAAGATGTAAACATTTGTCATGCCAAAGAAAATTTCACAGAATTATTCTCAATCAGAAAGGTTAATTTTTACTCTGATCACCAAAACTAATTTAGGTTCCCCTTATCATACTTTCTTTTGGAAGTACTGAGTAACCTGTCCCTTTACTCAGTTAACTGTATCCTTTGCCACACAGCTTTTTAATTTCAGGAGGTGCCATTTGTTGATCGTTGACCATATTTCCTAGGCAACCAGTTATATTCAGAAAGTTCTTACCAATTCCAATATCTTGAGTTTCCCCTACTTTTTCCTCTAGCAGTTTCAAACAAGTACCTTTAACCACTGAGCCACTTCCCCAACCCTCTCTAGCAGTTTCAAAGTTTCAGTCTCATATTAGGGTCTTTGATCAATTTGGAATTGATTTTTAGTATATTTTTATTTGTTTACTTATTTATTTGAGAAAATATGAACAAATAAGAGAGAGAATGGGCATGCCAGGACCTCTAGCCACTGCAAATGAACTCCAGATGCATGTGCCACCTTGTGCATCTGGCTTTAAATGGGTAGGTGGGAATTGAATCTGGGTTCTTGAGCTTTGCAGGCAAGTGCCTTACTGTTGAGCCATCTCTTCAGCCCTGCAATTGTTTTTCTACAAGGCAAGAGATAACAATCTATTTTTATTCTTTTATATTTATTAAATTACCTTTTCTCCAAAGAGTATTTTCGACATCTTTTTGATCAAATACTAGGTAGCTGTAGATGTATGGGCTAATGCCAGTATCTTCTATTTTGTTCCATTGATCTACATGTGTTTTTGTGCAAGTACAATGCTGGTTTTGCTACTTTAATTCAGTAATACAGCCTAAAAATCAGATATGTGAAACATATGGGGGGGGGGGGATGATCACATAGCTTGGATTAAACTGTTGTTACTGTTCCATTTAATAATTTTTGATAACTATCTCAGTCTGTGGGTAATGTCTAAATGAAACTAGTATAGATGTATACATGCAGGAAAATCTGTAATAGGCTCCACCCTCAGGAATAGACATCTCAGTGGATCATGAAACTTACCTCTTTTGTTGTGGGGGTGGGGGGTTTCAAGGTAGGGTCTCGCTCTAGCTCAGGCTGACCTGGAATTCACTATGTAGTCTCAGGGTGACCTTGAACTCATGGCGATCTTCCTACCTCTGCCTCCCAAGTGCTAGGATTGAAGGCGTGCCAGGACCTCCTGCCATTGCAAACAAACTCCAGATGCATGTGCCCCTTTGTGCATCTTGCTTAACGTGGGTACAGGGGAACTGAACCAGGCGCTCAGGCTTGTAAGCAAGCGTCAACTTAACTGCTGACCCATTCTCCAGCCCCTCTGTGTTTACTTTTACTACCTATAGGTATAGGGAGTATAGGTTTTTATACTATATAACCTTATACAGCAAAGGAACTACAATATCCACATAATTCCTAATACATTTAATTGTATTATAGCGACTTCTTGAAAACATAGTGCAAAGGTTTTAGTGGTCTTCTGAACTGTAAGTTCTGTAACAAAGACCCTCTCAAAAACCATCTGTGGAGCCAGTACTCAGGAGGCAGAAGTAGGAGGATCACTATGAACTCAAGGCTACCGTGAGACTACATACCGAATTCCAGGTCAGCCTGAACTAGAGTGAAACCCTACCGCAAAAAAAAAAAAAAAAAAGAAAAAGAAAAGAAAAGAAAAGAAAAATGCTGGAGAGATGGCTTAGCTGTTAAGCGCTTGCCTGTGAAGTCGAAGGACCTTGGTTCAAGGCTCGATTCCCCAGGACCCACGTAAGCCAGATATACAAGGGGGCACACGCATCTGGAGTTCATTTGCAGTGGCTGGAGGCCCTCTCACGCCCATTCTCTATCTGCCTCTTTCTCTTTGTCGCTCTCAAAAAAAAAAAAAAAAAAGTCTGTGTATATATACATGCTCATGTGTATGGAGTTCATTTGCACTGACTCTTAACAGCCCTGGTAACCCATATTCATTCATTCATTCTCTCTCTCATAAATAAAAATAATAATAATAAATTATTAAAAAAATAGTTAAACCTGGGTGTCATGAAATCTAAAATCAAGGTGGCAGCACCCATGCTCCCACTGAAAGCTACAGAGAGCATCTCTTCCCTTTTCCTGGGATCTATTAATGAGCCACTGTACTGCTATCTCCATTGGCACATTCCCTAGATCCCTTGGATCTCTCTCTTTCTCCCTGCATCTCATCAGTCTTATTCAAACTCCAGTTGTATTTGTAAACTCACTGAAGTCCAATATGACCTCAATAATAATTACATCCATTACAGATATTAAATAAAACTAGATAACTAACAACTCTAAGACACTGAGGCTCTAGGCATATAGGAGACAGAGGTCCAGCACTATACAGGAAGAAAACAGCAAACTTGATTCATTAGTTACTCACTCATGTCATTCATTAGTTACTCATGTCAATCACTCAACAAATACACATTTGCCAGTCACTGTCCTAAGCACTGGAGAAACAATGAAAACAAGTCTCTTCCTTCAAGGAGCCTACATTCAAGTAGAACAAAAAATGCTATCAATTATGAGCATATATTGAATGCTGGGTATTTTGTCTTGAAATCTGTTTTATTGGATGCTATTAGCCACTACTGTCATCTTACAAATTGTTGGAAATTTTGTCCTCATCTCACGCCAAAATTCATTTAACGATTATATATAAAAACTCAAATCAAGCCAGGCGTGGTGGCGCATGCCTTTAACCCCAGCACTTGGGAGGCAGAGGTAGGAAGATCACCATGAGTTCAAGGCCACCTTGAGACTACATAATGAATTCAGCCTGAGCTAGATTGAGACCCTACCTCAAAACACCAAAAAAAAAAAAAAAAAAAAAACCCTCAAATCAGCAAATCAAATAGCATTTTTTAAGATCAAACATTACATTAATATAATGTAATAAAATGTAATCTAAAGATATACTAATTTGAAACCTACATTCTGAGAAATGAGGGAAGGAAAATATGTCATTGTTTTTCATAGTTAAACCACTATGTTTGCATAACAGCAAAAAAATGTATGCATAATATAAGCACCACATTCACAACAAACAATATTCTCAAGTTTGCAGCCCCGTGTTTCAGTCAGTATCTTCGGAAAGGCGTGGCCTGGTGGCCTGCACTCGAGGGGGCGCTGGTTGGAGGACCAGTGAAATCCACAATGCAATACAAGCACCACCAGGACCACATGGGCTCCATCAGTGCCTGGTTTTTTATCTTAGTGTTTGGTCACTGTTCATTCAGAAACCTTCTACTGTTGCCAAATATTTCATGATTTCCACATTCAGTCATGCAGTCATATGAAGTCATGAGTGTAGAATAAATAAAAGATTCAGTCATATCAACTGAAAATACACCTAAATGATCATTACAATCTTAACATATTTACCCCAACTACTTATTCACACTTACCATTTAACTATTTATATATATACTCAAATCTATTTTCCTTACCTGCAGTCTCATGTTTTCCAATTCTTTACTTTTCTCCATTAATTGCTCCCTTAGCTCTTCAAGCATCTGCTGGAATTTTTCATAGTTAGTTTGCTTTTCATTTAATGTGCGCTTGAGGTCACCTTGTGTTTTTAAAAGTTCTTCCTGTAACCTGATTTTTTTAAAAGAGAAATTCAATTTTAAGTATATTCTTTGCGTTCCAATTCATTGCTTTATATAGTCAACTAAAAAAAAAAAAAGGCGCCCCCTGCACTTTACCTCTGAAGTTAAATTACCTTGTGTGTGCGCTTTTCAGAGCAGTGTAATTGCTTTTATGATGTTCACGTCGTAACCTTTCATCAATTAACAAATTTTGGAACTCAGTTTCAGAAATTGGCCCACTGTCTCCACCAGGTGGAAAAATGTTAGGTAAACCATCCATATTTGTAAAAGAGCTGACAACCATTAAAAAAAAAAAAGAAGAAAAGAAAAAAGATGTGGCTTTCTTGTTGTTTCAGTTTTCTTTCAGGAATATTTCTTCTTTGTTGCAAGACAGAATCAAAGAAGCCAAATTATACCTGGACAGAGAAACACATGTAATTAGTAATCAGTAACTTAAACTCCCTCTGGTATTACACCACTTTTATCAATCATTTTTCTCCTCTTTTCTTTTCTTCCCCCCAGCCCCAGGTAGGGTTTCACACTAGCCCAGGCTCACCTGGAATTCAAATGTGACCTCAAATCCTCCTACCTCTGGCTCTCAAGTGCTGGGATTAAAGGTGTGCACCACCACCCCCGGTTTCTTATCATTTTTATACCAAAGCCCAGTTTCAATTTTTCAACCATTTCATAAAACAACATTTTAAAATAAAGTTGAACCAGTTTCCAATTTGTTCTATACTTTCAAGTGAAGACTCTGTGACCATTAAGAGTATATTGTTCCAGCGTTAACCTTAAGCACGTCACTATGAACTTTTCCAGTTTAGGTACTCTCAACATACAAACAGTCATGTTCTTGGAATAGAACTGGTAGAAAATGCATACTCCTACATCAGATGGAAAGTTAATGGGACTTGTTAAGTGGCTGGGGAAATTCATAAGCCTTCACAAGGATGACCTTGAATTGTGTCTGTGATTAATGCTGCCAAAGGTCTTTTATTTGACACAAAGCAAACTGTACTCAAGTGGCAGAGGAAGATGAGAAATCAATCAAAACATAAAAATTGATCACCTAGGGGCTGGGGAGATAACTCAGTCAGTAAAGTGCCTGCCTTGCAAACATGAGGACCTGAGTTTGACACCCACATAAAAACCACATGTGTGATGGCACAGGCCTATAATCCCAGTCCTGGGAAGGAGGGGACAGGAGAATATCTAGGACTTGTTGGCCAACCAATCTAACCTAATTAGTGAGCTCCCAGCCAATGAGTGGCAGCGTCTCAAAAAGTGGTGGGTGAAGGGCCAGGGGATGAGCCAGCTGGTAAGGTGCTTGCTGCCCCCTGCTTGTCGGCCAGCCAGGCTAGCTGGACTGGTGAGCGCCACGGTTAATGAAAGACTGTCGCAAACAAGTAAGAGGCTGAAGGGATGGCTTAGCAGTTATGGCAGAAGCCTAGGGACCCATGTTCAACACTCCAGATCCCAGACACACAAGGTGACACAGGTGCACAAGGCTGCCCATGCACACAGAGAGCGCATGCATCTGTAGTTTGAGTGCAATGGCTGGAGGCCCTGGCCTGCCAATTCTCTCTCTCTCATAAAAAAATAATAATTTTAAAAAATGAGAACAGAGAACAATTGAGGGACAGCTAACATCTCCACAAACATAAAAACATGCATACACACATGTGCAACACACACACACACACACACACACACACACACACATAAATACAGAGGGAGAGAGTGTGCGCACAAGAGAGACAGACAGACAGATTACTTCCTATGGGTTACACATGCTCCAAACAGAAAACTACATCACTTCACCTATTCCCCAAAACACTGATGAAGTATTATAATACTAACTACATGTTTACTGCATATTAAAACTAAAAATTGATGGCAAAATAGTACATTAATATCTGCTATAAACTGGTCACCTGTATTCCACTGAAACCTATATGCAAAAAGCTTAATCCCAAAGTGACAGCAAAATGAGTTTGAGCCTCAGTACCCATGTAAAATGCCAGTCACTGTGGCATTTGTGTGTAAGCCCAGTACTGAGAGGCAAAGACAAAGGAACCCCTGGGGCTCTATGGTAGACACCACAGCCTAACTGGTGAGCTCCAGTCCAACGAGAGACTGACTCAAAAAGAGGTGGATGGTATACCTAAGGAATGAGCCCTGAAACAGACCTCTGGCCTCCACATTCATTTGCACACACATGTACTCATCCATAAAGACAGAAACACACACAGAAGAACAGAGCTCAAAAAGTGGGATTACTGCCCTTATTAAAGAATGCAGAGAGCATACCTCTAGCCCTTCTGCTTTGTGAGGAGACAATAAACAGATCACCACCTGTGAAACAGGAGGACGCCCTCACCAGACACTAAATTGGCCAGGGCTTTGGTGTTGGATTTCTCAGCCCTCAGAATAATAAGAAGTAAATTTCTTTTATTATAAGCTACTCAGTTTGTATTTTTGCTATAATAACACAAACAGGTTGGACAATTCTGAAAAAAAGCATACTTCAGAAAAGTCTCAAGGATAAGAGAGACAATGATTAAGAGACAAGTTCTTCAAGAGCAGATAGCAATGATTAACATACATGTGCTTAACAACAGAGCATTAAGAGGCAAAAACTGACAAAACTACAAGAAATGAATGTCCACTGCTACTGTTGGAGATGTCAACACAGTTCCTTATGAGAAATGAACAGAGCTACCAAGCAAAGTATCTGCACATATACAGTGGAACTAAATGACACCACCAGTCAACTGGATAAAATGAATATTTACATAGCATTTCACCCAGCAACAGCAGAATACACATTCTTCCCACACGTACATGAAATATTAAGAACAAACACCACATTGTAGGTCAAAAACAAGATATATATGTTTTTATATGTTTTGTTCATTTTTATTTATTTGAAAGTGACAGAGAGAAAGGGAGAGAAAGAGACACATACAAAGGGAATGGGCATGCCAGGGCTTCCAGCCTCTGCAAACGAACTCCAGACGCGTGCGCCCCCTTGTGTATCTGGCTAACGTGGGTCCTGGGGAATCGAGCCTCGAACCGGGGTCCTTAGGCTTCACAGGCAAGCGCTTAACTGCTAAGCCATCTCTCCAGCCCTGATTTGTCTTCTTTTAAATATCTTGTCTTGGGGCTGGAGAGATGGCTTAGCGGTTAAGGTGCTGGCCTGCAAAGCCTAAGGACCCATGTTTGACTCTCCAGATCCCACATAAGCCAGACCCAAGGTGACACAAGTGCACAAAGTCACACGTGCACACTAGGTGGCGTACATAGCTGGAGTTCAATTGCAGTGGCTGGAGGACCTGACATGTCTCTCTCATTAAAAAAAAGGGGGGGAGGGCAGTCTGTTGGGTTTCCCTCAAAAAACAAAGAACAGAAATCATACAGCATTGGCTCTTATATGGTAATGGAATTATACTAATAATCAACAGGATAGTTGAAAACTCTGAATATCTGAAATGAACCAACTCCTTATAAGACACTTCTAAATAACAATATAAAAACAAAAGAGAAATTTCAAAATATTTTAATTAAATGAAAAATAAACAATTCATCAAATTTGCAGGACACAGTGAAATTTTAAGAAGAAAATATGTAGTTTTGAATGTATAAATTAGGAGAAAAAAATATTGAAAATCAGTAACATTAAGCTTCCATTTTAGGAAACTAGAAAAATAAAAGCAGTTTATATCCAAAAGTAAAAGAAAACTAAAAATTAAGGTAGAATTCAATGAAACTGGAAAAAAGGGAACTAACAAGGTGATTCTTTAAAAACCTAAAATGTAGGGCTAGACATATGGCTTAGCGGTTAAGGCATTACTCTACAAAGCCAAAGGACCTTGGTTTAAATCCCCAGGACCCACATAAGCCATATGTACAAGGTGGCACATATGTCTGGAGTCTGTTTGCAGTGGCTGGAGGCCCTGGTAGACCCATTCTCTCCCTCTCCCCCACCCCTCTCTCTCTGCCTCTTTCTCTCTCTTACTCTCTCAAACAAATAAATAAAATTTTTTTAAAAAACCTAAAATGTATAAACCTTTATCCTCGTTGAGAAGAAAAGAAGGAAACAAATCACTAGTATCAAAAATGAAGATGGGAGATGGGTACAGATTCCATAGATATTTTTACAAATAACTCTGCCAAAAATTTAACTATGTAATGAAATAAACCAACTACTTATAAGACACAATATGCAAAAATTGACAGTAAAAAACAGACAAACTGAGCTGGAGAGATGGCCAGCAGTTAAAACGGCTTGCTTGCAAAGCCTGATGTCCAGAGTTAAATTCCCCAGCACTCACACAAAGCCAGATGCGCCAAGTGGCATGTGTGTCTGCTTTGTTTGCAGTGGCAGAAGGCGGTGATACCTATATTTGTTCTCATTCTCTCACTCTCATAAATATTTTAAAAATAATTATGATTAGGTTTAAAAAAAGACAAACATGGAACAGAGAGTTATCTGTATCAATCATAACCATCGAAAATGGAAAGCAACAAGCCCACGAGACCACCAACCTACCAAACCAATTCTCCATTACATCCACCAGAAGGAAGTCTTCCTAAACCAGCCTGAGGACAGCATCACTTCAATACCAAAATTAGACAAAGATACAAGAATATAAAATGAGAGACCATATCTCCCATGAGAACAGATGAAAAATTCTTAATAAAATATTAGCCAATAGATTCTCTGGTAGTTTGGACACCCCCTGTAGCCTCATGAGCTTGTGACTGAGGGTCATACTCAATTCCCAGCTGGTAGAGCCTTTGGGAGATGGAGCCTTGCTGGAGGAAGTGGACAGTGGGGGCAGACCCTGCCGTTTACTACTCCACCCCCTGGGTGTGTGCTAGCTGGCTCACTTGTTTGCTCACTCTACTATGTCCTCCTGCTGGTATGTGGCAAGATTTGATGCTCTGCCATGTTTCCTAAACCCTGATGAAAGTTCCACTCAATACTGTGAGCACAAGAAAACCCTTTCCTCCCATCAGCTGGCCAGGTATTCTGTCCTAGCAATGAGACGGTAGCTGCTAGAGACTCTAACAGTGTATGTAAAACCACCGCATACCACAACCAAATAGTAGTATAACCTCCTAGGTATGAAGAGCTACTTCCGTGTTTGAACATTAATAAATGTTAACACATCACACCAACAAATTAAGCCACATGATCATATCAACAGAAGACGAACAGGCATCTGGCAAAATTCACCTTCTACATATAAAAAAATTCCTAGTAAGCTAGGAATGGGGGCGGGTATTAAACATAATAAAGAACATCTATGAAAAAAAATCAAGAGCTACTACCATAGTTAACAGTATGAAATTCAAAGCCCATTCTCTCCCTCCCTCTCTCTTTCTCTAGTAGATAAATATTTTTTAAAAAAGTTGATGCTGAGCCAGGCATAGCGGAGCATGCCTTTAATCCCGGCACTCAGGAGGCAGAAGTAGGAGGATCACCATGAATTTGAGGCCCCCAGAAACCACATAGTAAATTCCAGGTCAGCCTTCACTAGAGCAAGACCCTACCTCAAAAACATCAAAAAAATAAAAAAATAAAATAAAAGAGGAAAGAAAAGAAAAAAAACTGCTGATGCTAACTATATAATCCACTTTTTAGAAACAAGATGACTAAATCAAGGGCAAATGTTGAAAAGGCCAGGGGAAGAGATGTGTAAGAGAAGGGTGAGGGCCACGGTCAACCAAAATTCAAGATATTCTGAATAAGAAATATGAAAACCTACTTGTTTGAATAATGGCGCATCCAGAAGCCATAGATTGTTACTAGAAAATTTTCAGTGCCAGGGATGGGATACCTTCCAGTGAGTTGGTGGCCGGGGAGGGCCCTGTTGCCTCCAAAACATTATAGGCTATTGCCAAGGCCCTTGGTTTCCCTTGAGAAACAGATGGTAAGATCCTATTGCTGAATACTTCACATGCCTGAGCAGCAAAGTCACTGAGAAATCAAGCTGGTGCAGAGCAGAAAACCTTCTCCCTGTAGACCAGCCGAAAGCTGGAAAAAGCAATGCTGTATGAAGCCCTATGGAAGACAGAAGTCACCAGCAGTGAAAACAGTGGACATTGCAAACCTCAAGTTTAGCCAGACAGGCCAAATGACCGAACAAGTGGAATAGTGGCATGTACGCTCTGGGGGAAACCAACTGTTCTCTAATTGGACTTAAGGCCCATTTATGCTTGCTACTGAAAACCTAATCAAAAACCTATGGCAGAAAGCCAGGCGTGGTGGTCCATGCCTTTAATTCCAGCACTCAGGTGACAGAGGTAGGAGGAGTTCAAAGCCACTCTGAGACTCCCTAGTGAATTCCACATCAGTCTGGGCTAGAGTGAAACCCTACCTTGAAAAACCAAACAATAAATAAATAAATAAGCAAGCCTATGGCAGAAGAGGTCATGAGCCCTAGGGATACAAAGCCTGCTCTTGTCTGGATAAATGTATATGTTATTCTCACCAAACTGCCCTGAAAGCATTACACTTAATGCCCATATTCATATATCAATGCTACTCTCACTTCTGGCTAGAGAAACTTCTTTCAGATGGCAGTGACCACTGGGATGACCCAAAAGGCAACACAGTACAGAGAAGAAGGGGCGTAGGAATGTCCAGTACTGAAACATCTCTATCACACCCTCCAAGGCCCAGGGTCCATTGTGGAAAAGGTGGCAGAAAGAATGTAATAGCCAAAGGAAGGGCATCACTCCTTACAATGCTACTGTCCAGACAGAAATTGGCCTCAATATCCATGACCTTACAGTGCCTAGCAATGCCTTCACAAGACCCTCATAATATGAGAAAAAGACCATGACATCAAAATAAAAGAGAGACTAATGATGCTGGGCGTGTTGGCGCACGCCTTTAATCCCAGCACTTGGGAGGCAGAGGTAGGAGAATCGCCATGTGTTCAAGGCCACCCTGACACTACATAGTGAATTCCAGGTCAGCCTGGGCCAGAGTGAGACCCTACCTCAGAAAAGCAAAAGAGAGGGAGAGGGAAAGAGAGAGAGAGAGAGAGAGAGAGAGAGAGATGGAGAGAAGGAGGGGATATGAGAACAGAGTTATAAAGCGAAAAGTGGGGGAGGGAAGGGCAATATCATGGTTTATTGTCTGTAAGTATAGAAGGTGTCAATGAAAAATAAAAATTAAAAAAAAAAGAATTGAAAAACAAATTTCAGGGCTGCAGAGATGATTTTGCAGTTAAGGCGCTTGCCTGCAAAGCCTAAGGACCCAGTTTCAATTCCCAACTAACCATGGAAGCCAGATGCACAAGGTGCCGCATGCAATATTGGAGTTCATTTGTAGTGGCTAGAGGACCTAGTACACCCATTCTCTCTCTCTATCTCCCCCACCCCTGCTCTCTAGCAAGTAAATAAATAAAATATTAAAAAATATTTCAAACTTTCTATGTGTGGTATATTTGCAACTCCAGGTTCAGTTTACATAGATATGTTTCCTACCAAATTTTTCAAATATTTTTGTTTATTTGAGAGAGACAGACACAGATTAGTATGAATTTGCCAGAACCTCGTGCATCTGGCCTTATGTGGGTCCTGGGTAATTGAACCTCAGCTGCCAGGCTTTGCAAGCAAGCAGTTTCAACCACCGAGCCATATCTCCTACAAAATTTTTTTGTTAAAAAAATGCATATAGCTAAGAAATCAAGAAGGAAATCAAAAAATTTATAGAGTCAAACGACAGTGAGAACACAACATACCAAAATCTCTGGGACACAATGAAGGCAGTTCTAAGAGGTAAATTTATAGCTTTAAGTGCCTATATTAAGAAATTAGAAAGGTCGTAAGTAAATGACCTAATGTTTCACCTTAAAGCCTTGGAAAAAGAAGAACAAGGCAAACCAAAAATCAGTAGATGGGAAGAAATAATAAAGATTAGGACAGAAATTAATGAAATAGAAACAAAAAAAAAAACAATCCAAAAAATTAATGAGTTCCTTGATTTATAAGACCTACCTAAATTAAATCAAGATGAGATTAATCACTTAAATAGACATATAACAAGCATGGAGATCCGAACAGTTATCAAAAATCTCCCAACTGGGCTGGAGAGATGGCTTAGCGGTTAAGCGCTCGCCTGTGAAGCCTAAGGACCCCGGTTCGAGGCTCGGTTCCCCAGGTCCCACGTTAGCCAGATGCACAAGGGGGCGCACGCGTCTGGAGTTCGTTTACAATAAAAAAAAAAAAAGTTGAAAAAAAAAAAAATCTCCCAACTAAAAAAAGCCCAGGCCCAGATGGATTCACTGCTGAATTTTACCAGACTTTCATGGAAGAACTAACACCATTACTTCTTAAACTTTTCCATGAAATAGAAAAAGAAGGAATTCTACCAAACTCCTTCTATGAAGCCAGCATCACCCTGATACCAAAACCAGACAAAGATAGAAAAAAAAAGAAAATTACAGACCAATCTCCCTCATGAACATAGATGCAAAATTTCTCAACAAAATATTGGCAAACACAATACAAGAATATATCAGAAAGATCATTCACCCTGACCAAGTAGGCTTTATCCCAGAGATGCAGGGATGGTTCAATATACGCAAATCTATAAGTGTAATACATCATATAAATGGATTGAAGGACAAAAAAAACACATGATCATCTCATTAGACGCAGAGAAAGCATTTGACAAAATCCAACATCCCTTCATGATAAAAGTCCTACAGAGACTGGGAATAGAAGGAACATATCTCAATATAATAAAGGCTATTTATGACAAGCCTACAGCCAACATATTACTAAATGGGGAAAAACTGCAAGCTTTTCAACTAAAATCAGGAACAAGACAAGAGTGTCCACTGTCCCTACTTTTATTTAATATAGTTCTGGAAGTCTTAGCCATAGCAATAAGGCAAGAGACACACATAAAAGGGATACAAATTGGAAAGAAAGAAAGTTATCATTATTTGCAGATGACATGATTCTATATATAAAGGACCCTAAAGACTCTACTAGCAAACTGTTAGAGCTGATCAAAACCTACAGCCATATAGCAGGATACAAAATAAATACACAGAAATCAGTAGCCTTCATATATGCTCATATATGCTAATAACACACACACAGAGGATGAAATCAGAAAATCACTCCCATTCACAATTGCATCAAAAAAAATAATAATAAAGTACCTTGGAATAAACCTAAGGAAACAAAGAATCTCTATGATGAGAACTTTAAAACACTCAAGCAAGAAATTGCAGAAGACACTAGGAAGTGGAAAAACATCCCTTGTTCCTGGACTGAAATAATAAATATTGTGAAAATGACAATCTTACCAAAAGCAATCTACACATTTAATGTAATCCCCATCAAAGTTCCAAAGGCATTCTTCATGGAAATAGAAAAAACAATCCAAAAATTCATTTGGAATCACAAAAGAACCTCAAATTATCTAAAATAATACTGAGCAACAAAAATAAGGCTGGTGGTATCATCATATCTGATTTTAACCTATACTACAGAGCCATAGTAACAAAAACAGTGTGGTACTGGCACAAAAGCAGACATGTAGATCAATGGAACAGAATAGAGGACCCAGATGTAGGTCCAGGTAGCTATAGCCACCTGATATTCGATAAAAATGCCAAAAATACTCATTCGAGAAAAAGACAGCCTCTTCAGCAAATGGTGTTGGGAAAACTGGATATGTATCTGTAGAAGGATGAAAATAGATCCTTCCATCTCTCCATGCACAAGAATTAAGTCCAAACGGATTAAAGGCCTTAACATCAGACCGGAAACTCTAAAAATGCTAGAGGAAAAAGTAGGGGAAACCCTTCAACATATTGGTCTTGGCAAAGACTTTCTGAGTACAACCCCAATTGCTCAGGAAATAAAACCACAGATTAATCACTGGGACCTCATGAAATTATAAAGATTTTGTACTGCAAAGGACACTGTGAATAAAGCAAAGAGGCAACCTACAGAATGGGAAAAAATCTTCGCCAGCTATATATCTGATAGAGGATTAATATCTAGGATATACAATGAACTTAAAAAGTTAAATAATAAGGAATCAAACAAGCCAATCAAAAAATGGACTATGGAGCTAAATAGAGAGTTCTCAAAGGAAGAAATACGAATGGCATATAAGCATCTAAAAAAAATGTTCTACGTCACTAGTCATCAGGGAAATGCAGATTAAAACGACATTGAGATTCCATCTCACTCCTGTCAGATTGGACACCATCATGAAAACAAATGATCATAAATGTTGGTGGGGATGTGGAAAAAAAGGAACCCTTCTGCACTGCTGGTGGGAATGGAATCTGATCCAGCCATTGTGGAAATCAGTGTGGAGGTTCCTAAGACAGCTAAAGATTGATCTACCATATGACCCAGCTATAGCACTCCTAGGCTTATATCCTAAGGACTCATTTCCGTAGAAGTACATGCTCAACCATGTTTATTGCTGCTCAATTTATAATAGCTGGGAAATGGAACCAGCCTAGATGTCCCTCAACTGATGAGTGGATAAGGAAGATATGGCACATTTATACAATGGAGTTCTACTCAGCAGTAAAGAAAAATGAAGTTATGCAATTTTCAGGAAAATGGATGGATCTGGAAAGGATTATACTAAGTGAAGTAACCCAGGCCCAGAAAACCAAGTGCCACATGTTCTCCCTCATATGTGGATCCTAGCTACAGATGACTGGGTTTCTGCCTGAGAAGGAAAAAACTCAGTAGCAGAAGCCAGTAAGTTAAAAAGGAGATATAAAGGGAAGAGAAAGGAAGGGAGGAGGGTACTTAATAGGTTGGTATTGTATATAAGTAAGTACAGTGATTGACATGGGGAGAGGATATGATGGAGAATGGAATTTCAAAGGGGAAAGTGGGGGGAAGAGGGTATTACCATAGGATATTTTTGATAATCATGGAAAATGTTAATAAAAATTGAGAATAATAATTTTTTTAAAATGCATACAGCTGCAATCTGACTTCCAACTTGAAGACGACTTTGACCTTGCCTCTGCACTATACTTAATTGGCCTTATCTTCCCAGAGACAAATATCCTTCCCCTCACAATGACAGCAGATTCATGTCATTTCTTTTTGGCACCATCTGCTTTTATGAGCAACGATTTTCAAGAAAGCAGAAGACCTAAGTAAACTGAGAACTGAAATATCTAGTGTATACTATTAGAACTCACTGAGAATTGCAACTACCGCCTTTGAACCAGAAACTGATGCATTAGTTTTTCAAATACAGTGTCAAACAGCCTGCCGGTATTATGTTGACCTTTTACTTTTATAATAAAACTTGTTTAAAAATGGAGTTTTAGCCAGGCATGGTGGCACATGCCTTTAATCCCAGCACTCAGAAGGCAGAGGTAGAAGGATCGCCATGAGTTCAAGGGCACCCCGAGACTACACAGTGGAATTCAGGTCATCCTGGGCCAGAGTGAGACCCTACTTTGAAAACAAAAAAATGAGTTTTAATACTTAGATATATTCATTCTCTTGTTAAGGATCAAACATGGGGCCATCCCAATTATTTTTAAATTCTCTCCAAACATAGGAGTACATCGATAGGATTATTATGTGAGAATATTTTTGTGTATCTGTGGTGGTAGAAATCACAAAATTATAGACAGAACTGAATGAACACATTCTTTTGCATCAGTGTTCATTAGGTCTTGTGAATTTAATGTGTGGTCCAGGACAATTCTTCATCCAATGAGACCCACAGAATCTAAAAGTTTAGGCACTCCTGATATAAATTATGGGTGGGCTTTGGTTTCTCATAATGTACCAATGTAGACATATCAGTTGTAACCAATGTGCCATGTGAGATATTGACAGTACGGAAGTTGTGTGAATAGGGAGACAGAGTATAAGGGAATCAACCCTCTGTACTTTCAATTGATTTTAATATAAACCTAAAACCCCTTTAAAGTATATTCAAAGAATACAACACAGAAACCATTCATGGCCTGAGAGGCTAAAGTTTTTATTATCTTTTTTATTCTTTTTTTTCATGTATATATTTTATTTTTTTCTCAATTTTTAATTAACATTTTCCATGATTATAAAAAAATATCCCATGGTCTTTTTTATTCTTTACAATAAAAGTCTGCCAAATTCTTCTCCAGGATGGCCATTAAAAATGCTACATATTGGGCCGGGTATAGTGGTGCCTGCCTTTAATCCCAGCACTTGGGAGGCAGAGGTAGGAGGATCACTGTGAGTTCGAGGCCACCCTAAGACTACATAGTCAATTCCAGGTCAGCCTGGGCTACAGTGAGACTCTCCCTCAAAAACAACCCCCCCCACACACACATGCTACATATTGGGACATTAACTCAACAATCTAAAGCAAGGTTTTTCAATGTTAGCACTACTGACATATTAAAGGATATAGTATTTGTTGGTGGTGGGCTGTCTGGTATATGAGATGTTTTACTTCCCAGCTTGTGTTATGGAAAAGGGCAGTGGACAATTTGGGGCAGAGTTGCATGAGGCCTGATGGAGCCATAAGGACAGGCTGTGAGTTACAATGGAGACCCCAGCCAGGACTAGGGAATGGCCCCCAAGGAGAGCTGCTAGCATGCGATGAAGTTTTCCCAGCCTGTAAACAGTCTAGCTGGAGGGGTGGAAATGGAACTCCAGAGATTTTTGTCAGTGGTTAGCAATGTCAGACTTGGAATTATAGGATTTGATGTTTGCCCTGTTTGTTTGCTTTAGATCTTGCCAGTACGGGTTCAATCTTTCCTTGTTATACCCAATGTCATCTTTTGAGTGTGAATGTTTACTCTGTGTCATTATGTGTTTTTGGTTTTACAGCTCACAGGTAAGAGGCCTTGGACTACAGGGATGTTTGAACAGTGTTGGAATTGATAAAAATCCATGGAGACTTCTCAAGTTGCATTGTACATTATGGATGGATGGGGCCAGGAGTGGAATGCTGAACTCAGTATCCCCCATAAACTTGTGTGTCATGAACACTTTGTTCCCAGCTGGTGGCAATTTGGGAGGGAAAGCCTTGCTGGAGGAGGTGTGTTGTTGGAAGTGGCTTAGGAGTGTTATAGCCAGCTTCCCTGTGCTTGAGTTTGGCTCATTTTCCTGCTGCTGTTGTCCACCTGACGCTGGCAAGGAGGTGATATTCCACCCTCTGCTCTACCATCTTTTCCCTGCCAGCATGAAGCTTCCCCTTGAGACTGTAAGCCAAAATTAATCCTTCTCCCCCATCAGCTGCTTTTGGTCTGGTGTTTTGTGCCATCAATGCAAAGGTAACTGCAACTACAGGCAATGAATTTCTTAAGTAGTAAATAGTACAGTGGCTGCCCAAAAGTGCAGTAATTCAAAATATTTGAAAAGCACAGCTGCTGATGCTATGGAAACCTTCCAAAACCCATTTCATTAAAAAGCACATGCTATGCCTTTGAACACTTCAAAACAATGCTTACTTCATGCCCCAATGTGAATGTTGTTTTTATAAGCGATATTAGAAAGTGTAGGGATAACCTATCAGAAGTTTAATTTCACTTTAAGCCAACCTTAGAAATGGATTTCTTCAAAATCTACAAACAACCCTACAGCAGTAATCCTACAAGCTTTCGGGTGGCCATCCCACAATGTCTTGTGCACCAAAAACTGTCACATCTTGACACCCTGCCAGAACCTGACGTGCAGCTGGGAGCAGACACTTCAAAGCCATGGCAACGTGCCGAGCCCCGTAATTATAATTTAGAATAAAAACAGGGAAGGCAAAAGAAGAGGAAAGGAAGATATGTATGAAAGTGGTCAGCAGTCGACCAAGCACTCTGAATTAAAACATTATTCTTTTCTAACAATCATACTGCCTGGCTCTGTACAACTTAATTCCCAGAAGAGAATTCTGGAGAATAGGACAAAGTCACCAGTCAACCTAAAATACTTAGTTGTGATAAATAGAGTTATCTTTCAAAGGTTGCAATCTGAAAGGCAATGACTCATGCCCAAACTGCACTTTAAATTCATTTTCACAATCCTTAGAAAAGGCTCTATTTCACGTAACATGGGGAGTTGTGTCTGGTGCAGTCTGTTTTGCTCACAGTTCCATAACACATGGCTAGTACACAAAAGATTATCTAATGATCCAACATATCCATAAAGTTAATCTTTAAATAGTCATGATGCAATTTTATTTCTATGAACTATATGCCTTAGGCTGAAAACTTTATAAAGAAAAATTTATGTTTACTATAGATGACATAAGCATTATCTTTTTTATCTTTTATAATTGTCAGAAAGAAACTATAAAAAAAATAGCCAGAAATAAAAAAATAAAAGCCATCTTTAAGACAAGTTAATTTTAAAATCATTTATCTTTTTGAAAAAAACTGATTTAACAACCAGTACTTACTGAATGACTATTAAATCATATGTACGGAGTGGGTTTGAGAAATATAACAAATACAGACTATCAACTCAAGCCAACTTCTCAATAAGAAAGAACTTGCCCATATTTATAGTTCTACGGATGATTTTCACAGTGCCTATTACATGTTAGACATTGTGTTAGGCACACACATAGAAAATCATTGTCCTCATGGAGTTAACAGTGGTCAGTGGAAAAGGCATCTTGATATAATTTGGATGGCAAATGTTCCCCCACAAAGGCCCATATACTAAAGGACTGGTTCCAGGGCGGCACTCGTGGGAGTTGTGAAGTCTCTTTCCTTGAGTCCCACGCCACACGGCTAACATGCAACAGACTGTGTACTGGATCCAGCGCACACTGTGGGAGGCCTTAGGTCGTTAGGTGCATGTCCCTAAGGGAGGTTATGAGACTAGAGCCTCTTCTCTTTGGCATCTTAGCCATGAGATGAACAGTTTGCTACATTATCCACTCCCCACCATTGCCATTTGACCTGCTCAACTGTAGTTTGAATGCAGAATGTTCCCCATAGGCTCAATATTTGGCCCTCAGCAAAGTGGGGCTGTTTGAGAAAGTTGTAGAATTGTTTGGAGGTGGAACCTTGCAAGTGATGCTATTTGAGAAGGGTATGGAATCTCTTGGAGGTGGAGCCTTGCTAGAGGAAGTGGGTCGCTGGGGACAGGCCTTGCGGGGGTTTAGCCCAGCTCCACGTGCTGGTCTTCCTCTCTGCTTCCTGCGCTGAATGCGACCCAGCGACCCGGCTCCCCACTGCTGCCACGCCTCCTGCCATGATGAAATGACCCCTTGATGCTCTACATCGACTGAACCCTTTGTCTTCCATAAGCTGCTTCTGGCTGGACATTTCTGTCCCAGCAGCAATAACTGATACATCAGCAAGGCCCACATAGGTCTGCCCAGTGGTAGCCTAGAACTTCCAAGGTAGAACACAAAACGAAGCTGACAGCATGGCGCAGTGGTAGAGTTCTTGCCTAGCATGTACACGGACCTGAGTTCAATCACATGCACTGTAAAACAAAACAAGAAATTAAACTATTCTCTTTAAAAGTTTGCATAGAGATGGCTTGTATAGTGATCGGCTCAATGAATAAAGTGCTCACCACTTGAGCCAGAGTGCCCAAGTTGGAGACCCCAGGCCTATGGACAAAAGCAGACTAACAGCAAGACGGGAGGTGGAGACAAATGAATATTCCAGAAGTTAGGAGCACAGAGAAGAACAGCTGAAGGACAAACCCTATTTCAAATGAGCTGGAAAGGCAAGGAATGACCCAAAAGTTATTTTCTGACATCCATGTGTGCACATACACACACACAGAATGTAATCCAATTAAAGAAAGGTTCTTTGAAAGATTACAACTATTGAAAGGGCTAATCCTCCATAATGAAAAATTAAGCACAACATCTACAAAAGCATTTATTGAACTGTAAAGACCACCACAGTAAAGTGTTCCATCTTCCTTCCACAGGAGTCTCATAAGCAGAAGGGGAAACTCTAAAGCTGGCGATCAAGAACAGAGCCATAAAAATAGGGATTGTTGTTCCTTAAATGTCCACCTGCTGCTGCTCCTCCTCATTCTTTCCTTCAAACAAATCATCTCTATAGCAACACACTCTTAAGAAGCTGCGGGTGGAAAGCATATGCTATGCAAAAATATAAGAACCTAAGAACATGAGCTACTTTATTTTCCCCTTTGTTACAACGCATACATCTTAAGTGGTAAGAAAAAATAAGCAACAGATATAAGATAAAGATCATTTTTAAAAACACAAGAAAATGTAAAAATTATACAATTGAGACAACACATGTTTACATGAAATTCTTTTTATAGGTTACAATGACACCTTGTGGTAAGACATTTCAAATTATACAAATTTTTATAAGAAATACAACAAAACTGACTTAGATAATAAGACCTAACAAGACCACAGTATTGAGGTGGCTTGGACATATTCAATAATCTACTTGAAAACTAAAAGGCAAAGACTCAAGTTTCTTTTTAAGTTCTAATAAGGTGAGCAAAAGTACTTTGTAATCTATATTTCTTTCACTTGTCAAAATCTAGACTAAATTTCTTTTTTATAAATACTTTATATTTACTTGTTTATTAGCTAGAGAGAATGGGCATGCCAGGGCTTCCACCCACTGCAAATGAACTCCAGAAACATGTACCACCATGTGCATCTGGTTTATACAGGTTCTGGGCATCCAGCCTGGGTCCTTAAGCTTCACAGGCAACAGCCTTAACTGCTAAGCCATCTTTCCAGCCCCCACTAAATTTCTTAACTGATGCAAAATGAAATCACTTTTGTAATCCAAGGCAAAAGTTGTAACACTGGTGGTTCCTTTACAAGACAATAGTGATATATGACTTACAAGCTATAAATATAAAATAGATGTGTCACTATTCCTTTCTTAATAACTTGAATGTAAAATTCCCCAATAGGTTCGTGTGTTTGAACATTTGGTTCCCCTACTGCTGACACTGTTTGTGAAGGTTGCTTTTAGGAGGTAGAATCTTGCTGGAGGAAGTGGGTCACTTGGGGTTTTATAGCCTTGCCCCACTTCCTGATCATTTTCTGCATCCTGACTACAATGTGATGAGCTGACTTCCTACTCCTGTCTCCATGCCTTCCCCACCATGATGGAATGCTGAATTAAAGCCTTTCCTCCTGAAGTTGTCAGGTATCTGTTCACAGCAATGAAAAAAGAAAACTAACACTGCTGAGAGCTCCACCCAAACATAGACTGAACGCACACCTACCACAGCTCAGGGAAATCTGCTCAAGAGGAGGTGGAAAGACTGTAAGAGCCACAGCATAGGAGGGAATGTCCAGAGGCACTGCCTCCCCCACCCCACAACCCACAGCCCCATGGTGAACACCAGCAATCCTACTGAGGAGCACATGGAGTAGCACAGAGGAGGGAGGA
This sequence comes from Jaculus jaculus, assembly GCF_020740685.1. Taxonomy (NCBI): domain Eukaryota; kingdom Metazoa; phylum Chordata; class Mammalia; order Rodentia; family Dipodidae; genus Jaculus; species Jaculus jaculus. The sequence goes on from NC_059107.1 coordinate 137,658,029, forward strand.
AGGAGATGATGGTACCAACGCATGATGTGTCCGTAAAAGTTTCTACTTAATAAATACAATAATGATGACATTAAATATTTGCATCCTTTTGTTTTGTTTTGTTTTGTTTTGTTTTGTTTTGTTTCCGAAGCAGGGTCTTTCACTCTAGCCTAGGCTAATCTGAAACTTACACTGTAGCCCAGGCTGACCTCGAATCATAGAGTTCCTACCTCTGACTCCCAAGTGCTGGAATTAAAGGCATGTGCCACCATGCCCAGCCTTGAACATTTGAATCTTGATAAAACTAAATAAGAGTAACTTACAGTGATCTTTTAAAAATGTAACTGCTACTCTGTGACCTTGCTCCTCTCACACATGTTCCTTGTCCCTTACCATGAGAAGTAATTCCTTATCTGTATAAAATAAATGCAACTGTCCCTCTGTTATACCTCTCTCTCCCTCCCTCCCTCCCTCGCTCTCCCATGTTCCTTGTCCCTCACCATAAGTAGTGACTGGTATGACTGGTACGCTATTCCAGATCTATAAAAACTAAATAAATAAATTGACCTGCCCCTCCGTGATCTCTCTTCCTCCCTCCTACCCCTGCCATCTCTCTCTCTCTTTCTCTCTCTCACACACACACACACACAAACACACACTCCTTGTCCCTCCCCATAAGAAGTGACTGGCATGACTGGTAACACGATTCCAAATCCGCAAAAAGTCCAACTGCCCCTCTCACAGCTTCATCTACTACTTCTCGCTGAATCACTGACAAATGTACACCCAAGTTCCTAATCTCTCTCTTAGCTCTGAAATTTCAGCTCCACTCATATATTCTGCCAGAAATGGAAGGCCAATGACAGCACTCAGCAACTCACAACCCCAACCATGGTCCCTTGGCAAATGCAAAACAGTAGATCTTCTGTGATCTCCTCCCACACCATTCTGCAGGAAGCATTCTGCCCTGATAAAAAAAATGTTTGACCTCTCTGCAAAGCAAGCAGAATACCCTCATTCCACAAGCAGCCTTCTTATACCTGGAGTAAAGGAATGAGCACTGAGATGCCCAGAAGAACAGAGCTTAACAGACCTTGCTAGATTCCTCCTCACTTACACCACTAGCTCGCTGGCTGGTGCTGTTCAGATTACTGTGTGACTATACAAAAACACCTGGTTTCTGGTCAAGCATGACAGCTCACACCTTTAATCCCACCCAGCACTTAGGAGGCAGGCAGGCAGATCATGTGAGATCAAGGTCAACCTGGGCTACAGAGTAAGTTCCAGGTTAGTCTGGACTGGAGTGAGACCCTGCCTCACCAAAAAAAAAAAAAAAAAAAAAGGCTGGGAAGATGGCTTAACGGCATTTGTTTGCAAAGCTTGCCAGCTAAGACTCAATTCTCAAGCTAACCATGTAATAAATTAGACACAAAAAGTGGCACAAGCATCTGGCATTCTTTTGCAGTGAAATGAGGCCCTGGTGTATGTATGTATGCATACACACATACAGACACACACGTAATTTTTTAAAACCTGAAATAACCTTTCTTTGGGTCTTCACTTCTGAAGGAACCATGTCATGTAAAAAGTATCTTATATATAAATATGCATGTATTTATATATAAATTTGCATGCTTTTCTCTTGATGATCTATTTTTTATTATTGATGAAGTCTCAGCCATGACTAGAATGGATAAGGTAAAGGGCATTATATTTCTCCCCTACATCAACATAATAAATGCATTAGTTTCCCATTTTCTTTTTTTTTTTTTTAATATTTTCTTGGTCATTTTTTATTTATTTATTTGAGAGCGACAGACAGAGAGAAAGACAGAGGAAGAGGGAGAGAATGGGCGCGCCAGGGCTTCCAGCCCCTGCAAACGAACTCCAGACACGTGCGCCCCCTTGTGCATCTGGCTAACGTGGGACCTGGGGAACCGAGCCTCAAACGGGGGTCCTTAGGCTTCACAGGCAAGTGCTTAACCGCTAAGCCATCTCTCCAGCCCAGTTTCCCATTTTCCACATGCTTCCTTTTCAAAATCAGTTGCCACTATCTTTCCCTTAATTCAGTATACAACTCACCTCCTACTTGTAACAAATTATTGATCCTGCTGGCTCACCTACTTCTCTTGATTTTAACCATTCTTTTCCATTTCTAGAGCCATAGTGCTGTTCTAGTTCCAAATTCCTAGTATTTTACACTTAGCAACTTTTAACAGAGGCTCCTAAATAAGTGTGCCAGCCTTTAGTCTCTGCTTACTTCTGTGTGGCCTACAATAACCCACCAGGACAATCTTCATATACTGTTCTCACAATTGTAACTCCTAGCCTATGCCTTCAATTAGTTTACTGAAATCTAAATTTCCAGGCAATGTCACCCCCTGCACAAATGGCAACATTTTATTGTGCTGTTCCTCATCGCCCCTTGGCATAGGGTTACTTCACAGCATAGGGGCCCCAGGTGGCTCCAGTTCAATTTCCCAACTCCTCCGTAAACAGCTGGGCGTGGCCATGCACGTGTGTGAGGCCAGTCCTGGGAGGAGGGGACAGACTGAAGAACCTCACCAGGGCTTGCTGAAGGGCGAAAATGTAAAACATGCAGCTTTGGGTTGAATGAGGGACTCTGTCTCAAGGACAGATGAGAAAAAGAAAAAAAAAAGTAGACACCAGATATTCTCCTCTGACCTTCACGTATATGCACATGTATCTGCACACATACATATATATATATACTACACACACATCACACACACATATACTCTGCATACACACTTGGGCACCCCACACATACAACAAACCTATACTGAAGGGACCAGGGAGACCTCACAGTGGGAAAACACTTGACTGGCAAGCACAAGACCCAGAGTTCCATCCCCAATATCGCATGTACACACACACACACACACACACACACACACACACAAACTAATCATTATCTACCTGTTAGAATGACTAAAGTTTAAAAGGGTGACCTTTCAAATCAATGTATAAATTAGAATTCTCAGAAATTTGCTGAGAATACATAGTGGGAAAATCATTTTGGAAAATACTTTCATAGTTTCTTAAAAAGTAATCATGTACTTGCCATATGTGGTAGTTTGAATGGATGTCCCCCAATAGATTCAGGAGTTTTATTCAAGCTCGTAACTTGGCTGGAGGAGGTGTTATTGGGGGCGGTTCTGAATTTCAGCTGTTGCAGTCAGGTTTGCATTGCTAGCAGAAAACACTGAACCAAGAGCAGCTTGTGGGGAAAAAGAGGTTTATTTTGGCTTACAGACTCAAGAGGATACTCCATGATGGCAGGGAAAAATGATGGCATGAGCCAAGAGTGGACATCACCTCCTGGCCAACATCAGATGGACAACAACCCAAAACTGGCAAGATGCAGCTGGCTATAACACCCTTAGCCCACCCCCAACAATACACTGCCTCCAGGAGGCGTTAATTTCCAAACTGCCATCAGCTGGGAACCTAGTATTCAAAACACCTAAGTTTATGGGGACACCTGAATCAAAGCACCACACCAGCCTCAAATCTGCAGTGCCTGAGCTCTGCCTGGGTTCCCTAAGGCTGGCTGCTGGTCGTGTGCTTGTTGCTCTTGCTTTTGGTGGTGGTTCAGCTTCTCTCTCAGCTTGGACCTGTGAAAGTACCACTATGGGACTTACCCTGGATCTGTAATTTTCAAATAAATCTCTTCCTCCATAATTGTGCCTTGCTTGAAAGTTCACACCTGAAGGTGCTACACCATATCACCTGACCATTCTACTTAATAGGTATTTGTACACAAGAAATGAAAATATATTCATATAAAATTGTTTACACAATTGATCCTAAGGATTAAGTGAGACTCAAACATCAAGTCCAGGGCTGGGGAAATGGCTCAGTAGTTAAAGGAACTTGCTTGCAAAGCCAGCTGGCCCAGGTTCGATTCCCACATAAAGCCAGACTCATGCAGTGGTACATGTATCTGAAATTCATTAGCAGCAGCAAAAGGCCCCAGCAAGCCCATATACACAGTCCCTCCCCTCCCTCTCTCTTCCTTCTCTCATAAATAAAATAAAAATATTTTGAAAAACATAAATCCAGCTGGGTGTGGTGATGCACACCTTTAATCCTAGCACTCGGGAGGCTATGAGGATCACTGTGAGTTCAAGGCCAGCCTGAGACTACATAGTGAATTCTAGGTGACCCTACCTCAAAAACGAGAAAAAAAAACAAACATAAATCCATCAAGAGGTGACTAAATTGTGATATTATCTATGTAAAAGAATAGTGTAATTATGAAAGTAAAATTATTTAGATGAAAATGGAAAGGTTCTATGGCTGTATTTACATAGAAATCCCAGGGGCTGGGGGCAAGTGTGAGTACCTAAGTCTGAATCCAGCACCCACATAAAGGCAGGGTATTTGTAATCCCAGTGCACCTCCAGTGAGACAGGAAGCAGAGACAGAACTGCCCACACATTTAGGGGCCAGCCAGCCTGGCAAACACAGCAGGAGACTTTGTGTCAAACAAGGGGGAAGGCAAGAACCAACCAACACTCAAAAGCTGTCCTCTGACACACACTACAGTGTGCATGCACCCACTCACATACATAAACACAAACACACACACCATAAAAAATAATTTTAATGAAACAATCTCAGAAATACACACCCTTTTGACACTTGAAAAAAATCAGGAAACCTGAGTATACTTTAAGTGATTAATAAATACCTCATATTGTAAGAATGATAAACAATATAAAAGAAATATAAAATAAGTTTTAACCTCCATAGGAACAAAATTTCAGTCAAAAACTGACCCTTATCTCTAATGTCAACTTGATTAGATCAGGAATCAAGTAATATACACACACCTCTTGGGTAGGGCAAACACATGCACAAAAATTATTAATGAAAAAAAGAAAGAGGCTTTCCAAGATGGCGACGGAGGGAGGAGGAAGGAGATGAACGAGATTAAGACCCAATTCACCCCCCCCCCCCCCCCCCCCCGGGAAGGCTGCTGACTTGAGTAAACCAATAGATAAAAGGATATACAAAGGAACACAGCCTACTTGTCATGACTTCAACCACCTAACGGCCACAGCAGAAAGTGTCTCTCTCTTAGTGGGCTTTTCCGCAGGCCAAGTCCAGCTTATGGACCCAATCACAAAAGAAACTAGCAAACTATTTAACGAGGAAAAACTAACAGACAAGTCACACGTAACCTGTGTCAAATGGGTTCCTGGTTCTGAAAGCCTTTTCCTAGTAGCCCATTCGATTGGGAACATGTACTTATATAATGTGGAGCACACTTGTGGCACCACAGCCCCCCACTACCACCTTCTGAGCAGGGAGAGAGCTCTGCCGTGCACACTTGCAAAAGCAAATCCACAAGGAACCCTCTCCTTAAGCGGACGGTGGGCGAGGGGGCCCTCAACGAGTTTGCTTTCTCCCCAGATGGCAAGTTCTTAGCGTGCATGAGCCAGGACGGGTTTCTGCGCGTGTTCAACTTCGACTCAGTGGAGCTGCATGGTACGATGCAAAGCTACTTTGGGGGCTTGCTGTGTGTGCTGGAGCCCTGATGGCAAATACAGTGTAACGGTGGAGAGGACGACTTGGTGACAGTCTGGTCCTTTCTAGACTGCCGAGTAATAGCTAGAGGCCATGGGCACAAATGCTGGGTCAGTGTTGTGGCGTTTGATCCCTATACTACCAGTGTGGAAGACAGTGACCCTGTGGAGGTCAGTGGCAGTGATGAGGACTTCCAGGACCTTCTCCATTTTGGCAGAGATCGAGCAAACAGTACTCAGTCCAGGCTGTCCAAACGGAACCCTACAGACTAAGTGTCACCTATCGGTTTTGTTCTGTGGGCCAAGATACACAACTGTGTTTATGGGACCTGACAGAGGACATCCTTCCACACCAGCCCCTCTTCAGAGCAAGGACACATACAAATGTCATGAATGCCACAAGTCCCCCTGCTGGAAGCAATGGGAACAGCGTCACAATGCCCAGGAACTCTGAACTCTGTGCCCCCTCCGCTGCCACGGTCCAATAGCCTTCCCCATTCAGCTGCCTCAAATGCCAGCAGCAAAAGTAGTGTCATGGACAGGGCCACTGCCTCTGGAGTCAGCAAGTTTGCAACTCTCTCACTGCATGACCGGAAAGAAAGACACCACGAGAAAGACCATAAACGAAACCATAGCATGGGGCACATTTCTAGCCAGAGCAGTGACAAACTGAATCTAGTTACTAAAACCAAAACGGACCCAGCTAAAACTTTGGGAACTCCCCTGTGTCCTTCGATGGAAGATGTTCCCTTGCTAGAGCTGCTGATCTATAAAAAAGATAGCGCATGAAAGGCTGACTGTATAATGTTTTCTTGAAGACTGTATAGTCAATGCTTGTCAGGAGGGATTTATTTGCACATGGGGAAGGCCTGGTAAAGTGGTAAGTTTTAACTCTTAATGCTGTACCAGATCTAGAACTTGACTAGGTAGTGATTTTTTTCTTGTGGGAGGGGTGGGGTGTACAATGAATGTGAATGATACTTCTTACTCTTATTGTAAATCTAAATGCATCAGAGCCATAATTTTGGATACTGCATGCCATGTAATTCTGAATCACTTGATAATTCACCTTACAGCATTTAAAAATATATAATCAAACTAATTGCCAGCCCAAGTCAGTCATCCTCTGGGAATATATAGAGCCCCAAGGTTAGCATTCCTGTATCAGACTATTTCAATTTTAGGGAAATCATGACAGTGTGGAAGAATAATGACTTTAAAATGCTCAAATTAAAATTTATGTTTTAACTGGAATATTTCTGCTTAACTATTCAACTAGACTACTGTACACCTGATCAGTGTGTGTTCAGTACAGATGGCCATTAATTGTCATTTACAGTCAAATTTTTAAATCTTAAAATGTTTAGGAATCTATGAAATTTAACTTTAGGAACAAAGTGTTTCATCAGAGTAAATTGATATTATTTTTACATTGTCTAGCAATCCACAGAAAGAGAAGAGCCTTAATTTTTAAAACCCATTTTAGTCATTTTATGACAATTAAAATTGTTTAATAAACATCTTTTTTTCAAAGAAAGAAAACAATGCATTAATGACTGAACACTTCAAAAATCAAATGAAAATTGATTTTAAAACCAGAAATTCTTAAGTTGAAAATTACTGTTGTTGAAATAAAAAACTTACTTGAAAGGATCAACAATACAGCTAATATTGTAGAAGACAAAAATAATGAACTTGAAAATAAGCATAAGGTATCCAATATGAACACAAAGGGGAAAAAACTGAAGAAAAATACTTTAAGTCAACTACTAAAGGTCAAAATGTAAAGGGAGAACAAGGAAAATGACTTGTCATGCACAACAGAATAGTGACTAACAGATGACTGCTTATCAGAAACAATTGTGATGAAAAGCAATGGAATTAATTTTTTTTAAACAATCAGAAATGTTATATTTAGCAAAACTCACCAAGGCTAGGGAGATCATTGGCCTCCTGTGGGGTAATCAACTACTACTATTATGCTGAATAGACAGACTTTCAAACTGCCTTCTAAATATTTATATTTTATACACACAGATTAATGCTGTTCTCAGCCTCTATCAGAGAAGTTTCTTTCTGCAGTAGGCAGAGATTAATTCAGAGGCAGATAGCTAGAAAGGGGCTGAGAACAAGTGATAATACAAGCACACACAAAAACTGGACTTGATGCTACATTTCAAAAAGACACCAAAAAATATAAAGTCAAGCCACAAACTGGGGATGGAAAAAATATTTGCAAATCATCTCTGATTAAAAAACATATACCCTAGGCCAGGTGTGGTGGGGTAATCCAGCACTTGGGAGGCTGAGGTAGGAAGATTGCCATAAATTCAAGGCCAGCCTGGATTATAGTGAGACCATGCCTCAAACCAATATTTACCCACATAAAGCCAGATGCACAAAGTGGCACATTTATCTGGAGTTCATTTGCAGTGGCAGGAGGCCCTGGCATGCACATTCTCATGCTGTCTGCCTCTTTCTCAAATAAATAAAATGTAAATATAGATGTGTGTGTGTGTGTGTGTGTGTGTGCGCGCGCGTGTGTGTGTGTGTGTGTGTGTATCCAGAACATACAAAGAATTCATACAAGTTAATATATACTAAATAGAACAACAAATCTTCCCAAAGTGCCAAAACTTCAGAGGAACATAATAAACATGTTCCTTTCATTACAGAAAATGTGAAATGTCCCTATAGGAAGATAATAACGAAAAGACAGGATTTCTGATGGATTCGGTTTGTTCTTTGTAGGCAGATAGTCAGGTTTTTCCTCCTATTCATTTAAATATAAGCTGAGTCTAGGAGACAGATTAATGAACTTTCATAAGTTTCTGTTCTGTCCATATTTCTCCAACCATAACAGAGCTTGGACTTCGTAGAATTCATCACTCCATAGGCTTGGGAAATAGGACTTTCACCAAATGCTGGGCTCTGTGTGGACTCTTGTTTGGAGGGAATATACTCCATCATGGTGGAGAAGCCATGGCAGCAGGAGCCAGGTTTGTCACGCTGCATGGGAAGTCAAGAAGCAAAAGTGACAGATTTTAAAGGGTGAAGGTTAGAAGAAGTACAGAGCAGGAAGAAAAGACGGATGCATAATTCACAAGCTTCTAACAGTGGAATGAATGAAAATAAATATTCCAATACCCATAATGATTGAGCATTACAGCTTGCTTGCTTTAGACTCTTAACAGCTCTTTGGGGAAAATACCATTTTCCACATGAAGACAATGAAGACCAAACAAATCAAAAAACTGATCTGAAAAGCCAAGGAGCTAGTAAAGGTACACAGCCAATAACCTAATCTTTGACTTCAGAATGCAGGCTGCAAACTCTTGGCTGCTTTGTTGCTAATCGCAGGCTCAATCTCTTTCCATCAGCAAGTTCAGATCTTTACAGAAGACATCTTTCCATGGACAAGTTGATAGTGACAACGCTACAGTGTCAATGTTTCTCGAGTAACAATTCCATTCAATAAATAAATGTGATGTGCACACTTCTCTTGGCTCTTACTCTTACTCCAGACCTTACTCTACTCAGATTTTCTCACTACTCTCTCCATCTATCCATCCCCTGCTGATAACTAGACTGTTCTGACTACACGTACTTTCCCTAAGAATGGCGTCTGCACCCAGGATCATGAGCACCACTCTTACAAATGACTCCTGATTCTGTCAATCCAAGCAATTTTTCCTCCCTGGTCTTCCTTAGCTCCCTCCAGGCCAGGCTGAGCCCTCTGTGTGAACTCCCAGGCTATTCTTATTAGTTCCAGTGATCATCCTCAATCTACTATCTCCTGTGTGTGGGTCTAGGTCAGGTGTCCTTACTACGCCCCAGAACACATTCTTATGAACCATCATGGCACTGGCCATGTTAAATGACAAGCTACTCTGCCCATTTCTCCCACCACGCCTGGTTCTCAGAGCAGCTCAGTCTTACTCAATTTCCCCTGTGCTTAGCGTAGTTCAAGTGCAAGACCTGTAAGAATAACTCAGATCCTGACAAAACTCACCAACAGGAAACATACAAATTCTTACATTGGAAGCATACAACCTCTAAGAGATGTCTTTAGAGAATTTTTTTTTTTTTGAAGTAAGAAAATGGGGCAAGAAGAGGTTAAATAACTTACCCCGTCAAGGTCAGTGTCCTGAATCATGATTCTCTTCTTAAAACTCAGAGCCTACGAAATTATTAAGGACCTAGGCACCCCATGAAGCTTCAGACGTAACACAATGTCCATTTCAACTTCACTCCAGTTCTGGCTGAAAGCTGCAGAGAACTCTGTGATTTACCACTTAGCAGCTTTTCTACAGTCTTTGTTGATCCAGGCTTTTCACCTACCCTTCAGGCATACCGTGACTCAAGACATACTTAAAATGCATCATCATGAAAAATAATCTCATAAGAAGTTATTTGTCAGCACTCAAAAACCAAAAAAAATACCTGAAAAATCTGCCTTATAGCAAAATGAGATATAGGTAAGAAAGATTAACTGTGATCCCTACAGACAGGTACTGCAACTTCACCAGGAAAATCTGTAGAGTCCCAAAGCTACTGTTTTCAGTGGTTGCTATGTTATACTGCAACTGTGTTACTGAGCAACAACTCAGAAGCTAGGCTGGCAGGCACACTCAAGCATCTTAAACCAGATTCAGAAAAAGACTGTGAGACTGAACTTCGCCTTTCTATACCTTTTGTTAAAGCAATTCATTATTACAAGCATTCAGGTACAGGATTTAAGGCAAAATTATAAATATTACCTGGAAACTTTAATGACATATTTTGAGAATGGTAAAAAGCAGAAAGCAGATTTCAGGTTCCTCTTGGCTCCAAGGTATAATCTAAAAGCACTTTGAAGTCCCAATATGCAAAAAGCAAATAACAGCATTTTCTGGCTTTCTTGACTTCTTTCCTCCTGCAATACAGCTCAAACTCTAAAGAACAGTACCGGACTGAGCAGTCAGGAACTCTACCTGACCTAGCCAGGGCAGTCCCAACAGGAAGCAGATCTGCAATGAACTTTAGACAATCGCTAATTGATGGGAGGCAAGCTATTAATCAAGCCGAAAGTTAGGAGGGGAAGAAGGAAAGTGAAGAGACAGAAGGAAAGAGAGAGAGAGAGAGACAGGAGGAAAACAAAAAGGGGGAGGAGGGAAAGACTAGAGGAATCATATTTTAAAACGAAGGTTCTTCTAAGGAAGAACCAGAAAGCTGACCAAACTCTTCGAGCGCCCGTGGGAGTACTGCACACGTCCCTGAGGGCGTCCTTACTGCTGCTGCTGTCGGGAAATTCTCAAGCATTCGTTTACACTTTCACTTTCTAGGAACACCACTTGTCCTGATGCCAACGACCACCCCCCACTCTTACTGCTGTCCGTCCTACATCTCTGAACCATGTTCTTCCTTCCACTACACGCACTATAGGAAGGGACAGGGATAGAAATGCACATTTGTCATATTTACAAAACATTGATTCAGGGCTGAAGAGATGGCTCAGTGGTTAAGGCATTTGCCTGCAAAGCCTAAGGACCCGTGTAAAGCCAGACGCACAAAGTGACACATGTGTCTGGAGTTCATTTGCAGTGGCTAGAGGATATGTCATGCCCATTTTCTTCCCCCCTCCCCCTCCCCATCCCCCTCCCCCCCCCTCTCTATATATATATGTGCATATATATACACACACACACATACACATATATACATATCTGCCTCTCTCTCTCAAATAAATAAAATTTTTTTAATTTTTTATTTATTTATTTCACAGCAACACAGAGAGAAAGACAGATAGAGGGAGAGAAAGAGAATGGGCGCGCCAGGGCTTCCAGCCTCTGCAAACGAACTCCAGACGCGTGCGCCCCCTTGTGCATCTGGGTAATGTGGGACCTGGGGAACCGAGCCTTGAATCGGGGTCCTTAGGCTTCACAGGCAAGCGCTTAACCTCTAAGCCATCTCTCCAGCCCCCCAAAAAAAATTTTTTAAAGACATTTACTCAGCAACTTCATGAAAGAAACGAAGGACACCTATGCTCATTAAGACCTGATATCCTAAGCCATCCATGGTGGCACACGCCTTTAATCCCAGCACTCAGGAGGCAGCAATAGGAGGATCACCATAAGTTATAGGCCACCCTGAGAATACAGAGTGAATTCCAGGTCAGCCTGGACTAGACTGAGACCCTACCTCAAAAGAAAAAAAAAAGATCTGATATCCTGCCCTTAAAGAGCTTACAACCTAGTTAGGAAGGTAAGATAAAGAAAAAAGATAAAGTCTAACTATCAAATAAATATGGCTGACAAATAACATACTACTCTCAGACCATGGCAGAATTGAACCTTACAGAAAAGGTGCAATACAAACTTTAAGAAAAGGAAGATATCTAGCCAGGTAACTAGAAAGACTTTAAAATCGATATAGGAAAGAGAAATCATTTGGCATGTTTAAAAGCTACTGAAAAAAAGTCTGGATTTTGAAGGTGGCTTGTCTGTAAAGAACATGAGGTTGGAAAAGCAAGTGAGACCATTTTTTAAGAGATCTGCTTAAGTCAAGGACTACTGGAAGGACTTAAAAAAAAAAACACATACTCCCTAGAAGTACATACAGGTTTTAAACAATATAAGAGAGTACTTACGAACCCTAATATATAAGACATATAAGGGCTAAACACATCTACTTTAGGAAAAGAGATACTATAGGATAAAAAGAATTCTGGCAGGGCTGGAGAGATGGTTCAGCAGGTAAGGAGCTTGCCTGCAGAGCCTAACCACCCGAGTTCAATTCCCCTGGACCCATATAGGGCCAGACGCACAGAGTGTCACATGCATCTGGAGTCCATCTGCAGCAGCTGGAAGCCCTGGCACACCCATTCTCTCTGTCTGTCTCTCTTCTATCACTCTGCTTGCAAATAAATAAAACTATTTTAAAAGAGGGGAAGGCTGGAGAGAAGGCTTAGCAATTAAGGCGCTTGCCAGCAAAGCCAAAGGAACCAGGTTCGATTCCCAAATACTCAAGTAAAGCCAGGTGCACAAGGTGGCACCATAAGTCTGGAGTTTGTTTGCAGTGGCTAGGGGTCCTGGTGAGCCCATTCTCTCTATTTACCTCCCTCACAAACAAATATATAAAATTTAAAAATATACATTTTTTTTTAAATTCTGGGCTGGAGAGATGGCTTAGCGGTTAAGCGCTTGCCTGTGAAGCCTAAGGACCCCAGTTCTAGGCTCAATTCCCCAGAACCCACATTAGCCAGATGCACAAGGGGGCGCACGCATCTGGAGTTCATTTGCAGTGGCTGGAGGCCCCGGTGCGCCCATTCTCCCTCTCCCTCCCCCTCCCTCCCTCCCTCCCTCCCTCCCTCCCTCCCTCCCTCTCCCTCTCTCTCTCTCTCTCTCTCTCTCTTCCTCTCTGCCTCTTTCTCTGTCTGTCGCTGTCAAATAAAGAAATAAATAAAATATAAACAAAAAACATTTTTTAATCTTTTTTTTCATTAAAAATTTAAAGACTTTATTGGTTGAATGAAACTAATGAGATATGGAAAACATATCAACATTATTTACTAGGAATATATATGTAAGTACAATGATTGAGATGGGGAGCGTAAAACGATGGAGAATGGAATTTCAAGGGGGAAAGTGCAGGGGGGAGGGTATGACCATGGGATATTTTTTATAATCATAAAAATTGTAAAAAAAAATGTGTCAAACAGGAGATTGTCCAGCTGCAATCGGAGGGATGCACATAGCAGCTGGCTCTGTGGATGATGTTAATGAAATATCCCTGATAAGCCCATGACTTCTTTTTAAAAATATTTTATTCTTATTTATTTATTTGGCAGAAAGAAAGAGGCAGAGAAAGAAAGAGAGAACGGGTATGCCAGGGCGTCCAACCACTGCAAATGAACTGCGCCACCTTGTACATCTGTTTTACATTGTTCCTGGGGAATTGAACCTGGGTCCTTTGGCTTTGCAGGCAAGCACCTTAACTGCTAAGATATCTCTCCAGCCCCGCTCAGGGGTTTTGAATGCTTAGTCCCCAGCTGGTAGCAATTTGGGAATGTTGAGAGCCTTTGGGCTGTGCCTTGAAGGAGGCGTGTCACTGGGGGTGGACCTTCAGCCCCACTGAGTGTGCAGAGCTAGCTCATGCGGACCTCTTTCTTCCTGCCACTGTGACAAGAGATGAGGCCCAGCTGCCTGTTCTGCCATGTTTCCCCCGCCACGATGAAGCTTTTCCTGGAAATCCTTTCCCCTCATCCGCTGCTTCTAGCCGGTGTTTTGCCGAGAAGTGAGAAGGCCACTGCAACAGACTCTGAGGGTGGAGAAGGGATGCGGGAAACTGGGAGAGGCCAGGAGACATCCTCTTCCAGTGCCCCCCGAAGGAATGCAGCCAGTGGACACCTGGCTGAGGAGAGTCAGCTCCCAATCCCAGCTTGCAAAAGTGAGCCATAAATTCCTATTGAAAATTTGTAATAATTTGTTACAGCAGTTATAGAAAATGCATAACTTATGTAGATGATGTTAGTAGATAAGTACGTAGAGTGGCATAAAAATAAGAAAATGAATAACCACACTGTTGAATTTGTTTTTCTCTTACAAAGTCCACTAAATGAATGTGTCTGTGGTCATGTTGGGGGTGGGGCTAGTGATGCTCAGGGTGAGGTACACTCAAAGGAACGATCCAGAGCACATGAAAATTTAGCTCTCGGCTCAAACATCCTCACATCAAGATGGTGATATTTCTGCAAGTGTGAAAGGGAAAAGTGCCCTGGTGATGTGTGGCTCCTTATTTTGCCTTATCTCTGTGGGCCTTGGGTACATTAACAGCAGCTGGTGTGGCATGAGGGCATGCCATCCCAGAACTGGCTTTGCAGAAGAAACCTAGGCACAGTGCCATTTCTAACAGATGGCCATGTTTGTGTGTTTATCACAGTGAGGTGGGTGCACGTGGCATGTGTGGGTGTGTGTGTGGGGGGGGGGGGTGTCTCATTCTAGCCATCTGTAACAGTTACTTCCTTGTTGCTAGGACAAAAGCACCCAACCAAAAGCAGCTGATGGTGGGAAAGGTTTATTTCCGCTTACAGCTAGGACAGAACATTTCATCCTGACAGGGAAAACGTGGCAAGAACAAACAGCAGAATGTCACATTGTCTGGGAGAAAGCAGTAAGAGTAAGCTAGCTAGCACTGGCAAAATAAGGTCCCAAGACACACCCCACCCCCAGTGATAGACCTTTTCCAAGGCCCCACTCCCCAGGCTCCACAACTTGCCCAAATTGCCACCAACTGGAGACTAAGTCTTCAAACTACATGAGCCTATGGGGAGCCTTCATTCAAACCACCACGCCATCATTAAGTGTGCACTTCAGCAGTGTTAATTTAATGGGCAAGAGTTCCAAGCCATCACCGTTATGTACTTCCAGAATGTTTTCATCATTCCAAACAGAAACCCTACCCATTATGCAATGAATCCTCTGCCCCAGTCCCTGGCAGCCGCCTGTCAGTGTTTTGACACTTTGAAGTATCTCAGAAAGCGAATCATACAGGAGTTGTCCTCTGTGACTGGCTTATTCCACTCAGCCACAGGTCCTCAAGGTCCAGCCCAGTGGTAGCATGTGTGGACGACTGCTCAGTCTCATTCCATAGTTCAAATGTCAGTTGGTTTACCCAGCGAACCATTTGTGGCATTTCTATCTGTTGGATGGTGTGAATAATTCTACTGTGACTACTGGGTTACAAGAGGCAGAGCCTAGTGATTTTTAAAATGTGATTTGTTTATATGTAATATATATGTATATATACATATGTAAGTCTATGTAAAATATAGTATATATTACATAAAAAAATTTAAAAACTTTATTGGTTGAATGAAACTAATGAGGTATGGAAAACCTATCAACATTATTTACTAGGAATATTTTGATGAAGTTCTGCCTAATCTATTTACCATCAAACTCTACAAATGCTATTCTAGTACGTCCTATGCAATCTGTACTTGCAAGTCAACTATGTCAGACCACAGCTAGTGAACAATTTCAGCACCAATAAGTTATTGAAAATGGGACTTTACACCATTAAAAAATATAATGGCTGAGTATTCAAATGTCAAGGTCAAAGTCTAATTTTTGAAAGACACCAAATTCCTGGAAACAAAAACCCTTTTTAATAGTATCTTCACATTACCATTTCAATAGTAGTTGTACTCTGCCTTAAACTGTATGCAGTCTGGGCATATCAAACACATGATATTGAAGCCTAATCCCAACTCTAGCACTATGAAGAAATGACTCAACACTGCACATTAAGAAAGAGCTATTCAGGCTGGAGAGATAGTTTAGTGGTTAAGCGCTTGCCTGTGAAGCCTAAGGACCCCGGTTCAAGGCTCAGTTCCCCAGGTCCCACGTTAGCCAGATGCACAAGGGGGCGCACGCGTCTGGAGTTCGTTTGCAGAGGCTGGAAGCCCTGGCGCGCCCATTCTCTCTCTCTCTCTCTCTCTATCACTCTCAAATAAATAAATAAAAATGAACAAAAAATTATTTAAAAAAAAAGAAAGAGCTATTCCTTCAATAGCAAGTCGATGAAGCAAATGCAGGACAATTTCTACTGAAAAAATTAAATGCCTTATTATTTGTACAGTGCCGAAAATTTACTGCAACTCTAATTTCCTTTTTAACACAATGTCTTTTTTTTAATATACACATTATATGTATTCAGTATTCAAGTAAAATTCCCTAATAGTTAATGACATTTAACAAAATGTGCAAAACTGCAAAACTCATTGTAATAGAATGTGTATTAATCTTAAAAACAGTTTTAATTATCAAAAAAGAAGGCTGATAAGTCATAAATCTTCCTATTCGGAATGCATATCTTCTAAGCTTGAATTCAAACAATCCATAACATAATGCTGACTTCAAATTACTTAAGACATTATCACACAATATGAACCATTCTTGATATATTCTGTCTTGCCAAATTTCTGAGTAACTCATTACTTCAAAATCAGCAAATGGAGAACAGCAAGGGGGTGAGAACTACAATGAAATCGACAAATTTTAGCAATAAAGTTAGGATACGTAAACTTAAAGTTCCACTTCCCATTACTAATAGTTTGATTTCAGGAAGGTTATTTGTTTCACTGTCTCAAATCTGTGTTGATATACACACATAAGTTATGGCATTTAAGAGATCATTTAAAGCCAGGCAAGGTGGCTATAACTAAAGCACAGGAAGGCTGAGGCAGGAGGAGCACAAGGAGCTCAGGCGGCCTGAGCTATATAGTGAATTCCGGGCCAGCGTGGGCTACAGTACAAGACCCTGTCTCTAAAATAAAAAGTAAGAGCCAGGCATGATGGAACACACCTTTAATCCCAGCACTCTTGGGAGGCCGAGGTAGGAGGCCAGCCTGAGGCTGCAAAAATGAGTTCCTGGTTACCCTGGGTTAGAGAGCCTACTTTAAAAAAATAAAATTTAACCTTAAAAGATCATTTAATCCAGAACGGTGGGAGAGGTTTGTGATCCCCAGTCAGAAAGCTGAGACAGAAGAATCATCACTTAAAAGCCAACCTGGGCTACAAAGCTAGATTCTACTCAATGTCCCTCCCCCACACACACACCCACCCCAAAAAAAGGACCTTAAGCAGGGCGCGGTGGGCCTTTAATCCCAGCACTCAGGAGGAGAGGTAGGAGGATTGTCATGAGTTCAAGTCACCCTGAGACTATATGATGAATTCCAGGTCAGCCTTGGCTAGAGCAAAACCCTACTTCAAAAAAGAAAAGTGCTCTGCAAACTTTAATTATCATACAAATTATATCATTAAGGATTCAATGAATGAAGAATGAAGATAGTGCTATCCTAAGGCCTAAAAACTTGTAAATAATGTGTCATAATCTCCCAAATGCTGGATGTAATTAAATCGCTATTTTCCTCTATCTGAGAATATTCCTATAGTCTGTACACTTCATCTAGTTAAAAAAGAAATTATGAAAAAGGAATATATAGCATACTCTGGACTAAATAACCAAAAAGCCACCCAAATCCAGTTGCAACCCTCAGGAGAGTTCTACTGGGTGGCATTTGTGAAAACTGACACATTCTAATAATGCTAAATAAAATATGTTTGAAATGAAAATTGAATACAAAAGGTGCGTAATTAACTTCCTAAAAGTTAAAAGCATGAATTTGGAGAATTCTGAACCCAGATTCTTGGAGGACACGTTTAACTTTGTTCCAGCTGAATATCAGACTTGTTTACAATGATGTTGCTTGGTAACGGATGCACTGCTTTAACAAACCTACTCAGTTTTAGACCTCAAGTCCTTTATGCTGCTAGTATATGATATATACTAGCATAAAGCACTCAGGAGTGCTATTATAAATGCATTCTACATTAAAGATTCAGAAGACGTTTCTCCATATCCTAGACATCTTTGAGATGAAGGAGGCTTCATCCTTACCAAGTACATGAGCAAAGATTTAAATTAAAAAAAAAACAAAAACTTGGGGAGTGGAGTGATGGCTTATCAGTTAAGGGACTTGCCTGGGAAGCTTGAGGAACCCTAGTTCAATTCTCCAGTACCCACGTAAGCCAGATGCCCAAGGTGGTGCATGCATCTTGAGTTCCTTTGCAGTGACTAGAGGCCCTGGCGTGTCCATTCTCATCCTCTCTCTCTCTCAATTAAATAAATAAATATCTTTTTAACTTGGCAAAAGGTATTTTTAAGAGCAAAGCATCCATTTATTCTGATGAAAAGTTGAATAAGCATTCCCATTATTAAGCGCAAAATACACTTAACAATGATTGAGAAGTCACGTCAGCAACATCTGCAGACATCACTGCAAAAGCCGTCTTCAAGAACAAGGAAACTGATTACACGGCTTCTTCACTAACCAAAGTGGAGTGTGCCATCCTTTAAGCCAACCACCACCACCCCCGTGCCGCAGTGCACCACCACCGAGGAGCTTCCTGAGGAGTTTCACGTGGGTTTCACTTAGCGCAGACAGCTGAGAGTCTTCACACGGAAAAATGCACCACCACCAAGATCCCAGGGCAGATGAGTGCTGCGGAGTAGTGCACGACTGGAAAAGAGACCCTCCCTAGAGAGCTAAGGTCACCTACCCAACTCGCACGGGGTCCTGGCGACGCGCGCCCGGCCGAGATCGCGGGGACGTGCGCTCCGGCCGCGCTCGCCAGCCGGGGACGGCTCGGGAGCTCCAAGCTGCGGCGCCCACTCGAGCGCGCCCGCCGAGGCATGGAGGCAGACAGGGGACGCGGTGCCACGGCGGGGGTGTCGTCGGCGCGGTCGGGGCGGCCGCAGGCTCACGGAGGGGGCGCTGGAGGGGCCGAGCGTCCGGGACGCCGGGGGAAACCGGGACACTCCGAGGACCGCGGCGCCAGCGAAAGCCCGGGCTCCTCCTCCTCCTCCTCCTCTTCCTCGGGGCTGTGAGCTCCACCAGGGCGGGACGAGCGGCCCAGCGCGACGCCGGCGATCGCCGCCCGCCGTCCCTGCGCGCGGGCGCGGCGGCTCGGCGCACAGCCCCAGGGGCGCGCCGAGCAGGAAGTCCCGCCCCGCGGTGACGTCACGACGCGCGCCCGCGGCCCGGGACGGTTGAAGAAGGGGAGCCGGCGACCGTTGCGCGGCCCGTGGGCGCCGGATGGCGCTCTGGCTGGGGGACAGCCGCAGCCCCGCCGCCGAGCCCTAGAGAACGGAAAGGCGAACCCCGGCTGCCCGTGTGCAGGAGCCGGTGTCCTGCGCCCCAGCCCCGCGGTCGTCCTGCCGGCTCTGTGCTGAGGCTTGGGTGCTGATCGCCCTCAGCCCCCCTGCGGTCTCCGCGGCTCCCCGACTGCTCCCCGCCTGTCCACAGGGGCGGATCAGGCCTAGGCCCCGGGCCCTGGGAAGGATCCGGCCCTCCTGAACTTCGCTGCTCCCTCAGTGCAGGCCTGGTTCAGGTCGGGGTGACGTTGAGCTCCTTGTCCTGATGCTGTGCCCGAGGACTGGGGAGCCGAGGGTCCTAGCTTCCGACAGTATGGGTAAGAGCTCTGAAAGCTGGCAGAGGAGGAAACAGGCATCCCGCGGAATGCCCCACTCTTGACTTTGCATTTTGTCTTGTTTTGTTTTTTTCGTGGTAGGGGCTCAGTCTAGCCCAGGCTGACCTGGAATTCACTATGGAGACTCGGGCTGGCCTCGAACTCACGGCGATTCTATCACCCTCTGCCTCCCGAATGCTGCTGGGATTAAAGGCGTGCGCCACCACGCCCGGCTTGATGTTGCATTTTGATTTTATCGGGAAGCACAGTTTTCTTTTTACCCGTAAGGTTAATATATTCGGCCTCTGTGATTAGAACGGCAACTGAGATGTTCATCTTTGTTGAAATGAGCAAACGTGGCCTTCAGAAGAATAGGATGTGTTACTGGATGGTATTATGTAAATGAGATATGTGAGGAGACACAACCATGAACAGAATAGAGAATCCAAAAATTTATGATTGTGTGTTTAGTATGAATAACAGTAACACATATTTGCTAAACACATAACTATCATTCTATAGCACTTTCCCAGTTATCTTAAATCCTAGTTCTAAAATATCAGTACAGTTGTCTCTATTTTACAGTTTTCTGAGAGCCAGACAACTCCAGAAGTTGCAGTAATAACCAGTAAGCTATACAAATCATTGGTCAATGAGAAAAAGATCGCTGGATAAATGATTGACTAAAGGGAAACTTCACATCTAATTTCTCATACCAGAGTAAATACTAGAATAAGACTAAAAGAAGAAAAAGTGATAAAAAATAGAAGAAAATCAGTGTCAATTAATTAAGGTTAGAAAGGCCTTTTCCATGTATATGAGGTAGATACCATGAGAGAAAAATAAATGGTAATAGGAGTGTAATCTTACCCCCAAAATTGAAAATAATGCACCAGAAGAAAATATTCCCAATGTATAGAGAACAATATCAATTATAAATTTGAACACCCTATTTAATAAGAAAATGTCAACACAGACGGGAGTGGTGACACACTGCCTGTAACCCCAGAACCTAGAAGGTGGAGCAAGAGTTGAAGGCTAGTCTGCGTTACACAGTAAAACCTTGCCTCAAAAACAGAAACTTACCCATATGAGCTACCTACTCCAAAAGATTATCCAATTGATGAATAAAAAGATGCCCAGCTTCCAAATGGAACTTTTTGTCTGCCAGTATTGATGGAGTAGGAATACAATTGTTCTTGTGCACTACTGGTAAAAAATGACAGCTAATAAAATCATTACCAAAATTTAACATATGCATTAGTCTTTGCCCCAAAAGTCTCACTTCCTAGGAATTTAAGGAAAAGTGATTTTGGCCAGGCACACTGGATCATGCCTATGGATCCCAGCACACTGAGGCCGAGGTAGGAGAATTGCCATAAGTTCAAGGCTAAGCTACAGAGTCCAGGTCAGCCTGGGCTAGAGTAAGACCTACCTCAAAACAAATGAAATTCATAAGGATATCGTTTGCTACCACAGTTTAGAATACATGTGTCTATAAATAACATCACTAGGACATGAGAAAATTACAGGGCGTGCATACAATAGAATACATAAACCATTAAAACAATGCTGCAAATTTCATTTACATATGTTCATAGAATATGTGTTATTTCCTTAGAACAAAAGCAGCATACAAAACAGAATGTACGGCTGGAGAGATGGCTTAGCGGTTAAGGCATTTGCCTGCAAAGCCAAAGGATCTTGGTTCAACTCTCCAGGACCCACGTAAGCCAGATGCACAA
Organism: Jaculus jaculus; assembly: GCF_020740685.1. Lineage (NCBI taxonomy): Eukaryota > Metazoa > Chordata > Mammalia > Rodentia > Dipodidae > Jaculus > Jaculus jaculus. The sequence continues at coordinate 137,679,320 of NC_059107.1, forward strand.
GAGGGTGAATGTATCTGGAGTTCGTTTGCAGTGGCTGAAGTCCCTGGTGTGCCCATTCTGTCTCTCTCACTTTCTCTCTGCCTCTTTCTCTCTCAAATAAGTAAATAAAATATATTTAAAAAAAACAGAATGTACAGAATTTGAATAGAGGTTCTTAAACATATATGAATATGCATATACAAAAAGATCTGGAAGAATGCAAATGATTTTTACCTTTTGGGTTTTTTTTAACCTTTATAAGCTTTTTTTTTTTTATAGGGAACTTTTCGTATTAAAAAGGTTTTACTGTGTTTAAAGATGTGCCAGGCGGGTATGGTGGTGGTGCATGCCTTTAATCCTAGCACTAGGAAGGCTGAGGTAGGAGGATCACTGAGAGTTCAAGGCCACCCTGAGACTCCATAGTGAATTCCAGGGCAGCCTGGCTACAGTGAGACCCTACCTTGGAAGAAAATAAAATAAGGATGTGCCAGAGAAAGGAGAACTAGTTGACTGCAGACCCTAGCATTGTGTGGCCCAGAGATCTGAGCCTTGGCTTTTCCTTTTTCTTTTTTTGCCATAAATTTGATTATATTAGGTTACCTATAATTGAGAACACTAACTCACCACTTAGCTATCCTAATTCCAACTTCTCTTTTTTATTATTTTAAATTGCATTTATTTGTAAGGAGAGAGAGAATAAACACACCAGGGCCACATGTCACTGCAAACAACTCCAGACACTTGTACCACTTTGTGCAGCCGGGTTTACATGGGTACTGAGGAATTGAACCCAGGCCGTCAGGCTTCACAATCAAGCACCGTTAGCAGCTGAGCCATCTCTCCAGCCCAATTCGGACTTTTTTTTTTTTTTTTTTTTTTGGTTTTTCGAGGTAGGGTCTCACTCTAGCCGAGGCTGACCTGGAATTCACTATGGAGTCTCAGGGTGGCCTTGAACTCACATGGACCCTCCTACCTCTGCCTCTTGAGGGCTGGGATTAAAGGCATGCACCACCACGCCCGGCTCTCTCTCTCTCTCTCTTTTCGTTTTTTTGAGGTAGGGTCTTGCTGTAGCTCAGGCTGACCTGGAATTACATTATGTAATCTCAGGGTGGCCTTGAACTCACAGCGATCCTCCTACCTCTGCCTCCCAAGTGCTGGGATTAAAGACGTGTGCCACCACACCTGGCCCAATTCGGACTTTTCTGTATTTGTTCTTACAGTATTTTTCACACTATCCTGATATTCTATCATTCCTCCATTGAATGACCGGTTCCTCTGTGTATTTACACACACACACACACACACACACACACACACACACACACACCCTTCTGTATTCTACATATTTTTTTGTTTCTTAATTCAGTATTTACTATCTACTTTTGTGTATGGAAACATATTTTACCATAGTCCCAATGCTAACAGAATTATATAGATATTAAAGGGGTAATTGAACAGTTTTGTGTTAGAAAGTTAAACAACTTAAATGAGATGGACAACTTTCTTTAAGAAACAAAAATTCAGATAGGAGGACTTAGGATAGAACAGAGGTGTAGAGTACTTGCTTAACATGTGTGAGGCTCTGGGTTCATTCCCCAGCACCACAGGGATGAGGAGGGCGGGGTTACTGCCAGAGGAAAGAAACCCTATGAAAGAAATTGAATTTGGGGTCTGGGGAGATGGCTCAATGGATAAGTGTTTTCCATGCAAGCATGAAAAGCTGGGTCCAGATCCCAAGCATCCACATAAATGCTGGGTGAGTATGGAGACCCACCTGTGTGTAACTCTAGTGCTTGAGAGGCAAACAGTAGATCCCCAGGGCAAGCTGAAAGCTTTGGGTTCAAGTGAGAAACCTGCCTCAATAAGTGAGGGGGAAAAAGAGGAAGACACCTGAGGGTAACCTCTGGCCTCTGCACACACACACACACACACACACACACACACACACACACACAAATAAAAAATAAATCTGAATTAGAAAACAAAAAACTCACAAAGGAAATTCCTGGCCCAGTGAACTGTATCAGCATTTTTTTAATTTTTTTTATTTATTTGAGAGCAACAGACAGAAAGAGGGAGATAGAATGGGCGCGCCAGGGCCTCCAGCCACTGCAAACAAACTCCAGACGCGTGCACCCCCTTGTGCATCTGGCTAAAGTGGGTCCTGGGGAATCAAGCCTCAAACCAGGGTCCTTAGGCTTCACAGGCAAGTGCTTAACTGCTAAACCATCTCTCCAGCCCTGTATCAGTAAATTTTATCACACATTTAAGGAAGATACCACTCCTACTCAGTTTCAGAAAACAACAATAAGAAAGATTTTTAATTAATTTCATGAGCACAGCATAGTCCTAATAAACTTTGTTAACATTTCACAAGAAAATTACAGAGCAATATCCTTAAATGTGAATTTCTAAATTCTTAAGATATGAGCAAACTGAACTTTTATCATATAGAAAAAAATGAGATAATCAACACATTGAACATTATAAAATAAACTGTATATGAGATGATTTAGCCCTACTGTGGTCTAATGTGAGAAGGGATCCGTCGGAGTCAGCCACATGTTGCTGGGATGAACCTCCAGATCAGACACAGTTATGGGAGGAAGGAATTTATTGAAGCTCACAGATCTAGAAGTTCCACAATGGCAGAAAAAGTTGGCCACCTTTCACGGGCCCACAGAGAGAGAAGTAACCACTAGCATAAGCAAGTACACTCAGGGACCCCTTAATGGCAGAAATGAGCACTTTGCCTATCTTTAGATTGACATTCCAGATCTACCCCCACACCTTAGAGCTGACCCTAGGATCAGCCCACAGTAATACCAAGTTACAAGCTGTAATAAAACTCCTGAATCGTTTATGGGACATCCATTCAAACTACTACAGGGTCTCAGCACATTTTTTTAAATTGTTTTATTGACAACTTCCATAATTGTAGACAATATCTCATGGTAATTCCCTCCCTCCTCCTCACTTTGCCCTTTCAAACTCCACTGTCCATCATATCCCCTCCCCCTCTCAATCAGTCTCTCTTTTATTTTTGTTGTTGCTGTTGTTTTTTGTTTTTTCAAGGTAAGGTCTCACTCTGGCACAGGCTGACCTGAAATTCACTATGTAGTCTCAGGGTGGCATCAAACTCACGGTGATCCTCCTACCTCTGCCTCCCAAGTGTTGGGATTAAAGGCGTGCACCACCACACCTGGCTTAGTCACTCTTTTTTTTCTTTTGCTTTTTCAAGGTAGGGTCTCACTCTAGCCCAGGCTGACCTGGAATTCACTATGGTGTCTCAGGGTGGCCTCGAACTCATGGCGATCCTCCTACCTCTGCCTCCCAAGTGCTGGGATTAAAGGTGTGCACCACTACGCCCAGCTCACACTCTTTTATTTTGATGTTATGATCTTTTCCTCCCATTATGGTCTCAGCACATTGAAGACAGGATTATATTCAGTGGATTACATATATGCATATCAACTTTTTAAAAATTTTTATTTATTTGAGAGAGGGAGGCAGATAGTTAATGGGCGTGCCAGGACTTTCAGCCAATGCAAACGACTTCCAGACGCATGTGCCACCTTGTGCATCTGGCTTACGGTGGTCCTGGAGAATTGAACCTGGGTCCTTTAGTTTTGCAGGCAAGTGCTTTAACTGCTAAGCCATCTCTCCAGGCTTCAGCTTTTTTTTTTTTTTTAAACTTTTTAAACAACTGCTTTTTATTCAGGTCTTACAAAGGAGTGGGAAAGGGAGAAAATTGGGAGGTCAGGTAAGTGAGAAGAAGAGAAGTACACCATGTCCAGCCCAAAAGTCCAAGTAGGCCACGTGTAGTCCAGGAGCCCATGTAAAAAAAAAAATGTATAGATAGATTAGATAGATAGATAGATAGATAGATAGATAGATAGATAGATAGATAGATAGATAGATAGATATGAATGAAGGGATTCATTTTCAGCTTTTTAAAAATTGTATCTGGGGGACATGATGGAGCCCTTTGCTATTGCAAATGAACACCAGAAGCTTGAAACATTCTCTTGTGCCTGGTTTTTTGTAGGTGGCTGGGGAATTGAACACCAGGCTAACTTTTGTAAGCAAACACCTTTAACCACAGAACAATCTTCTCAACCTCCCTACTTTCAATTTCTGATGGAGTTTTTGGGACTTAACCCTACCATAGTTGAGAAATATTTGTAAATGGAAACATCCACTTATATCCATGAATTAGAAAATAGAAAATTAAGTCTAATATCAATACTGCCCAAAGCAATCCATGGACACAATGCAATTCCTATTAAAACCCCATTGCTTCTTGGTTGTAGCAATAGAACTCCTTCCTATAAAGTCATATTTAATCTCAAAGGAACTCAGAACAAAGACAATCTTGAAAAGTAAGAACAAACCTGGAGGACTAACATTGCCTGATTTGGAAACATTACAAAGCTACATTAATTGAAACAGTGGTATTGGCATAAAAACAGATATGTACACCATCTTTCTTATAGATGACCCAGCAATTTTTGACACGGATACCAAAACCATTCATCAGATGTATTAATCAGGGTTCTCTTAGAGAGCATATCAGATAGAATGTATACTATAAAGAGAATTCATTTGATTAGTTTATAGCCCAACAATAGCTCTCTACAAGCTAGAGAACCTGGTTCTGCTCAGTCCATGAGACTGGATGCTTCAGCAATCCCAATCTGAAACTGAAGGCTGAGAGGCTTCCCAAAGAGCCGTTGGTCCTCAGCCCATGTTGGAAGGCTGATGGGGTTGAGTCCCAGTGTCCAAGGTAGCAACAGGGTAGGTAGGTGCCTGCATTAGTGAGCAGCATAGGGATCCAGGGAGGCTCTGTTTTCTCTTTCAGTGTCTATATATGCAGTCTCCAACAGAAGGGTTGCCAACTATGGGGGAAGGTCCTCTTCCATCCTTTCTGAAAACATCCTCAGGGACCTGGCCAAGCCCTGTCCTCAATACCTAGTCTTGTCCAGTTGGCAATAGATCATAACCATCACAGTGGACAATGGTCTCTTCACTAAATAGTACTAAAACTAGCTCTTCAAGTATGAAAGAAAACCTGGATCCTTACCTAGCATCATATAAAAAGTTAACACAAAAATGGACCTGGAGGCCAGGTGTAGTGGCACATGCCTTTCCCAACACTCAGTAGGCAGAGATAGGAGGATCACTGTGAGTTTGAGGCCACCCTGACAGTACACAGTCCAGGTCAGCCTGGACTAGAGCAAGAACCTACATCCAAAAAAATGGGGCTGGAGAGATGGCTTGGTGGTTAAGGTGCTTGCTTGCAAAGCCTAAGGACCCAGGTTCGATTCCTCAGTATCCACAAAAGCCAGATGCACAAGGTGGTGCACACATCTGGAGTTTGTTTGCAGTGGCTGGAGGCCATGGCATGCCCATTTTATTTATCTCCCTCTTTTTCATTCTAATGAATAAAAATATTTTTTAAGGCTAATGCAAAAATAGATGAAAGACCTATGTGTAAGAAGTAAAAATTTTAAACTCTTGGGAAAAAAAAACACAGGGCAAAAGCTTCACAGCATTAGATTCAGCAGTTATTTTAGGGGGATGACATCAGAAGCATAGGCAACAAAAGGCACAACAAATTGGACTTGATGACATATTTAAAAAATTCTGTAGGACTGAAGAGATTGTTCAGTGGTTAAAGGCACTGCTTGTAAAGCCTGGTTGTCCAGGCTTAATTCCCCAGTACCTATGTAAAGCCCGATGTACAAACTGTCACATGTACCTGGTGTTCATTTGCAGTGGCAGGAGATCCTGGCATGCCTATTCCAACCCCAGCTGCTACTCCCTCTCTCCCTCCTCTTGCAAATATATGTGTATATACAAACATACATATGGGGGGAGGGTTGCAGTCAGGTTTGTGTTGCTGACAGAAAACACCCTACCAATAGCAGCTTGTGGGGGGGCGTTTGGGCTTACAGACTCAAGGGGAAGCTCCATAATGACAGGGGAAAACAGTGGCATGACCAGAGAAGGACATCACCTGGTGGCCAGCATGAGATGGACAACAACAACAGGGGAGGGTGCAAAACACTGGCAAGAGGAAGCTGGCTATAACCCCCATAAGCCTGCCCCAAACACTACACTGCCTCCAGGAGGATTCAGTTCCAAAATTGCCATCATATGAAGACTTAAGCATTCAGAATACATAATCAGAATCAAACCACCACATTCTGCCCCTGGACCCCATAAACTGATAACCATACAGATATAAAATGTAATGCATTCATCCTTCGTTAAAAGTACCCATAGTTTTTATCAGTCCCAATGATATTCAAACATCACTATAGTCCAAGATCTTTTAATTAAGTTGTAATACCAACCCCCCCACACACACAAAAAAAACCCAGCCAGGCAAGGTGGCAAACACCTTTAATCCCAGCACTTGGGAGGCAGAGGTAGGAGGATTGCTGTGAGTTCGAGGCTACCCTGTGAATTCCAGTTCAGCCTGGGCTAGAGCAAGACCCTACCTCAAAAAAAAAGATCCCAAAAAACCCATAGTAGCACAGAATAAACATTCACACTGTAAAAGGTGGCAGTGGGCATAGCAAAGAAATATTCAACCAATTCAAGTTTTAAAACAGGACAAACATCAAATTCTATAGCTCCAATTTCAACAACTCTAGTCAGTGACACATCTCCAAATCCAATAATTCTAACCAGTGTCAAGTCTCTGGAGTTCCAATTCCACCCCTCCAACTAGGCTACCCACAGTCCAGGAAAACTTCATCAGGTACCAACAGCTCTCCATGGCAGCTATCTATAGTCCTGACATCTCCGTTGTGTCTCACTGAAACCCACGGTTCATCCTCATGGCTCCATTGGGCTCCATGTAGGTCATTCAACAAGCCTGCTTCACCCTGCACAATGCAACCCTGCACAGATCCTCAGGACATGGGCATAACAGCAAGTTTCTCACACAAACTGCTTCTATCCCAGTCCAGGTACAGAGCTTTCTCATCCTCATGAGCCAAACTTCACAGTCCTTAGTTCTTATTGTACTCAGGTCTTTCAACTCTGACCAGAATAGTCCATCACACTGTACTCCAGCACCACAAAACATTTATTAGACCAAGGTTTCAAATTCACCCACATTCCTTCTTCAAATCAGTTCCAAAAGGCCAAAACCACAAAAATCAGGTTTTTAGCAGCAGTAACCCAACTTCGGGTACCAATTTTATTGTTGCAGTCAGATTCACATCGCTGACAGAAAATACCCTATCAACCTATCAATTTGTGGGGAAAAAAGTTGTTTTTGGTTTTGTTTTGTTTTGTTTTGTTTTTTTCTGGCTCATAGACTCAAGGGGAAGTCCCATAATGGCAGAGAAAACAATGACAAGAGCAGAAGGTGGACATCACCTCTTGGCCAGCATAAGATGGACAACAGCAACAGTAGAGTGTGCCAAACACTGGCAAGAGGAAGCTGGCTATAACACCAATTAGCCAATCCCTAACAATACACTGCCTCCAGGAGGATTTAATTCCAAAATTGCTATCAGCTGGGGACATAAGCATTCAGAACATGTAAGTTTATGGGGGACACCTGAATCAAACGATCACAGGGGTGAGCAATTTCAGGCTCACTGATAAATTGTAAGCCAAAATGCAAAGTGGACCTAGGCATATCATTTCTTCCTCCCTCCCTCCTCCTTTTGCTGTTTTGAGATAGGGTCTTTCACTAGCCCAAGGTGACTTGGAACTCACTCTGTAGCTCAGACTGGCCTTGAACTCATGGTGATTCTCATAACAGAGCCTCCTGAATGCTAGGATCAAAGGCATATGCCACTAGGCCCCAGCTATTTATTTAAATATATTTTAACATATATAGTTTCATCCTTTTTTATTTAATTATTAAAGGCAGAGGGAGAGGGAGAGAATGGGCATGCCAGGGCCTCTAGTCACTGCAAATGAACTCCAGACATATGCACCACAATGTGCATCTGGCTTACATGGGACCTGGAGAATATAACCTGGGTCCTTATGCTTCATAGGCAAACACCTTAACTGCTAAGCCATTTCTCCAGCCCATACATTTTTTTTTAATAAAAAAATTGTGTATCAACAGAGTAAAAAGTGCCCCATAGAATGGGAGAGATTAATAGTAAATTGTGTATCTAATAATATATGTAAAATATATAGAGAACTGTACCTTGATAAAAGAGGAAAGTGATACAATTAATAAGATGGTCCCAACACTTGGGAGGTAGAAAAGGAGGATCAGAAATTCCAGGTCATCTTCAGCTACATAATGAGTTGGAGATCAACCTAGATAGATACTTATAATCCCAGAATTTGAGAGACAGATATAGAAGGATGATAACTTTGAGGCCACATAATGAGACTCTGTATCAAAACAAAATAAAAGTCTAGAATTGGCATTTTTCCAAAGAAGATGGCCAATGAAAACATGAAAAGCCACTCAGTACCACCAATCACTAAGGAAATACAGACCCAAACTGCAATACCACCGTACACTCAGAATGTTATCACCACTGCCACTAACACACACACACACACACATACACACACACACACACACACACACACACACACACACACACAAAGAGAGAGCAGGAAATGGATGGGGCTGGGGAGATAGCTCAATGGGTAAGACCATGTGGTGAGTAAGAATGAGGACCTGAGTTTGAGCCCCAGCACCATGTAAAAGAGTCATTTTCTTCAGTGCCTATAGCCACTGGCAAGTTGCTCATGCTATGGTAAATAATCCCTTGCCCATGTTCACACAAGCAATGCTAATATATTAACTTAGCTATGTCTCTCTCACCCACACAAGGAAATAAAAAAGACATCAAAGTAGAAAAGAGAATAGTTGGGAAGAAGAGGGGATCAATAAAAGGAGGATGGAGAGAGGAACAAAATAAGGTAATGAAGGGATTTATGTTCAAGATGCATTATACCCATGTTTTAAAATTGTCAAACATTCCAATATGGCCACACAAGCCTGCAGCCTCAGCACTCAAGGGGATGGAGACAGGAGAAACACTGAGGCTCCCTGGTTGACTAATCTAAATGAAATGGGGGGCTGGTTCTGGGCTCAGTGAGAGACTCTGTCTCTGGGAAATACAACAGAATATGATAGGACACCTGATGTCTTCCTTGACCTCTGGATTCATGCACATAGGGCATGCACATCACTATACCTAGACATCATACACCACATGCACTCACAGGACAACCCAGGAAATGACACATGTGAGTGAGGATGTAGAGAAATTGAAACCCTCGTTCATTGCTGATGGGAATGTAAAATGGTACAACCACTATAGAAAATAGTATGATGGTTCCTCAAAATGCAGAAATTGGAATTAGCATATGATCCACTAATTTCATTGGTGAGTATATATTCTAGACAACTGGAAGCAGTTTTTTGAAAGAAACTAACCTGTGTTCATAACATCATTCAAAAGGGCTAAAACATGGAAACAACCCAAGAGTCTGTCTACAGATGAATAAATAAGAGAAATGTGTCATGTATATATGTGGTGGTTTGAGTCAGATGTCTGCCATAAACTTGTATGTTTTAAATGCTTGGTCTCCAGCTGGTGGCAATGTGGGAATAGAGCCTTGGAGGCGTGCTTCTGGGGATGGGCCTAGGGATATTGTAGCCAGCCACACCTTGCCAGAGTTCAACTGTTGCTGCTGTCATCCACCTGCCCTGGAAGAGGTGATGTGCAGCCTCTGCTCATGCCATGCTTTTCCCCACCATTGTGAAACTTCCCCTGAAGACTGTAAGCCAAAATTAAAACCTTTTCTCAGTCTGGAGAGATGGCTTAAAAGGTTAAAGCACTTGCCTGCAAAGCCAAAGGACCCAGGTTCAACTCCCCAAGACCCACGTAAGCCAGATGCACAAGGGGCGCATGCATCTGGAGTTTGTCTGCAGTGGCTGAAGGTCTTGATGTGCCCATTCTCGTTCTGTCTCTCTACCTGCCTATTTCTGTATCTCTCTCAAATAAAAAAATAAATAAAAATAACCTCCCAGCAGCTGCTTTTGGGTGGGTATTTTGTCCCAGCAATATGAAGGTAATTACAACAACATACAATGGAACACTGTTTACTTTTACAAAGGGAGAAAATTCTGCCGTATGTTACAACATGGATGGAACATGAGGATATTATGCTATCGCTACAATTGATAGTATATGATTCCACTTATATGAGGTACTTACAGTAGTGAAATCATAGAGATATAATGGTAGTTGTCAGAGTGAGGGGACGGGACAAACCAGAGGTTATTGCTCCATGGGTATAAAATATCAGCTTCACCAGGCATGGTGGCACACAACTTTAACCCCAGTACTCGGGAGGTAAAGGTAGGAGGACTGCAGTGAGTTCAAGACCAGCCTGGGACTACATAGTGTGTTTCAGGTCAGCCTGTGCTAGAGTGAGCCCCTACCTCAAAAAAAAAAAAAAAAAAAAAAAAAAAGAAAAAAAAACCTTTATGCTTTGCAGAATGAAGATATTTGTAGATTGATGATGGTTATGGTCATGCCACATTATAAATGTATTTAATACTTTTGAATTGCACATTTAAAAATGACTAAGGGGCAGCTTTACCATAATAAAGCAATTATGGGAGAAGTGCATAATATCTTTCATCACCAAGAGAATGCAAACTTAAACTATGCATTGCACCTCACACACTCCAGGAAGCCAAAATGAAAGTCTTACAGCTCAAATATCTGTGAAGATACAACACAGCTGGGCTTCATGCATTGGATGCAAATGTGAAATATTGTGGGAAGCTATTAAACATCCACCTACCTTATCCACAATCCATTAATCTCAGTTCCCCAAGAGAAATTAAAGTTCAAATTCACAAGAAAATGCTAAATGTTTAGAGAGACCTTATAATAGCAAAAAGTATACTAAGTATACGTCAACAGAAACACAGATAAAATATGAAACTTATTACTTATTCATACAATAGATTGCAATTCAGCAATAAGATGGAACGAGCTGCCAATATGCCTGACAATATAAATGCATCTCACAAATATTTTGGTGAACAGAAGAGGCTGGGCAAGGACTTTTTAGAGAAACTCCAAGAAAGACAAAGGTAGGGTTTCAGAAGTCCCGGAGTGATTATAAGAGACAGGAAATATGACACAGAAAGCCCAAAAGCACATAATGATGAAAACGTTCTATTGTTTCGAGTGGTAGTTATAGAAAATAACACTGTTCTCAAACCTCACAAATTGAATAGGTAGGATATGCAATTTATATTAACTATACCACAATGAACACTGTATGCATACATATGTATATGCATATATATGGAAAAGTGCTAATTCAAATTATACCTTTCTAGTCACTGAAATACTAAAGACTGCTGGCAATGTCACTCCCTAATATCAAGATACCCAAGAAGTCTGACTAGTAATCAGAAAGTTGCTTGTTACACCCACTGTTAGAGAAGGGGGAAGTCCAGTGAGCCCTCAGTACCCGTGGGTCTACATCCACGAATCCAGCCAGCGGTGAGATGGAAAATATGCATCTACAAACATTGCATCTGATGAAAGCAGATGTGGGAGTTATTTGAGGGGAAGAAGGAAACAGCAAAGCACAAGTAGTGGTATTGGGGAGGGCAATGAGGTAGGGAACAAATAAGAAAATATACACACCCACACATGTGTGTATGTGTGTGTGTGAGAGAGAGAGAATGCTGTAATGAAAGCCATTATTTTGTGTGCTAAGGTAAAACTTTAATTAAAAATTCACAAGATGAATATAAGAGCAGTATACCAATCACTGGTCTTAAAAATGTACTACAGCAAGCCGGGCGTGGTGGTATATGCCTTTAATCCTAGCACTCAGGAGGCTGAGGTAAGAGGATCACCATGAGTTTGAGGCCACCTTGAAACTATACAGTGAATTCCAGGTCAGCCTGGGCTAGAACAAGACCTTACCTCAAAAAAAGTGAAGTACAACATAAAAGAAAATTAATATTTTAAGCCAGGCACGGTGGAGCATACCTTTAATCCCAGCACATGGGAGGCAGAGATGGGAGGATTGCCTTAAATTTGAGGCCACCCTGAGACTACATAGTGAATTCCAGGCCAGCCTGGGTTAGAGTGAAAACCTACCTTGAAAACCAAACAAACATGATAATTTAAAAATATTTGCAGGGGCTGAAGAGATGGCTTAGCAGTTAAGTGCTTGTCTGTGAAGCCTAAGGACCCCACTTTGAGACCCCATTCCCCAGGACCCACGTTAGCCAGATGCACAAGAGGGTGCACACGTCTGCAGTTCTGTTTTCAGTGGATGGAGGCCCTGGCACACCCATTCTCTCTCTCTATCTGCCTCTTTCTCTCTCTGTTGCTCTCAAATAAGTAAATAATGATTTGCAAATTTATGTAAGAAATATTTGCAGACAGCGTATAGGAGCGCCAGATTCATGCAGCATGCCGTGCACCTGGTTTTGTGTGGGTGCTGGGGAATTGAACTGGAAGCATCAGGCTTTGCACGCAAGGACCTTTATCCACTGAGCCATCTCCCCCTCCCCCAAGAGTTATTTTGATATTTAAAAGTATGATTTTACTTAACGCACAGACTTCCTTTCTTAAATTTTTTTTGTTTATTTATATTTATTTATTTGAAAGGGAGAGAGAGAGAAAGAGGCAGATAGAGAGACAGAGAATGGGCGGGCCAGGGCTTCCAGCCTCTGCAAACGAACTCCAGACGCGTGCGCCCCCTTGTGCATCTGGCTAACGTGGGACCTGGGGAACCGAGCCTCGAACTGGGGTCCTTAGGCTTCACAGGCAAGCGCTTAACCGCTAAGCCATCTCTCCAGCCCAGACTTCCTTTCTTGATATTCCCTAATTACATAGCATTTATAGTGTAGTACATCTTAAGTGTGCCAGCTTTTTGTCAGTATAACAAATATTTGAGATGATCAACCTAGAAAGAGGCAAAGTTTTTCTTTGCGAACTATTTCAGAGGCTTTAATCTATTATTGGTGAATCCATCACTTTGGGGCTTGTGGCGAGGCAGCACATCATGGCAGGGAAGGCATGGTAGACAGAATTGGTCAAACTCATGGCTGGGAAGTGCAGGAGGAATAGGAAGGGGAGGGCCAGAGTCCCCCAGTTTTCTTCAAAGGCATGCCCTCAATGGCCTAAAGACCTCCTACTAGGCCCTACATCTTAATGATTCTACCACCTCCCAATAGAACCTCAACAAGAAGCAAACCCATACCACACGAATGTAGTGGGGGGGAGGGGCATTTAAGATCCAAACTATAGCAGAGATAATATACGTATGATTTACAAGTATACAGGGGAATATTTATATGACATATACCAATATGCCATTTTAGGGACTTGAGCATCCGTAGATTTGGATCCAAAGGATCCTGGAACCAATGTCTCATAGCGGTGGACAGTGTATGAACCTCCAGAATAAATTCACACTTCAGGAACAACTGAGTGCTCAAGGGGCTGGGGAGATGCCTCTGTGGTTAAAGGTACTTGCTTACAAAGCCTGCCAGCCCAGGTTCAACTTGCCAGCCACCCTGCAAAGCCAGATGGCATTCATTGTAATGTCAGAAGGCCCTGGCACACCCATACACACACACACACACACACACACACACACACACACACACACACACTTTAAAAATGAGTGATGGGGCTGGAGAAATAGCTTAGCGGTTAAGGCATTTGTCTGCAAAGCCAAAGGACCTCCATTCAATTCCCCAGGACCCACGTAAGACAGAGGCACAAGGTGGTGCATGCATCTGGAGTTTGTTTGAAGTGGCTGAAGGCCCTGGCGCACCCACTCTCTCTCTCTCCCTATGTCTTTCTCTCTCTCTCAAATAAATAATAATTATAATCATAATAATTTTAGAAATGAATGACAAACTATAATAACACTATCACAGCTCATTAAAAAATAATTACTGTAAGATCAGAGTCTTCAGGATTACCAGTCTAATGAGGTTCACATTACTGAGACATGGAATAATGGTGTTTTAGGAAACTTTGTTTTTACAAGTTTAAATTTTAATACATATTTATTTATTTAATTTAGTATTTATTTGAGAAAGAAAGAGAATGGGTGTGCCAGGGCATCCAGCTACTGCAAACAAACTACAGGGCATGCCCTACCTTGTGAATTTGGCTTTGCGTGGGTACTGGTGAATTGAACCTGGGTCCTTTGCTTTGCAGGCAAGCACCTTAATGGGTAAGCCATCTCTCCAGCCATATGAGTTTATTTTATTATTATTATTATTTTTTTTTTTTGGTTTTTCGAAGTAGGGTCTCAACTCTAGCCCAGGCTGACCTAGAATTCACTCTGGAGTCTCAGGATGGCCTCAAACTCACGGCGATCCTCCTACCTCTGCCTCCCAAGTGCTGGAATTAAAGACATGAGCCACCACGCCTGGCCTGAGTTTAAATTTTAAGTGAGGAAAAGTAAGAACATTTGGACTATTTGAGCAAAAATATGTTTTTCACATTTAATAGTTTATTTCCAGAGCCAGAAATAATGTAGGAGGCCTGACCTTATGCTTCAGAATGTCAAGGAGAAAAACTTACATGTCACATGGCTCATGGCAGATGAAACTATTTTTGTCTTTAAATGTAACCTCATTGCTTCTCTTTTCTTTATTCTCTTTCATCATCTTACCTTTCCTTTAAGTTCTCATTCTTGCTTTTCTCTCTTTTTCTCTTCCCTAGACCAGATTTCCCAACTCAGGAAGCATTTCAAGTGCTTCACTCCTGTGTTTCCTCACGCAATCTTAATTTTCATGAACTATACCACTGATATACTAAATACCTGGCTCCGTACTAGGGCTCTTTGAAAGGCCATGGGTCATTATAATATCTAAGAGGTTTTTGTCCCACGAAACCCAACATTTATCTCCTTGCAGGTCATATTCTCCCATGAGTTCTAGGTAATGAGTTCTTGGGAGGAAGGATCATGTCCTATTTACTTTGGTAAGCCCTATGCTGCTTACTAAAATTCTATATAGTAGTTAATCAAATATATTATTAAGTGAATACTTAATGATAAGTGCTGCAAACATATCAAACAATTGAAAAGCAACTAAAATTCTTTGTTCTTAGACAATGCTACCTACTCTTTTTTTATTTTTTATTTTTTAATTTAATTTATTAGTTTTCTTTTCAGCAAATACAGGCAGTTTGGTACCATTGTTTAGGCTCATCTATGATCTACCCCCTCCCATTGGCCCCTCCTTGTTGATGTAAATGGGTCGTGCATCGTGGAGTTAGCCCACAGTTATTGGTATGATAAATGTCTCTGCAAATCATGACCCAACATGTGACTCTGACATTCTTTCCGCCCCCTCTTCCGCAAAATTTCCCTAAGCCATGTTGGGTTCATTTTTGGTCTGCTTCAGTGCTGAGGTGTTGGGGGCCTCTGAGGCTCTGGCTCTCTGATTTGGTAGGAGTTGATTTTTCTCTGCGTTGGTCTCCTTCCCCTTTGTGCTGGTATCCGGTTCACAGGAAAACATCACCCTTGCTTGTTTTGCCAATTGTCCTTAGTTTCAGTTGGGCCCCTTTTGAGGTATGTTGGGGCAGCTCTCTCCTTAGGCTCTGCATCTATCTTTCTTTCCCTGGTATCTGGAGTGCAGCTAGGCGGTTGCCATCTTGGCCGGAAGTCAATGCTACCTACACTTGAGGACTTCATAGTATTTCCACTTTCAAAGAATGTCATCCTGAGTCTATGCTGTGCTATGGAAGGAGCTTGGAAAAGACTCTCACAATAAAAGCTTATTTACAGGCAAGTTCCATGGGTAGATTATACACATAGATAGCTAACTGTCCACAATATACTAGGGATTTTTTTTCTTTCTAATTTAACATTCAAGATATGTTTGCTTCCTAGAATTTTCCTCCAAATTCTGAGGCGATACCAGCCTCTTTGATACTTAGAAACTGCCATCTAAATCTATCAGTTTCAAGTGAGGCTTTATAAATAGGGGTTGAATAACGAAAGATTGGAATAAAGAAAAGAGAGGAAGTGAACCAAGTTCATTTTTTTTTTTTCAAGGTAGGGTCTCACTCTAGTCCAGGCTGACCTGGAATTCACTATGTAGTCTCAGGGTGGCCTTGAACTCCCAGCGATCCTCCTACCTCTGCCTCCGGAGTGCTGGGATTAAAGGTGTGTACCACCACGCCGGGCTCTTTTTTTTTTTTTTTATCTTCCTCTCTGATCTTGATGATCATGCCCTGAGTTTTTCTCCAAAGAAGCATGTTAGAAGTCTTAGAAGATAATGCTTCCAGACTGAGAGACAGGTACTGGTCAACATTTTTGGGAGAGTCTAAGAACACTAGACATCCCCAAACACATGGGACTTTATTCAGTTTGGTTTCTGAGTGAAGCAGACGAGAATTAGACAGGGGAAATGGGGATTAAGGGAAAGGGGAGAAGAAGTAGGCCAGGAGAGCCATCAGACTGTTGCAGACCCCAATACTCATATCATGAAAAGGGAAAGGAGGACTCGCGAGGAAGAGCTTTAGGCTGTAGCATAGCATGGAGAAAGCTTAGCCATGCTAATAAGGAGTCTCAGACAAAAAACAAAAATTGATCATGGGGTGGGATATGGTCACAGTTTAGACAGACAGGACCTATTCTAACACCGCTGCTGAGCATGGCTGTCATTGGTGTGGAGCAGTCCACGGAGGTGAGGATTTGCAGCATGAACACTGTGGTGAATCGCCAATCTACATTGGAGACTTCTCTCAATAGATAGCTAATAGTAGACACACACACAAAGATAATACAAACAGGAATAACAGATATGTGCCAAGGCGACTTGTGTTTTCCCTTTTTATCTATCTTTTTGTTAGCAGGTTAAAATTGAGTATAGAGCCGGGTGTCTATACTCATGCCTTTAATCCCAGCACTCGGGAGGCAGAGGTAGGAGGATCGCCATGAGTTCGAGGCTACCCTGAGACTACATAGCTAGAGTGAGACCTTACCTCAAAAAAAACAAAAAACAAAAAAAGAGTATAGAGTAAGAAGTTTTAAGAGATGGGACTTGGGAGTGGAGGATGAGGAAGTTTTCTGGGCAGCATGAATGCCCACATTTCAGATTGAGTTAGGGTTTTTTTCTTCTTTTGACCTCAGAAGCCATTTTGAAACTTGGGAGGAAACTTTGCATCTTTCAAGTCTGGTTTATGGTTATCAGGAGGGGGACACATTGGAATTTATAGACTATCTTTTGTTTATTTTTATTTATTTGAAAGTGACAGACAGAGAGAGAAAGAGGCAGAGAGAGAGAGAGAGAGAATGGGTGTGCCAGGGCCTCCAGACACTGCAAAGGAACTCCAGACGTGTGCACCCCCTTATGCATCTGGCTAACGTGGGTCCTGGGGACATGAGCCTTGAACCCGTGTCCTTAGGCTTCACAGGCAAACGCTTAACCACTAAGCCATCTCTCCAGCCCATTACAGACTATCTTAACCTACAGTAGCAATAATCATAGCTCCACCTCTGTGGTATTTTGTTCAGACTTTGGGGATCACACCTCATTGTCAATTAGCTTATATTCAGTTTTAGCATTACAGCTAAGAGTCTAACACCCTTTGTCGAGATAGAGACTAAGAACTTTTCATATGTTTTCTGTTAAAAAAAAATTCTTCACATTACTATTAAGAAATGCTTTGAAGAAACTGGGCATGGAGGCACACACCAGAACTCGGGATGCCAAGGTAGAAGGATCGCCATGAGTTCAAGGCCACCCTGAGACTACACAGTGAATTCCAAGTCAGCCTGAGCTAGAGTGAGACCCTGCCTCGAACAGCAAAAACAAAACAAAGCAAACAAAAAAGGAAATAAATGTTTTGGAGAGATGGCTTAGAGTTTAAGGCACTTGCCTGTGAAGCCTAACAATCCAGGTTCCACTCCCCAAGACCCACGTAAGCCAGATGCACAAGGTAGCACATGGCCTCCAACTCATGGTGATCCTCCTACCTTTGCCTCCCAAGGGCTGGGATTAAAAGTGTGTGCCACTACACCCAGCCTGAACCATTCTAGGTTTGTTTTGTTTTGTTTTGTTTTGTTTTGTTTTTTGCAAGGTAGGGTCTTACTCTAGCCCAGGCTGATCTGGAATTCACTATGTAGTCTCAGGGTGGCCTCGAACTCACAGCAATCCTCCTGCCTCCCGAGTGCTTGGATTAAAGGTGTGCACCACCACGCCTGACTGAACCATTCTATTTTTAACTGTTACTGGAGTCATTTTATCCAGAGATTCCTTATTTGGTTCCTTCATTTTCATCACTTGCTTCATCTTCTTCATAAGTATCATTTTATTTATTTATTTATTTGAGAGAGAGAGAGAGAAAAAATGGATATGCCAGGTCCTCTAGCCACTGCAAATGAACTCCAGATGCATGCACCACCTTATGAATCTGGCTTTATGTGGCTACTGGGGAATCAAACCCTGATCCTTAGGCTTTGCAGGCAAGTGCCTTAATCATGGAGCCATCTCTCCAGTACCCTCATAAGTATCATTTCTTGATATTTCAGTTATTTACACATTTATATCTCTATTTTATATCTCCTTTGATCCCACTTTTCCTGTCATTCCAGAAGGTGCTTCTTAAATCACCAAGCTATGGAAACAGCTCCTGTACAGTTCCTTTGGGCCTTCTCTCTGTGGAAAAACTCAGTTGGAGGAAACTCCAGGTCTTGTCACTCAGTTGGTCTCAGGACTGCAACTGTTACCGTTCACATCATTTGCCCATGTCAGATTCCCTTTTTCTTTAGCTGCTTCCATAGATTTTAATGGATTACCTTTGTATGATTAGTAATGAATATTTTCTGGTAATCATACACATTTCACTCTGGGATTGTTGGGCATGTCTTTCCTCAGTCGCACCTTAGAACCAAGAAGTTTGCACATGGATTACATATTGTCTGTATGTGTTTTTTACTGCTCAGTGTATGAAAGTAGCACTTTTATTTCCTGTTGATCTATTTCAGTCACCCTCCCCCCCACTAAGAAAGGAGCTCTTGCTGAGTATGGTGGTGTATGCCTTTAATCCTAGCACTTGGGAAGCAGAAATAAGATTTCTGTGAGCTCAAGACCAGGCTTGGACCATAGAGTGAGTTGCAGGTCATCTTGGCCTGGAGTGAGACCATGCCTTGAACAAAACACTCCTGAAAGAGATTAGATAGATGATAGATAGATAGATAGATAGATAGATAGATAGATAGATAGATAGATAGATAGATAGATGTTAAATAGATAGCTCTTTGCCTGCTGGTGCCTGAACACAGATTCCAAGAAGTAGCCATAGTTTGTAATTTCATGGGATCCCTTATTATGTCTCCAGACAAAAATATATCTTCTTTGGAGACCAGGAATTCTTTCCCCTCACCACCCCCTCCACCATCCATGATGGGAGGCTGATGGGTCCAATATTGTACAGGACTTGTGCAGGTAATGACATCCACTATGTGGTCATGGATGCAACAGTCACTTCTCATCACAAAGGCAGCATTCCAAAGCAATCCTCTTCACCCAATGTCTCTCACATTCTTTCTTTCTTTATAATTTTATTATTGACAACTTCCATAATTATAGACAGTAAACCATAATAATCACCTCCCCCCACTTTCCCATTCACAACTCCACTTTCCATCATATCCCTTCCCCCTCTCAATCAGTTTATCTTTTATTTTGATGTCATCATCTTTTCCTCCTAATGTACTGGTCTTGTGTAGGTAGTGCTAGGCACTGTGAGGTCATGGATATCCAGGCCGCTTTGTGTCTGGAAGATTGTGTTGTCAGAAATACTACCCTTCCTTTGGCTCTTACATTCTTCCCACTGCCTCTTCCGCAATGGACCCTGAGCCTTAAAGATGTGATAGAAATGTTTCAGTGCTGAGCACTCCTCTGTCACTTCTCAGTACTATGGTGTCTCTTGAGTCATCCCAGAGGTCACTGCCATCTAAAAAGAGAAGGTTCTCTAACCAAAAGTGAGAGTAGCATTAATATACGGGTATGAACATTAAGATACGTGCTTACCAGGCAGTTTGGTGAGCATAATATAAGTATATAGCCAGATACCAGCAGGAGTTACACCCCTAGGGCTCATGTCTTCCCCCATCATAGATTTGCAGTATCAGGCATGTGTTCCCTCCCATGGAGTGGGTCTCCAGTCTAATTAGAGGGCGGTTGGTTCCCCATAACAGACATACCACTATTGCACCCATTGGCTCCTTTGGCCTGGCTGGCCTATCTTACACGCTTTACCTCCTCTTCTGTCATGTGCCCTGAGCCTTGGAGGATGCACAGAAGTAAGACCTTTAGTATGCATTCAACAGTCACTTATTCTCAGCATTTTGATGAGTTTTGAGACTCCTCAGTAACCACCGAGGACAGCAAAAAATGCTC
Organism: Jaculus jaculus; assembly: GCF_020740685.1. Classification (NCBI taxonomy): domain Eukaryota; kingdom Metazoa; phylum Chordata; class Mammalia; order Rodentia; family Dipodidae; genus Jaculus; species Jaculus jaculus. Next base: position 137,699,724 of record NC_059107.1, read on the forward strand.
TCTAACCAAAGGTAAGACTAACACTAATCTATGAACATAAACACAAATATTTAGAGGGAAATTTGATGAGCACAACATATCCACTTAGTCAAACAACAATAGTAGTTTCCCCACTCAGGCTTTTGACCTTCTGAGCCACAGGCTTTTGACTAGGGTTTCAGTACCAGCCATGAATTCCTTTCCATGGAGCTGGCCTCAAATCTAATCAGAGTGCAGTTGAATAGCTCCCCCAAAAATCTTGCCATTATTTCACAAGTGGGCACATCTTAGGTACCCAGAATGTCTAACCCTGCAAAGACCAGTGTTATGGGAACAGGAGAAACAACGTCCTCTAACCAGCTAGTGGGGTTGGCGTCAGGTGGAGCCACTGCTGATCCTTCTGTTTTCTTCCTAGTGGGGAAAATGCACCAGAGGTCTCTGATCTAGTGTACATACAGCTTCCTAGAAGATGGCACCTCATCCTTGTAAAACACTGCTTCTGAACCTTCAGTGGGCTGTGTACTGTTCCACCAAGCTCATTACTCTGTATTATATGCCCAGATCACACTTCACCTTTTTACTGTGGAGTTCCCAATTTGGGTGCTACAATGAGTTGGATACCATGCTGTGGATCAGGCTTCTTTAAGCTCCTAGGTGATTTTATAGGCTAAGATTTTATATGCAAAGAGGCAAGCCCATACCCAGAATAAGTATTCCATAAAGATGATCCACTGGCCACTTCACATTGCCACATCGGGGATGTAGTATAGGTATCCATGGTTAGCAAGCTGGCTCTTCAGAAACAGAAGTAGGTATGGATTGGAGGACTCCTGTTTGTTGGTTCATGTGATCCTCTTTCTTCGCAAATATGACCGTGCTATCCATCATATGCACTGTGCCAATTCTAGAGTGAGCTATGACAAATGCTTAACGTCATCTGGTAGATTCCTTGGTCTGTGTCATTTTTCTGTCCTTTTTCATGCCAGTGCTTTCTGGTCAGAATGCACACTGATAGTCACAAAGCAAGGCAGGCACCTCCAGAGACAGCCTCTTGCATTAATACACCTTCCTAGTGTCATTTCTTTTTGGCTAAAGCCTTATAGTTCAGGCTAAGCCATCCAGAAAGGCATTTCTGTCCACCACTGTAATCTTTAACATGTGTGCTCTATGAATTGGAGCCAAGTATGCCCCAAAATGTGCCTACTATCTTTCATTTTATTTTAGTTTTTGAGAAAGAGAGCGGGTGCATGCCAGGACCTTCAGCCTGCTGCAAAGGAACTCCAGACTCATGCGCCCCCTTGCGCACATGTGCAACATTACATGCTTGCATCAGGATGCATCTGGCTATGTGGGACCTGCAGATTTGAACGTGAGTTCTTAGGCTTTGCAGGCAAGCGCCTTAACTGTTAAGCCATCTCTCCAGCCCTGTCTTTTATTTTTAAATCATGACTGCAAACTGAGCATGCTTAAGGAGTGGGCCTACTCCTATATGAGTATGCACAGGACCCCCAAATAAGGTCCCTGTGCTCCCCTTGAGAGAGGACTGCTTTGTAAATAGCTCATGCTCTCTGCTGCAGTCAGGTTCACATTGCTGGGAGAAATCACCTGACCGAGAGCAGCTTGTGTGGGGGGAGAAAAGAAGCTTATTTTGGGTTACAGCCTCGAGGGGGAAGCTCCACAATGGCAGAGGAAAACAATGGCATGAGCAGAGGGTGGACATCACCCCCTGACCCACATAAGGTGGACAACAGGAACAGGAGATGTGTCACACACTGGCAAGGGGACACTGGCTATAACACCCATAAGCCTGACCCCAATAATACACTCCCTCCACAAGGCATTAACTCCCAAATCTCCATCGGCTGGGAACCTAGCATTCAGAACACCCAAGTTTACGGGAGACACCCGAATCAAGCCACCACCCTCTCCTTGCCTGCTGCAGGTAATTAAGTCTTTCTCCACTCCTCTATGTCTTGGCTTTGCTTAGCTTAGCTTTGTAATTACCAATATATGGACCCATTGTGTTCAGCTGCCACCTGACACAAAACTTCACCCTCGGTGCCCATTCTCATAGCTCTGTCCTCCTACCTCTTTCCTCTGCTTTACTATCTTGACTCTTCTCCTTCAGGATACTGACCAGCTGACCAGGTCATTGACATTATCCAGAAAACTGACACCTTCTCACTACAGGCTATTTTACCCACTTAATACACATAAGTGAATGGACAGTTATATGGCTGGAAGACTTGCTCATTCGGGGGATTTTCTCTCTTATTGCCTTTCCCCCCCACCCCCGAGGTAGGGTTTCATTGTAACCCAGGCTGACCTGGAATTCGCTGTTTAGTCTCAGGGTGGTCTGGAACTCAGAGCGATCCTTCTTCCTCTGCCTCCTGAGTGCTGGGATTAAAGGCATGCGCCACCACGCCCAGCTCTTACTGCTTTTTAAAACCACATTTGAATATCTTTCCCATCCATATGACAGGCCAATTTATTTAAGCTTGAGCTTTTCCCTCCTTCTATCTTATCCAGTGCAGCCTGAGGAAGGATGGAGTACAAGAAAAGTGGGCCATGTGAGGATATGAGATACTAGTTCAAGCAGCTGACTCACATCTTCTGGTCCCACTGGGTGTGAAAATGCCATTTTCATATGAGTAGGAATTGCTCTTTGGCCCATCCACTATATGACTGAGAATGTCTAATTGAACTTAGATCATGATGGATGCTTGTAGACACAAGGTAACCTGGTACCCCATGGTCAACTTTTCTGCCTGTACTGTGGCCTATCATCATACCTGAAACTGTTTCTTAAACGGATTAAATTAGTCCTCCGCTCTAGCTGGCAGAGCCTTGCTCCAAAATCCCAGAGGTCCCGATTGTGATCACCCACTGAGACCTGTGCAAAGGCCACACTGACTGTTACAGAGCGCTTTGCTACTCCAGGCTGTTCTCAAAATGTGCAGCCTTCATGCCACCCAGGACCTGAGCTGGAGTTTGTGACTTCCAGAACCCGTGACTTCCAGAACCCAAAGAGGTCCACTAGAAATCATGCTGCATTGAACTAGGAAATTCGTGCATGTTCCATGAAATGCAGAAATCTGTCTTTTCTATGGAGGGAATGCCCCCTCGTGCCACTGACTGCCAGACCTTTACAAACTTTTTGTAAGCATCAAGTTGTTGGATTTATAAGCCTCTATCTTCTACCATCCTGATGTACATGTCATACCAATGCCTCTGGCATCCAAACCACTTCTTCTCATCCTTCCCAGTCAGCATATTACTGACATCACATGTCAACACGATGCTCTGCAGGATGCGCAGCTCTCTTCAGACTGCACTGCAGTACAGGGTGATGGAGTTAACATAGTCCTTGAACAAAACTAGAAGTAGGGCTGGGGAGCTGGCATAGAAGTTAAGGCACTAGCCTGCAAAACCTAAGAACCCAGATTCAATATCCCAGAACCCAGGTAAGCCAAATGTACATGGTGGCACATATATCTGGAGTTCATTTGCAGTAGCTAAAGGCCCTGGCACCCCCAATCTCTCTTCTCTCTCTCTCTCTAATAAATAAAAGTTTTAAAAAGCTAGAAGTAAAAACTATCTTGTCTGTATGATTGTGAAATTTTATCCTCACATCTAATTGAAATATAAAAGAATGCTTTCACCAAACTATTGTCTACAAGCTATGTGCCTGAACCTTATTATTAATCTCCCTGGCAATGACGGCACATCCAGCACATTTCTACTTGGTACCATTTCTTGGGTAAACTTGCTGTCATAGCCTACATGTGCTCAGTAGGATCCGGAGTGATGCTAATCACCATTATCTTCCCCGCAACACAATAGTCATCTTTTATTTCCTATCTTGGGTGGAGTGGGAGACAAGTTCAAGGCTTCCAGTTGCTCTTTCTCACTGTGTTAGCTCTCATGTAACAGCCTAAGTACCTAATACTTCAATTGTCAAGGTTTTCTATCATAATGATAGAGTCAGAGACCAGGGAGGTGACCAGAAAATAGATTTGAAGACCCAGTGAATTCATATGAAGCCAGGCTGGAGCTAAGCCTGTATTTTCTGCTCCCTAAAGCCCTAACTCTAGTAGGCCGCCAGGTCATTGGTATATCCAGCTATCAAAGTTAACTCAGACTATAAAGTTTTACATCTTCTGTACCCAGCTCTTCCCTTTCTCAGAGTAGAAACATCCTGCCCAAGTAAGTGTCCGAAGTCCTTTTGGGAAATAACTAGAGAAATTCTCACATTTGACATTTGTCTCAAAGGGCTGATGAGAAATCTCTGTACAGGATGATCCTGCAGTCATACCCTTGAACCCACTAATCAACCTTAACAGCAGGAAACAAACAAACACACAAAATCCAGCCAGATATTGAAGTAGTGTCCCATATGGTAAAATGAGAAGGCCATAGCTCTGTAAAATACCCCTGCCTCCCGATCAAACCTGTAGATCAAGGTTCTAGATTTAACAGCCATGTTACAATCAATATGGAGAAAGAGGAACATGACAAAATGACACACAATTAGCAAAATCCTAAATGTGAGGAACCGTTACAAATGAACCAGCTCCTCTAGAATATAAGTGGCAGGTGTTTTGTTTTTAAATAATCCTTGTAGAGCTTGGATGTGGCTCAGGTGGTACAATGCTTACCTATTATGCATGAAGCCCTGGGTTTGATTCCACCATCAAATGCATTAGATGTGCTGGCATACTCTATAATCCCAGCACTCAGGAGGTGCAGAAGTTCAAAGTCAGGCTAGAAGAGATTGCCTAGTGGCAATCATGTGCAAGCATAGCAGCCTGAGGGGACGTGAGACTGCCTCAGTTTGATTCCCCCCAGCATCCATATAAACTGTATGATATAGGCCAAATATGTATGTAGCCTTTGCCCTGCAGGGAACAGAGAGTAGAGTATTGCTGGGGTTTGCTGAAAATAGAAAGTCCCTGCATCAGTAAGAGAGCCTTCTCAAGGAAAACCAGGCAGGTGAATGATGGAGAGGGACACCAGATGGTCTCCTCTGGTATCAGACCATAAATGTGCTTACACTACACCTAACATGTATATTCACACACACCATCACCGCACCACAGCACTCCGCACATATAAGTCATCCACAGCTGCATAGCAAGTTCATGGCCAGCCTAGGCTACATGAAACTTTGTGTCAAACACACACACACACACACACACACACACACACACACAAAATAAAAATGATCATTACAGATTAAGACTTAAGAGGCATATCAAGCCAGGTGTGGTACAGCACATTTATAATTCAAGAGGCTGAGGTGGGAGAATTACTTTGAGTATGAGGCCAGCCTGGCTACAAAGTGAGTTCCTGACCTTCTTGCCCCCCATAAATGTAATATGTGGGACTTATTTAAACTTATTCACATAAATCAACTATTCTTTTTATTGTAAGTAGCGCTTGCCTAGCATATAGTAATAATAATAGTGTAATATCTTGAGTTTGACCTGCAACATTAGGAGAAAAAAAAACTTAAAGCATTTTAAACAGGCTATTTGATAATATTAAGGAGTCATAGATAAACCCTTGTTATATGACATAGTGATCATATTTTTAACTATGGTTATAGTATAAAAATAATGATAACTGAAATATATCTGGGTACTGTGTGAAATTTGCTTTAAAATAATCTGAGTACCAGCTACGCATGGTGGCGCATGCCTTTAATGCCAGCATTTGGGAGGCAGAAGTAGGAGGATTGAGATAAGTTCAAGGCCATCCTGAGATGACATAGTAAATTTCAGGTCAGCCTGGGCTACAGTGAGACCTTACCTTGAAAAACTAAACTAAAATGAAATAAAATAATTTAAGGTGGTGGTAATGTCTATTTATATCTCTGTCAGTGGCCCACAGATGTGCAAGTCAGCTTGTGGTGGGGGTTATGATTAAAACACAGATTTTGGGGATTTACTCCCAGATTCTGAGTCAGTGTCTGGGGTCAGGCTGATGAATTTACATTTCTGATCATCTTCCAAGGTGAGCTGCTGCTTTGTCCCAAGGAGATCATTTTGAGCAGTATTGTTAAGAATTAAAGGCTTGGCTAGTCATACTAATTACTGAAGGTGGGTACTGAGGAGACACCTAGTTCATTATACTACTATTGCTAGTACATTCTTGAAATTTTCACAATGAATTTTTTAATAAAAGACATAGGCAAACATCTGACAGCTTAATTATTCTAGGAATGTTCTTGAGTGTTTATATATTGCCATATATATTTTTAGTAAAAATTAATCTCATTTTATTTATCTGTTTTATAATACATTATATAAATTTTGTATTGATGCACATAGGTAGGGTACATTATGTAATTCCACTTGAGGATGATAAGAGGGTGGCAAAACATTCATCATAAAATGAGAATGTTGTGTCTGTGAAGGGTGAGAACGGCCAAGTGAAGCCAGACTGTGGAGAAATGAGGGCCCTGGGGAAAAGCAAGCCCTGGCAGCTACGGGGTAGGCTGTAGTGATCATCAAAACGAGGATCTTATCTGACCTGACAGGATTTCCACTTTCCTAAAAAAGGAGAGCATCTCAGCTAATTAGAAGTATTTTGAGTTCTTCTAGGGCATGTTCTCATTCACCATTTGGGATTTCCTGACTATTCAAGATGGGGAATGATTCTGAAAATGCATTGATTTTTCTGCACCTCACAGCAGGCTGGTTATTAGCACTGCGGAAACTTGTCAGATAGCTCCATTTTTCAATAGACAGCTGTCCACTATCAGACAAGGACATGGCTAAGAGGTGTCGAAGGAAAAGAGCCTAAGGCAACAGCTACGCTTTGGAATCATCAGAGGAGCCTCAAAAAGAAAATCTGGTATCTGGGTCCCACGCTCAGAGATTCTGACTTTAACGTCTGAGAAGGAAGGGTGGTTCTGCACCCAAAACTGAAAGCCAAGGCTTTAAGTTGGAAGCAGAGATTTTCTGACTTAAGAGTCCGAATCACTTCCAGGCCTGTAACATGCAGACAGCTAGCCTTCACCCCACACTTGCTGATTCAGTAGGCTGCTGGTGGCACCCAGAGGTTTACATTTTTAAGATCTTCCTACTTGATGCTGATGCTGGGCTGGAAACCATGGGGCACTTCTGCTGCCCGTGTTAAGGGCAACAGTCGTCTCAATGTAAAATATTTGTGTGATTGTTGAGCTAGCCACTTAAGAGAACACTGTCTTTACTTAATAGGGTACTGACACACAGTGGCCATGGGTCACAGGTATTTGTGGATATGTCCTTTAAAAAAATGTCTAGTCCCTTCAAAGAAAACAAGTGACAGTAGTTGTTTCCAATGGCAAATTTGAGCTTTTGGGTAGCAACTAACCAATATCACGACTATAATTGCAGACCAATATTTAGAGACATTTTGATAAAAATCAGGAGTGATGCTCTTGAAGGTAGTGGCTAATTTATTCATCTATTTTAGGGTACTGGGGCTGGGACCTTATGGAACTGGAGTTTTACACACACTAAGCCACCACAGAGCTGCATGCCCAGCCCAAGAATATAATTTTTTTGACATAATGAAGTGTGTCAGCATATGGGAGACCTGTAAAACTCAGTGAATCGGGTATTTTCCAGTGAACAGTCTATAGTGTCACAAAGTCATGCAGGAATGACAGCCATTTAAAGAACAAGTTATACAAACTGATTTTCATGTAACTGACTATGATGTGCTTTCAAATTCCACATCACAACAAACTTCTAAAATCTTCTAAAAGTAATGGTGTAGAACCAAAACTACTACCCAGTCCTCAGAGAAGGATGTTGCAATGCTCCCCCTTTTCCAGCTGCATATATGTGGGGCCAGATTTGCTTTATATGGCTTAAGTAAAACAACATTAAAATAGATTAAGTGTACAATCAGCTGTGAGACTCTTCTATTCAACCAGACATTAAAGAGATTTGGGGGGAAAGATGAGTATCATTTCTATGCCTTCTTGGCAGTTATAAATTATTTAACCTGTAGCAAATATAAAAAGATGTTATTTTTAAAGATATTTTATTTTGCCGGGCGTGGTGGCGCACGCCTTTAATCCCAGCACTTGAGAGGCAGAGGTAGGAGGATCGCTGTGAGTTCGAGGCCACCCTGAGACTCCATAGTGAATTCCAGGTCAGCCTGGGCTAGACTGAGACCCTACTTCGAAAAAGCACCAAAAAAAGATATTTTATTTATTTATTTATGAGAAAGAGGCAGATAGAGAGAGAGAAAAAAAAATGAAAGAGAGAGAGAGAAAAAAAAATGGGCGCACCAAGGCCTCTTGCCACTATAAACATGAACTCCAGACGCATGGGTCACTTTGTGCATCTGGCTTTATGTGGGTGTTGGGGACTTGAACCTGGGCCCTTAGGAACCACAGACAAACACTTTAACCATTAACCCATCTCTCCAGCTCTGCATTGTTATTTTAAAGTGAGTTATTTTTGTGAATTCTCAGCTTTGATTTCTAATAGTGAAAATTTTGCCAAGGTGGAGTCCCAATAAGCATGAGGTCATCAGGGTCCTCATATGACAATTTTCAAAAGTCTAAAAGAAACCAGGTGTGGTGGCACATGTTTGTAATTCCAGAACTCTGGAGGATGAGTAAGGAAAACCACAGTTTCAAGGCCAGCCAGGGTTACAGGGCAAGACCTGCTATTTTGGAGTGTTCTGTTTCCTCACTTTGATAGTGGCTACATGGTTGTATAGTTAATTCTTAAAATTTGTGCAAGGACTTTAAGTACTTCTACAGATTATATGTTATAAGTTTTTTGTTGTTGTTGTTGGTTTGTTTTTCAAGTTAGGGATTCACCGTAGCCCTGGCTCACCTGGAGTTTACTTTGTAGTCTCAGGCTGCCCTTGAACTCACAGCAATCCTTCTACCTCTGCCTCCTGAGTGCTGGGGTTAAAGGTGTGTGCCACCATACTGAGCTGTTTTAATTTTTTTGTTTATTTTTATTTATTTATTTGAGAGTGACAGAGAGAAAGAGGCGGAGAGAGAAAGAGAGAGAACAGAGAGAGGGAGAGAGAATGGGTGCACCAGGGCCTCCAGACACTGCAAACAAACTTCAGATGCATGCACCCCTTTGTGCAACTGGCTAACATGGGTCCTGGGGAATTGAGCCTTGAACTGGGGTCCTTAGGCTTCATAGGCAAGCAGTTAACCACTAAGCCATCTCTCCAGCCATTAATTTTTTTAAATAGCAATTGAATGACATCAGTGTATTAGAAAAAGCAGAGCTTTAGATATGAAAAGATTCACAAGTTGCTTCTAAATTCTGGCTGTCAAAAAGGACATTTTCTGCATTTGACAAAAGATACGATTTAAGTGTTCTGGATTAGTTTGTCTGGAGCAAAAATAGAATAGACATAATATTGCCTTCAGTTAAGTATAAAAATGATCATAAATGGTAGATAACTAACGGTCACCTATATACTCCAGGTTATACCACTGAGGTTTATATATACACACTCTACAATGTCTGCATAACAATGTTGCCTATGATCTCCAAGCTGATTTTTGAGAAATCCTTAAACCATCAAGTTTCCCCATAGTTTTCTTTTCTTTTCTTTTCTTTTCCTTTCTTTTCTTTCTTTCTTTCTTTCTTTCATTTCTTTTTGGAGGTAGGGTCTCACTCTAGCTCAGACTGACCTGGAATTCACTATATAGTCTCAGGCTGCCCTCAAACTCACAGCAATCCTCCAACTTCAGCCTCCCAAGTGCTGGGATTAAAGGTATGTGCTACCACACCCAGCCCCTCTTTTTCTTTTTTAAATTTGTTTGTTTGTTTGTTTTGGTTTTTCAAGGTAGAGTCTCACTCTGGCTCAGACTGACCTGGAATTCACTATGTAGTCTCAGGGTAGCCTCAAACTCACAGCGATCCTCCTACCTCTGCCTCCCGAGTGCTGGGACTAAAGGCGTGCGCCACCACGCCCGGCTAAAATATTTTTATTTATTGATTTGCAAAGAGAGAGAGAAAAAAAGAGAACATGAGTACTCCAAGGCTTCTTACCACTGCAAACAAACCCTAATGCATGTGCTACTTTTGTGAATCTGGCTTTACATGGGTAGTGGGGAATCAAACCCAGCCCCAGGCCATCAGGTTTTGCAAGCAAACACCTTTAACCACTGAGCAATCTCCCAGTCCCTAGTTTCTGCATATTTTTCTAACTCCAAAATAACTCGGAGTTAAATTTGTTGTACAGTGTTCATAACTCTATTTTGTCACACATTTTGCTTATAAATCTCCTCCAAATGTAATCACTTTATTTTCTTTGAGCTGAATCAATTTGTATATGTCTTAAGATATACAACCTCAAATGCTTTGTGGGGGGAAAAGGCATGTATGCACATAAATATATAGATACAAGCATAAAGTATATATGTATAAGGATAAGGATATTTGCCAAGATGGAAGACAGAGACTATGACCCCTGCATGCCCTCTTTCTAAAGGTTGTGAGGCAACATTTGTGACAAGTGCATTTCCCTCTTTTGGTAGCACATCACCCTCAGATAAATAAATAAAGCAGAGGACTTTCATTTCCAGTCAGTTGTCATAGCAACTTTTGACTATCTAGAGAGGAAGGGATTCTCATATCTTAAGCTCTGACTCCAGAGAACTAAAAAGACACAAAGCCTAAAAGGAACATTAAAGGATGATTTGCAAGATGTGATAAAATTAGATCTGTTATTCAAAACTTTTCCTGTAAATGTAGATACTTTTCCCCTGACATATTTATATTTCTCCTTATAGATTTGAGAACTCTATAGGCATAGACCAATAATGGCTACCATTTATCACTTATTACATGCCAGCCACATAGAACATCACATAGCTTATGTTTTTTAATACTCCCAACATTATATAAGCACAGCACTATTTTTTTGCCCACCTTTTACAGATGAGGAAATCAAGTGTAAATAGACAAGCAATTTATTCATAGTCACACAATAAGGGCTCATCCTCTTAGCCTTCAATGCAATTGACCATTTCTTAAAACGTCCTCCATTTCTGTAGATGTCTCCCCACCTTACTGACCAAACACTTCCCTACTTCATTGGTTTTACCTGATCTGTAGATACTCTCTTCTCTATCCAAAGGAGCTTTTCCTTGCCTTTGGTTTTAAATGTCGTCCATGTGCTGATAATTTGCAAATGGGTATCTGCTACTGGGATACCTCACATCTACTCTGGATAAATACATATAACTGCTTGCTTGATACTTAGATGTCTAACAGGTATTTCAAATGTAATTAATCTAAAACAGTTCTGGCCTTCCATCTTTCCTATCTTTGTAAATATCAGTATAGTCTAACAAAGATTCTTGAATCCCAATTTCTTCTTTCCCATCATCCTCTATTGCTAATATATGTCATGTCATATCTATCTGCTTTTAACATCCACTGTCTCATTTTAATGAAGGCCATCAACTTTTCTTAGGCTCCAACCACTAACTTTCTAACCATGCCCACTGCTTGTCTGCTGAAAAACAACAACAACAACAACAAAAAGCCAGAACGAACTTTTGACAATAAAAACAAGATCATGGGGCTGGAGAGATGGCTTAGCAGTTAAGGCATATGCCTGCAAAACCTAAGGGCCCAGGTTCAATTCTCCAGGTCCCATGTAAGCCAAATACACATGGTGGCACATACCTCTGGAGTTCCTTTGCAGTGGCTAGAGGCCCTGGTGTGCTCATTCTCTTTCTCTCTCTTTCTCTGTCTCCCACACATCCCTCTCTCTGTCTCTTATAAATAAATAAAAATAAATCTTACAAAAAAAAGTTCATGCAAGTGGACTATGGTGGCTCATGCCTATAATCCCAGCACTTGGGAGACTGCAGTGGGAGGTTTGTCATGAGTTCCAGGCTAGCTTGGGCTACATAGTGAGTTCAAGGGCTAGATTGAGACCCTAATCAAAAAAAGAAAGAAGGAAGGATGAAAAGGAAGGAAGAAAAGGAAGGATGAAAGAAAGAAACTGAATTGTGTTAGTTTTAAAGCTTCCAATCACTTGCCAGGACTCTTAGAATACAATCTGTAATTCCGATTATATCCTACACATCTTGGCATGGCCGGGTTCCTCCTTCACATTCCTGCAATTGTCTCCCCTGCCCCCCATCATACTGCCTTAGCCACATTGTTCTTCCCCTGAGGCACATCAAGACTTAAAAAAAGAAATCTTTACTTATTTGCAAAAGAGAGAGAGGAAAAAAAAAAAGAGAGAGAGAGAATGGGCATGCCAGGGCCTCTAACCACTACAAATGAACTCCAGTTGCATGTGCCGCTTTGTGCATCTGACTTTATGTGGGTCCTGGGAATCTAAACCCCATTCATTAGGTTTTGCAGGAAAGCACTTTAATGGCTGATCAATCTCCCCAGACCAAGACTCTGGGCTGTCTGTTCTTACTAGGATTTTGAAGCATGAGCAGTGTGGACTATCACAAATGTCCTCAAACCATCATCCTAGCTCACTCTTTTTCAGTCCTCAAGTTTCAGCTCAGGCCATATCTAGTTAGATAACGTCTACATTCCAGAAGTGTTCGGTTTCTTGGCTTTGGTAGTTAGTTTCTACATAGGTGTTAGTGTTACAGTTTTCTCTTCATATTTATACACAAATTTTATGTACTTTTGAAAGTATATTTTGTAAGTTTTTTTCTAAATGCAATTAAACAGATGTCTCATTATATTAGAACAGTGTTTTAGCCGGGCGTGGTGGCACATGCCTTTAATCCCAGCACTTGGGAGGCAGAGGTAGGAGGATCATGGTGAGTTCAAGGCCACCCTGAGACTATATAGTGAATTCCAGGTCAGCCTGGGCTAGAATGAAACCCTACCTTGAAAAAAAAGAACAGGGTTTTATAAAAATGGACTTCATAGGATGTTTCTATACAGTAGCTTTTGTAGAGTTGTCTCTTGTTGAGGATCTCAGTCAATTATAATTTATATTTTCTTAATGGCAATTCCTAATACCAAATCATGGGATCCAGGCAATAGACTTCTTTCCTTGCCGTGTGACACCCCTAAGCTTAGGAATACACAGGAGGTGACAAACAGGTCTTCTTACTGAAGGAGGGTTGGAGTTGTTTCTCTCCAAACCTGTTTCCTGTTGATGGGACTCAAAACACACTACTACAAAACATGGCACACTGTCATTTGAGAAAAACTGCAGAACAAGGATGCTCATATCTCCTCCCAACTTTCTTCCCCAAAATAAATCTCAAAATCTTCATCTAAAAAGTGCCCACCTTGTCCCCAGAAGACAGGAATTCTCTTCTATCTTACAACACAGGGACACAGAGAAGACTCTAAGTATATCTTACCAAATTTCCTGCATGTCAGTTATACTGCATCATACCCTTTTGTTCCACTGTACTTATGCACAGCCTCCCTCTGACATGCAACCCAAGCACAAATACACAGGTTTCTCTGTCCCTGTGGGTCTTCATGTGCAAAGGCTCCCAGCTCATAAAAGTTGCATTAAGCCAGGTGTGGGTGCACAACTTTAATCCCAGCACTAGGAAGCAGAGATAGGAGAAGCTATGAGTTCAAGGCCACCCTAAGACTACATAATGAATTCCTGATCAGCCTGGGCTAGAGGGAGACCCTACCTCAAAAAACAAAAAAGGAAATAATAATAATAGCAATAATAAATAAATAAATAAATAAATACTTATATTATGTGAATTCATATGCTTTTCTGTGTTTTGTTGAGGCCTCAATCATGAAACAACATTATGGGTGAAAACAACATTTCATCTTCTTTATACAATTTTCAGCTTTTCAAGATGATTATAGCTTTATTTTGTTCTAACTCTAGACTAAATCCTGGATCCAAAGAAACCCTGGGTATGAAATGAGGATGAACATACAGTGAAAGAACAAATCTCAGGCTGGAGAGATGGCTTAGTTGCTAAAGCACTTACCTGCAACGCCAAAGGACACATGTTCAATTCTCCAGATCCCACTTAAGCCAGATGCACAAAGGTGAGGCAAGTGCAAGGATGCACATGCCCACTAGGTGGAGCAAATGTTTGGAGTTCAAGTGCAGGGTTGAGGCCCTGGTGTGCTAATTCTTTCCTTCTCTTTCTCTCCCTCTCTTGCTCTTCCTCTCTCTCTAAAAAAAAGAATAATAATAATGAATCTCAAACATACATTCTTTTCATGAGATCTTTTAGCTTTGAGATTGGGAAAAGAAAAGAAGGAGTATTCTATATCTCAGTTTTCATTTCCTCAACAATTAAGGCTAAAACAACTCGACAGATTCCTCATCACATCTTTCCCCACCAAATTCCAAGGTAACATTAAGTAGCTTGTTTCCAATCAAAGAACATTATTCCATAATGCTAACTTTGGGGTTTAGATTAACAACCATATCAGCCCCATTGTCTTTCATCCTCACACTTTAATTATTGACAGTAAAATTGGACCTACACAACTTAGGAGGAACCCAAGAAAATTAGTGACTGTTTCTCCCAGGTAATTCTGCCACATCAAGTCCACATTGGCCCTGAAGATGGCAGTCCACAAAGGAAGGAAAATGAAAGATGGTGTGACATTTTTTCCATGGGGAATATAGTTCTAAATTATACAAGTTTTCTAAAAGGTTTAAATCTCAAACATCTCACTGCACTTCTGGAACCCAAAAGAAGTATGTCAAGACCCACAAGAAATAAATTGCTATAATTTGCATGTTAGCTGGCTTTCAGTAGGCTTGGCTCCTGAGCTTTTTAAATGTCAAGGATTTTAGCATTAAAACACTTAGCTTTCAACACCCTAGAAACTCGTAATGTTAATGTTTTTGTTTTGTATTTTAACTAACAATTTTCTGGCTGAAGGCTTTCCTCTTTGGAACACTTAAATTCCTAATAAGTAAAAGAGTTGGGACCATAATGATAGGCTAAAACCAAATTTCGATCTTGACCTTCATATTGGCTTACTGTGACCTTGCAAAGATGATTTATCTTCCTGTGGTTTTCAGTGTTTTCATCATAAAACATAAAAAGATATTACTTTGAGATCACTAGAGAAAATGGACAAGCCCAGTGTGGTCGTTTGTAGATGTGCTTGTGTCAAATCTGCTTATGTAAATGCTATTTTTAAACCTCTTTTTAATTCTGTACTGGATGATTTCTAAGCTTCATACAAAGACAACAAAACTTAATTTGATACTCTGTCAAAATCTAATATGATGCTTGCAATTTCTTTCAATTATTGAAGTGAAAGAACCTTAGTAAAAGCAGAGACAATGAAATCTCCAGAGTTAACTCTGCTGTTTTTCTCCCCCACAGAGCCATCTTCCTTTACTCTGGAAAGTTTTCATTACTTGACTCTTGACTCTCAGGCTTCTGACCTTAGATCTATGAACACCACAACTTTATATGAAAAGATGTTTTATGTAAGAAGAAACAGCCAGCTGTGGTGGCACATGCCTTGAATCCCAGCACTTGGGAAGCAGAGGTAGGAGGATCCCTGTGAGTGAGTTCAAGGCCAGCCTGAAACTACAGAGTGAGTTCCAGGTCAGCCTTGGTTAGAGTGAGACCCTGCCTTGAAAAAAAATAAATAAACAGAAAACATAGACAAATTTAAAACTATATACTTTCTCTAATAAGCAAAAGATACAACCTAGAACTAAGCGACGTTTTTATTTGCTTTGTAAATATTAAGGTTAAAATTGTTAATTTTTTTGCTTGTGTGTGTATGGTGTGGAGTGTGTGGAGGGGTATGTGCACCTGAACATGCCCCTGCAGGGTCCCATGCTCTCACCTGCGGTGGCTAGAGCAAAGCACCCGATATCCCACTCCATCATTCCCCACCCTTTCATATTTGAGCCATAGTCTCTTATTGATCTCAGAGCTTGCTGGTTCCCGACCCCTCTGCTTTATATACTCCAGCATTTCTTGAGTCTCTGCTCCTTACGGGGGGTGGGGGGTGTTACAGATGTGTGTGTCCATGTCTAGATATTTACATGAGGCCTAGAAATTAAACTCAAATGGTCTCTTAGGCCTCCCCAGACCCTCATGCTTGCAAAGGAAGTGCTCTTAATTGTTGAGCCATCTCTCAGCCCTAAAATTGGTAAAACATTTAAAAGTTAAAGTCATCATAGGAAAAGAGCTAACTGAGTACAGTGAGAACAGAGAAAACCAAGATAAGTAGGAATAACATATTGCCACTCAGAAAAAAGTATTGTCACAAATATCTGCAAGGTATCTTCTGCATAAGACATTTTCTCTGGATAAATTGTGAAGATGTGAAACTTCTAAAGAAAAGCAAAAATTTGTGAAATTACAAGTCTATAAATCACACTTGAAAGGGACAGGTAATATAAGAGATGCTAGGGCCTGGGAACATGAATCAGAAGTTAAAGGCATTTTCTTGCAAAGCCTGTTGGCCCAGGTTCAATTCCCCAGTACCTATGTAAAGCCAGATGGACAAAGTGGCATATGCATCTGGAGTTCATCTGTAGTGGTAGGAGGCCCTGGGATGCCCATTATCTTGCTCTTTCTCTCTTTCATAATAAAAATATTTTTTTAAAGATTTGCTAGAAGAAATGGTATCAATGTTTCCAATTACATGAAGATATCATGCTCTATATTGACGTACCCCATCTATACGTTGCACACTACATATGCTTTGTGTGTCTTGCATATATACAAATTTAATAAAGATTTTAAGGATTGTGTTACATTTTTTCCTTTTAGTTTTCAGTATTGGCTGAGGTATAAAGAAACAAATACTCACATACTACTAGTGGGAATATAAATTATAAGGCCTTTGTAAAGAGAAATTTGGCAAAACCTATCATAAGCTTAATATTTTACTTAAATAGCAAGATAGTACACAAAGATACATCAAATATAAACTGTCAATATGACTGTAAAGCCATCAGAGCACTTAAAAACTGTTGACCAGAATGTAAGCTGGCACAACCACCTTGAAAAAAGTTGACATTATCTGGTAGGGATAATGATGTACACATCTTTTAACCCAGTATTTCTACTCCTGGACAAGTATTCAAGACAAACTTTCATGTGTATATTCATACCCACACTATTAATAAGACCAAGACTGTAGAAACACTCCCAATGCTCTACCAACAATATAAAAAAATCACAGCAATAAAAATGAATTAATTACAACTACATACGACAACATGGATGATCTTAGGAACATTGTATGGTGAAGAAAAAGCAAGCTGTAAACTTACACATTGTGATTCTTAACCACACTTTGTAGGAAGCAAATCGATGTGATAAAACCAAAAGCTAGGCAATGAGAGAGGAATTCAAGATGGTGTTTGCTTCTGGAGGAAAAGTGGTAGAGACAGGCACATAGAAACAGTAGTGTGGTCACTTGAATCCGATGTCCCCATAAACTCATGAGTTCTGAATGCTTGGTCCCCACCTGGTGGCAATTTTGGGAGTGGATACCTGGCTGGAAGAAGTATGTTTCTGGGAGCAGGCTTTGGGGTGTTATAGCCCCAGTTCCCCCTTGCCTGAATCCATGTAACTCTCTTGCTGCTCTTTTCCATCTGCTCTGGCAGACTGTGATGTGCAGCCTCTGCTCTACTCTCATTTCCCACCATCATGAAGCTTCCTCTCAAGACCACAAGCCAAAATAAACCCTTTCCTCCCATCAGCTGTCTTGGATGGGTGTTTTGACCATAAACATGAAGGTAGCTACAAGTAGCAATAATGTTTGGGATTTTTCTTTCCTCTTAAATTTGTTAATAAATTAAGAGGTATGATTGCTGGGTGCAAATCAGCTCACCACTCAAAGCCAATGCTTGGGAGGTCAGAGTTGATGGGAAGAGAACCCAGTTTATCCAATGGCTACCATCCTGAGAACATGAGGGAACTACCATCTCCCCCCAAAAAGACTATATTAGGGAATTCAGGGATATGAAAGTGTTTACTTGTTTGTTTGTTTTTTGTTTTTTTTCGAGGTAGGGTCTCACTCTAGCTCAGGCTAACCTGGAATTCATTATGTAGTCTCAGGGTGGCCTCGAACTCTCTGTGATCTTTCTACCTCTGCCTCCTGAGTGTTTTTATAATGAGGGAAAGGAGGAACAGAGTCAATAGAAAGACTATATATTATGCAAGAACACCCCCTCTCCACTGGTCAGAACATAAAATCAATCTCAATCCGCTGTAACTAGTTTCCTTAATTCTTCAGAAAAACACATAACTTGTAAGTTAACCCTCAGCAATTTATACACTGTGTTAGTGAATACAGAGGATTAAAGAACAAGGAGGAACAGTACACGTTCCGCTGTTGCCTGAAGACTTCTGCATGTCTGGGGTTCCATGGCTATGACAAAAGACTACTTTGCAGTTAACAGCTGAATTATTTAGGTAAAGCCTTTCTTCAGAATTTAGAATAGGGTAAAGTAAGGATAAATAACTCTGCAAAGGATGACTTGCAAAGCTATAGTCACTGTCACCAAGTTTGCTTGCAAATATGAGTTTTACATTTTTGTGTTTTTAAACTTCATAAATATTCTTGTGTCTAGTCAATGTTAAATTAAAGAAATATAAAAAACTTAAGCCCATAAGCCAGTTATAAATGAACGTGAATAGAATGGCTTTATTTATATATAAGACTGCATATTTGATGTTACATCAGGAACAGTGAAAGATGTGTACAAGGACATACTCTGAGGGATTAATCATTTTTGTCACTGATTGGATTTGGGCTGATTTTAGTCTCGGTTTTACTTGGCTATGTAGTTTTGTTCTTATAAAGGATGTGTTGTTTTATATGAATCTACATTTTAGGGAATCTACAATTACTAGGATATTCACAGCATACAACATATATGTATAAACTTTCGCTTTTAGTTCCTGGAACATAATCTTGAAATCCTTGGAATGTCCTGCCTGACAACAATTTGTTGTTTTTATTTTTTAAAGACACCTTGGCCAATTCCAGAGAGTCCATAATGAATGACTTACAGTGTGAGCTTTGGGCCACATGCATCACTCCAACCTCCAGATCGCTGGAGGCCGAGGTCAGCTATGGGAGTGGCTTGCTATGTCTATGCGGCCAAATTCCAATAAAATTAGATGCAAAAAGTGGTGCATGCATCTGAGTACATTTGCAGCAGCTAGAGGGCCTGGTGCTCTCTCTCTCTCTCTCTCTCTATCTATCTATCTTCTCTCTGTGTCTGTACCTCTCTGCTTTCAAATAAATAAAGAAAATATTTAAAAGGGAATGCAAAGGAAAAAAAAATATGAGGAGTTTGGAGGGTCTTAGGCAGATAAGAGAGGGGCCTGGGGACTGCTGACCCAAGGGAATGTGAAGATTAGACAACCTATTCATAGTTAACCACAAGGGCACAAAATCATTAAAAGCAAAAGTTAGGAAAGAAAAGAGGGAAAAAAAGTTAAAATGGCCAGCTATTTTGAAGGTTAGTGCCTTGTGTGTCTTGGGGAGGGGTTAAGGAGATGGGCTAAACCCCTATCCCTCATGACCATGCCAGAAGGGGAGGAGTAAGACCCCATAAGAGCTAATCACTGAGCCCTCTCCAAGGACAGCCAGCTCTGGGACCAGTCCTTTCTCAAAGTGAGTTTTCACTTGAAACTAAAGAATAAAGTTTACTACTTCCGCTTTTCACTGCACTTCTTCATCTTCATTCTTGGAACCTCAAACTTTTGTCGGCTTTGAGAAAGGACCCAGAGGCCCTGACCCACGAAGGGGAAGCAGTTGTCCTGCAACACAAGGACCAAGTTAACTATACAATTGTTTGGTTATTCCATTTATTTGTTTTATGAGAGAAGGTTCCACTATGTAGCCCAGGCTGGTCTTGAACTTGTGATCCCTCTGCCTCTGTCTGCGCAGTGCTGAGATTGCAGGCACACACCCAGCTTCTCGTGGCTCTCCTTATCCGTCATAGCTGAAGTAAAACCAAAGAATGCTGGAGTGCTCAGAGGACATCTCACTACTCTCACCACCCATCAGAAAAGATCCATTTGGTGATGGCTGTGGAGACTGGAGAGTCTCAAAAGTCATCAGAATGCTGCAGACAAGAGGCTCTTGGGGGCTGGAGAGATGGCTTAGCGGTTAAGCGCTTGCCTGTGAAGCCTAAGGACCCCGGTTCGAGGCTCAATTCCCCAGGACCCACGTCAGCCAGATGCACAAGGGGGCGCAGGCATCTGGAGTTCGTTTGCAGTGGCTGGAAGCCCTGGCACGCCTGTTTTTTCTCTCTCTTTCTCTCTCTCTCTCTCTCTCTCTCTCTCTCATTCTTTCTCTCTCTGTCGCTCTCAAATAAATAAACAACAAGAAAAAAATTTTTTTAAGTTTAAAAAAAAAAGAGGCTCTTGGGAGTTCAGGACAAATGACATCTCTAACCCACCCTCCATGCCTTAAGGAAAGTTGTGGAAGAAGGAGCAGGGGAATGTAAGAGCAGAGCGTGTGGACAAGTACTTTGGGACCCTGTCCTCCAGATGTGAAGGTATTGAATTCACGACCTCACACTGTAGGTGGGTACCTCTGTAATATCTGCGCCATGTTGAGCCCATTGACATTTTGACACAGATTGTGATGGAGGAAGGAGAGAAAGAATGAGACATCAAAATCGAAAAAGACTACATGGAAATAGGACCAGGTTCACTGCATTACTGTGGGGGGAGGGGAATAATGAGGGTAATGGGAGGAGATTATGATCAAATTACATTGTGCTCATGTTATTGAAATTCTCAGTCAGAAAGTTCTAAAATTGAAAGCATTGATGGCTTTACAATCCTATCGATATACTACATTAAAAACCACTGAGGGACTAGAGAGATGGCTCAGCAGTTAAGGCACTTGCCTGTGAAGCCTTAAGGACCCATGTTTGACTCTCTAGGACCCACATAAGCCAAATGCACAGTGATACCAGTGCACAAGGTCACACAAGCGCACAAGGGGGTGCATCACCTGGAATTCGATTGCAGTGGCTGGAGACCCTGGCATACCAATTCTCTCTCTCTCTTTTTCTCTTGCTCTTGCTCTCTCTCACTCTTTTCTCTTTTCCATAAGAAAGGCTCATCTGAGCCAGACATGGTGGCACACACCTGTAATCCCAGCCCTTGGGAGGCAGAGGTAGGAGGATTGCCATGAGTTGAAGGCCACCCTGAGACTCCATAGTGAATTCCAGGTCAGCCTGAGCTAGAGTGAGACCCTACCTTGAAAAACCAACCAACCAACCAAACAAACAAACAAAAACCACTGAATTGGGGCTAGAGAGATGGCTTAGCGGTTAAGGCATTTTCCTGCAAAGCCTAAGAACTCAGGTTTGATACCCCAGTACCCATGTAAGCCAGATGCCCATGGTGGCGTAAGCCACCTCTCTCTCTCTCTCTCTCTTAAATAAGTAATTAAAAAAAAATACACACACATACTCACACACACACATTGGCTAGCCCAGACTGATCTGTAGTCACAGGGTGACCTCAAACTCACAGTGATCTTCCTACCTCTGCCTCCCAAGTGTTGAGAACTAAAGACAAAAAATAAAATATGTTTTTAAAAACCACTGAATTGTGTACATGGACAAACTGTACACTATGTGAATTACTTATCGGTAAAGATTTTATTTTAAAAATGAAACTAAAGAAGTTTAGGTGTTCCTGACTTGGACTCTTGCTAGTCTGAACAATAGCCTCTAACCTCAGGGATGCTACCCTAAGGGAAAGATTGTCTCAAGGCAGAGTTAAGGAAATTTGAGTGACTTCAGAGAAAATAGAGAGAAACAGTGGTAAGAGTCAAGGGGCTCAGAAATCTTAAACAGTTATTAAGGAAAGGGATAAACAAAGTGAACATTGGTATAGTCTAAACAGAGGTTTGAACACAACACTGTTGGGGGCTGGCTAGACCATGTAGAAGACCCAACAATGAAGGGTCTCAAGTATGTATGGTCTACTTTACTCTGGTTTGGAAGAATTTAAAAAGCAAGATAGAAAAAAAGGTCAGGATTACTCAGCTCAACTGCCAGTGGAGTCTCAAGGTCATTATGTACATGAGTGGATAAAATGGTCGATCAGATGGTGGAAAGATGACCTGTCTGTGACATTTTAACCAATATATATGCTTCCAAGATCTGCTGGTGAAGGCCTACAGGGTGCTACAGTTAGATTAGGAGAATATAGGAATGCAGTGTTTCATGAGATTAAAGTGAAATTAAAAATTGGACTTTTCTAGGGCTGGAGAGATGGCTTAGCGGTTAAGCGCTCGCCTGTGAAGCCTAAGGACCCCGGT
Organism: Jaculus jaculus; assembly: GCF_020740685.1. Taxonomy (NCBI): domain Eukaryota; kingdom Metazoa; phylum Chordata; class Mammalia; order Rodentia; family Dipodidae; genus Jaculus; species Jaculus jaculus. The sequence continues at coordinate 137,721,953 of NC_059107.1, forward strand.
TCGAGGCTCGGTTCCCCAGGTCCCACGTTAGCCAGATGCACAAGGGGGCGCACGCGTCTGGAGTTCGTTTGCAGAGGCTGGAAGCCCTGGCGCGCCCATTCTCTCTCTCTCCCTCTATCTGTCTTTCTCTCTGTCTCTGTCACTCTCAAATAAATAAATAAAACATTAAAAAAAAATTGGACTTTTCTAGCTATGTAAACTGATTACACCTCCTTGTCTTAAGTGCATTATGGGTGTGGTCGGGGTCTGAATGAAAATAGCCTCATGTGTTTGTGATTAAGCCTCATACTTGATCCTCAGCTGGTAGGGCCTTTGGCAGGTGGAGTCTTGCTGGAGGAGGTATGTCGCTGGGGTGAACTCTGAAGTAACATAACCTAGCTCCAAGCCCAGTACTCAGACTGCTTCCCTTCTGCTATTGTGGAGATGTGATTCCTGCCTGGCTATTACCCTTGACATGCTTCCCCTACCACGATGAAACTTCCCCTCCAAACTGTCAGTTGAAATAAACCCTTTCCTCTCCTGAGAGGCTTCTGGTTGAATAGCTTGTCCAACAATAAGAAAGTAACTGTAACACCATTAAATATTTTTCCACCCATGGGTAGTTCCCCTTCCTGGTATAGAAAAACAGAAAGCATTTAAAATTGCCCACTAGAGCTGGAGAAATGGCTTAGCAGTTAAACACTTGCCTGGGAAGCCTAAGGACTCCGGTTTGAGGTTCGATTTCCCAGGATCCATGTTAGCCAGATGCACAAGGGGGCGCACGCGTCTGGAGTTCCTTTGCAGTGGCTGGAGGCCCTGGCGTGCCCATTCTCTCTCTCTCTCTCTCTCTCTCTCTCTGCCTCTTTCTCTCATTTGCTCTCAAATAAATAAAAATAAAGAAAAAAAATGCCCACTAAACCATGTTAATTAAGCCTGATAAATGGAAAGTGATAAGATTTTCCAAGTCCCCAGAGGCTACCTGAGATACTTGGCAGCAAAGGTTGCCTCTCAGACAGTGTTAGAAACCTAGCACCTGGTCGCTAATGTGGAGTTTAGAGAACATATATCCTTCATCAGTGACTAGTGCTGGTTCCCACGTATGACGTCATCTACAAGATGGTCGCAGTGCTACAGGTCACACTCGTTACTGCCTAGCCTGTGGCCCTCTTGTTGAATATTCAATCAACTACTTTTCTCATTCTGGTCTAAAGGATGAGTTCACTAATTCATCCACCATCCCCTTCTTGCCATTATAATGGCTGGCTACTCGTTCAAAAAAAAAAAAAAAACAAGGAAGGAAATATTGTATTTGAGTGGGGGCTTAAACTAAGATAAGGTATGTCTGAATTGCAAAAGGCAATCTATTTTTTTCTATGTCATTGAATCCTTATAATACACATTAGATATGATTTTTTACATTGTTTTAAATTTATTTTTTCTTGTGTATGTGTTTGTGTGTGTTTGACGTAGGGATTCACGATAGCCCAGGCTGACCTAGAACTCACTCTGCAGCCCCAGGCTGGCCTCAAATTCACAGCAATCTTGCTACTTCAGCCTCCCTAGTGCTCAGATTAAAGGCATGCACTACCATGCTCAGCTTTTTCCTCTATTGCTTTTGTTAGACATAATTTTGTAAATGTCTACAATACATGTTGACACAGACTGGATCTCAGAATGGAAGCCTGCAGTACTACTCAGCAATGTCCACTGGAGTTTCAGGCCAGATCATTTTTTAATTGTGTGCTTATATGCACGCATGTGTACATACATATGTGTTGTGTGCATGCGGTGGGTGGTGCACAAGGACCCCAGCACCTGCCAACAAATGCGGGATGTTTGCACTACTTTTTGCTCCGAGCTTATGTGGGTGGCTTCCGAATTGAACCCAGGCTGGTAGGCTTTGCAAGAAAGTGCCTTTAATGACTCAACAATTGTTCTCTGCTTCCAGACCAGATACTTTTTACTTAAAAAAATTACTAGTTTGTTGTTGGGCTTTTGGACTGATATACATAAAATAATCCTTAAACCATATGTACTCATGTGTACTGAATGGTATCAAAGAAACACTTTAAAACATAAGGATGGAGGCTGAAGATATGGCTCACTGGTTAAGGCCAGCAAAGCCTTCTGGCCTAGGCTCAATTCCCCAGTACCCACGCAAAGCCAGATGCCATAAAATGGTGCATGCATCTGGAGTTCATTTGCAACAGTGAGAGGCCCTGGCATGCTCTTATTCTTCTTGCTCCCTCTCTCCCTTTATATTTCTCTCCTTGCAAATCAATAAAAAAAATTTGAAAAGAAAAAAGGGCTGGAGAGATAGATGGCTTAGCAGTTAAGGTGCTTGCCTGCAAAGCCAAAGGACCCAGGTTCGATTCCCCATTACCCACATAAGCCTGATGCACAAAGTGGAGCATCCATCTGGAATTTGTGTGCAGTGGCTGGAGGCATTCATGTGTCCATTCAATCTCCCTATTTATCTGCCTCTTTCTCTTTTTCCTCTCTCTCTTAAGTAAATAAAAATAAAACAATATTTCTATAAAGGAACAAAAACAGAGACAAAAAGTAAAATAAAATAAAATGGAAGTGGTTTAGGCACAAACATGCTGCTGAGGGGAGCACAGGAAGGAAGTCATCTTACTCACAAGTAGGTAGGTTCTTGTTCCTGAGGGCTGACTTTGAGGCACCATCAGAACCTATTATCAGATGGCTAGTGCCCACGAATCACTCTGTGTGAACCAATAAAGAGCTGCTTGGGTTGTAGATGGCAGTTCCCATGTGAGCAGACAGCATCCTGTCTGGAAGATGGCCACTCTGATTAAAGAAGGTACCACCAAATTAGCTGAATTGACTGAACCACATGCGATTTCCCCCAGGTTTGGGACTTTTCCTGATTCATGGCTGGCAGCTTAATAGGTCGGCTTTATGGCCAGGCAGAAGGAGAAGTAGACTGGAACAGCCACGTCTACATGGGGACTAGCCCGATGGAAATCACTACAGGAATTCTGGAGATGCATTACAGTAAGACATATCGATGTCCTTCTAGATGTTCCTGCTAGAATGAGAAGCTCACTGAAACTGGCAAGTAGATGTCTGGGTTTACTCACATCAAGTAGCTATCCTGGGCCCCAGAGGTAAGCTCAATAGACTGCATCTAGCTAGACACACTCCTTGAAGCCTTTACTGTACAAAATGCCAGAAGAAAACAAACCTGTACTGTTTGTTGGTCAACAAGAATGACAGGTGACCATGAGGGAGGTTCCCCTTGAAAACTCCACAGATATATGGTGAGCCACAAACATCAAATTGCATCATCCAGGACTACACACACACATTATACTAGATAGGGACATTTATTCTAGCTGGAGATTTGCACAGCTTGTCATAGATGTGAATGCTCAAACTAGTACAAGGTGACTGGAACAGAGAACATTATACCAATTTGTACCATTAAGTTACATTTCTTCAGATCAAATAACACACTTGATAGCTCCTGGCATCCAATAATGAGCAAAGGAAAAATCACATCAAACAGACATGTCATTCTCAGAGTAATGGTTCTATAGAGAATTGGAATGGGTACCTGAAGCCTATGTTGTCTAAAATGGTGACAGATTAAGGTATGAAGGGCTGTCTTATACTTTTGATCAACATGGAGAAGGGCCAAGACAAGAATTTTACTGGGTAAGTCCTACTTTTCCTGGCCTGAGGGGTCAGACTTGGATGACTATACAACTTACACATCACTCAGTTGTATTCCTACCTGATGTAGGGATCCTGGGTCCAGGGCCACAACTGTGTGTACCAGACGTAGGTACCATCTTTAAGAAAGAAACTGAAACTCTGCCTTGAAATCTTTCTGCCTGGAAGAACTGGTGAATTGACTTGTATCTTTCACCTGCCTCATCTAACAAATTCAGGATTGACAGCACATACATCTATATTTCCATGCCCATGCAATTCTACTTTACATGAGTGAGACTTTGGTAGAGGGGAAGTGCTTTCTACACCAAGACCAAAGCCTACATTCTAGACCAGCACACTGGCAGAACTAAATGTCTCTTACAAAGTGGAGCAAAGAGGAAGGGCAACTGAGAGTTATGAAGAAATGGCCTCTATATACAACAGTGGACATCAAGAATTACATTAACACTTCAGAAGACATTTAGTGTAAGAGATGACAAGATGTCCTGGTTCAATCATACCTCGATGACTGAAAGGGTAAGGCCCCAAGTTGCCAAAACCATTCTTGGTTTTATCACCTGACAACTTGGGCTGAGGCTTGCAAACCTGAATGCTATCATTGTAGGAGATATCACAGTCACATGCTGTAGCAGACAGCTTCATGTGGCTGAACTTCCAAACCAGGCATGGTTATGGAATAAGGAATATTTATTGAGGATAGAGGAGAAGCTCCATAATGGCAGAAGGAGCTGGCTGGCTTACAGAGGTCCAAGCAGAGAGAGAAAAAGAGAAAACATTGAAAAAGCCACACCACACAGCACACTTCTGGAACTCCAGGCACTTTTCATATCTTTAGATTGGAATGTCAAATCCACCACCACACCATAGGGCTGGACCCTAGATCTGCCTAGTGATACTTCCAGCCAGGTGGCTGGAAATCTAAGAAGTTTTAATAAACTCCTGACTCTATTGGGGGGGATATTTATTCCAACTACCACAATGCTATAATAGCAAATTGTTAGACCAATTTTTAAAATTATTTATTTTTGAGGGAAACATAGAGATAGAGAAAGAGAGAGAGAAGGAGAGAATGAACACACCAGGGCCTCCAGCCAGTGCAAACAAACTCCAGACACGTGTCACCTTGTGTATCTGTCTTACATGGGTCCTGGGGAATCAAACCTGGGTCCTTAGGCTTCATAGGCAAGTGCCTTGAGTGCTAAGCCATCTCTCCAGCCCTGGACCAATTTTTTTTTTATAAATTTTTTATTTATTTATTTGAGAGCGACAGACACAGAGAGAAAGACAGATAGAGGGAGAGAGAGAGAATGAGCGCGCCAGGGCTTCCAGCCTCTGCAAATGAACTCCAGACGCGTGCGCCCCCTTGTGCATCTGGCTAACGTGGGAACTGGGGAACCGAGCCTTGAACCGGCACCCTGGACCAATTTTTAAGGACTAAATGAGACTAAAGTGCTGCTATCTTTTCAATCTTACTTTTCAAGATATACCCCCTACCCTACTGAGACCCAGTAACAGCACTGGCATTGTTGATAAGATTATAATACTGATATTGATGAAATGTGACAGAAACCTTTTTTATTCAAGCCTTCTTAAGATGTAATACTGATAATGAAGGGCTGGCTGGAGGAAGGATTGGATTGAGTCACACATCAGATCATTTCTATGCTCAGTAGTTCTGCTTGTGTTTACCAGAGACACAAGTAGTTGAATATTAGAGGGGTCAATTCGTGAGCATAAAAATATGAAAATACATGCAATGGCTTTATAAAACAGATTAATGTTTCTTTAAATCTACCGCAACCCCCCAAGCTGGCTCCTCCAAATGTTAAGCATATTCACACTGGTGCTATTAATTAGATTACTCTGTCATATAAATGAATCTGAGTATAGAGACTCAAAAATAATCATTTCCGATAACAATGTCTTGGCCAAAGGTCAGGTGATGGCTTGTATAATGAAGCAGTGACCTTTTCTTAAAGGACAGGACTAACTTTACACAAAGAGAGGTCTTGGAGACAGGCATTTGCAGTAGCCTTGAGGCAGAGATGATGTTTGGCATGTAGAAATAGTAAATTTGTCAGAGTGACATGAGTTCAGTGATCAAGGATCAAGTGTGGCAGGAAATGAGGACAAAGAAGCATCTGGGAACCAATGACATCATCTGTTCCAAATGCTTGTGACGTTACTTTTCAACACATGTCTTGTCTGAGCGTCATTCTAGCTATAGGTTCAGTTCATAGAATTTTAGTGAGTCAGGGGCTGGGGACTAGAGCCCAATGCTAGAGGTTCACATAGCATATGTGAGGTTCAGGGTGCTCTCCATGGCACCATCAAGAAGACGATTCATGTCTGGATATTTTGGGGAAGTATTTCTTGATTGCCTTTCATCCAGGTTGGAACAATTACCATCTTCCCAGCACTATGTTAGTGCAGTTACCAAATCCTTGACAATTTGCCAAGCTGATGAAAAGTCGGCCTCAATCTGCATGTCCTTTGTTGTGAAAGAGGTTAGACAATGAGTTGCATGCTTCAGAGGCATCGGTTTGTGCCCCGCCTCACCTACTTATCTTCTTTGCCTATTTTCCTGCTGGGCTAACAGTCTTTCTGCAGCTCTTCATATACAGGAACAATTCATCTCTCATCTGTGATTGGACAATAGTTTGCAAGGATTCCTCTAGTTGCTGGGCCAAGCAGGAGGCAAACCCATTGGGAGGCTACCTTACTGCTCCTGATGAAAGAAGGTGTGACTGGGGTTAGACACATAAAAGCAGAGGGAAGACAGAAGGCATCATAGTGCTGAGAAGACCTGACAGATGAGCACTCAGCACTGAAACATCTCTGTCCCACCTTCCAAGGCTCAGGGTCCATTGCGGAAGAGGTGGTGGAAAGAATGTAAGAGCCAAAGGAAGGGCAGGACTCCTTACAATGTGCTCCTCCAGGCACAAAATGGCCTGGGTGTCCATGATCTCACGGTGCCTGACACTACCTACACAAGATTATCATAATAGGAGGAAAAGATCATGACATCAAAATAAAAGAGAGACTGATTGAGAGGGGGAGAGGATATGACAGGGAGTGGAGTTTCAAAGGGGAAAGTGCGGGCGAGGGCGGGCGAGGGAGAGAATTACCATGGGATATGGTTTCCAATCATGGAACTTGTCAATAAAAAATAAAATTGAAAAAAAGCAGAGAGAAGATATCATATTATGTGGTAACATTTAGGATGACATAATATATAGCATATGCTATATATAATATATAATGGATAATATATAATAGATTGGCACTGTGGCCATGGTCCATTTCCTCATAATTTTTTCTTTTCCAATGATTCTGTTAAGAAGGAACTGTTGAGCTGGGCATGGTGGCACATGCCTTTAATCCCAGCACTCAGGAGGCTGTGGGTTCAAAGCCACCCTGAGACTCCATAGTGAAATCCAGGTCAGCCTGGGCCAGAGTGAGATCCTACCTTGAAAAACCAGAAAAAAAAAAAGAAGGAACTGTTTATTGTTATTCACAGAAGATTACATGGATTTGACTCCAAAGCCCAGGATCTTATCCACAAAACCACATTCCCAATTGTCTCTTTAAGCCTATGAACCCCAAATCCATTTTATCTGCCCCAGAGTCTTTCCAAAATGCAAGTCTTTTTTCTTCTTCTGTTGATCATTCTCTTGCTTAAACACTCTAAAATGGCTTTATGTCATGGCCAGCTTCATGTGTCAACGTGACTAGGCTGAGAAGGACCCAGATAGCTCGGAAAAAATGTTATTTCTGGTTGTACCTATGAGGCTGTTTCTGGAAGAGGCTGGCATTTCAGCTGGTGGACTGACGAAGCAGAGGGCTCTCACCAACATGGATGGACATCACCAGCCTCACTGAGAACCCTGAAAGGAACAAGGCAGAAGAGAGACAGATTCATCCCTCCCAGTGTGGGAACATCCACCTTCCTCTGCCCGTGGACACTGGAGCCAATTTTCAGACTTTCGGATTCTGAGGTTTCCATCCAGCCGATTCTCCTGCCCATTTCCTCCCTACGGCCTTACCCGGCCTTTTTCTCAGGTCTGTGGCTTTTGGGCTTTGCAAGCAAGCACCTCTAACTGGCGAGCCATCTCTCTAGTCTCCCGCTTTACTTTCTTTCCTAAAATAAAACTTTGCTTAAGGTGCCTGTGGTGGTTTGATTCAGGTGTCCCCCATAAACTTAGGTGTTCTGAATGCTAGGTTCCCAGCTGATGGATATTTGGGAATTAATGCCTCCTGGAGGGAGTGTATTGTTGGGGGCGGGCTTATGGTCTTTATAGCCAATTTCCCCATGCCAGTGTTTGGCACACCCTCCTGTTGCTGTGTTCCACCTTACGTTGGCCAGGGGGTGATGTCCACCCTCTGCTCATGCCATCGTTTTTCCCTGCCATCGTGGAGCTTCCCCTCGAGCCTGTAAGCCAAAATAAACCTCTTTTTCCCAGAAGCTACTCTTGGTTGGGTGATTTCTAACAGCAATGCGAACCAGACTGCAACAGTGCCCTTCTGCACTTGTCAGATTTTTATTTTATGTTTTGCAAGTTACATGCCAATGGACTCAAAAGCCACTGCTTGGGGAGTTTTATTGACTATTCATCACATGAAACTTTTATCCTGTGGAGATATTGAGAGACCAGAAAGAAATAACACGTAACTAATTAAACAATGACACTGCCATTGTAGGACAAACCATTGTGAACAAAGGAGGATCCCGGCTCGGCTCAGATAAGGAACTGATTAAAGTGCCGACCTTTGCTTCTGAAACTCATGCTCGCTTGCTCAACAGGACATTCCAGAAATACTTAGCTCTGGGGGCCTCCGGCCCCTTGCAAAAGATAGGATCTGCAAGCAGTCTGCTGACCAGAGATGAGCAACTAGAAATGTTCCCGCGCGCGCCTTCTTGGAACCAATCATTTTTTTTAAAAAAATTTTATTAACATTTTCCATGATTATAAAATATATCCCATGGTAATTCCCTCCCTCCCCACCCCCACACTTTCCCATTTGAAATTCCATTCTCCATCATATTACCTCCCCATTACAATCATTGTAATTACATATATACAATATCAACCTATTAAGTATCCTCCTCCCTTCCTTTCTCCACCCTTTATGTCTCCTTTTCAACTTACTGGCCTCTGCTACTAAGTATTTTCATTCTCACGCAGAAGCCCAGTCATCTGTAGCTAGGATCCACATATGAGAGAGAACATGTGGCGCTTGGCTTTCTGGGCCTGGGTTACCTGACTTAGTATAATACTTTCCAGGTCCATCCATTTTTCTGCAAATTTCATAACTTCATTTTTCTTTACCGCTGAGTAGAACTCCATTGTATAAATGTACCACATCTTCATTGTCCACTCATCTGTTGAGGGACATCTAGGCTGGTTCCATTTCCCAGCTATTATAAATTGAGCAGCAATAAACATGGTTGAGCATGTACTTCTAAGGAAATGAGATGAGTCCTTTGGATATATGCCTAGGAGCGCTATAGCTGGGTCATATGGTAGATCAATCTCTAGCTGCTTTAGGAACCTCCACACTGTTTTCCACAATGGCTGGACCAGATTGAATTCCCACCAGCAGTGCAGAAGGGGAACCAATCATTTTAAAAGATGCTATGTGATGTAACCCTTTTGCCCCCTTCCCACTCTTTTCCTTTATACACCCCTACTTTTAGAAGGTCGAGGCTCTCTCCCACTCCCGCTGCATCGGTCTGTGTGGATTGAGTCCCTGCTTAAGCTTGACATTAAAAGAAACCTGTTGCTTTTACATTCGAGTGTCTCGGCTTCTGTGGCGGTCCTCTAGGTGATTCCCGGGTGACCGGGGGTCTTGGCTCCTGGTCAGGGGTTGTGGCAAAACAATATGAGCTCACGTCTACCATGCACCTCAGATAGGGCACAGATGATAGACCAAAGCACAATGGCAACAAAACCAATTTAATGAAGTAGTGAGGTCATTGGAGTTACTGACAGAGCAGAGAGAGGGCTTGCTTACAGGAGTGTGGGTGACTCCAAGGCAGCTGCATCCCCCAAAAGTCTCATCCCAGCACGGGAGACGACATACGGAAGCTGCGTCTCTCCAGCACACTGCCCAACCTTCAGGCAGTCTGCGCTTGTTGAAAAGGTTCTCCCAAGCAGTTGGTTAACCTCTCTATGACCTTACAGAGGGTCTTGCAACCTTTTCAGCAGATTTGTGGATCTCATTGGTCTCTTGAGCCTCCCTGGTTCCCTTAGGAGAGAATGTTTCAACTCAGAGAAAAACTGGTGAGACTCTTATGCCTCAATAGCTGTTTACTATTCTAATCACCTTGGGGAGTGGTCCCGCCTTCTTTTAAGTTTCAGCTCCCCCAGGCTTGATCTCTTGAGTCTCCTTCCTCCTCTCTTCAGACAGGCATGTTTTAATTTGGAAAAATTTGCTACACAATACCATTGAGTTTCCAACATTCTAACCCCTAAGCTAAGTCCAGCACAAGCTAAGAAAGGCTCCGTTGCTCTCAAAACCTGCAACAATAGCTATGTCAGTAAATGGGTTTTGTTTCTCTTGCTAACATTCAGAGTGTACAGACTGTTCACAGTCTGACTCTGATTTTCTGTCTCTGCCCCATCACAACCTGGACACGAGCCGCACATAACGTGGAACCCACAGTTTTCACCTCTTCAACCAAGACCCAGGCAGACTGACCTCTGTCAAGAGCATCCTTCCCATATTCTACTCTCTTTCTCTCACTGATTCCCACTGGCCCTTCAGTCTGTGCTTAGCCATGAGCTCTTCTGAGAAACTGCTTGAAATCCACTGCGTCAAAACCCCCTGGATCAGATAGCCCTTAAGCAGTCTCCCAAAGCGCCCCATACTCTCCCCTCGACAGGATTTATCACACACTAGTGCCGTTACTTATTTTCTTGTCTGTGCCCATAACTCCTCACAATCCCTCCCAACTGGACCATAAAATTATTTTGTAGACACACAAGCGGTGTGTGTGTGTGTGTGTGTGTGTGTGTGTGTGTGTGTGTGTTTCTTCTTCTTCCAACATTTTTGTATAACGATTTTTAAAGGTTCAGAGATTTGGGTTTAGGTAAAAAGGTTTACAAGGCTCTCGCTTCAGGCAATGACAGCTGCAGAGGGGTGAGCTAGGAATAGTTTGTGTTCAAAATAAGACTGATCAGAGGCCCCAGCACCCATAGCCCTGTATAGCTAAGGTGGTGTCATTCTGTGAAACAGAAAGGGTGGAATCCTATGTATGCTTGTTGGTGTGTGCATTGGCTTGGGGCAGGGGGTGGCTCTCCTGAAAAGACCAAGCCCTTTGTCTTAATGTTTTCTGAATTTCTTGTCTTCTCACAAAGAGACAAGGTTAAAAACATCAGACACAGGGTCATTATCACTGAACACTATGACATTGTTTGTGGGAATGGGGTGGGGCAGTGCTCAAGCCTATAGGACAAGGAGCAGGTGTCTGCAGGTCACAGACAGGCGACAGGGCAAAGACAAGCTGCCTGTCACAGCAAATCACCCCCTTGCTGGGCTCTCACAGCCACCAGAAGTGTGGAAAGATGCTTTGTTGAGCCATAGGGTTCTCATACCTGTCTCACTCACCTTCAAGCCCACGGGCAGGCCCAGCACCTCTTGGGCATGTAACTGTGTGTCCCTGAACCTCAGAAATTCATTGTTCTATCGATTGTTTATAAGGTGATGTTCCTTCTTAAACTCTGGGAATATAGTAGCTTAACATAGAAAGCATGTTTAGGGGCTGGAGGGATGGCTTAGCGATGGAGGCGCTTGCCTACAAAACTTAAGGATGCAGGTTCGAGTCCCCAGTACCCACGTAAACCAGATGCACAAGGTGGTGCATGTGTGTGGAGTTTGTTTGCAGTGGCTAGAGGCCCTGGTGCACCCATTCTCTCTTCCCCTATCTGCCTGTGTCTGAGATAAATAAATAATATATATTTTAAAAAAATGTTTATTCCTTTCTATATAATAGTCCCGTGTGGGTGTTTCAAGCTTTCCATGTGGGGTTGGGGAAGGAGGGAAAAATCAGGAGACGTCTTTTGCCTCTCCTTCCTCTCCACCCCCCTGGTCCAGCCAGCAGATGGGTCGAGGGGGACTCTCGCTGCCCTGAGCTCCTAGGCCACTTGACGAGAACACAGCTTCTTCTATGCCAAACACGGGCTAGGAAAGTGTGTCTGACTAGGCCACTGTTTTCTAGCAAGATCTTTGTTCTATGATAAGGACTCGGGAGTCTGTCTGATCAAAACCCACTGTGCCCTGACCTCCCTAGAATGATCTGCCATTTCCTCCAAAAGAGCTAGGCACCACCCCTTCCAAATGAGGCTTTCAGTGATTTCCTGTCCACATACGTTACAGATGGCAACTCTCCCTCTAAGCAAAGAGGCAGGGAAGCTTCCATCTCGCTTTTTGATTTGAATCTCAAAGTAAAGTACCCCTTCTGGGAAGGTACCAGATAAAAGGAAAGAGACCCGAAGGGCACCTGCTGCAACCCACTGGGGATGGAGATTTTGCAGGTGGAGGAAGGGGAAGCATTTCATTTTTTGATTTACATAATTTTGTTTATTTGACTTAAAGTTACATGAGCCAAAAGAGGTATTAATCAGCATTGCTGCTTATATGAAATCCAAAAATAGGTTAAAAATTGATGCTAAAAATGAGAATAGAGGGCTAAGCCATCTCTCCAGCCCTGTCCTTGCTTTTTGAGACAGGATCTCAGCCTGGAGACCAGATTGATTTTCTACTTGTCTCATGTTTCCACCTCAGTCTCAAGAGCGCTGGGATTATAGGTCTGAGCCCCATGTTCAGCAATAATGTGATTTTTTATTTTTTCGTGGTAGGGTCTCACTCTACCCCACATTGACCTGGAACTCACTCTGTAGCTCCAGGCTGGCCTCGAACTCACAGGGATTCTCTTACCTCAGCCTGCTAAGTGCTAGGATTGAAAGTGTGCACCAGAATGCCCAATTATATACTATGATTTGAAAAAAATATTTTATTATTTATTTATAAGCAGACAGAAAGAGAAAAGAGGAGAGAGAGAATGGGCATGCTAGAGCCTCTTGCCACTGCAAAGAAACTCTAGACATATGCACGACTTTGTGCATCTGGCTTTATGTGGATACTGGGGAATTTAACCCACGGTGGTAGGCTTTACAAGCAAGTGTCTTTAACCACTAAGCAATCCATTTCACCAGCCTGTTTGTATTTTTTTTTTGTCTTTTTTTTTTCATACCAGACATGGTAGCACATGTCTTTAATACCAGAACTTGGGAGGCTGAGGCAGAAGGATCACTGTGAGCTTTAGGTCAGCTGGGGCTAGAGTGAGACCCTATCTTGGAAAAAAAAAAAAACAAAAGTTTTTCTGGGCTGGAGAGATTGCTTAGTGGTTAAGGTACATACCTGCAAAGCCAAAGATCCAGGTTCAATTCTCCAGAACCCATGTAAGCCATATGTACAAGGCCTCTTTCTATCTGCCTCTTTCTCTCCCTTTCTCTTTCTCAAATAAATAAAGTAACTAAAGATAATAGCATGCCTTTAATTCTAGTACTCAGGAGGCAGAGTAGGTGGATCACCATGAGTTTGAGGCCACCCCGAGACTACATAGTGAATTCCAGGTCAGCCTGAACTTGAAAAAAAAATCAAAATAGTGGGTATATGAGGAAGGGAAGGGGTGAATTTGGGCTGTGAAAGGGCATTGGCTTATATTTTGATGTGGATGATGTCTACACTGATGTGTGTAGAGGTAAGAGCTGTATTCTCCACTTAAAACTAGCCCATCTCATGTGCTTTGCCACATATATGTTACATTTCAATTTTCAAAAAAGAAAGCAAGTAAGATAAAAACGCAACAACTGCCTTCCTTGATCTCCATCTTCATACTCTGCCCCCTTTTGCATATCTTGCTACAAAGAGGACAGTAAGCAGGGTCCATTAGTTGCCCCCAGAATTATAGAAATGGTACATAAGGGAGAAGTCTACCACGGTTGGCCAGCTCCAAGTTGTCAGTGTGATATAGTCAAAAGAACACAGACTTGAGAGATAGCAGCTTTGGGTTCAAATTCCAGATCTGTGCCTTCGCGGCAAGATTACAGGCAATTTACTATGGCTTTCTGAGTTTCTTTTTTTTAACTTTTGTAAAGTCACTGTCACATGGTTGAGGCCAAAGTGAAATGAAATACTTTTGCCTCAAATATTCCTGAACATGAACGAGCCATCAATCAATGTGAGCAAAAGTGTATGTGTTTGAGTGTGCTGGACACTGAAGGAGACAGTTGGAACCTGCTGCTGTCACAGGTAAGGTTCCTGTCCTTCTACTGCTGATGGATTCCATCCCTGTAACTGAGAGACATGAGCAAGTGCCTCGACCCCTCCTGTGCTCCGGTTTCTCTATGTGTGAGGTAAAGAAAATGAGACTGCTGACCAAGGAAGCAAGGTAAGTAGAGAAGAGCTTGGAACACACCTGGCTCAGAGTCCCTGTTCCCCAAATGTTTTTATAAGAAGTATTACTGAGGCTGAGCTTGGTGGCTCACACCTTTAATCACACCTTTAATCACTCGGGAAACAGAGGTAAGAGGATCGCTGTGAGTTCAAGGCCACCCTGAGACTGCATAGTGAATTCCAGGTCAGCCTGAGCTAGAGTGAGATTCTACCTAAAAAAAAAAAAAAAGTATGACTGGTGCAAACCTGTTCTTAGTGGTTCTGATGTTTCAGAGGTTGGCCTTGGCCTGGTAGCCATTCCCTCTCTCTGACATATACCTCGTCCTGTCCTGTCCTGTCAAGGGCAGCTTCTCCATTTTGGCAGACCAGTGATTTTTGTTTTATATCTTTTACTTTCACTAGTACCTCCCCAATTCCCCTACCACCAACCCTTGGCAATCACCATTCTACTCTTTGCTTCTGAGGCTCTGACATTTTTTTGATTCACATGGAAATGAGATCATGCAGTACTTGCCATTTCATGCCTGGCATATTTCATTCTACATAATGTCCTCCAGGTTTGTTCATGTTACTGAAGGTGACCAGACTTCACTCTTCTTTAAGGCCAAGTAGTATTCCGCTGTGTATCCCCCAAATGTTTTCTTCATCACCCGTCAGTGAACCCTTAGGTTGATTTCCCATCTTGAGGATTGTGGGTCATGCTGCAGTAAACACAGGAGCACAGGTGTCTCTTCAACACTCTGATTTCACTTCCTTTGGCTACACATACCCAGCAGTGACATCACCAGATCATGTGGTAGTTCTATTTTTTATTTTATTTTTGGGAATTCCCATCCTATTTTACACAATGGCTCTACTCACTTAAATTCCCACCCCCCAAAAATATAAATATATATTAGCCTCCCTTTTCTCCACATCTCCACCAGCACCTCTGATCTTTTTCTTTTTCTTTTTGATGTCACTCTTATAGGTGACAGGTGTTGTCTCGTGGTGGTTTTAATTTGTATATTTTTCTAATCATTAGTGACGTGGAGCATTTATTTTTTGTACTACCCATTGGTCACGTGTGATAGTTATTTTCAATTGTCAACCTGATTGAGCTAAGAATCGCCTAGAGCATTAAAGAGGACACCTTAGGGTGTGTTGTGTGAGGAAGTTTCCAGAGAGGTTTAACCAAGGAGAGAAGACCCACACTGAATGTGGGGGGCAGCAGCACATGGTTCGGGGTCCTTGCCTGAAGAAGAAGGAACAGGAGAAACCCAGCGCAGCGTCACGGCTAGTCACTCCCCTGCCGCTGCTCCCTGATCTGCTCAGTCCAGCAGCTCGCACCCCCACAGCTGCCCCTATGCCCTCCCCATCCAGTGCACCGTACCCTAAAACCGCGAGACAAGACCAGGCCTTCTTCCCTTAAGTTGTTTCTTATCAGGTAGTTGGTCACAGCGATGGGAAACAGAGTTCTTAGACCACGCCAGTGGTTTCCCAGCTATTTCCTAGAGCCTGCACTTCTTTTTCCCTTTTCTAGCTATAATGACATGCTTATTCGGCCCATAAATACAGCATTAAAAAATCATAGGTTTCTCTCCTTGCCCTATCTTGCACAACAGCGATATGTCCCCTAAGGAATTGGAATCTAGGCCCATGTGCTAGCTAGGATGAGGAATAAGAAAACGAGGTCTTTTGTTGTGACACTTGACTTAATGTGGTTGGGAGGAGGGGCAAGCAGACCACTCTCGGCTGCCTTCAGCTTTGTGTCAAGCCTGTGATTTCAGGACATTTTAAGGCTGCAAATAGGCCCAGCCTATCTGACAAATTTGAAAGTCAACATTTTAATGGTGCGCCATAGCGCTGAGCTGGAATGCTTTAATTTCTACCTTATCCCCAATGCTACCGAGGACAGCCAGCACCGCCTTCAGGTTTCAAACCCGGACCCCTGGACATTGGATGTGAAGGATGAAGTCAGGTGAGTCTGGAAGAGGAGATTTCTTTTCTTCAAGGTCATTTACATGTTGTTTAGTTACTAGAAGAGGTAATCTGAAAAAACTCTTCGAGCCTGAAATTATGTCTCCAAAATAACTGCATGTTTGAAGACTCTATACAGCCTCCTGCTCTTAACATTTCACTTTCAAGTCTGGGCAACAGATAAAAATATTTTAGCCATTCTGCCCCTTCTGTATTCTTCCTTGTGGTCAAAATTGAACTCTCAGTATAGAGTCTGAAAATGTCATCTGTTTCCTTCTCTTGTAACTCAGCGTGGCAAACTATCCAATGGCAAGAAAAGGAGTTTGGGGCAATCTGATAGGAGGTCTATTAATTACTTTTCTCAAGTGACAAAAGCAACTTAAGGGGAAAAAAAAAACAGGGTTAATTCTGACTCACAGTTTGAGGAGATACAGTCCATTTGGGGTGGCGGGAGCACGGGGCGGCTGGTCATATTGTATCTGTAGTCGGGAAGCCAATAAATGCTTGTGCTCAGCTCGCTTGCTCCCTGTGACCCCCCTTTTCTTCAGTCTGGGTCCTAAGGTCACGGTGCTGTCCACATACAGGGTGAGTCTTCCCTTCTCAGTTCAAACCTCCCTGAATATGTCTTTCCATGACACCCAGACATGTTGTGTCTCCTAGGAGATTCCAAATCCAGGCAAGTTGACAATGAAATTCACCATTGCCGAGGGACTCTAAAGAAGGTTTCTTTCCGTACAGAAAGGCCTCCCTTCTTGCCGGATGGACAGGTGTTTGCCTGCGATTTCTCTGTGCTGTTTGTTTTCATCTTGTTTCTTAAATGTAGGTCATTTTTTCCTGGGGTCAAGCTTGCCTGGTCTTTGAACCATCTTAGATATCTGCCATTCATGTTGCGTCATGTGTTGCAGCAGAGTTCTTTTCATTACTCTTTCATTTTATTTTAGTTTTATTTATTTGGGAGAGAGATAGAAAAAGGCAGATAAATGATAGAGAGATAGAGAAATAGAGAGATAGATAGATGATATACAGAGAGGTAGAGAGAATGGGCATGCCAGGGCATTCAGCCACTCTAAATGAACTCCAGACACATGCACCACCTTGTGCATCTCTGGCTTATGTGAGTCCTAGGGAATCGAACCTGGGCCCTTAGGGTTTACAGGTAAACATTTTAACCACTAAGCCATCTCTCTAGCCCCAGCAGTCCTTTTTTTTAAAAAAAAATATTTTCACTTATTTATTTGCAAGCAGAAAAGACACAGAGAGAAGACAGACAGACAGATAGACAGAGAGAATGGGCATGACAGGCCCTCCACCCACTGCAAATGAACTCCAGATACATGAGCCACTTTATGCATCTGGCTTTACATGGGGACTGGGGAATTGAACCTGGGTTGTTAGGCTGTGCAGGCAGGTGCCTTAACCGCTGAGCCATCTCTCCAGCCCTCATGTGTGTGATAGTGTGAAATATATATCTGGTCTTTGTCCATCATTTCTAGCTTAGACCTCCTAAAATCCTTGGAATCATGAGTGAAGAGTGTCTTCTTTCTGCTAGCAAGATGCATGGTAATGCGAGGTTCAGGACAGGACTGGTTATAGCAAAACCAAGATGGGCTATGATGGTTTGAACTTCCAGCCCTCCCCCTGACCTCAGAGAAAGACAGAGGCTGAAGGTTGAGTTAATCATCACTGGCTGATGATGTCATCTATTATTCCTATATAACAAGGCTTCAGGGGCCAGAGAGTGGCTTAGTGGTTAAGGCACTTGCCTGTGAAGCCTAAGGACTAAGGTTCAATTCCCTAGGACCCACATAAGCCAGATGCACAAGGTGGCACATGCATCTGGAATTTGTTTGCAGCGACTCAAGGCCCTGGTGTGTCCATTATCTCTCTATCTCCCACTTTCTCTCTATCTACCTCTTTCTCTCTCTCAAATAAATTTCTTTTTTTTGTTTTTTTGAGGTAGGGTCTCACTCTAGTCCAGGATGACCTGGAATTCACTACAGAGTCTCAGGGTGGCCTCGAACTCATGACGATCCTCCTACCTGTGCCTCCCAAGTGCTGGGATTAAAGGTGTGTGCCACCATGCCCGAAACAAATAGATAAATTTTTAAAAAGGCCTTCCATATAAGT
The DNA here is from genome assembly GCF_020740685.1 of Jaculus jaculus. NCBI lineage: Eukaryota > Metazoa > Chordata > Mammalia > Rodentia > Dipodidae > Jaculus > Jaculus jaculus. The sequence goes on from NC_059107.1 coordinate 137,740,181, forward strand.
TAAAGGACAAGCTTGGGTAAAATTCTGGATAGCTGAGCTCTTGCCAGGTGTCCTCTTTAGAGGGACATCAGCTTTAAATCCTGCATGGCAATCCCTGACACACCACTGTAATGCCCAGAGAAGATAGGCCAACCTAGACCTCCAATTACTTTCTTAAGATCATCCAACCCTTGGGCGATTATCCAAAATGCTTCATGGTGGGATGAGACAATGTGGGCTTCAAGCAGATGCAGCAGATCTGCTTGTCCCACCAAGGGAAGGCCGAGGTGCTGACGAGCAAGAACACCATGGTGCAAAGGCCATCTGAGGACTCCTGGTGGGCAACCCAGCTCTGGAGAAACTGCTGCCTTGTATCCAGGGGAACATGGGCTTTGTGTTCACCAAGGAGGACAGCAACAAGATCAGGGACATGCTGCTGGGAGAAAAGGTGCCAGCTGCTGCCCATGCTGGTGCCATTGTCCCCTGTGAAGTCACCATGCAGACCCAGAACATGGGCCTGGGGCCTGAGAAGACCTCCTTCTTTCAGGCTTAAGGTGTCACCACCAAAATCTCCAGGGGCACCATTGAAACTCTGAGTGATGTGCAGCTAGCTCATCAAGACTGGAGACAGAGTGGGAGCCAGCGAGGTCACCCTGCTGAACTTGCTGAACATCCCCCTTCTCCTTTGGGCTGATCAGCCAGCAGGTGTTTGACAATGGCAGCATCTACAACCCCAAAGGGCTTGACATCACAGAGGATACCCTGCCTTCTCGCTTCTTGGAGGGCGTCTGCAATGTTGCCAGTGTTTCTCTGCAGATCAGTTACCCAACTGTTGCCTCAGTGCCTCATTCTATCACCAATGGGTACAAGCAGGTCCTGGCTTCGTCTGTGGAGACTGAGCACACCCTCCCACTTGCTGAGAAGGTCAAGGTCTTCTCAGCTGATCCACCTGTGTTTGTGACTGCTGCTCCCACGGCCGCCACCTCCACTGTTGCTTCTGCTGCCACCCCGGCCCCAGCCAAGGTGGGTGCCAAGGAGAGCCAGCAGAGGATGTGGGATTTGGTATCTTTGACTAATTACCAGAAAGCAACCAAAAAGCCAGCTTTATGTGGAAATATATGACAATATGGAAATAAAGGTTTAATTCTCTTAAAAAGGGGTGGGGGCTTCCAAAAAAAAAAAGAAGAAGAAAGAAACAAAAAGAGCCAGGTGTGGTGATACACGCCTCTCATCCCAGCACTCGGGAGGCAGAGGTAGGAGGATCACTGGGAGTTCAATGCCACCCTGAGACTACATAGTGAATTCCAGGTCAGCCTGGGCTAGAGTGAGACCCTACTTCAAAAACACAAAAAATGAAACAGAACAAAAAAATTAAAAAAGGGTGGGGGGGCACTGCAGAGATAGATGGCTTAACAGTTAAGGCATTTGCCTGCAAAGCCAAAGGATCCTGGTTTGACTCTCCAGGACTCACATAAGCCAGATGTACAAGGTGGTGCATGCATCTGGAGTTCATTTGCAGTGGCTGGAAGCTCTGGCATGCCCATTCTTTCTTTCTTTCTCTCCCCCCCTCTTTTTCTCTCAAATAAATAAAATATATTTCAAAACAAATATAAAGAGAGACTAGAGAAAAGCTGCAAGCCTGTGGAAGATAGAATCTTAAAAAAAAAAGAAAAAGATCTGGCTAGCTGAGGATGAGGAGGTTCCTACAGAGGGCATTGGAGCGCCATGCTCCTCCCCATATCTGCCCCCATGCATCTCTTCAAGTCTTCTAAATAACTTACCTAATAATAAACCAGACCATGTATGCAAGTGTTTTCTTGAATTCTGTGAGATGCTTCAGAAAATTAATTCGAATTCAAGGAACAAGTCGTGGGGACCTCAATTGACAGTGAGTTGATTAGAGGCACTGGACAGATGCAGCTGGTATTGCAGGCGGTAGCAGGCTTAGAGAGTGAGCCCTTAGCCAGTGGGATCTGATGTTATATCCAGGTAGACAGTGTCAAAAGTACAGAAACTTAAGTAGAGGTAGGAAAAAAGTACTTTTGGTTTTTAATCTTATCTCTCTAATAATATTTCACTCTGTGTACTTAGATTAGGTTGAAATGCAGCAGGCCCTTCCCTGGATCCAGGGCCCAGCCAATCAGCTCAACACATTCCCATCACCAGGGAGATTTGTCCTCCTGGAGCCCTCAGAAAGATGCTCTTGGTCTACACCAGTTCAGACTTGTGCAAGTCCTTTTACTGGACTGTCTCCTCCCATGCCACTTTCACATTACTCAAAAACTAGTGCATACCTATTCAAGTCCATGAATTTACAATCCACCATCAGCAGCATATCTTTCCTTTCCTTCTACCTCCTTGTCACCAAGGCTTCACATCCCCCTCTGCATTACCCACCCCTTTCCTTCCTACTGCTCAGATGCTTATTCCTTTATTCCATTCAGGCTCAATGTGGCTTGATAGCAATTTTTCAAAGATACAATTTATTGTCTAGTTTTGCTACCTCTCATTTTACATGCTTAGTTTTTTTTTCCTCTCCCAAATTACCTTGGATAGAATTTAAGACAAAGCCCATGTCGTAATTATTGGTATACTGTATGGCACTGATGACAGTGAGCTGTATAGCCGACACTCAAAATTTTTACAAGATGACTAATAGACATTTCCCAGTTTGGCAGTGGGTGGCAGGAAATGGGAGATGAATGGAAAGCTACAATTTAAATGATGAGAAGAGATGCTATCAGCAGGGAAGAGAAAGTGGAAAAAAAAAAAACATTCACGGTTGCAAATATTCTGGTCAAGGAGACACAGTGGGAGCATGATAAATGAAAGTTTTTGCATACTTGACAAGGCAGGGAGATAAACCCCAACCAGCAGCATGGGGACTGGAGAAACAGCCCTGAAACTCTGGAGAGCCTCTAATCCAAAACGTGAAGAACCTAGAGAGAAGCTAAGGGACCCAAAGGGTCCTGTCACCAGTGACTTCAACAGCAGAATCTTGTGTAACTCAAGATTCAGAAGTCATTGGGATGTGCTCCGTGGATGCGAGAATGGAGGGAAGCTCCCAGAACAGCTTCCCCAGGGATGAGCAATGATGATGAGACAGAGCCATTGCTGGAGAGCTCCACATTGTAACTGCCATGTGTGTTGCCAAGCCTCTCCTCGGTAGATCCCTCTTCATAAAACATTCTCTTCTGTAGACCTTTGGGACACCCTGTCTTTCATGGCTCTGCTTTTAGTGGATCAATCCTCCCTCTTCAATCTCACTTGTTGAGTCTTCTCCCGCACTCCCTGGTTTCAGAGGGTCTGAGAACATATCTTTGGGCCTATTCTTGTCTACATTTGCACCTTGGTCCTGGTGGGAATCATATCCAGGTCCAGAGTTTGGCATACTTTCATGTGTTGATGATGTCCAGTTTTATATCGTGTCTTAAGTTCTCTTCTCCCCTGAAGTCTACATAGACTGTCTATTCTGCATCTCCTCTTAGGTGACAGATAATCACTATAAACATTCAGAAGTGAGCTTTCACATCTTCCCCACCCATTGCCTCCTCCTTTGTCTGTATTCTCAGTCATTTCTATAAATTACTATTCTATTCTGCTAGTTTTCAGACTAACCTCTTTGGCTTATCCTTATTTGCACATTTTCTCGTACTTTACATCTAATCTATCAGCAGATTTAATCAACTCTCCCACTGAAACACATCTTGACTCTGAAAGATCTCATTTCCATCATTATTGCTCTAGTCCAGTCCACCATCATTTCTCACCTACACTATTATAGTAGCCTTTTCACCACGCATTGTATATCTGTATGGGTGCTAAGGGTCCAGGAAAGTCACAGCACCCTTAAACCCTAGGCCCATTTATAATTTTCATCAAAGAATAGAATAAAAAAGAAGACTGAGAAGAATAGTTATTAAAGTATTATGTTTATTGAGGGAAGTACAGCGCCAAGGAAAGGCACCTATGTGGCTAGAGATCCCATGTGGAGGCCTGGGGTGGGGAGCATGGAAAGAAAAGAGGAAAGAAAGTTCAAGGAGCACCTGCTATGTGGGGAACTGAAGAGGATAAAGAACCCATGTGGAGATAAAGGCCTAGGGGACCCTCCTGGCTGGTTGGTTAGGGCTACATGCTGTCTCAGGAAGAGGTTAGCTCTGGCACCAAGTTCTGGAGGCTGAACTTGACCAACCACAATGTTTAAATCTTATGAAAAACCTCCCTCCAAGGAGGGGTCCAGGTTTTTTGTGGAAATGACTGTCTCATTTTTCTTGTTGTTGAAACTCAGCCATTTGAGTTAGCTGGATGATCAAGAACTGGACACACTACAGGCACTGATGTTGGGCTCTGAAAGGCCCAGGCGTGAGGTCTAGTGGAACTTCCTGAGCCTAGCTAAAGTTTGGCTACCTGTCTCTGGCTAGCTAGGACTCAGCAAGACGCCTAATAGCTTCTGGCCTGCCACCTCTGCATGTTAATTGTAATTACCATTTTAGTAGTTAAAGTTTACTATTGGTCCTTACCTCTGCCCCCATCCTAAAATCCCCGCCTTCCTCCCCAACATGATATAGGCAACTGCTCAGAGTAATAAAGCGAGTTGTTTCTGTGAGTTCCTGCATTGAAAAGACTCCCGACTCAGTGTGGTTTTTCTCCGGTGGCCAGGAGAGGTTTCTGAGTCGTCTGATGTTCATAATCCTCCTCAATCCCTAGGGAGGAACCAGCAGGCCTGGTCCTTCCCTCAGCACTACCTGAACAGGAAGGAGCCCCGCACACTAAGACCTCAAAATTGAAGGGCTTGAAACACAGACTCAACCCCAGGCATGTGGGGTTCCAGACAATAGTTCACACCCTCCCTACCCACATACACAGTGCAACTAACAGCTAACAGCTGAAGAGAAGAGTTGGTTCTGGAGATACAGCTCTGTTTGTACAGCACTTGCCTAGTATGCATGAAGCCTTGGGTTAAATCTTTAGCAACACATAAAACAAGTTGTAGTGGCTCATGCCTGTAATCTCAGCATTTAGGAAGTGGATATAGAAACATCAGAAGTTCAAGATCATCCTTAGTTGCATAGCAAGTTTGAGGCCATCCTGGGATACATAGAACTCTGTAGCCCCAAACAAACAAAAAAAAAAAATCAAAGAAAAAAAAAATCTTAGTAAGTCAAACAAAAATCTTCGTACAAATCTTACTAATAGGATAGATCAAGCAGAAGACCATCAGGAAGACAAGATAAATAAATTAGAACATTCTGTCATTGGCAAAGATAATAAGAAACTATGAACACAACATTTAAGATCTGCAAGACACCATCAAAAGACAAAGTTGCAAATCATGAAGCTGGAAGAAGTAGAACTTTGCCAAAAAAAATCTTCCAAGAGAAAATTCTAAAATCTAGGCAAAGAGATGACCACCCTGACTCAAAATGCATTCAGAACACCAAATAAACAAGACCAGGAAAGAACTTCCTCATATTATATTATAGTTACAACAGTAAGCACAGATGACAAAACATATTGAAAGCTGCAAGAGAGAAGCACCAAGTCATGTAAGGTAAACCCATCAGAATTACAGAAGATTACTTAACAGAAACCCTGATGCCAGAATAGCATTGCATATTGTATTCCAGGCGCTTAAAGAAAATAGTTGCCAACTCAGACTACTATATCCAGCAAAACTGTCACACTTGGAGGAGAAATAAAAACTCTGAAGGAATTCATGACCACTAAATCAGCACTTGAAGATACTTGAAGAAATCCTTCACAGTGAAGAAAAAAGATAAACATATCCATGAGATTACACAAAAGAATCTGCCAGACTAGAAGAGTACTTAAACAAATGAGGAATAAGAAGATAACAAACACCACAAAAGCAACAAAATTATAGGAATTAATACTTCCACTTTAATAATTACATTGAATATTAATGGACTAAATTCCCCTATCAAGAGACACAGACTAGCATACTGGATTAAAAACAGGTCCATTAGGCTGGAGAGTTGGCTTAGTGGTTAAGCGCTTTCCTGTGAAGCCTAAGGACCCCAGTTTGAAGCTCGATTCCCCAAAACCCATGTTAGCCAGATGCATAAGGGGGTGCATGCACCTAGAGTTCATTTGCAGCAACTGGAGGCCCTGGCGCACCCATTCTCTCTCTTTCTCTTTCTCTATCTGCCTTTCTATCTCAAATAAATAAATAAATAATAAAAAAAATTTAAAATAAAACAGAGTCCATCTATTGGCCTCCCCAAGAAACTTCCCATCAAAGGCAAATGCAACCTGAGGGTGAAAACACTATTTGAAGCAAATGGAATTAGAAAGCAAGTAGGCATCAATGCTCTAATATCTGACAAAACAGACCTTAATCATGAGAGAATAAAATTTCTTCATATTTATTAAGGGAGAGTGCATCACAGGGATTTTATAATTCTAACCTTATATGCACTAAACAATGGTGCACGTGGTTTGATAAAATAAGCACTACTAATGTAAAAGACACAGATTAACACTACGTGGCAATAATGAGTAGTTTCCAAACCTACTGTCACCAACAGATCAGTGATCCTGACAAAGAACAACTGAGTTAAATGACATCATACGTCAAATGGACCTATGACATCTTCAGAACAGTTCATCCAAGTGCTCCTGAATGCACATTCTTCTCAGTACCTATGGAACCTTCTCTAAAATAGATCATTAATAGAACACAACATAAGACTCAGCATATAAAGGAAATAGAAATAACGTATTGTAATTATCTGAGCACAATGGTACAAAGCTACAAATCAATAGGAGGAGAAACTACACAGCATACACACACTCATGGAGATTGAGCAATATGCCATGGAATGATGAATAGAACATTGAAGAAATCAAGAGGGAAATTTTAAAATTCCTAGAATAAAATGAAAATGTAAACACAACATACCAAAATGTACAGAGTCTAGTAAAAACAGTTCTAAGAGAGAAATTGATGGCTACCAGTACCTAAATTAAAAAATCAGAGTGGGGTTAGGTAGGTGGCTCAGTGGTTAAAGGCATTTGCTTGCAAAGCCTGCTGGACTCGGTTTGGTTCCCCAATGCCCATGTAAAGCTAGATGCAGAAGGTAGTGCATATGTTTGGAGTTTGTTTGCAGATGTAAGAGTCCCTGGCATACCCATATTCATTCATTCATTCATTCATTCTCTCTCTCATAAATAAATTTTTAACTAATAGGCTGGACGTGGTGGCTCATGCCTTTAATCCCAGCACTTGGGAGACAGAGGTAGGAGTAATGCCATGAGTTTGAGGCTACCCTGAGATTACAAAGTGAATTCCAGATCAGCCTGGGCTAGAGTGAGACCCTACCTTGAAAACCAAAGTAAATATATAAATTTTGAAAAATAAATTAAAAACCAGAATGATCTGAAATAAATATCAATGCACAAGAACAAGCAAAACCCCAAATCAGTAGATGAGAAAACATAGTCAAAATCAGAGCCAAAATTAATGCAATGGAAATTTTAAAAGAATAAATGAAACAAAAGGTTGGTTCTTTGAAAAGATAAACAAGATTGACAAACCCTTTTCCAAACTAACCAAAGGAAAGTGAGAAGACCCAAATTAAAATATTTGAGATTAAGGGTGGGATATACTTCAATGGTAGAGTACTTACCTAACATGTATAAGGTCATAGACTCAATCCCCACCACCACGAAGAGAGAGAAGGAGAGAGAGAGAGAGAGAGAAAATGAAGGGAGGGGAAAAGAAAAAGAAAGACAGACTACTATAGAGACCAAATTTAGAAAATCATTATAGCTTTTCTTAAACACTGATAGTCCACCAAATTGGAAAATCTAATAGAAATGGATGAACTTCTACATGCAAATGATCTACTAAAATTAAATCAATATGGGATAAACAACTTAAATAGATCTATATTGAGCAACGAGATGGAGTCAGTAATTTAAAAAAATCGGCTGGGTGTGGTGGTGCATGCCTTTAATCCCAGAACTCAGGAGGCAGACGTTCCAGATTGCTATGAGTTCAAGATCACCCTGAGAATACAGAGTGAACTCCAGGTCAGCCTGGACTAGAGTGAGACCCTACCTCGAAAAACAAAACAAAACAAAAAGTCCAACTTAAAAAAAGTCAAGTGAAGAGATGGCTTGTGGTTAAGGCGCTTGCCTGCAAAGCCTAAGGACCCATGTTAGACTCTCCAGATCCCACATAAGCCATACATACAAAGGAGAGGCAAACTTGGAATACACCTAACAAAGGAAGGAAAAGACATCTGCAATGAAAACACTGAAGAAATAAATTGAAGAACATACTAGGAGATAGAAAGGCTACCATTCTCTTGGATTTGAAGAATTAATATTGTGCAAATGGCTATCCTACCAAAATCAGCCTAATAGAGTCAATACAATCCCCAGTCAAAATTGCAATGACAATTACATAGGGTTAAAAAAATCCTAAATTTCACATGTAAGTACAAAAGATCACAGATAGTCAAAGCAATGCTGAATAATGCTGGAGATATCATGATGCCTGATTCCAAGTTAGATTACAGAGTCAAAAGAACAGCATTGTGCTGGCACAAAAATAGACATGTAGACCGGCGGAATAGAATAGAGACATAAAGATGTAAACCCAGACAGCCATAACCACTTGGTTTTTGGCAAACATGCCAAAAATATACATTGGAGAAAGACAGCATCTCCAATGAATGGTGCTGAAAAACTGGACATCAACATGTAGAAGAATGAAACGTGAACTTTATCTCTCAGCTTGTATGAAAATCAATCCCAAATGGATCAAAAAGCTCAATGTTACAGCCAGGCGTGGTGGCGCACGCCTCTAATCCCAGTACTCGGGAGGCAGAGGTAGGAGAATTGCCATGAGTTTGAGGCCCCCCGAGACTACATAGTGAATTCCAGGTCAGCCTGGGCTAGAGTAAGACCCTACCTCAAAAAGCCAAAAACAAAAACAAAAACAAAAAAGCTCAATGTTAGACCTGAAACTCTGTCTATCTCTCTTCTCTTTCTCTGTCTCTCTCTGGCTGCTTGCAAATAAATAATTTTTAAAAATGTGATACATATACATAATGAGATTTTAAATTTTATTTTATTTTATTTATTTATGAGAGAGATAAAGAAAGAAAAAGCAGAGGGGTGGAGGGAGAGAATGGGCATGCCAGGGCTTCCAGCTGCTGCAAATGAACTGCAGACACATGTGCCACCTTGTGCATCTGGCTTGTGTGGGATCCTGGGGAATTGAACCTGGGTCCTTTGGCTTTGCAGGCAAGTGCCTTAACTACTAAGCCATCATTCCAGCCCCACAATGGGATTTTTCTCACCCATAAAGAAAAATGAAATTATGTTGTTTTGCAAGAAAATGGTTGCAACTTGAGAGAAACACATTAAGCAAATTTAGTCACAGAAAGACAAATGTTGTATGTTTTCTCTCGTCTGGGGTTCCTAGATTTCGTATAGCGACATAGCGACATAAAATCCTACATTTACTGTGATAGGAAAATAGAAGCAAAACCGTCTCACGGGACAAAGAAGAATCATAGGAGTTGGGAAGAATGTAAAAGGGGAGGATAGCAGGGTACAAGGAATAATACGCTCAAAATATATTATATACTTGAATGGCAATGTCCTTGTGCAAACTGATACCATGCAAAATGAAAAAAAAAAAAAAAAGGAACAGAAAAAAAAAAGCCAAGGCATTTAAAATAACGTAATCACTTGAAATGCTCACTTCCCCACTCTCTTGGTTTTGTCTCTACTTCAGATTGCCACTGTCCGTGAGTCCGTGGGGTGACGTCTGTGGTCTCTCCTGTGTGTGGCCACTGAAATCGGCTTGCTTAGCTTTGATGTGAGCGACTCACATGAATGGACAGTTTGCTTAAGTGCCTAGAACCAATCTCCTGGCCTTTCTTTCTGGACTCTGCATGCATTTTGGGGCATGGTTTCCACACAGACCGGCAGTTTACAATTCTGAGCCTTAGCCTTCGCTTACCAAGGACACAATCTCAAGGTTGGACCGCGGTGAGAACTTAGTCCCCTCTGTCTTCTCCTTTGCTGTTCATACAGCTGCGGACCTATTACGTGCATTGCCTGGTAGAGTCCCAGAAAAATGTCAGAGCTTTTTAAACTCCCCACGGACATCTCATTCTCTAGATTTTATTTTTTTCCTTTTAAGGTTTTAATTGATGGCCTATCATTTGCACAGATACTACCCAGTGTTGGAGGCAGTAAGTGATGTTAAACAACTTTCTCTGATTATTATTTTTACAAATATCTTTAGGAAAAGGCTGTATACACTGGGTGATCTCTGGTCAAGTCAAACACATAGAGAGGGCAAGGCAAATAAATATGCCACAAGCTTACCAGATTTTTGTTGTTGTTGTTCACTTTTTAAATTTATTTATTTGAGAGTGACAGAGAGAGAAAGAGGCAGATAGAGAGAGTGAGATTGAGAATGGGAGCGCCAGGGCTTCCAGCCACTGCAAATGAACTCCAGATGCGTGCGCCCCCTTGTGCATCTGGCTAACATGGGTCCTGGAGAATCGAGCCTTGAACCGGGGTCCTAGGCTGCACAGGCAAGCACTTAACCGCTAAGCCACCTCTCCAGCCCCAGATTTTTTTAAATTATATTTTATTTATTTATTTATTCATATGAAAGACAGAAAGAGGGAGAGAGAGAGAATTGGCACACGAGGGCCTCCAGCCACTGTAAATGAACTCCAGATGCATGTGTCCCCTTGTGCATCTGGCTTACGTGGGTCCTGGAGAATCAAACCATGATCCTTTGGCTTCGCAGGCAAATGCCTTAACTGGTAAGCCATCACTCCAGCTCCTTACCAGTTGTTTGTTTGTTTCTTCATTTGTTTTGGTTTTTCGAGGTAGGGTCTCACTCTAGCCCAGGCTGACCTGGAATTCACTATGTAGTCTCAAGGTGGCCTTAAAGTCACAGTTATCCACCTACCTCTGCCTCTCAAGTGCTGGGATTGAAGGTGTGCGCCACCAGGTTTTTAAACCTTAATAGTTTTTAATGACTGAAACCTAGACCTTTTTTTTTTTTATTTTCTGGAGCCAACATTCCCTGGTTGATGTTGAAAATTTTGTTAGTTTTAAACAATATAATTTATTTATTTATTTGAGAGAGAAAAAGAGACAGAGTAAGAGAGAGGCAGAGAGAGAGAAAGAAAAGAAAGAGAGAGACAATGGGCATACAAGGGCCTCTAGCCACTGCAAACAAACTCCAGATACATACACCACCTTGCACATGTGGCTTGATGGGAATACTGGGGAATGGAACCCAGGTCCTTAGGCTTTCCAGGTAAGTGCCTTAACTACTAAGCAATCTCTCCAGCCCCTATTTTTTCAGGTTTTCCATTATTTTTATGGAAGAGGAGATGTTTGAATGTCTACATTCTGCCATATTTTGGCATCATGCAAGTGGTTTTTTTTTTTTTTTTTTTGGTTGTTTGGGGTAGGGCCTCACTCTACCCCAGGCTGACCTGGAATTCACTATGGAGTCTCAAGGTGGCCTCTAACTCATGGCAATTCTCCTGTCTCTGCCTCACAAGTGCTGGGATTAAAGGTGTGTGCCACCACGCCTGGCTTCATGCAAGTTTTATATATTATACTAAAAAAAATACTTTGTTAGCCAGGTATGATGGTACATACCTTTAATCCCAGCACTTACTAGGCTGAAGTAGGGGGATTGTCATCAATTTGAGGACAGCCTAGGCTACAGAGTGAGTTCCAGGTCACCCTTGGCTAGAGCGAAAGGGCTAATTTATGAAGTAATAGAAAACCAGCAGCGAGTAATGAAAAACTAACCAGCAAGACAATCCTATCTAAAGGAAAGTAGGAAGACACAATAAAGCAATCAAGAGGGTTTGGGAGATGCCTCAGTATATCAAACACTTGTCGTTCGGGCATGAGGATGGGAGTTCAGATCTCCAATACCCACATAAATGCCAGGCGGGGCTGGAGAGATGGCTTAGTGGTTAAGGCATTTGCCTGTAAAGCCAAAGGATCCTGGTTTGATCCTCCAGGACCCACGTAAGCCAGATACACAAGGGGCACATGCATTTGGAGTTCGTTTGTAGTGGGTGGAAGCCCTGGTGCACCCATTCTCTGTCTCTCTCTCTCTCTCTTTCTCTCATAAATAAAAAAAATGCCAGGTGGGAGTGGCAGCCCATCTATAATCCCAGGGCTTGGCAGACAGAGCAACTTGACTACCTTTATTAGTCAAATCACGGAGCTCTGGGTTCAGCTGGGAGAACCTGCTTCAGGAAATAACATGGAAAGAAACTGAGAAAGGCATCAACCTGTGGCTTCCATACAAAGTGTATATACATGTGCTCACATGCATCTACATGCCACACACATGTGCCAAAAAAATTAAAAATCAGATTCTTTTTTTTTTTTTACTCCAGCGTCTTCAGAATATCGACTCTTCTTCCTTGTGCTTGTTGCCTCGTGGTGGAAAATGGCCTTTAAGCACCACCCTGTCACGGAAGCAACATTCAAGAAGGCAGGATACATACAACCAGGACAGGGAGGGGGGCTCTTCAGTACTGTTTGGAAAGAAAACCTTGCCCACAAGTCTCTTTGCAGAAACTCCCGAGGACTTATTTCCACTGAGTCAGATGGCTGGCAAGAACTGTTAGGGAACCTAAGAAAACAAGCAATTGAGCTTCTCCAGATTTCACAGTGAATGCAAAAGAGGTCTGAGGCAGCCGGCAGTGGTGAATGGTATTGGATGACAAATGCAGCAGTAGTCTGTGTAACAAACTATTCCAGAACTCAGGAGTAGAAACAAGGGTGCCTCTTGGCTCAACTAACGATCGGCTGATATAAGTGGAAGTTGATTAAACTTATCTGTGGATGGGTTCAGGTCTATGTTATATGTGATGCCATCTTGTTTGTTTTTGTTTTTACTTTCCATTGTAAAGCAAATTGCAAATATGAAAATAATATGAAACAAATATGTATTTTAGATAAACATACTTGAATCTATTACTCAGATTAAGAAACATAACCTTGCCGGGCACCCAAGAAGTCTTTTATTTTTCGTCTGCTTCTCTTTCCACACCAAGAAATCTGGACTGCTTCTGGTTCTATAAACACGAGAGATGATAGGATGTCCAATGATTACACCTGAGCTTTCTCATGCATTCTATGCAGTGGAGTTTTAAAATAATGATACTGAGAATAAGGAACAACCATGGTTACAAAAAAACACCTAAAAATTTGCATATCTTGTCCCTAATACCACTTCATTTTTTTTCTCTACGATATTTGTCTTTCTTTAAATTATTTCTGAAATTGATAGGCATGAGGTATAGAGGAACAAATGTAGCATCTTTTCACACCCATCACTAGACCCGTGGCTGAGATCCCGATAGTAAAAGGTAGATGGGCAAAAGCAAAGCACAGCAATGAGTGGATATAGACTTAACATCAATTGTTTCACTTCACGAAGACGTGGGGAAGTCTGTATAATTTTTTGTGGACAGGTTGTGCAGAAAGAAGGTCTGAAGGAACAGTAATAAACTGGAAGGGAACTTAGCAAGGCCTGTTTATTCAGAGTCTTCTTGACATCCTGGGTGATTTGACCCTCCAGGCACAGGGCAGCATATGAAGGCCTTCAGATCCAGTCACAGAACAATTATTTACCCCATTACAGTCATACCACTATTGCATCAATAGGTGCATTTGCCTGGCTACTTAGTTGTATCGTTTGCAGGGTCCACTGTTGGGTAAGATTGCTGATGACGTCTCTCTCTCCTCCAGCAGCCTGCATAGCCCCCTCTAGCTCCAGGACAGCTAGCCAGTAGGGAGAAACTTCTAGATCTGTTCTAGCTAACTTTCTAGTGTTCTTCAACCAAAGCAAGTGGTGTCTTCAGGAATAGGGCCTTATGATCTAGCTCTGATGGGCAACCAAGACTTGAGGCAAGAGTCTGTGTTGTTTTGGGTGTCTTAGAGGACTTCCTGATCAACAGCTCACTGATAGGTATCCTGCTAGGCTGGCACTGGGATCTTCCTGTAATAACTTTTGGCTTTTGGGAGCAGCATCCACCCACTCAGGGTACTTTCACTCATATATTTTTTTAATTAACCGACAACAAAGAAGGTTATTTATTTATTTATTTTGAGGAAAACCCAACAGACTTGCCTTTATTAAGCAACAGAAGGGCAAGGGGAGAATTGGCGCATCAGTGCCTCCAGCTACTGCAATTGAACTCCAGACAAATGTGCCCTTTGTACGCATGTGCAACCTTGTGCACTTGTGTCACTGTGTGTCTGGCTTACATGGGACCTGGAGAGTCAAGCATGAGTCCTTAGGCTTCTCAGGCAAGCACCTTACCACTAGGCCATCTCTTCAGCCCTTTCTATTTTTTATTATTTTTATTTGAGAGAGAGTGGGGGAGGGAGAGAGAGAAAGAGGCAGATAGAATAGGCATGCCAGGGCCTCTGGCCACTGCAAATAAACTCTAGGCACATGTGCTACCTTGAGCATCTGACGATATGGGTACTAGGGAATCAAATCTAGGTCCTTAATCTATTGAGGCAAGCACCTTAACCACTGGGAAATCTTTCCAGTCCACAAAATAGGCTTCATTTGGCTTGTTCATGTCTTTAGTTGGTTAACCCTTCTCCCCAATGCCTCCTCTTCTCCATCCCTCACCCTGATTCCCCTTTCTGGATTCTTGATTTTGTTACAGTGGTTTGTCTTTTTCTGCTGGGTCTCTCTCTCTCCTCTCCTTTCTCTCCCCCTTTCCCTCTCCCTCTTCCATGTAGCCCAAGTTGGCTTTTAATCACGATATAGCCTAGGCTGGTTTCAAACTTGTAATTCTCTTGCCTCAGCCTCCCAAATTCTGTGATTACAGGTATGTGCCACTATTTCTATACATTCTTGTATTGCCTTAATCTACAGTCAAGGAGTAGAAGAAATCCAGGATGGATGAATGGATTGTTATTATCATGTCTCCAATTTCTTATTATATAACCTGAGGCCCAAGGCTGAAACTCAAGATCAAAAGGGGGGACCCGGTGGGCGCTGGGGGAAGCAGTCCAGATTCTCAAAAGCAGAAGGCTCGAACGAGAGGGAAGGCACTTGAGAAGATGAATATCTTGACCTAATACTTGTAAAAGCAGCAGAGAGGGCTACAAATACACACATGCTAAGAAGGGAAAGTCTTGGCTTTCTCTAGCACCCCATGCAAGACACACCCGCAAGACTGAAACCCAGCAGCCTGGGCCCTCGTCTCCAGTGCAGAAGCCAGCTGTGGTGTGACAAGGTGCTGCCATTTCCACCTACAGCAGAATACATAATATTTATTGATTTTCCTTTGAGTAACAGGGTTAGTGAAGATTGCCAATTCTCAAAGGGGAATAGACATGAAATGTGTTGGATTTTCTTTTCCTCCAATAAACTCTATCAATTATGCTTGCTCTGTAGAAACACCCTTTCCCACTAGGGAGTGAGCCCTGATATCTGCCCTTATCCCCATACCCTAGTCTGATTCTGAAACGTTTCATCATTTTACTTATCAGAACGATTTCTGTCCACTGACTGAAATTTGGCTTTCTTGAATTTAAATTTCCATCATATATTGGAATCGCAGCTTTTCCTCCTTTCTTCTCATGCAGACTAGATAGAAGCTTGATAAAATTTTGGGCAGGAGATTAAGGATGTGATCTACTCTTCCACCTCTTCAATCCTATCCACACCCACCTCTCTGGGATAGACTCTGGTCCCCATGGCTAACCTAGGAGTGCCAGGGCCAGCCCTTGACTGGTGCTTATTAGCCTCTTCCCCCATTTCTTGTCCAGGTGATCTTCAGCTGATGGCCTTGTTCAGTATGTCCCCAGTGCATGCCTTTCTGTGCCCCATAACTGAGCATGCTCTGACACGTCTGAGGGCCCCAAGCTCAGGCTGTGAGCAGAAATACATTCTGTACCTTTCAGAAACCACAGTCATATCCCGGTCAGTGTCTTGCTTCACCCATGGTTTCCATCTCATAGAAACTTCCTTTTGATGCCAATGTCAGGCGCCCACAGATCTCAGCTGGTGACATGTCTTGATTCCATACCCTTGCCCGGGGAAACCAATGCCCCGCTGAGTTATGAATCCTCTGCCTCCTTGTAAGATCCAACAGAGATCTGGAATAATTTTTGTTTGTTTGTTTGTTTATGAGAGAAAGAGAGAGAAAATGAGCACACCAGGGCTTCCAGATACTGCAAATGAACTCTATATGCATGCTCTGTCTTGTGCATCTGGCTTTACGTGGATACTAGGGAATCAAACCTGGGTCCTTAGGCTTTGCAAGCAAACACCTTAACTGATGACCTATTTCTCCAGTCTGGTAATCAGTTTTCTAAGGTATCCACCAAGTCAGACATGGGGTCACAATCTAGAGCCTAAGTTTTCTCACTGGGATAGGTATGCTCAGTCTGCCTGGAAGACAGGAGCTAAGTAACTCAGGTCTGGTGTCAGACAACTAATTCTGAAGCCTGCTAGAGCCATTCCCTAGGTGGGCAATCTTGGACAAAGTTCTTGATCCTTTGCAGTTCAAGTTGTCTCAACTATAAAACAACAGCGACAACAATAATAGTATCTATCTTATAGGGTTGTACAAGAGAAGATGAGAGTCTGATGCTGAAGGAGTTCTCATTAATGATACCCTAGCCAAGAGCTCATCTGCAGACCACTAATAAATTCACATCTGTTTAAATGTCATTGCCTTGCAGATGGCTGAAGTGTGTGCTGCTGGGGTTAATTCCTGAGCAAGGAATCTGTGTGTGCTGTGTGTCCTGATTGTGATGTGAATGCAGACAGACTTACCCAGGATTTTCATATCAGCAAATATGAGGACAAGCAGCTCCTACCTACTAGGTGGGCACAGTTACATTGATTTTTTTTAAAAAAAGATAAAATAATAAATCTCTTGTGAACTATCTGTTCATTTCATTAGCCCATCTAGTGATTGAATATTTAGGTTATTATTTTTTCATCTTTTTTAAAAATTTGTATTTATTTATTTGAGAGCAACAGACAGAGAGAGAAAGAGGCAGAAGGAGAGAGAATGGGTGCGCCAAGGCCTCCAGCCACTGCAAACTAACTCCAGGTACATGCACCCCCTAATGCATCTGGTTTACGTGGGTCCTGGGGAATTGAGTCTCGAACTGGGGTCCTTAGGCTTCACAGGCAAGTGCTTAACCGCTAAGCCATCTCTCTAGCCCTTTTTCATCTCTTTATTGAGTCTGGTTATCAGACCCTGTCTAAAGCATAACTGGAAGAGATTGTCTCCATTTCTGGGGGTTGTCTGATGGTTTCATTGCTGTGCAGAAACTTTTTAAATGTCTTGTAATTCTATTTGTTAATTCTTGGGGCTATTTCTTATGCTATTAGAGTCCTGTTCAGAAAGCTCTTGCCTATACAATTTATTCCCTGTGTTTTCATCTAGTCATTTCAGCATTTCGGGTTTTCAACTAAGGTCTTTGATCTACTTTGAATAGACATTTGTGAGAGATATGGATCCGATTTCATTCTTCTGCAGGGGGATCTCCAGTTTTCCTAGCACCATTTTTTTTCTTTTCTCGCTGAATGATTTTGGCTTGTTAATCAAAAATTAGGTGGCCAAAACTCCATGGGTTGTTTCTGGGTCCTCTATTCTATTAAATTGGTCTATATGTGTGTTTTGGTGCCAATTCAAGATGTTTTTGTCACCGTGGCTCTGTAGCATGACTTGGGGTCAGACACTGCAACCCCTCCAGCTGTGTTATTCGTTTCCATTTGAATTCTTGGATTTTTTTCTAGTTATATGATGCCAACAAATACTTTTAAAAGTGCTCATCATTCATAGCCATCAAATGCAAATTAAAATCACCTTGAGATACCATTTTACCCCAGTCAGAATGGCATCATTGACAAAACTGACAACAAATATTGGTGAGGATGTGGGGTAAAAGAAACTCTTGCTCACTGATTGTAGGCATACAAACTACTACAGCCATTATGGAAATCAGTATGGAGATCTCTCAGGAACTTAGAAATGGAGCTGCCATATAACCCAGCTATTTCACCCCTGAGCATAACCCCAAAGGATTCCCAATCCTCCTACAGAGATCCTTGCACAGCCACACTCATTGTTCTGTTCCTAATGGCAAAGAAATAAAACCAGCCTAGGCACCCATCGACAGATGAACAGATGATGAGCATGTGGTATATATACATGATGGAATTGTAGTCAGCAGTAAAGAAAAATGACATCATAAAATTTTCAGGAAAGTGGATGGATCTGGAAAAAATTATATCAAGAGAGGTTACCAGGCAGGTGTGATGGTACACACCTTTAATTCCAGCACTCAGGAGGTAGAGGTAGGAGGATTGTCGTGAGTTTGAGGCCACCCTGAGACTGCATAGTGAATTCCAGGCCAGCCTGGACTAGAGCAAGACCCTTCCTAAGAAAAATATTGAGAGAGAGAGAGAGAGAGAGAGAGAGAGAGAGAGAGAGATGACCAAACTCAACAAAGCCCTAAACTGCATGTTCTCTTTCATGTACAGGTTCTAGCTCATAATATTTATATGCATGTCTATAGAGGATGGCAAAACGTAGGTAAAGCCTAAAAACCTACAAAGGTGAACAAGGGAGGATAAAAACAGAAGAGAAGGAAGGAGGAAGGGCACAAAGACATTGGCATGTGATATGTCAGCAGAAAGGAGAGAGGATGCATGGTGGGGAAAGAGATGGGCAAGATGAAAGGGAGAATAGAATCAACTAAAACGATTGTGTTTGCAAATGGAAAAATGATACCTAAAACTCTGTGCTAATTAAAGATAAATAAATAAAAATAAATCTCTTCTTTCTTTCTTTCTTTATTTGTGTGTGTGTGTGTGTGTGTGTGTGTGTGTGTGTGTGTGCTTTACAGCTGCAGAAAGCATGTAGTGAAAAACTCTTGAAATACCGCATGATGTTTCTCAATTCTTAAATCCACTGCCTTGTGACAAAAGGGCAAGTTGCAGGCGTGGGGGCACCGATTCACACTCAAGGAGGACAAGTATTATCAGACTGAGCCTTTAAGACAGCATTCACAGGATGCTCATCAGTTTTGCTGCCTCTGCTCTTCACCCGCCCTCTGGGGGTTTCTGTGTCACACTTATTTCTAGATTAATAGCCCAATTAGAAACCTATTGACTAAGGTTGTATTAAAGGCAACGACCCTTCACACTGTAAGCTGGTCCTTTAAAAAAAAAAAAATCAACCTGAAAAACCAAAGGTAACAGACGTTAGCCTTCCGATTCCTGGACACACTCTGCCCCCTAGTGACGACGCGGGCCCGCACACCAGCAGTGGCAAGCCTTTGTTTTTCTATTTTCCCTCATGGGTCGTGGACAGAAAAGGCCCGCCACCTCATCTTTTCCAGATTCTAACTCCCATCGCTCTGAAGTGAATAGACAAGTCACGGGAATCTCCTGCATTGTGTTTGCCGCATGCAAGTCAACTGAACTTAGCACGGCTACCTTTGTCGGGCTCTGCGGGTGTTTCTCAGATGGGCACGGTGGCGCGTGCTTGTACTGCCAGCACTTGGGAGCTTGAAAAACCGGAGTGTTTGAAGCCAGCCTGGGCTTCATAGTGAGACCCTGTCCCAATCCCTCTGCACCTCTTGAAAAGAGTATTTTTCAGCGGCTTGGTAGGGATAACATCTCCACATGGGAAAGAGTAAGAGATCTGGAACCTCTTAGGGTCTTCTGAGCACTCCTGCAAGTGGGCCCTGGGAAGTCACTCAATCCATTTCAGGTTTGGTTTTCTGTCTTTAAAGTGGGGGGACAGATGCCCAGCAATGGGTCACATCCTGGTGATGTCTGGGGAACCGGGGACTAGAAACTGAACTCTCTTAACCTCAGCTTCTCCACATATGGAAAATTGGCCTTTGATAGCAGTTTTCTGACTGTCTGGAGAGGAGAAGGCAGGGGAGCGGGGAGCAGCGCTTCCCAGCTTGGCTAGGCAGGCCTCCCTGTTGCAAGCCTGATTGGAGGATTATCTGCCTGTGGAGCAGGCAGAGATAGAGAATGAACAAAATAATGAAGCCACAGGTCTCCTGTCCGTCTCCAGGTTTGTGGATGCATGATTTAGCACAGGAAAGGGGACTGTGAAGGGGTGAGTGACTGGAATGAGGGGCGGTGGTTTGAATGTGAAATGGCCCCCATAGGCTGATGGGTTTGAACGCTGCTGGCACTATTTGAGAAGACGATGGGAAGCTTAGCAGTTGAAGCTTTGCTGGAGAAAGTGCATCGCTGTGGGCAGGCCTGGAGGCTTGATAGCCCTGACTGCACTTCCTGTTCCCGCTCTGCTTCCTGACCAGCCTGTCTCCCAGCCCTGCCGCCCTGCGCCCCCCACCACGACTGCCTCCCCCCTCACGGTCCAGGCCAGCCCGTCCTTCCTCCCTTCCGTGATGCTTTCAGATGCTCTGCTGCAGCTTCAGGACAAGTAGCTAACATTTTGCCAGGTGACATAAGTGGGCACCATGGGTCCCAGGAGGCAGGAAAGGTGGAGAAGACGTGCTCATGCCCCAAGCCAAGGCAAGCAGGTATCCAGCAGAGGCTGGGAAAGGCAAGGAGCACACTCTCCCCTCCATCCTTCCGAGGAACTCTCACTGGGAGCTTCTAGCTTGTGATCCTTAAGACCCAGAGGAGGACTTCCAACCACTATACCCGCCACTATACCCGTAGGTAGATAACAAGCCTGCTTTTAAGCTGTTAAATCTGTGGGTAGGCCATTACAATCCTAGGAAACAAATCATGAATGACACAAAGGGAGGATCTCGGGGTACGACGGGAAATCTGTATTTTTTTTTTATAGACTCGAGGTAGCATTCTTAGACACATTAAAAATCTAAATTTTGGGCTGGAGAGATGGTTTAGCGGTTGAGCACTTGCCTGTGAAGCCTAAGGACCCGGGTGCAAGGCTCGGTTCCCCAGGTCCCACGTTAGCCAGATGCACAAGGGGGCGCACACGTCTGGAGTCCGTTTGCAGTGGCTGGAGGCCCCAGTACGCCCATTCTCTTTCTCTCTCTCTCTCTCTCTCTCCCTGTCTCTTTGTCTGTCACTCTCAAATAAATAACTAAAACTAAACAAAAAAAATTAAATTTTACTTAATGAAAATTGTATACATACGTGATATACTTTGATCACAATCACCTTTCATTACCTAACTTTCCCCTTTCCCATACTCTCTGCCACTGAAATCTTTTTCCCAACAAGTCCATCTACTCTAATGTCATGTCGTGTGTGTGTGTGTGTGTGTGTGTGTGTGTGTGTCACTGAGTTTAATGAAGGTTGTTTGCATTAGCATGAGAGGGGGATATTAATCAGAACACAAGGCACACTAATGTGCTGCAAAGGGATTGAGGACCAGGAGACCTGGATTCAGCGGAGCCTCAAGTCATTAGCTGTGTCGTTTTGACAGTCACTTCCCCCATTGGACCTCAGTTTCCTTATCTGTAAACAAAGGCAGCTGGATGGGAGGGGACCTTTAAGGACTCTTCTGCCTGTAGCATTCTGAGGACCTAAGAGAAACGTGAATGCTCTCTGAAAAGCACAAAACCTGCCCCACACACGTCTCACCACTCAACAGCCTATACAGGCGAAATAGTGTTAATTATTTTCTCGGCTAATTTTAAGCAGCACCTTGTATGTGTCAGGTCTTGCTCCAAGCATTTCACTTCTCTGAACTCCTGTCCGAGGGGTTATCTAGGCAGAGCAATCGGCCCAATGTACAATTAATAATTCAAGGCTTTGGGGAGATTTCTAACCAGGAGTCTGATCAACAAGCTGGTAAGGGAGGGGTGCCTGGGGTGGCACCATCGTCAGCTAATGAAGGGGGCGACTCCCTGTCTCTGCTGTGAAAAGAAAAATGTCACAAACATTACATGCAGCCTGAGGGGTCTGGAGAGAAGGGGGAGGGGCTGTGGTTGCCAGGCAACCAGCTCATCACTAATCATGTGCATAAAGGCTCTGGGTCTCCTTCGTTCTGGGCACAGCCAGGAGGCCTCCCTCCTTCCCGCCCCCTGCTGCTCCTTACAGCTGGCCTTGGGGCTCCCAACAGACCACAGACAGGCCTAAGTGCCCCTCGGCCTCCCCGGGTTCTGCTCTGCTGCTAGAAAGTAAAATTGAAAAGAAAGCCTTTTGGTGGCCATCGCAGAGGAGGGACGCCTGGCACCCACGTTCCAGGACACCCTGTCCTCTAGAGTGGCTTTGAATGAGCCGTCACCCTGGAGGTTCACTTGGATTTGAGGCAAATCCTTTCTGACCCCTGCATTCAAGGGAGGCTCCTGCTATTTGCTGGGTGGATACTGAGCAAACATGCGGGTCCCTGGGCTGGCTTTTGATGTGCTAGGCAAACACTACTCTCTGGATGCAGCCAACTGTCCAATTTTGCAAGACTCAACCCTCTTCCCCCCGGGGAGCTGTTGTCTTAGAGAGCCAGGACCCGGGGTGACCAGAGAGTTTATATAGCACATGTCATGCAGAAAGAACGCCTCCCTCCCCACCTCCGGGGGAAGTACTGGTCCCACAAGGCTCAGCCATCTTTCAGAAGCGACTCACAGAAGGCTGCTTCATCCATGACTGCTTCTGGACCACAAGGGCCCAGGAACGGACAATGTCAGCATAAGTGTTTACATGCTGCTAAGATTGTAAGGCTTCCTAGGAGGAGAGACAACTGCTTTCGGTCTCACTGTTTGGGATATGATGCTCAAGTGGTCCAACGGTTGCCTCTGGGCTGGAAGGGTATTTCAAAAGAGTTGTTACCCCAGGGACATCAAGTGTGCTGACCCACTTACTGGCCACAACTCCAGAGTTGTTCTGTCCCGTTATGGCCACGTGCCTGAGGGTGGGAGAGGGATAAGGTCTTTCTTGGGGACGTCCAAACAGCTGGACTCACCCCCAAGCAGACCCAGGAGTCTGTGCTGCTTGGGGTGGGGGGATGGCAGATCAGGAACACCCGTCAGCCCCTGTCATAGTTCTCTTCCCTCTCTACTGAAGCACACTGGCCTCTTTACTGCTCCCCCAAAATGCCCATTGTCCTCTGGGGGCTCCTACCTCCATTCCTGGATATCTGGACGATTTGAGTCTACAATCTCATCTTCCTACCCAAAGTAAGGTTCCCACCCCCCACATTCACTCTCTCTTCACCTACTTTTTTGTTTTGTTTTGTTTTTGAGGCAAGCCCAACAGACTTGTCTTTTTTAAAAAAATATATTTATTTATTTATTCATTTGAGAGAGAGAGACACAGAGAGAGAGAGAGAGAATGGGCACACCAGGGCCTCCAGCCACTGCAAAGGAACTCCAGATGCATGCGCCCCCTTGTGCATCTGGCTTATGTGGGTCCTGGGGAATCAAATAGAGGTCCTTGGGCTTTGCAGGCAAATGCCTTAACGGCTAAGTCATCTCTCCAGCCCCTCCTTTTTTTAATGACAGCGAGTGAGGGAAAGAGAGAATAAGAGCGAGAGCAAGAGAGAGAGAGTGAGAATTGGGGGGCCAGGGCCTCCAGCCACTATAATCAAACTCCAGATGCACGTGCCACCTTGTGTGCTTGGCATCCTCGTGCATGTCACCTGTGCGTCTGGCTTACGTGGGACCTGGAGAGTAGAACATGGGTCCTTAGGCTTTGCAGACAAGCGCCTTAACCCCTGAGCCATCTCTCCAGACCTTATCTACTACTATTTTTAGTTTTCTTTAAACACGTGGACTGCTTTTTCTTTCCTCTTTTCTTCTCTGACCCTCCCTTTTCTCCCTTCCTTGCCATCCACCTATCTGACATTGGGGGTCCACTCATGCAGCTGAGCTACTTGCTGCCTGTTTGGTTGACTAGGGTGCACGTTTCTTGTGGGCAGACAGCCCGGCTGCTGTGTGGGTCACAGGGGCAGCCTTCGCGGAGCTTCTGTAGAGCTCATTACCATTCCTGTGACTTTTGCGCACCAACAACATACAGGGCTCTTCCTTTACTGCCTCGGCCCCCAGGCAGCCACACCGCATCCTGGAAATACCTACTGCCATGGCCTCCTGGTGAGCCCTTGACAATAGGTGACACAGTCCTTACAAAAGCCTGTATTCCTTCCTCCTGTCCTCTCACAGACCGTAGTAGTAGTCAAGTGCGTTATATCTCCTCTCTACCTCCTTCTCTTGCTTCTTATATATTTTGAAGGTCATGTCATATCTGTTCAAATAGGGCCTCCTCGTTCTTTTATTCAACAGAGTAATAAATCCAACATTGGAATTTATTTATTTATTTATTACTTATTTATTTGTTCCAAGTAGACAGATCCCCTGGCTCTCATTTTTGTTATTACAAAAAAAAAAGTGTTGCAAATAATCGACTTTTTTGCCAATGCCAGGATCAAACTCAGGGATGCATGTCTGCCAGGCAATGGATGACTCTTCCATTGCATTAACTCCCAGCCCACAAATCATCTAGTGGACACATACGTGACCACACACTAATGCATAGAAGACAAGTGGCCAAGTCAAAGACTATGTATGCACGCTAGCAATTTGAATAGATATTGCCAAACAGCTCTCCACAGCAATGATATCTATACTCCAACCATTTATGAGAGTGCTTGTTTCTGGGAGTCTTTGCCAAACTCTCTTTTATCTTTGCCAATCTAATAGTTGAAAGCAAAATTGCAGCGTAATTTTATTTTTCATTTTCTTATTGTGAATAAGGTTTAATATCTTTCCATCTAAGAAGCATCTGTATTTCTTTTCTCATGAACTGCCTATTTTTCTATTAGATTGTTAGTCTTCTTTTTTTTAAATCGATTTATAGAAGCTCTGATATATTACGAAAATTACTTTCTGGATGTGATAGGAGTTACAAATATTTCCCTGATGTGTCATTTGTCTTTAGATAAAAAACATTATATGTTTTCTGCCTTATAGGGTTTTTTAGTCTAATTTATTCATCTGCACATGTATGTGTGTGAGACTGTCACATTTTAATTTGCTTTTTAAACGCTTGATCATCGCTTAGCAGTATTCTTGGAAAGTGTCTTTCATTAGTCACATTGATCTGGTTCTTCCCAGATGGGGCTTTGGGACCCCTCTCGACTCTCGATGAATTGAGGGACCGCCTTCCTTCCTGAGGGCGCTTGCAAGCATTGGGAAACACCCAAGCCCTGATCACACTTATGCATTGATGTTGGCTCTTATAAATCGCACTTTCAGAGAGTGACATATTTTTGACTCCTTTTCAGGATTCTGGAACGTACCACCTGGTTTAGTCTTTAATCATCTTGCCACTCGTCACAGGTGCAGGAGGTTGAAGTGCTGGAAAACATCTGTTCAAATGGAAACGGACCTCTTTCTCATAGCCCTCGCTTTGACAAGAACCACTGTGCCTCACTGGCAACCAGACCCCGCCCTCTCTGCGCCTGCCCCTCCCGCCCTCTGCTTTGGGTGTCTCTGGAATGTCTCCCCCTCCCCCTGTCTGCCTGGGTCTGGGTCTCTGGCAAAGCTCTGCCAGGTAGGCTGGCCCTTCTCTTCTTTTGACTGACTTACACATTGACATAGATCCAGGCAGTGAGGTCTGAAGGATGAAGCACCTTTTGAAGAGAGGAATGTAAAATTGCAAACATAAAAGAGAAAAAAGTTGTGCAAGCGAGCAAATACCAGAAAAATGCAAAATCTAAATAAATACCTCAGATCTGTAATAGCTCCAGTTTAGGAGGGTCTTCCTTCCTTCCTTCCTTCCTTCCTTCCTTCCTTCCTTCCTTCCTTCCTTCCTTCCTCCCTCCCTCCCTCCCTCCCTCCCTCCCTCTCTCTTTCTTTCTTTCTTTCTCTTATTTTTGTACTGGAGGTTGAAGCCAAGGTCTTGTGAATATTGGGCAAATGCTCTACCACTGATCTCTATTGCTAGTTCTCTTTTTATTTTTATTTTGACATAGAGTCTCACTGAGTTGCCTTGAATGGCTTTGCACTCACCTTGTAGCCTTAATAGTCCTTGGATTTATAATCCTCCTACCTCAGCTGCCCAAGTAGTTGGGATTACAAGCCTATACTGCCAAGCCTGGCCTTTGGCTTTTTTTTTTTAATGTGACAATAAGTTTGAAATACCACTACCCATGTTATCTCTGTCAGGATTGGAAAGAGGCTTGAGGTCATTCTGGTCCCTGGTGAGGTCTGGCTGAGACAGGTCTGAGACATCACATACTTGCTGCTTGTTTTAGCCTTATAGTTTGTTTTCATTTTCTGCAGGAATCCTGATGAGTTCAAATCTGCATGATTTCCATCCAAAAAAGGGCGGGGGGGGGGAGAATGTACAGTGTGCTTACATGCTATCATCTGGTGGATTCCTTCAAGCGGGAGATGGCTGTTTGGAGCAGGAAGTCAAGGATCCGAATCACCCACTTCACAACTGCACAGGTGCGATAAGAAGACATGCCTTGGTCTCTGCAACTTTGTCACTTCTTTCTTTTCTGCTCTCCCACATTTCTGAGGGCAATCCCGTGGGGCTTCACAGAGATGTTTATGTCCTACACATTAATATCCTGATGCGACTTCTGCCTCCAAACGTCCTGCCATTGAGCTGGGTGGGGCCTCATAGGAGAAGGGTTCCTACAATCCACACAACACCCGGACGACCAGCAAACTTAAGGAAACAACTGGCATGCCCGGTAAACATGTCCCATCGATCACAAATCCAGTGCGTCCTCAACTCAGATTCACCCTTCCTGCTTTGCAAAAACACCCATAGTCACTTTATGGCTGAGACACACGGCAGATTTCTAGAAGCTGACGTGAGATGGGAATGCTATGTTCTTCATCACCGCAGCTAATGTACCTTCTCGAAATTTTGCCAAACTGTAGAAACATGACACCTACCCAGGGGCTTGGTGGGATTCAGGCAAGGCTTCAGCTTCTCCAGCCTCAGGACCAGCAGGGAGCAGTGATGGAAACATTGTCAGAAACACTGGAGACCTCTCCACCTCGCTTTCCAGCTCTACCAGTGCACACTGAGACTTCTGCCTTCCAGGAGGCTTGACTGCCTCCAGCCCCCCACTCAGGCACTGATGGGGCAAACCCTTCGGAAGGCTGCGACAGGATTGGCTTAGGTCATGTGACCGACTTTGCAAATGTGATTAAATTCAGCGCCTTGGAATTGGAAGATTGTTCTGGATTTCCTGGGTGGGTCAGTGAACTTCTACACTCCCTCCAGGAAGAGGCCAGAGAGTCAGAGATAGAGAAGCAGGTGGGAAGATGGAAGTGGATCCAGGTTGACGTCACAAGGGCCACAAGCCAGCACATGCCTGCAAGCTTCTAGAAGCCAGTGGAGGGTAGAAGGGCAGACCCTCCCCTCCAGCTCTAAGTGGCATTCCTGCCCACATGTGATGTTGCGACTCCTGGAACTGAGAGCAAACAAGCCCCTGTGGTTTAAACTCACATCGATGACAATTTGAAACTAGTATAGATGTTTAAGTACATTAAAAAGTTCGTCCCCATTGTAACCTTTTCTCTCCTTCCTGTCCTTCCCATCTGCTGGGGGCTGAATTGTGTCTTCTCAACATTCCCAGGTTGAAATCCTAACCTCTGGTACCTCAGAATATGATTATATTTGGAGACTGTTTTCCAAGAAGCAATTAAATAAAATGAGTTCCAATGGGTGGGCCCTAATCCAATAAAACTGATGTCACTGTAAGAAAAGGAAACCGGGACACAGACCGGTACACAGAGGAAACTCGAGGACACAGCCAAGGAGACAGCTCCTAGCAGGCAACCGCGGGGACGTCTCCATTTCAGATGTCTAGCCTCTTGAACCGTGAGACAATGAACTTCTCTTGCTTATGCCCCAGGTCATAGGACTTATGGCAACCTGCCTAATATGTCATCTTACAAAGCAGAGGTGGAATTTTGCTTCCTTTCTCACACTGCCCCATGGACACAGCTAATAGTGCAGCCCTTGTCAACAAATATCTAGTGGCTGAGATTCACAATATGTATATATATATATATATATATATATATATATATATATATATATATATGGTATTCACAATACATATATATATATATGCATACATATATATATAATGCATATATATATGTATGAATACACACACACCATAGATAGATAGACAGATAGATAGATAGATAGATAGATAGCCTGGATCCCAAAGCCAAAAGCCTGCAGGCCCAGGAAGGGAAGCTTGTGTGCGCAGAGCAGTGTCTGCAAGCTAGATAGTAACAGTGCTCACGCTCAGTGTATTTGCAGCCAGTCGCCCTGTCAGCGTCTTTCATGGAAGGTGGAAACAAGAAACAGTCTTCTCCTCCAGACTGTCTTATGGGGAGGCGACAGCGCCCCCGGGAGCGGTGCCCTGGCTCTGTGTGTAGGAGCCCATGCAGAGAGGTGGTGAGACGAGATGGATGGGCAGGCCTTGCCCTGTGCCAGGAGCGCAGCTGCCGCATGGCTCCAGCCAATTGTCACCAGGCCCGAGAACATACAGGCTCGGGCCCACCCATCAGAGTTTCATGGATTTTTTAAATGAACTGGAAATCTGGATTAAGCACCAAGAAAACAGAAGTCTGATTTGTAAACATTGGCAACCGCTACAAGAAAAGGTTAGGATTGCTGGTCACTTCACACCCATTATGATGGCAACTGTAAAAAACAAAAAAAGAAAGAAAGAAGTAGAAGATAAGAAATGCTGATGAGGAAGCCGGGCGTGGTGGCGCACGCCTTTAATCCCAGCACTCTGGAGGCAGAGGTAGGAGGACCGCCGTGAGTTCAAGGCCATCCTGAGACTACA
The DNA here is from genome assembly GCF_020740685.1 of Jaculus jaculus. Taxonomy (NCBI): domain Eukaryota; kingdom Metazoa; phylum Chordata; class Mammalia; order Rodentia; family Dipodidae; genus Jaculus; species Jaculus jaculus. Next base: position 137,768,971 of record NC_059107.1, read on the forward strand.
TAGTGAATTCCAGGTCAGCGTGGGCTAGAGTGAGACCCTACCTCAAAAAAAAAAAAAATGTTGAGGATATAGAGAAGTTGGAAACTTGAGTACTATTGGTAGAAATGAAAAAATGGCATGTTACTTCCTCAAAAAAAAATAAATAAAAAGAGAACTAAAATATGATCTAGCAGTTTCAATCCTGGGTATGTACCCCCCAAAACTGACAGCAGGATTTTGAAAAGCTATATGCACACCTATGTTCATAGCAGCAACATTCACAAGAGTCGAAAGTGTGGAAGCAAGCCAGGCATGGTGGTGCACACCTTTAGTCCCAGCACCCAGGAGGCCTAGATGCAAGGATTGCTGTGAGTTCAAGGATAGACTGTGACTACATAGACTGTGACTACAGAATGAGTTCCAGGTCATTTTAGGCTAGAGTGACACCTTATCTTGAAAAACAGAACAAAACAAAAGGCATGGAAGTGACCCAAATGCATTCTGATGGGTGAATAGATAAGCTAAGTATTATCTGTTTATCACAGAAGGATAAATATTGCGTATGTATGACGGGCTGGGATAGCTACAATCATAGGCACTATGGTTGCCAGGGTCTGGAGAAAGTAGGAAAATGACAGTTACTGCTTAATAGGGACAAGTGTGCAAGATCAAGCATTCTAAGGATGGAAAGTGATACTTGAAAATGGTCCAATGGTAAACTCGCCAGGGTCTTTCAAGCGCTGTGAACCAACTCCAGATGCGCTCTCCCCCTTGTGGGCACGTGTGGCATTGCACGCTTGCGCAGGCAGTCACCTTAACTGCTGAGCCATCTCTCCCGCCCTTCAGCCCCTTCGTACTTAAGCGGGAGTCTTTTACTGATCCAAGAGCTTGCTGGCTTTTCACGAGCTCTAGTGATCCTTGGGTCTCTGCTCATCTACAGGCCTGGAGTTACGTAAGTAAGCAGCCATGTCCAGCTGTTTTATGTGCTCCCTGGTGGATCGAACTCCGGCAGCCTGCGCATTCCTCCTCAGGCCCTCAATGCTTCCACAAGAAGCGCTCTTGCCCACTGAGTTATCTCTCCAGCTCCCCGATGGTAAATTTCGTGTTATGTATATTTTAACACAATCTCAAAAATTGGAGAACCGCACCTGTGTGGGCCAAGACACGTTTAAAGATCGGCCAACCAGCAGCAGTACGCAGCCTCTAGTTTAATTGTTTGCTGGTTGTTTCTCGCATTCATATCCTACATACCCAACTAGAAGGTAAACAAGGGACTCCACGAAAGCAGGAGCGGTGCCTTAAACTCCTTCAGCACCCTGCAGAATTTCTGCAGGGGCCAAATCACAGGGCCCCTGCTAAATAGCGCATGCTCACTCACGCACACACTAACCCACACCCAGTCACTCCCATGTACACGCACCACACACAGACCAGAGGGGACCGTGATGTGGTCAGGAGTGAGCAAGTGACAGAATCCCCTCTGACAAGACAGCGGATCAGGAGAGCCAAGGCAGAGGACGTTTAGGGGGTTTCACGGTCCTCTAAGGACAGTGAGAAGTTGCTGGAGACTCCAGGAGAGAGTGACAGGACTGAATTTGATCTTGAGCTGAATTGAAAGATCTGGAACCTGCAGGTCCGGCTGATAGCCTCAGGAAAAAGCTGAAGGTGCCTTAGCAACAGCCTCTAGGGCCTCCATGCCTGTGTTTGGAGATGGTGAGAAAGGAACGTTTAGAGAATGAGGTAGAACTGGGGGAAAATGGGGGCCTTTGGGAGAGGGTTGATGTCATGAATGTGGGCCCATTGGAACAGGAGATTGTGTGCATGCTCACATTGTCACACACACACGTGTGCGCATGAGTGCACGCCCACACGTAGAATGGGGATAATGTTTAGGTGGGTCTGGTCAAGCTGACTGTCCACAGGTTCAGAATGGGTCTTTAAGCCTTTCTCTGACCAGTTCCAGAGCGTGGTCAGCCCATGGAGTCTGGACCCTCTGTGCTCTCTGGCGACACCTGGAGGAAACCACAAGAACTCCAGCCTTCAAGGTCCCAGGCAACGTACCAAGCACTCAGTAATCCGTGGCAACCCCTAGAGGCTGCTATAACCTCAACTATGGAGTCTCGTCCCATCCCGAAGAACCAGTCAGACAGATGGCTGGAGCTTGGTGATCCTAGAACGGGGCCTCCAACAGTTCATGTGTTCCTGGAATGTTCATGATAACAGCGTCTGAAGGAGGCAATGGCCATCCTCTAACACCCTTCTTTGAAGAGTGATGGGAGCCATAGCAGAAAGAACAACATGAACAAAAGATGCTATCTCCCCCCCACACCCCGCCCCAGGGCAATAGCCATGGAACACTTACCACGATTTTCTCTTTGCTTGCCTATTTGCTCAGTTCTCAAACACTCAGACCTTAGACCACTTGGTCAGAAGTAACTAACCAGCCATAGTGAGTGTCATAAGGCGTGGACAATACTGTCAGAACAGCCACCTTAGGGAAAGGCAGGCAGAAGGGTAAAGGTGAAGGTGGGAACCCCAATATTCTGGGGGTAATCAGTGATTATGAACTGTAAGATTCTTGGTGCCTGGTCCCAGGGATTTGTGTTTGGTGACGGCAGCTCAACTCTTCATTCCCATTTGACAATCAGTATAGCCAGCGTGCTGTATTGTCAACTGTACTCAAATCAGCCTGTGTTTCTGAACCTGGCTGTGCCCAGGGCTCTGCACTGTCCCTCATTAGCCTCTGGGCCTCTATCTAGTCTCTCCCTTGTCTAGAGCTCATTTTCGATTTCCTCTGTGCTGGAAACATAGGGATTCTGCTTGGTGGTTCCCCTAAGCAACCAACAGCAGCAATTAGAAACACACAGCGCTTCCAGACAAGTCCACCAGCGCCGCTTCTAACCACATCACCATTCCTGCCCCTCAAGATGGACTTTGTACCTCAGTGGTGGAAGACAGCCATGGATCATGAATGGCAGTGGGACAACACATTACAGCGATTATATCCTATGATGGTACGAGGTAATGCAGTTGTTTTGACCCGTGGGTGTTTGAAGTGACTATTTTAAAATACCTCCCACAAAATTACTTAAAGAACTAATATATATTAAAAATTCAGGCTGGGTGTGGTGGTGCACACCTTTAATCCCAGCACTCCAGAGGCAGAGGTAGGAGAATTGCCGTGAGTTTGAGGCCACCCTGAGACTACAGAGAGAATTCCAGGTCAGCTTGAGATACAGTGAGACCCTAACTCAGAAAACAACAACAACAACAAAAATCCAGGGCTGGAGAGATTGCTTAGCAGTTAATGTATTTGCGTGTGAATTCTAAGGACCTAGGTTCAATTCCCCAGTACCCAGGGAAGCCAGATGCACATGGTGGCACATGTGTCTGGAGTTCATTTGCAGTGGCTAGAGGCTGTGTTCTCTATCTGCCCCCCTCCCTTACTCTCTCAAATGAGTAAATAAATAAATAAAATATTTTAAGCAATTTCAAAGCAGCTAGAAATGCAGGTGAGGGGTAGGGCACTTGCTTAGAATGCCTCAGCACCCAAAACAAGACAAGCCATTCCAAGCAGTCTCAAGGGAAAGACACAAATGTGGATCGGTGAGTCTTGCTACAGACAGAGGAGCACGGTATCTATTGAACATCTTACCCAGCAGCAATGCAAATGCTAAATAATAATCTGGCCATTCCCCTAAGAAACTGTCCCTCCCACTAAAATAGGGTGCCATTTCAGCATGTCATAGGTTTGTTCACACTGCTCTCTCCATCACTCCATTCAGTGAGGGATGCCTCATGACGCAATTAGCAGGAGCTTAAGTAGGACAGACACATATGACCTCACGGCACATGGCTCCCGCCTGGTACCCATTCAGGGGCTGACAAGGAAGCAGATCTTGTTTGTCTTCCTACTGCCATCCTCAGTGTCCTGCCTTGTAGCTGTCACACATATGACCTCATGGTTGCAAGGTGGCTGCCACAGTTGCAGGCATTCTGTCCTCATCCAAAGCAGAAAGAACAGGGGAGGGGCAGCACTTCTGTAGGTGTCGCAACTGTCCTGGCAAGACTTGCAATAGGACCCACGTAGGTGCTGTTGGGAAAGATGACAATCCTGAAATAGAGTTGGGAGGTCAAGGTGGCATGACTTGATGGTGGCCATGATAAGGAAGACAGTGCTGAGGTCTCTAGCTTGGGTGAGTAGAAGGTGGAGATGCTGCGTTTAAGGGAAATAAAGAATACATCAAGACCAGGTTTAGTATAAAGGGAAAGCAGTAGCCTTGATTTTTCATGCTACGGCTATGTGTATATATATATTACACTGCAATTAAAAATATGGAGGCTGGAGGGATGGCTTATCAGTTAAGGCATTTGCCTGCAAAACCAAGGAACCCAGGTTTGATTCCCCAAGACCCACGTAAGCCAGGTGCGTAAGGTGGCGTATGTGTCTGGAGTGTGTTTACAGTTGCTGGAGGCCCTGGCACGCCCATTCTCTCTCTCTCTCTCTCTCTCTCTCTCTCTCTCTCTCTTTCTCTCTCACTGTCTCTCTTTCTCTCTGTCAAATAAATAAATAAAAACAAATTTTTTTAAAAAAATATATGGGGCTGAAGATATGGCTCAATGATTAAAGCACTTGCCTGCAAAACCTAACAACCCACATTCAGTTTCGCAGTACCCACGTAAAGCCAGATGCACAAAGTAGCATACATATCTGGAGCTCATTTGCAGGGACAGGAGGCTCTTGTGTGCCTATTCTCCCCCTCTCCCCCCATCCTCTTGCAAATAAATAAAAATAAATAAGAATATGTTTTAAAAAGAAATTAAAAATATGGAATATGGAGCTTGGAAAAGAGGCCAAAGATAAACTCTGGACTTGTGATGATATTCGTCATCCAGGTAGCAGCTCAGTCTGTGAGTGTTTAGAAAGGAAGTGTGGTGGAGACGTGGGAGACCTGGTGTGTTCTCAAGAGGGGTGGAGACGTGGGAGACCAGGAAGGGAAACTCCATATGAGGACAAGGAAGGGATTGTAGGATTCACTCACTGATCTAGAAAACAGCGACAAGGGCTGTGAGATAAACATACCTGCTTTGCTTGGACAACTAGGCAATTGATGGCCTCTTTGGGTGAGATGGACAGTTCATGGGTGGAGGCCCTATTGTAGTTTATAGTGGCTTGAATCTTGGGAAATAAGGAAACAAAAACATTCAAGAATGTGTTGGGAGGGGTGGTTATGTGACCCAATTCTGTCCTAAGGTCATAGGTTAAGTTTGTTGGAGGACTTCCAAAAGAGATTTTTCTCTCTGTTATCAGCCTAGTGTGAGGTGACCTTGAGACACCCTGTTTTCCACGTGAACAGGCCATGTTTGGATCTGGAGCAGTCATCTGGTTGGCCAGGTTGGAAACATCATTGATTCTATGAGGCCAGGTGAGAAAGGACAGATGCAAACGAGCTCTGTCATTGGACTTCTGTTTAGAAGAGAGAAGTAAACCTTCATTGATTAAACCATGCTCTTGCTGTGTGGAACAGGTATTTTGACCACACTGCTCATGACAAGTGTCAACAGTCAACCCTACCTTTGTTTCCAGTGTCCCCAGAAACTCACCAGGACAAAATCCCCCTTGTCCTGATGAAAACTCTGCCAACTTAATGATTTTGTCCTCGCTCTTGGGGAGTAGACAGTCTGAAAGGACTTCAGTAGCAAGCAGCTCTAATTCTGGAATTAAATTGGACCAAGATGAATAAAAACCCTCTACCCAATTTTGTAACCAATCTCCCATCCACCACTAGGTCTGTATCAGGGCCAGAGCCTGTGGAGATCAACTGGTCCATGGCTGGCTTCTTTATCTGCCTTCTGCTTTTCCTCATTTCCTCCCACCAACACTTCACCTACCAGCCTGCTTAGGTGTGTTTGACCCACTGGGGTCAGGGTGTGTGGATGGTGATGTCAAAGTGACAGGCAGAACTTCTGTGAATGGGAACTGCTGTTGCAGGCCTTGGCTCCCCTTGCTAGCCTTGGTATATGGAAGAGCTGACTTCCTGTGGCTCTCCTGCAGGTTCTTAGGAGACCACTGCATCTGAAATACTTCCCTGTGGTCCCTTGACTTTGTTGGAGCCACCCTCAGACCCACCGAGATGTAGGGTCTACCTCTAGCTTCCTGTTCCTAAGATCCCCATCTCCCACCTATCACTTGCACCCACTGGATCCCACGCAGACTTTTCTCCTGTGCCCCCATCAGCCCACAGAGGACTCAGCATTCAGAGGCTGCCCTCGCTTTCTTCAGTGTGGCAAGACAAGTGGCTTGTTTGCTTGACTGCCAGTCCCAGGAGCCAGGGCAGTGTCCTGACTCTGTCCTGCCTGAGGGTGACAGTAGCGGCCTCCAGCCCCAGTTACGTTCAAAACATTCCCAAAACAAAACAAAACAATATATTTAAGAATCTTTTCTTTTTCTCCTGTCCCTCTCTCAAGCCTTTTACATTCTTGAGAAGGGAAAAGAATTCAAGAACCCAACAGGGGACTTCTGGGTAATAACCATGCCAAAGCAGCCTAAGGAGGGAACTAAGCAGAACAACAGCAAAAGACACGCTTCTGCTAAAAGTGAAGGAACTATCAACCATTGCAGAGAAGCAGGAGAAACACAGAGCTTCCAGCAAGCAGAAAACCAGCCAGAATCACGCGGAGGCCCCGGTGGTCTGGTCTGTGCACCTGCCAGGTCTGGACCATGCAGACGTGCAGCAGCCAAAGCTGGCTGAAGGGATTTCCACTCCCAGCAGCCTACTTGCAAAGTCAAGAGACCCGAAGGGGAAGGGGAAGGTAGCAGGGATCATCTGGGCAGCTGCTGAAGGAAAGTACAACAGGACCAGTTGAGCATCCCCGGGACAACTCCAGGCACCCTGCACAGCCCCACTTCCCCCAGCTGCCAGTGCCGTGAACCACCTGAGAACTCATCCACCACCCCACTCCCCTACCCCCAGCCACAAGGCATCCAGCACAGCCGATCAGAACAGCAGATCCAGTGGCCCACACAGTCTAACTGAGTCCACATGCAGCAGAGAGGGATCAAGGTGGACGGTCAGCATAGATGAGATTGGAAGCCATCCCAAAAGGTAACAGGGCATACTTACACAAAGCCAGGTACATAGGCCTGCACTGGAAGTGCTAATCTCACCTTCATCTCAGGGCAGGCTATGTGTTAGGTTTGATTGATGTGTACTTGGTCAGCTTTACATTCTCAAATAAGCTGTATTTTAGTGTTGACTACTGTTGCCTTTGATGGTTCCTGCTTCATAGGGTCTTTGTCTTTTTTTTTTTTTCTGTCATTATTGGGGGCAGGGTTTCACTTGGCCTCAGCATGATCTGGAACTCATTTCAGACCAGAAATCTCAGCCTCCCAGTTGACAGAATTAAGGGTGTGGACATCCTTAGGGACTTTGGCATTATTAGAATATCTGTTTATTTTAATCCCCACTCTTGTATAAATACTCCATGTTGGTTTGGATTGAATGTATATACTGCTCAGTCGAATTTTGGAATTTGCCAGTAATTTGCAACCCAACCTACTATAATACTTGCATAGACCACAAACTCAACACGTAAGGTCACTTCTGCTGTTACTCTGGGAATAATATAAGAGCCACATCTGGTACCTTAAAGTCCTACCCTGAAGATATATAACGTTGGATTTACATGTCAAGAATACTACGGATAATTAGAAAACCCAAGTATCTCTCAAGATGTAAAAATCTCTACATTATAATAGAAGAAACACAAAAATCAAGACAATACCATTCCACCAATAATTATAACTCCATTGGAAGGGACCTCTAGTGAGGTCAATTTAGGTGAAATACTTGAAAAAGATTTCAAAAAAAATGATTACATCAATGCTCAAAAAAAATCAAGAAATCAAAGGAATCAAATAAGAAAATAAACTCCTGAAGGAATCCCAAGAAAACACAGAAAACCCACTTAATCACATAAGGAGGTCAATAACGACATGAGTAAGGGAATAGAAATAGTGAAAAAAGTCAATCAAAAATACTAGAAATGAAAAACAGGTAAGTCAGATAGAAAACTTTGTGGAAAGTCTCACCAGTAGAATGGATGAAGGAGAAGACAGAATATCTAAATGAGAAGACCAGGTGGCAGATCTAATATAGTCCAACAAAGAGAAAGACAAGCTAGTAGGGAGGCATGAATGGGAATTTCAAGACATTCAGGACACTATGAAGAGGTCAAACATAAGAATTCAGGGTATAGTAGAAGGAGAAGAATTTCACTCTAAGGCATAGTAGGTATTTTCAATAAAATCATAGAATATTTCCTCCAAATAGGAAAAGTGATGCCAGTGCAGATACAGGAAGCTTATAGAACATCAGACAAATATTGTAATTAAACTACAAAACACACAAACCAAAGAAAATATATTGAGAGCAGAGAGAAAAATCAAGTCATGTACAAAGGCAAGCCCTTCAGGATAACAGTGTATTATACAACACAAACTTTAAAAGCCAGAAAGGCTTGGAATGATGTATTCCAAGTTCTGAAAGAAGACAACTGTCAACTAAGATTAATTTATCCAGCAAATCTACCTATCCAAATTGACAGAGAAATCAGGACATTCCACAACAAAAACAGGCTAAAGGAATATATGACCACTAAACCAGTACAGAAAATACTTGAAGGGATCCTACCTTCTGAAGAGAAAGAAAAGCACACACAGAAGGAAACAGAAAAAAATAAACCACACTCAAATAATAGTTAATACACAAGAGTAAAGGAAAAACAGGAAGAACTACAAGACAAGAAGAATGGCAAGAATAAATGCCCACCTTTCAATAATAACTCTTAATATCAATAGCCTCAATGACCCAACCAAAAGACACAGGCTTGCAAACTGTGTTAAAAAGCAGGATTCTACCTGGGTGTCATGACACATGCCTTTAATCCCAGCAGTCAGGGAGCAGAGGTAGGAGGACTGCCGTGATTTTGAGAGCACTCTAAGACTACATAGTGAATTCCAGGTCAGCCTCGGCTAAAGCGAGACCGTACCTCAAAAATTACAAAAAAAAAAAAAAATTAAAAAAAGAAGAAGCAGGATCCTTCTATTTATTCCCTCCAATAAATTCACCTTTCTGTAAAATATGAACACTATCTTAGGGTAAAAGGATGGAAAACAGTATTCTAAGCAAATGGGCCTAGAAAACAAGCAGGGGTCACTATCCTAATATCTGACAAGATATAGTTCAAACCAACATCAGTGAGGAAAGATAAAGAAGATCACTTTATATTGATTAAAGGCACACTCCAACCAGAGGACATTACAATTCTAAACACATATGCACCCAACATGGGGGCTCCCAATTTCATCAAATAAATTAATAGGATTAAGGTCACAGATAACACCAAACACAGTGGTGGTGGGTGACTTCAACACCTCACTTGCATCAATTGACAGGTCATCCTGGAAAAATAAACAGAGAAACATCTGGATTAAATGAGCTCATATAACAAATGGACCTAACAGATATCTACAGAACTTTCCATCTAAATGCTCAAGAATACACATACTTTTCAGCAGCACATGGGACATTCTCTAAAATAGACCACAGATTAGGACATAAAGCAAACCTTAACAAATACAGGAAAATTGAAATAATTCCTTGCACTATATCTTATCACAATGGGATTAAACTACATATCAACAGCAAGAAAAGCTATAGAGCATAGACAAAATCATGGAAACTAAACAATACACTACTAAACGATGAATGGGCCAGTGATGAAATCAAGAAGGAAACTGAAAAATTTACAGAATCACATGACAATGAGAGTACAACATACAAAAACCTTTGGGACACAATGAAGGCAGTCCTAAGAGGGAAATATATAGCTTTACGTGCCTACACTAAGAAATTAGAAAGGTCACAAGAAAACAACTTAATGCTTCAACTCAAGGCCTTGGAAAAGAAGAACAAGGCAAACAAAAAAATCAGTAGACAGGAGGAAATAATAAAGATTAGGACAGAAATTAATGAAATAGAAATCAAACCACAATACAAAGAATCAATGAAACAAAGAGTTGGTTCTTTGAAAGGATAAACAAGATTGATAAACCCTTAGCAAATCTGACCATAAGAAAGACAGAAAAGACACAAATCAATAAAATTAAAGATGAAAAAGGCACCATTACAATAGATACCTATGAAATTTAGAAAATCATAAGGACATACTTTAAGAACATATACTCCACTAAGTTTGAAAATCTGAAAAATAAATGGATGATTTCCTTGATTTATATGACCTACTAAAGTTATGTTTATTTATTTATTTATTTTGGTTTTTTGAGGTAAGGTCTTGCTCTAGCCCAGACTGACCTAGAATTCACTCAATAGACTCAGGGTGGCCTCCTTGAACTCACAGAAATCCTCCTACCTCTGCCTCCCAAGAGCTGGGATTAAAGGCATGTACCATCACACCTGACTGACCTACCAAAATTAAATCAAGATGAGATAAACCATTTCAACAGACAAGCATGGAGAGAAAAACAGTTATAAAAAAAATCTCCCAACTTGGGCTGGAAAGATTGCTTAGTGGTTAAGGCATTTGCCTGCAAAGCCAAAGGATCCAGATTCAACTCTCCAGGACCCACATAAGCCAGATGCACAAGGGGGAGCATGCATCTGGGGTTTGTTTGCAGTGGCTGGAAGCCCTGGTGTGCCCATTCTCTCTCTCTCTCTCTCTCTTTCCTTCTCTCTCTCAAATAAATAAATAATAAAAATATTTTTAAAAATCTCCCAACTGATGAAAGTCCAGGCCCAGATGGATTCACAGGTGAATTTTACCAGATCTCCATGGAAGAACTAACAACAATGCTTTTCAAAGGAAGAAATACAAATGGCCTGCAGATATTTATAAAAATGTTCTACATCCTTCATCATCATGGAAACACAAATTAAAACTACTTTGAGATGCCTTCTCATGCCTGTCAGAATGGCTACCATCATGAAAACAAATGACAATAAATGCTGGCGAGGATATGGAAAAGAGAAACTCTTCTACACTGTTGGTGGGAATTTAAACTGGCACAACCATGTGGAAATCAGTGTAGAGGTTCCTGAGACAGGTAAAAATATAGTTACCATATGACCCAGCTATACCACTCCTAGGTATATATCCTAGGGACTCTTCTCACTACCTTAGAGATACTTGCACATCCATGTTTATTGCTGCTCTATTCACAATAGCTAGGAAATGGAACCTGCCTAGATGTCTCTCAACTGATGGATGAATAATGAAGATGTGATACATTTACACAATGGAGTCCTAGTCAGAGGTAAAGAAAAATGAAATGATGAAATTTGCAGAAAAATAGATGCATCTGGAAAAGATTATACTAAGTGAAGCAAGCCAAATATTGCATGTTCTCTCTCATATGTTGATCCTAGCTACAAATTTCATGAGTTAGAATAAAAATTGGTAGCAGAGGCCTGCAAGCCATCAAGGGGCTATAAGGGAAGAAGGAGAGAGGAAGACTGAAGGGGATGTTATTGTATATATGTAAATAGATGAGCATATTACTGGGTGTGAAATGGCCTAAATGAGGTCAGGAGAAGAGACTGAGTAAAGAAAGGGCAGGGGGAGGGTTAGTCAAAATTTAAGAGGGTATGAATAGTTATATAGAAACCTACATTTTGGGACAATGGCACACCCAGAGGCCATAGATTGTTACTAGAAAAATTTAAACGACAAAGACAGAATACCTTCCAGTGAGTTGTTGGACAGGGAGGTCCCTGATGCTCCAAAATATTGCAGGCCATTGCCAAGGCTCTTGGATTCCCACCAGGAATAAATGATAAGATTCTATTGCTGAAGACTCCACATACCTGGGCTGCTAGATCATGGAGAAATCAAGCTGGAACTGAGCTGAAATCTTCCTCCCTGTAGACCATTTGACAGAAAGCTGGGAAAAGCTATGCTGCATTCAGCCCCATGGGAAAGAGAAGCCATCAGTAGAGAGAAACAATGGTGGACCCTGACTGCAAGCCTTAATTTTGGCCAGCCAGGCCAAATGAGCCAACAGGTGCAATAGCGGCATGCCTGTTATGAGGAAACAAACCGTGCACTACGTGTACTAGAGGCCTGTTTGACAGGAGGGAATACATGCCCGGTACTGAAAACCTATGAGTGACCTTGGAGGTCATGAGCCCTGGGGGTGTAACGCCTGCTGGTGTCTAAATGCATGTATCATGCTCACCAAACTGCCCTCTAAGCACTTCTCTTAACAGTTATACTCATCTATTAATGCTGCTCTCACTTTCAGGTTAGAAAAGCTTCTCTTTGCAGATGGCAGTGACCTCTGGGATGACTCAAAAGGCACCATAGTGCTCAGCAGTGACAGAGGAGTGTTTAGCACTGAAACATCTCTATCACACCTTCCAAGGCTCAGGGTCCATTGAAAAGAGGTGGTGGAAAGAATGTAGGAACCAAAGGAAGAGTACAATGCATTCTTCCAGACACAAAAGGGCCTGGATATCCATAACCTCACAATACCTGATACTACCTACACAAGACCCTCATAATAGGAAAAGATGTAGATATCAGAATAAAAAAGAGAGGCTAGGGCTGGAGAGATGGCTTAGCAATTAAGTGCTTGCCTGTGAAGCCTAAAGACCCCGGTTCAAGGCTCGATTCCCGAGGACCCACGTTAGCTAGATGCACAAGGGGGTGCACGCGTCTGGAGTTCTGTTTGCAGTGGTTGGAGGCCCTGGTACGCCCATTCTCTCCCTCTCTCTCCCTCTCTCTCTCTCTCTGCCTCTTTCTCTGCTTGTCACTTTCAAATAAATAAATAAGTAAACAAAAAATTTATTAAAATCATTTAAAAAAAGAGAGACTAATTGAGAGGGGGAGGGGATATAATGGAGAATGGATTTGTGAAGGGGAAAGTGTGAGTGAGGAGGGAATTATCATGGCTTATTGTCCATAATTCTGGAAGTTTTCAATAAAAGAGTCTACAGAAAATTAAATTAAATTAAGGACAGACTAAAAAAAAAGAACTCAGTGGGTGGGGTCTTCAATTAAATCTTGTGAGAGTTTTCCTCTCAGGGACTGGGTTGTAGCAATTTTGTCTTTTGTAGTCTAGAATGTAACTCAAAACTGGTTTAGCCACCCACCTCTGGAACATGGGATAGCGAAGAAATCAAGCCTCCCCTTGCTGAATCCAGCTGTAGGTCAAAAGGCCATTGTCACCCAGGGAGAATGGCTGACCTGCCTTATCGCATTGGGTGACTTCCTGATTCCGCTAGCATGGCCAGGCCAAGACTGATGGCAAATGTTACAAACCAAGCTTCATTTACAATAGTCATGATGGTGACTAGCCCACAACACATCACCCACATTCAACAGGAGACCACACAGTCACTTAAAATTATACTTTGGAAGAGCCCAGGTACAGAAATGTTTGGAAAGTTCATATTTTATAAAATACTTTGGAACGAAGAGATTCATAGGACATATTCCAGAAAGGTAAACGTCTAGCCATGTGGAGAAACAGAGCACACATCTGCCGCACGTGCATATGGAACGCAGGGAGGGCACAGCAGTTCAGTGTCAAGTTTCCAATCAGGGGGATGTGTTCCTTCTTCAACAAAAAACAAAAACGAAAAACAAATAGAAAAGAAACCTAGTAGCTTCATTGCTTTTCTCTTCTTTTCTTCTTCTTTTTTTTTTTTTTTTTTTTGAGGTAGGGTCTCACTCTTGTCCAGGCTGACCTAGAATTCACTATGAAGTCTCAAGCTGGCCTCGAACTCACGGTAATCCTCCTACCTCTGCCTCTCGAGTGCTGGGATTAAAGGTGTGCCCCACCATGCCCAGCTGCTTCATTTCTTTCCTAAAAAACTTTATTTGCCTGATTTGGGCACGTTTTGGAAGGAAAGTGTTTCTGTAGGTGGAAGAATTAATGGAGACCTTTGTCTTTTTCTTTGTCTGTATTTCCCAAAGTATTCTCCAGTTCTCTTTGTATTACTAAAATAACTGGGGGAAATATGTACCGCGAATTTGCTCTCCCTGCCCCTGTTCCCTTTCTTTCTCTTCCTGATCAATTTAGTTCTAAAGCCATTAGTGGTTCGTGGGGCAGAACTAGGTAAGGAGCCTTGGGGGAGGGTTTTGGCTTGGAGCAGGACTCAAGTTAGGTGAGGGAGGACACAGGGGAGAGAATTTGTCTAGGGTCGAGGAAAAGTGCTCCTTTGAATGGGCAGCCCTGAGCTTGTGTGAACAGGGAGCAGAGGACCTTCAGGCCTGGGGACTACCCAGCAAGGGTGTCCCAGACCGCAGCCTAGTGAGGAGGCAGAGCCAGTGCCTTGGCAGCCTGGTGTTTCATGGTAGTGCCCACATTACTACTCCCTTGGGGGAGCTGTGGACGGCAGAAGTGAGGTGTTACATATGGAGGGCAGAACAACAAATGAATGAGTACAGATGGTCTCCCATTTCTGATGACTCCACTTACAATTTGTCAACTTTATAACAGTGCGGGAACAAATGCCTCTTTCATAGACTTGGCTCCAAATTTCGCATGTGGCTCTTTTCCTGGGCTAGGGATATGTAGTATGTCACTCGAAGCTAGGCAGTGTCAGGGTCCCCCGCCGGCCCCATAATCATGAGGGGAAACACCTGCTACTCTCTATGGTGTGCTGTGTTGCTAAGTCTGACATTTGATAGGTTAGTGTTATGATCGCAAGCATTTTGGACTATAATATTTTCAACTCAGTGATGGGTTTATCAGGACATAACCTCTAATAAGTCAAGAATCCTCAAATGTCATCATCCATTAACACAGTGGATGTCAGTGTTTATACCACTGGGGAAAGGAGTTGCAAGCATGGAAAAGAAGGAAGCTGGAATAAACTCAGAGATGCTGATGAGTATCAGAGGTGTGCACTCCTGATTTTCAACATGTATATAGAGGTAGGTAAAAGTGTACATTTAGACAGGTTGTGGTGGCATAAACCTTTGGTCCCAGCATTTGGGAGGCAGAGGTAGGAGGATCACTGTGAGTTCAAGGCCACCCTGAAACTACATAGTGAATTCCAGGTCAGCCCAAAGTGAGACCCCCCACCTTGAAAAACCAAGAAAAAAAATAGTGTAGATTTAAATATGCATCTATGTGAACATATGTACAAACACATTCAGACATTGTCTTAGTCACCTGCAGCTGCTGTAACAAAATACTGTAGATGGTGTGGCTTAAGCTACAGACATGTATTTTCCACAGTGCTGAAGGCTGAGAAGCCCAATCTCCTCCCTAAGTCAACTTGTGCTGAGGGCCTTTTCTTATCCTCTTGCTATGTCCTTCTATGTGGAAAAAAAGTAGGCTCAGGCTCTAAAGATGGCTTAGTAGTTAAAATGCATGCCTGGGAAGCCTAAGGAACCATGTTCAACTCTCCAGAATCCACGTAAGCCAGACGCACAAAGGTGAGGCAAGTGCAAGGTCACACATGCCCACTAGGTGGCGCAAACATCTGGAATACGATTTCAGTGGCTGAGGCCCTTGGGCAATTCTCTTTCTCTCTCTGTCTCTCTATCTCACTCTCTCTTAAAAAAAAAAAAATTAAACAGTAAAAAATAAAAATAAAAAAAGCAGGCTCCAGTAACTGATCCTCTTCTTTTAAAAAGAAAATAATTGTTTTGGTTTATTTTATTCATTTGAGAGTGACAGAGAGAGAGAGAAATAGAGAAAGAGGCAGAGAGAGAGAGAGAGAATGGGTGCATCAGGGCCTCCAGCCACTGCAAACGAACTCCAGACACATGCACCCCCTTGTGCATCTGGCCAACATGGGTCCTGGGGAATCGAGCCTCGAACCGGGGTCCTTAGGCTTCACAGGCAAGTGCTTAACCACTAAGCCATCTCTCCATCCCCCTGATCCTCTTCTTAGATGGATATTCCTTCCATCCTGGGAGCACTACCTCAAAGAGAAAATCCACCATTAATCACCTCCCCTAGGCCTCATACGCAAACCATCACATTTGAGGTAGGGGCTTCCATTATGAATTTTATAAAGGTATGTTCATTCCATAAAGCTGCTAAAGACTGCTGGCGTGAATTCACACTGGCCAAACAGAAGACTATTTACCATTAAAATGAACAACAATCATTTGGTTATTTTGATAGTAGTAGTTTGAATATGAAATGTCCCCCATAGTCTCATGTGTTTGGGATTAAGCCCCATACTCAGTTCCCAGCTTCTGACAGTTTGGGAGGTTGAGCCTCGCTGGAGGAGGTGCGGGATTGGAGGCAGGCACTATACGGTGTTATAACCCAAGCTCCCCTTGCCAGAGCTAGCTCATTCCAGCTACCTCCCAGCTACTATGGCAAGATGGGATGTCCAGCCTTGCTCTGTCATGCCATGATAAAACTTCCCCTTGAGGCTGAAAGGTGAAATAAACTCCTTCCCTATGTTGCTTCTGGTGGGGTGTTTTATTCTAGCAATGAGAAGGTAACTGCAGTAATACCCCTTAAAATAAAATAGAACATCATGCCTCCATGCTGATAGAAGGAAACGAATGAATTAATTGAAAGCATGATGAGGAGGGGGGAATTCAGAGTCCCCCCCCCCGACCTTTTTGTTTTGTTTTCTCAAGGTAGGGTTTTGCTCTAGCTCAGGCTGACCTGGAATTCCCTATGTAGTCTTAGAGTAGCCTCGAACTCACAACAATCCTCCTACCTCTGCCTCCCGAGTGCTGGGATTAAAGGCATGTGCCATCACACCCGGCTTCTGGAGTCCCTTTCTAAAGAACACTTATTGATTATATAGAGAAAATGTCGATACAGTAAGGGCCTTAATTGAGTGATCAAAGTAATGGGGCAGACTGAAACCGAACCCCATGCGGTAGGAGGTAGTGAGACCATGGGGACACTTCTGCGATTCTGGCCAGAGATGGTTAACCTGCATTAGTTATGAGGAAACATCAGTCTGTAGGACATGCCACAAAATAACTACTCAGTAATCTTCAAAAGTGCCAAAAGCATGGCTGTCAAGGAAACACTGGGGAACTGCAATTGAGAGCCAAGAGATCCTTAGAACTCTCAACTCTGACCAGCATCCTTTCGCTCTGCAGGACATTGCAGGGCAATTAGGGCAGCTAAAACAAAGGAACAAGGTCAGTAAGACACGTTTGACTTCTTGATTCTGATTACTGGGTTTGATTTTGTAGGAGATTTTTAGGAATTATACACTGAAGAGAGGGATCAAGTATCTATAAATACCAGATGGGAACTAGACTGGCAACTTAATCTCAAAAGGTTCAGGAAAAATATTTCTTTGAAGCCAGGTATGGTGGTGGACACATCTAATCCCAGCATTCAGGAGGCAGAGGTAGGAGGATTGCTGTGAGTGTAAGACTACCGTGAGAATGCACAGTAAATTCTAGGTTAGCCTGGGCTAAAGTGAGACCCTTACCTCAAAAACAAATCTTTGAACTGACTACCTAATGTTTCTGGTTGAGATTATTTCATAATTTAAGAAATTCTTTTAAGTTTTATTTGCTTATATAAACATCCCTAAATATATACAGTGTGTGTGATCACAGAATACAAGTTTGTTCATGGATCAATACTATCTAAACATACTGCGTAGGTAAATATACAGTCCTGGGACCTGAGATAGACCTTCAATTGCCTATACTAAATGGAAGGCTCCAAGGAGAGATAGACCAGGGCCTGGGGGAGCTGTGTAACTGCAGCTGGAGCCCAAGCCCCTCTCTAGACCATCTGGCCATCCTATTCTGAGATGATGGCTTACAGGTATCCCAGAAAACTCAGGTAATCAACATTTCTAACATTCTTTGTAAGATCCAAAGGATGGGGAGGAGTGCCTTAGAATGCTGTCTTTCAAACACAAAGTGGCCATTACATCTACGACTTCACAGTTATTGATGTAAGACTTGTATAACTGTGAGGGGGGGAAATGATGACATCAAAATAGAAGAGGGGCTAGTTGAAAGAAGATGGGGTTCAGTGGAAAGGGGATAATATGGAGGGGAGATGAAGGAGGGTGGTAAAAAATTCTAACAATGTTATTGTCTTTAGAAATCACTGAAATTACAGAAGGCATCCTACTTCAGGATCCTTAAGACATGTTAGAGATGGCCCGGTCAGACAGAGAGGGCTGTGAACTCCATTCAGCCTCACAGACTCTTTGGATGCACAGTGACAGACAGATGCAGCCCTTCTCAGGCTTGCCAGGGTAGAGAGAGAAAATAGGAACTGTTTCTCTTTGTTGTGCAAATGTTCTTCAGAATTTAAGGCCCTTCTTCTTCTTCTTCTTCTTTTTTAATGTGTAGGCGTGCAGGTGCATGTACAGACCAGAGGACTTGGATAGTGTTCCTTAAGTATGCTGTACATTTCTTTTTGAGACAAGGTCTTAAGTGGCCTGGAAATCACAGGCTAGATTAGACTGGCTAGCCAGTGAGCTCTGGGAATCCTATCTCTACCTCCCTTGCGCTGGAAATGCAGAAGTACACTACTGTGCCAAGTATTTTTATGTCAGTACTGGGGATCAAACTCAGTTCTTCCTACTTGAGAGACAAATGCTTTACCATTGAGCTATCTCCATAGCCCTGTTTTTAAAATATATTTTATTTATTTATGAAAGAAAGATTAAATACCCACACATATGTATATATGAAAAGAGAGCAAGAGAGAAAATGGGCATGCCAGCCATTGTCAGCTTGTGCATCTGGCTTACATGGGACCTGGGGAATCAAACCTGGGTCCTTTGGCTTTGCATGCAAGTGTTTTAATGGCTAGGCCATCTCTCTAGCCCTGTTTTTTTTTTTTTATTTAAATAGAATCACCCTATATAGCTATCCCGGGGTGAAGCTATGATCCTCCTGCCTTGGTTTCCCAAACAATAGAGTTAGAGGCATGTGCCACCATGCCCTACTGTATCTCCTTGTTTTAACGTAGTCCTCATTTGGATGATGAAAATAAAAAGGCTACCGTATTTAACAATAATAAACTATGTATTTCAAAATAGCTTTGAGGGGGTTTTGAATGTTCTTATCACAGAGAAATGATACGTATTTGAGGTGACAGGTATCCTATCTCAGCTTGATCACTATACACTGTACACATGTACTGAAATGTCACACTGTGCCCCAGAAATGTGAACAGTTATCATGTGTCAATTGAAGTAAAACTGGATGAAAAGAAGAAGGGTTTCAGTGTGATGGAGGGAGGGTCAGAGTTAGAAAGGGGAAAAGGAAGGGTGGTGGGAAGGGACTATGATCATGACATATTGTCTGTATGTATGGACGTTATCAATAAAAAGTTTAAAAACTACACAAAAAAGGATGAAAAGCACCTTAATCCTGTCTGGGTTAGGATCAGACATGTCTACTTTTAGCCAACAGGAGATTCTGCCTCCAGTTTTATGGGCCCAGACTTTCTCCTAGTTTAGATGTAAGGAGGGGACGGGAAAGGCAGGGTTAGGTAGAGGTCAGTACTAGGGGAAGTGGAGTCAAAGGGGAGCTTTGCCAAGTGGCTGTGCAGTAGTTAGAGACCTTTATCCCTCTGCGCTGGGAGAGGTTTCTGGTAGAAAGTTTGAGTAAACCCAATTCATGTTCAATAATATTTCTTCAGTGGCAATCATTGATGTGGGTGTGGGTGTGGGAGGTCAAAGAAGGAGTTCCCGTCCCACCGAGTGCTCACAGTCTCGTAGGAAGGAGAACAGTGGCATGCATGAGAAGCAAACTTGCACAGTCAATGTGACTCATTGCACTGGTGAAGCACCGCCTCCGTGCCAGGCCCCCACTGACATTCTGGGAAAAGTCCAAGTAAGATGTGGCTCGGGCCACAAACAGCTCCAGGTCCGCTATAGGAGCAGACATGAAGCCATCACTTCCTAAACGCAAGATAAAGGCATTTTGAAAGCACTGCTGTCCAGAGCCCAGAACCAGGCGGGAAAGAACAGGAGGGATGCTGTTAAGAGGGTCTTGGGGGATGACAGGGACAAGGACAAGAAGGGGGAGAAAGAGGGAGATGATTGCAAGCAGAAGGAAACACACGTATGTCATTCAAGAACAGGAGAGAGCAAGCCAGGTTCAAGGCCCAATGTATGAAGCTTGGGGCAGGAGGTTGGGGCAACTGGGCACACTGGGTGGGCTCAGGTACGCTGAGGAGCTGGTGGGCTGCACTCTGATTCACACTTGATTTCTGGCCAGTGGGGAAACACTGAAGGGTTTAAGAAGTGGGACAGAGTGACCTGATCTGTATTGAAGGAAGCTCGCAGGAACAGTCTCACAGGGGAGGCCAGAAGATCAGTCAAGTGGCTGTTACAACTCTATTGAGGAGAAATCCTGGTGCTGTGAACCAAGGTATTGGCAGGTAAGACAGAAGGAGGTGGACAAGCGTGGGTTTTAAGCAGAAGACAGAATTGACTTGACTTCCTGACTCTGGCATGGACCAGAAGGACTGGTCACTGGGGTGGTGAATAGATGGAAGTAGACACTTAGATGGTGCAGATGAAACATTTGAGGGAAGGGCAGAACAGTGAGCTTGGATTTTATACTTTGAGGTGATCAGAAGATTACAAGAAGAGCAAATAGAAGAAGAGAGGGCTGGAGAGATGGCTTGACAGCTAAGGCATTTGCCTGTAAAAGTCAAAGGATCCTGGTTCTACTCTCCAGGACCCACTTAAGCCAGATGCACAAGAGGGTGCACGCATCTGGAGTTCATTTGCAGGGGCTGGAGGCCCTGGTGTGCCCATTCTGTCTTTTTCTCTCTTAAATAATTAAATTAAGAAGAGGAAGAAGAAGAGAAACATGGGCCCGTGGCTCAGAAGAGAGGCAGGTTCACGCTCGGTGTTAGTCATGCGGACAATGGCTGAGTCACGGAAGTCCATGCGTGGGGGACGGGGGGGTGAGACAGAGCAGACACAGCTGACCAGAGAGAGGAGGAGGTAGCAAGCCACAGAACAAGACTGTTGTCAGGAAAACATACAGTGGGGATGAAATGTTTCAGCCCCATGAACATCACAGTGGCAGTAACACCAAGTATCCTTCAGTTATGAAAACAGACCATTGGAGGCCCCACTGAGGGAAGCGTTGGAAGCTGCTGCTAGTTTTCAGTGGATTAAGAAATGCTAAGATTGGGAAATAAAAACTATTTCTTTAAGAAATATGGTAGTGGAGATATAGTGGTCACCTCTCAAGCATGAGGACCTACGTTTGATTCCCAGTACCCACACAAAAATGTGCGGTGTGGTGGTATGCGCCTGTAATCCCAGCACTTGGGAGGCAGGGGCAGGAGAATCCATGAGGCTTGCTGGCCATCCAGTGTAGTCTAATTGGTGACCTCCAGGTCAATGAGAGACCCAAGTCTTTAAAAAGGTGTACAGGAGCACTGGGGAAATGGCTTAGGGGTTATGGCATTTGCCTGCGAAGTGTAAGGACCCAGGATCGATTCCCCAGGACCCACTTAAGCCAGATGCACAAGGGGGCACATGTGTCTAGAGTTTGTATATGGTGGCTAGAGGCCCTGGTGTGCCCATTCTCTCTTTCTATCTGTCTCTTTCTCTCTCATAAATAAATAAAATATTTATATTACAAAAGGGTATATAGTAAGCCAGGTGTGGTGGTACATGCCTTTTAGTCCTAGTACTCAGGAGGCTGAGATAGGAGAATTGCCATAAGTTCAAGGTCAGCCTAGGATGACAGGATGATTTCCAGGTCAGCCTGGGCTAGAGTGGAATCCTGCCTTCAAAAAACAATTTAGGAGCAGGGTGTGGTGGTGCTCACCTTTAATCCTAGCACTTGGGACTCAGAGGTGGGAGGATCACCATGAATTCCAGGTCAGCCTTGGCTAAAGTAAGACCCTATCTCAAAACAAACAAACAACAACAACAACAAAAAACCCAGGGGCTGGAGAAATTGCTTAGTGGTTAAGGTGCTTGCCTATGAAACATAAGGACACAGGTTTAATTCCTTAGGACCCACATAAGCCTGATGCACAAGGTGGCACATGTGTCTGGAGACTGTTTGCAGTGGCTGGTGGTCCTGGAGTACCCATTCTCCTTCTCCACGCCCCCCAAATAAATAAATAAAAATTTAAAAACTAAAATTAAAAACCCCAAAAGGTTGACAGTGTTTCTGAGGATGACAACTGAGGTTATCCTCTGGCCTCCACATGCATGCGGTCACACACACATGAACACCTCACCCATACACATGTGTGCAAAAATGAAAAAGAAATGTGGTAGTTAAGAAGACAGGAGAGGAATGATATTCCTACAGAGGAAATGAGCCTCCTGGGTGTTTCCTTTTTCCTTTTCAGTTCCAGTTTACATCTAGCCTTGTGGGCAGGCCTGAATAGAGCCCTCCACCACGGAACTGTTCCTAGGTCAGAGCCACTGTAACAACAGCAAGGGCCGCAGCAGATCGGGGTGGTTCTGTTTATAACAGGGAAGGATGCTCCTGGTGTTCCTGCTCCCCTGGGTTGGAAAGGAACAATATGCAAATGAGCACCTGGCTCTGAGTCAGCAATGAGTAACCCCTCAGCAGGGTGCTGGGTCCTAGAGCCCTATACACACACACACACACACACACACACACAAACACGCCTCCCACTGGCTCCCCTGCAGACCAAGTAGCCATCCAGTGCCCTGACTCCGGCCTTGCCTGTTCCACCCGGCCCAGTCACAGCCCCAGCTCACACCAGCTGCTCCCTGCACCTGTCTGGCACCTGCTCAGTCGACTCAGCTGACAGGAATAGCATCACCTGCTTCCTCGCTGCCTGGCCCTCCACAAATCATAGCAGAGTTCCGAAACGACTTTATTTGTCTATCAGGGGACCGCTCCTGTCGAACTGACTCATGCTACCTCCATGCTGACAAAGCCACCCCCGAGCAGAAAAAGCAAATGCAGCGAGTTACATTCAAATATACACGGCTGACTGACCGGACAGCCGTCTGTCCCCGGGAGTGAGGGGTCCCCAAGGAAGCCAGACAAACAGTCTTCAGATTGTCTTGAAGCCTGAGCAGTCAAGTGTGGAGCCGGCTCTGTGACCTGTATACCAAGTAGACCCTTTGCAGCTGGCCAGCGGGGATTCCCGCCTCCAAGAGCCTGAAGAACACACGGCTGGCTGTACCCCGGTGTGCCCCAGAAAGTCAGCCAAGCCCCCTTGTGTCCTTCCAGTGTCCTGTGTCCTTCCAGCTTTTTCTCTGAGGATAGCAACTTGCTGAATGAACAAATAGATCTGTACCGTCAGATCCCATTGACTTTCTCATGATCACTGTGGAAGGCCACCTCTCCCTGGATCCAGGCCTGTGTTTGGATCCTGGCTGCCTTGAGCCAATGTGCATGTATGTGTTTGCATGTCCTGTCTATGGCCTAAGTTTTGGGGGGGTCTCGCTGTTCGCCGAGGCCTCTGCTTCCAGCTATGAGGAAGATGGAAGAGACGTCAAAGGCACTTTGGGAGCAAACAGCTTTGATGGAGAGCTGTCACGTGGACAGTAAAAGAATCAGAGGAGGGTCCGGTCCTCTGAAATTCCTTCAGCTTCAGGAGCCCAGAACTGGTGGCACAGGTATGAATTTGCTTGCTTTCTACTCTTCCATGGCTTCATTTCTTAAGCCAAGCAAGAAAAATACCGCGTCCAATTCCCGAGGCAGGGTAACCACGACCACAACAGCTGTTAACACGGCTCACTCTTGTTTTCGCTAAGTGCTTGAGTCCAGTTCAAGACCTGGCCGGGGATATATTCCGGCTGGTTGAGGCAAGGAGCGAAATTTCAGAGGTAGTCATCACAGATGGTAGCAGATGTCATGAAGCTCAGAGCGGAGTCACCAGGGACTCCCCCGTCTCAGAGTTAAGCAAAATTGCCAAGGACTACTCAGCCAAGCCAATCGCCATCTACGTACCCTAAAAATCCCAGGAAGGCTTCAGAGTTTCTCTGATCGCTTTTGTTCTCTTTCTCCACAAATCTATCACCCCCCATCTACCATGCCAACTTCAGGTGTCTCTGCCCCACCCAGAACACCGAGTGGTGCAAAAGTATAAATGCACCATCTGTACCTACAGCCATGGCCTGTGCTAGTCCTGGGATGCCAAGTGACCCCTTCTGTGGTGGCGGGGGTGTGTCAGCTGTTTTGCTGATCTTCGGAGCTCCTCTGGAAGCTGACTGCTCAGTCCGAGGTAGTAAGAACCAAGATAGGGGTGAGTCACACAAACTTGAGGCTGCATCAACAACTCCACCACCGCCCACTGCATGATGCTGCCGGTTAACCCAGTTTCCTTATCTGCGAAGTGCGGATAATAGCCCTTGTCTTACTGGGCATTGGGGTGATCCCAGTAGATACTGTGTGGAAAGCTCTTACACAGCACAATGTTAGGTAGTATCAACACCCCAGATTTCTTTTTTGTTTTGTTTTTGTTTTTTGAGGTAGGGTCTTACTCTAGCTCAGGCTGACCTGGAATTCACTATGTAGTCTCAGGGTGGCCTCGAACTCATGGTGATCCTCCTACCTCTGCCTCCCAAGTGCTGGGATTAAAGGCGTGAACACCTCAGATTCTTTTTTTTTTTTTTTTTTTTAAATTTTTATTTATTTATTTATTTGAGAGTGACAGACACAGAGAGAAGGACAGATAGAGGGAGAGAGAGAGAGAGAATGGGCGCGCCAGGGCTTCCAGCCTCTGCAAACGAACTCCAGACGCGTGCGCCCCCTTGTGCATCTGGCTAACGTGGGACCTGGGGAACCAAGCCTCAAACCGGGGTCCTTTGGCTTCACAGGCAAGCGCTTAACCGCTAAGCCATCTCTCCAGCCCAACCTCAGATTCTTAAACAATGGGTAATGGCCCCATATGGATTCATATAACTGAATGCAGGGATCACACACACAAAAAAGTTACATAAATCGGAGATGTTTCTGGCAGTACTTACCTGCATTGCATCATGTGGCTTCACTGGAGCCTTGGCTCGGAACACACATATGTACTTTGGACTGTATGTGCCCTTATGTCAGGCAATGCCCAGGAATGCTGCCTGAAACACTTCTGTTCAGATTCAAGACTACTGTTTGTTGTGGACTGTAGTATTTTTGTTATATATCCAGAGCTTTCTGCTCTTATAGAAACAATGGTTTAATCATGGAAAACCCAGACATTTTCCTACTGTCATTCCTTAACATGCCAGTGTCAAATTGGTTGATATTAGAATTTCATTATATCTGTATTTGATTGTAAAAATTGTTTGAGGAAGCTGGGCATGGTGGTGCATGCCTATAATCCCAGCACTTGAGAGGCAGAGGTAGGAGGATCTCTGGGAGTTTGAAGCCACCCTGAGACTACAGAGTGAATTCCAGGTCAGCCTGGGCTAGAGTAGAAATGCTACCTGAAAAAAAAAAAAAAAAAAAAAAAAGGTTTGAGAGCTGGAAGGATGGCTTAGCGGTTAAGGCACTTGCCTGCAAAGCCTAAAATCCTGGGTTCAATTCCCCAGTACCCACGTAATAGCCAGATAAAGAGAGTGGTACGTGTGCCTGGAGTCTGTTTGCAGTGCCTGGAGGCCCTGGTGCACCCATTTTCTCTCTGTCTCTGTCTCTCTCTTTCTCCTTCTTTGCTTGCAAATAGATAAATATTTTCAAAACATTTGAATTGATGATTAGTTTTATAAAAAAATAAATTTCAGTTTGGAGTTAGGGCAAAATTTCCAACTATTTCTGAACTGGCTTTAAGCAGACATCTATCATCTTGTATTATGTATTCATGTGAAGTAGTGTTCTCAGTATTGATTATAAAATCAAAATATTAACCAACTATGAAAAACACTGAAGATACTCTACATCCCATGGTATCCTGTATTCAGCCAAGATTTGATTCTTTATTTTTTATTTATACTTTGTTTCTTGAGGTAGGGTTTCACTCTAGTCCAGGCTGACCTGGAATTTACTATGGAGTCTCAGGCTGGCCTCCAGCCACTGCAATCAAGCTCCAGACGTGTGTGTCCCCTTCTGCACATGTGTGACCTTGTGGGCTTGCCTCATTGTGTGTCTGGCTTACATGGACCTTAGAGAGTCAAACATTGTCGGGCACTGCCAGGCATAGACTGGAGCCTTCAGGAGATGGGTCTGAGCTGCCAGGCATGGCTAAGGACACCCAGGCTACAGGAGGCTTGCTTCCTCTCCAAGCCTGGCACACATGAACTTAGGTTCTGCCCATAGCCCTGTGACCTTTGGCTGGTTGCCTAGGAAACTCCCTATCAGCCAGCAGCCTTCACACAGCCCATCCCCCTGCGACCCTCTTCCCACCACGATGGAGATCACCTGACTCTCTCCCTATGTATTGGAATGAATGTCCCTAGGCTTCACCTAGCAACCTTGAACCCACCAATGCCCTTAGGACCCTCTTTCCGCTCTCAACTGCTTATAAACCCATTTCCCTATTGAATAAACTGCACTGTTCACAGAGACGGCCTCCCGAAAGTGGTTGTTTTATTGTGCTCACGACCATTTTCTCTACCATGGCCTAGATGCCTTATGGGAACCGTGGCCCCGAGGATCCAGGGACCCATAGAACATGAGCTCTTAGGTTGTGCAGGCAAGTGCCTTAAGTGCTAAGCCAGCTCTCCAGCCCCAGTCTCTCTTTTTTAATGCATGTGTAAGGGTGAGTGCAGGTACATTTGTATGGAGGCCAGGGGACATCTTCAGGTGTCATGCCCTACAATGCTATTCATCTTCTTTGAGGCAGGACTTTCGCTGGCAGAAATCATCACCTAGGCCAGACTGGATGGCCATAGAGCTCTATGGATCCTCTTGCCTCTGCCTCCCCAGTGCTAAAATTACAGGGGCACACTTCCACTCTCATCATGGATACTAAGATCACGTGGCTCTTCATGCTTGACAAGTAAATCCTTTACCAACTGAGCTCTCTCTCTAGCCCCAGTAATTCTGGTTGCAAACTCAGAAGAGCTATTGAAATCCTGTTAGGTTTTGTTATTTGGTCAAATTGTGACTGTGAACATTTTCAGATTTCCAAGATAATATTTCCTTTATATTTGGAGTCCATGTATTACTCACAACCCCAAAATATTTCTTTATTCTTCAGCGCTTTCATGATTAGCTAGAAACAAATGTCTACTTTTAATCAAAGAATTGAACAAAATAAGACTAAAAGGGATAATTATTAAATTGTTATATTATTTAATGAGGGAAATACAGAATCAAGGGAAGGAAAATAAATATACCCACGTGGCCCAAGACCCCATGTGGAAGGTCTGGAAAAACTGTAGAGAGGACAGAAAAGCAAGTACTAAGAGTTCCTGATATGTGGAGGGCAGGAGGAGGTAAAGAGCCCATGTGGAAAGGAGGGGTTAGGGGGTTCTGAGAAACTCACCAGGAGCTGGAGGTTCCCGAGTAGTCACACAGCCCAGCGAGCTTGCCCTCTCCCCATAGGCATATTCATAACCTTATGGCAGTAGGCCTTACCTTCCTGCTCAGGTAAGCCAGAGGTAGCTAATTGGTCTGGGCTAGGGAATGTCTCAGGAAGAGGCTAGACATGATGCCAAGTTCTGGTGGCTGAACTTGACCAACCACAATGTTAGGATTAAATGCTAGGAAAGAAGACCTTCCCCCAGGAAGGGCCCAGGTTGTGGAAAAACAGATCTAGGGAAGAGATAAGAAGTCAGATCATACTTTGGTCTCTAGTAGACAGTGCAAGGATACTTTCAAGGACCCAGTCACCCTCACTGCCTAACAAAGCCACCTGAATCCCTCTCAAAATGACTAAAATTTTTTTCCCTCAACATTTTTTCCCCAGGAAACAGAGAAGTATGCCCACCACACCCATGCACCCACCCACCCACCAAACCTTTCTCCAATTACTTCTTTTTTCTATGTTCATATTTTCAAGTATCAAATGTCAATAGTGTCAAGGTGACAGTGTGTCCCATATGATTTCCAACATTCAAGCATGACATTTCTCAGGGCAGGGAATGGACTCAGATTATTCAAACCTTTTAATTTTTAAAATGGACTTATTTTTGTGATGGAGAGGAAGAAAGAATGGGCACACCAGGGCCTCTACCCATGCAGATGAATGTCAGACGCATTTGCCACCTTGTGCATCGGGCTTATACAGGACCTGGAGAATCAAGCCTGGGTCCTTGGGCTTTGCAGGCAAGCACCTTAACCACCAAGCCATATCTCCAGCCCCCAAACTGATCTAATCATCTCAGAGTTCCAGTTATTTTGTGTCCACAGGGTTTAGGATGGGGAGCAATGGGGAAAATCGCTTGGAACCTGGCGCTGTGTGGAAAAAAGGGCTAAAACGGCAAAGGGCTGGAAAGGCAAAGTCAGAGTGCTGAGTCCTTCTGTATTTGTTATTTTCTTTGCTGCTATGACAAAATACCTGACAAGGAACAATTTAAGGAAAGATGAGATTATTTTGGCTTATAGTTCTCTCTCTCTCTCTTTTTGAGGTAGGGTTTCACTCTAGTTTAGGCTTACCTGGAATTCACTATGGAGTCTCAGGGTGGCCTCAAACTCATGGTAATCCTCCTACCTCTGCCTCCCAAGTGTTGGGATTAAAGGCGTGCGCCACTACACCCAGCAGTTCTCTTTTTTTTCTAGCTCCTGAAGGCTCTGCCTCCTCCTTCTCTCCTTCTCACCATCACTTCCCCTTTAAATCACCCTGCCATACATTTCTGAGGGTTCTAAGTACTTACTGTAAATAAACTACCCATTGCCCCCTGCTCTGGGTTGAAGGAATGATTATCACACATAGTCTTCCGTTTTTTTGTTTTTTTTTTTTGCAGAAGACTTGAAATTGGCTTAAAATCGGTTACGGGGGACAAGAAGGGATAAATGCCAGTCAGAGAAAGTTTTACTTTTTGGTTTTTGAAATAGGGTCTTGCTCTAGCCTGACCTGGAATTCACTATGTAGTCCCAGGCTGGTCTTGAACTCACAGTGATCCTCCTACCTTGGCCTCCTGAGTGCTGGGATTAAGGGCATTTACCAGTACACCCCATTTTATGTGGAATAGTTTTGTTGCTTTAAAAACCTTCTTGGGTGGGCACGTCTTTAACCCCAGCACTTGGGAGGCAGAAGTAAGAGATTCACTGTGAGTTTGAGACCACCCTGAGACTACATAGTGAAGTTCAGGTCAGCCTGGGCTAGAGTGAGACCCTACCTCAAAAAAGCCAAAAAAAAAAAAAAAAAAAGTATTCTGCACAATGCTACAGTGGTGGCTACATATCCTTATGCACCTGTTTAAATCCATGCAAAGTAGCCTACCGTAAATGATGGAGTTTAAATGATAATGCCATGCTGACATTGGGTCATCAGCTATAACAATCACTCCTTGGGGGATGTAGATATTGGGGGAGGCTGTTTGGGTGGGGACAGGGGAGGCAAGAACCTGTTTTTTTTTTTTCCTCAATTTTGTTATAAACCTTAAACTGTGTTTTGTTTTTTATTAAATAAAGTATAGGGCTAGACAGGTGGCTCAGCAGTTGAAGTGCTTGTTTTTAAGGCCGAATAGCCCTGGTTCCATTCCCCAGTACCCACATAAAGCCAGATGCACAAGGGGGCACATGCGTCTGGAATTTGCAGTGGTGGAGGCCCTGGCACTTCCATATTCTTTGCTTTTTTTCTCCCTCTCTCTTAAATAACTAAATATTTTTTAAAGTTTATTATTTTTTTTTTTTGAGGTAGGGTCTCACTCTAGCCCAGGCTGACCTGGAGTTCACTATGTAGTCTCAGGGTGGCCTAGAATTCACGGTGATCCACCTACCTCTGCCTCCCGAGTGCTGGGATTAAAGGCATGCACCACCACACCCAGCAAGTCTATGAAAATTTATACACACACATTTGCTCATGAGACGGGATTTGACAAATGCGAAAATTTAAGAAACTTAACTCTTTTATTTAACACCAAAGCTAACATCAAGTGTTTAAAAAAGAATGGCACCTGCTTTGAATTCATTGACATCACCATGGGGAAGATATACAGAGAAAAACTACAATTTTAGGCAGATATAAAACTACATAGCATTTCACAAAATGGGACTTTTGCAACAGATGTCACAATCAGCATTTCCGGTTTCTACGTTTACAGCTGCTACCTACTGACTTGGTGCATCGTAAACGTGGAGCGCATTTGGGGAGACGTTTCCTTTAGGACAAACACAGAAGACATGCTTTAAATAAATTAGAACAGCAACACCTAAGTCATTGCTGAAACAATCAAGATACATCACTTTCCAGCTTCTCACAAGCAGAGAATTGCACTGACTTCAGGAAATTATAGGCGAGTTCCTGCTTTATGTCTAATGGGTTACCAAGCCCCTTGTTAATGACTTTTTAAACTGCTTTTGTAAATGGGCCAAAAAACATTCTTTTCTGTGATTTGTCTTTATAAACCCACGCTCTCCTGAAGTGAGCGTCTAACCTTTTTGAAACATTTTCCAGAGTAACTCTGACCTTTAAATACTGCTGTGGATGTATACGCCAGCCCACACTCCGAATTACAGAAACATGCAAAATAGGTTGTTTGACCACACATGTCCAGAGTAATAAGCATATCTGTTTTTCCAAACCAAATACAATTACACCTCAATTCAATAAGAAAAAAAGTTCCTATCCAATGCAAAATAACTTGGTATTTAAAATTCAATCCGAAAGGACAAAAGTAATTAGTTGCCTGAGGGAAACTAGCTCCTACCTTGTTCCAGCCTGCAATTAAACCTGATGCTAGAGAAGTGGCAAGCCGGTAAATACACACAGGGGACAAGGTTGAAATGAAAACAAGAGTGGCAAGGCACAAGTGCTACCGTGGCCTGAATGCTATGCTAGTTGACAGAACAGGGAGAGCATCAGGGACTGAAATTAAAAGGGGGAATCATGGGGGGGCAAAACCACTAGTATTCGTGCCAGGAACTTGAGAGGATGCACCCCGTGTTCACTCGCCAAAATCAGCGGGAGCTTCCCGTTGTCCCTTCACTGTGAGTGGTTTTTACGTTTTTCCCCCTGGTTTGGAGGGCGGGGGAAGGAAAGGAGGTTTTAATCATGCACAAAACATGAGCTAAAGAAGAGCATTTCAAAACTCACAGAAGATAGTATTTTAAAGACTTTCGTTCTGTCCCCCCCCAAAAAAACTGATTATCATGTGATTGATCTTGATCATGTCATCAAAGATCCACCAGATCCAGTGTCTTAAATCCCTCATTAATGTTCCCGAGTAAGCAGGGGCTTACCCATCCAACAACTGGCTTTCATCACTAAGTATGCACAAGACATGGCAACGGGAAGTACACAACACTTGAATGCTAATCAATATCCAATTCCAGGATATGTCACAGCTATTTCACTATTTTAATTGTGCATTTGTAACATTTCATTTCATCAATGAAAAAGTCACACACTCAAGGGAACAAGCAGCGGCAGGAGGTATATTCTTCAAGAGAAAGACAAGCTATGAGGGTTCCCTAAAGTGTAGCATCTTATTAACAAACAGAAAGCTTGATGAACTTTCCATAGGAAGAAATAACTATTCCGGGTTGGCTGACTGTATCTAAGTGAAACAACGTGACGTGCCACTGAATGGGAGTCGATAGAAATATGAATTCTTTCAACGGAACCCGTGATCAGGTGGGATATTTGGATGTCCCACCCCATTATTTGGGAATGGAGCCAGCCTCTAGATTCTGTTAATACAGCTCAGAGTAAAGGGTGTACAGGGAGCTGCTTTCTCAGACTCTTTCCTACTCTCTCACTGGTGTATCAGACTGGTCTGACCACAGGTCTGAGAGGTGCCAATCCTGCTAGGTCATGTGTTGGGAGGGTGCATGGTGCCATGAGAGTAGGCCCATGTCTTCCTGGGTCTTTTGAGAGCCTAAGCAGCAAGGACTGGCAATCTCACTCATGCCCTCGGAAACACCGACAGTATCCACAGCCACCCCAGGCTACTGCATGTCCCAAGTGACACCGGGAATGATTCATAAATAATGATGGGAGCCCTTCAGGGCTCAGCTTGCCTAAGGGTGTAAGCTGATGGAGCGTGGAGCCCACGGGTGAAGGAGCAGGCTGGTCATTAAACTACAAGAGCAAAATGAAGTATACTGCTCCCTTACTTAGACCTGGAGCCCTTATCTGTCTCCTGGACTTGATTGATCACAGTGTATACAGTCACCTTGGAAGGCCACGGGGGGCGTCTATCAAAGAAAAGGGACACAGCCTTTTGATAGAAGTGGGGCTGGGATCTCTCTTGCCCCAGATTAAAAAACATTTTCATTTCACAAAGTGACGTTTATTCATTTATTATTTTTTTTTAAAAAAAAAGCATTTGCAACTGGAATTGGCTAGGAGTAATATGGTTGAACAGTTTACGAAGTTAGGAAACAACTGAATTATACATATAAAAAAGAAGGCTGGAGTTGTGCGAGCCTCACTCATATCCACGAGACTTGATCTAAAAGCTTAGCCCCTCCATTTCAAATCATGGCACGCAGTCACATTATTTTTCCAGAAGATTTCCCTAAGAACAGCGGTTTGCAAATGATTGCACCTAAATCTAGGAGGTGTGGTGTCTTGTGGGAGAAAACCCTTAAAGCATCTCCAAACTACTGGTCGGGAGACGGTGGTGTGGGAGGAGCAGGGGCCGAATGGCAGTTTCCATTACAGCCTTCTCCGTGCTCCTTCCGGTGTGCACACAGGAGAAACAGATTTCAAAGGACAGTCGTCACCTGGCCGCGACAGTGTGGCAATCCCCAAATAGGCAAAGATGGCGACTCTTGCATGCTGTCTGCTTCACGGCAGTGTGTTCATCCTGTCACCTCAGAACTTGCCTCAGTGCAACCCCAAGAGACATGGCAACTCTGGTGCCAACACTGCACTGGATTTATTTTATTCTTGCTGCCCTTTCCCGTCCCCAGGTGAACCTTACCAATTTCCATCCGCATGAATGGGTCCCACTAATCCAGTCACCGTCCGATCAGAGCAAACACCACACCTCCTTGTGCCTCCGGGGTCCTACCTCAGTGCACCTGAGCTTTGTAAACTACGTTTCTGTTGTTCTTCGAAAAACAACCCGGCAACACGAACAACTCTGAGTAAGCCTTCCCACCTGATCTTCCTAGACCTGGGAGTAACGTGAGTCAGAAAACGTGCCGCTCATCCTCGGAGGGACTTGCCACAGCTAAGGCTGGTCAGAGTACACGCCTCTGAGGCTGGGCATTTGCTAATCAGTTAAGATGCGATCGGGAGTGTGGTTCCCTGGGAATAAGAAGAAGGCCCATTTGTAAATCCTAGTGCCTTACTATGGTTGTTGGATAAGCAGGCATTAGACTTCCAGGTTACAGGATCACATACAATTGACCACTGTGAGCACGGGGCGCAAAGCGGGACATGTGGTCATCTGTGGACAAGGGGGAAGGATGACACAGACATTCACAGGCCCCGAAGGCTCGACACTGCCAACAACTGTGCATGCCCACTTCCCTGAGTCACATTACTTGTTCATGGAACTCAGGGAGAACACAGCCCTTGACAACTGTGAGATTCCATTGTGATAAAGACTCAAGGGAAAGGGAGAGGGAGGCTCCTTTCTCCTGGGTCACTCATTATGCCAAGTGCTCAACGCACAAGGGCCTGGCTAAGTTGGGCTGGCCAGGTGGGCAGGAATCTGCTGTGATTAAGGCAGTGAGCAATGTGAGGAGAGCTCTGTTTTGTTAACTGGGATTGGGTTGGCAACTGCTACCGAGTTAAGAGAGTTGTAATTATTTACACCACACCGCTCCAGTCCTTCCTGCCATCTTTGGCACAATCGTTCGCTACAAAATTTGGTACTATGTATGCACAGAAGTTTTCTTCAAAATAAAAACTGGAGAGGACATGAAGGCAGAAACGAGCGGCTTCATCTCGGTATTATTATCCTCTCTATGGCACACAGAATATGGTCCCAGTTTTTGCAGAATATCGCGAGCAGAGTCACAGCGAAGAAGGTGCCAAGGATGTGGAAGCGGCTCTTCATCATGGGCGAGACGAACTTGGCGAGCGTGGACACGCACACCAGGATGACGGTCATGAAGGCCAAGACCACGTTGATGCACTTGCCCAGCAGCACCTTGGCGTTCACGGCGTCTGTCTGCAGGGTCTGCTGCTCCTGCTGGTGCAGCTCCAGCTTCGAAATGCGGGTCTGGCAGGATTCCAAGGCTTCCTGTGGGCAAGAGCAGAGCGAGGATCAGATGCCGTGGAGATCACAGGCCTCCCTGCGACGCAGGTGCATAAGCCCCTGATCAGAGGATCCAGTGCCCAGCAGCTTCTAATATCCACACCGACAGTGACACAAAGACATAAAGGAAGAACCCCAAGGCTCTTTTTATGCTCTCTTCCATGGGCGGTAGGAGCAGGTGTATGCAACGATAAAACACCATGCATGAGGAATGATGGTGCTGGGTTTGCCTGGAGCCTAGGCTGGCCTTAACTGTAACCTTCCTGTCTCCACCTCCTGAGTGTAGGGATTATAAGCATGCACTACCTTACATGGCCATGGTTAAGGTTTTTTTTGTTTTTGGTTTTTTTTTTTTTTTGGCTCTGCTTACAGTTGAAATAAAGTGACATGCAACACTGACATCTTTTGGCACCATTAGAACAAACCGAGAGGAGGCGTAGGGCTGAGTTCTGTTCCATCCTCAGCCGTAGTATTTCCTGCCTCCCGCTGCCAGGCAGGCCTCACTTCCCTCAGTGGAAGTCTGTACGTCCACGTAATGCTGGGGAGCGGGAGGGGCTGACAGCGGGCAGCTCTGCTTCACCTGCTCTGGGAAGGCTGCGTTCCTTGGGACACCACCCTAGGCCGTCTCCCAGTTCTCGTACATTCTGAGGCTTCAGTTCGTAAGACATGGACGAGCCCAGGTGGATCTCTAGCCTGCTTGTCCGCTCGGGTACTGACTCACATATCCAGCTCCATCAGCGTTTCCGGAGAGCATCCCCATGTGACTCAGTCCACTGTCCATTCGCGCAGCATATCTACCCTGTGCCTGCAGCCAGCCGTACCTCCCTTCTAACATCCCTTTTCTCAGGATAGCACCAGCTCCTCACAGCAGAAGCCTAACAGGCTCTCCTCGAAATCTCTCTTGTCCAACCCACCATCCAATTACAACAGTGAAACATAACATAAAATATCCACCTTAATCAGCTCATTTCCCTTTTTCTTCTCACTCTTCATCCTACTCCACGTAATCAGGACCTCTCGCCTGTCATGATCTTACACAAGTTCCATCTCACCCTTGTTCTTCAACCCCATGAATTCTTTTTCCATGTAACAACCCATGTGACCTTTAAAAAATATTTTATTTCTACTTATTTACTTGAGAGAGAGAGAAAGGGGGAGAGAGAGAATGGGTGTGTCAGGGTCTGTAATCACTGCAAAAGAACTCTAAATGCATGCACTACCATGTGGGAACTGGGGAATCAAACCTGGGTCCATAGGCTTTGCAGGCAAGTGCCTTAGCTGCTGAGCCATCTCTCCATCCCTCCATGTGACGCTTTAAAGGTACACACCTACGATATTCCCTCTCATGAAACCTCTCAAGTCTTTGCTTGGCCTGAGCTCAGCCATTTTCTTCTGCTGCACACACTTAATACTGACCTCCTGCTTCTACACGGTGCTCTGGCCAAACTGACCTGTTCCAAGCTCTGAAAATAAGACCGGCGGGGGGGAGGGGGTTGTACATGCAGTGTACTCTGCCTGAAACGTGTGCCTCTCTACCTTCTCTCTTCACCTGTGTGTGCATCTTCCACTCATGTGAGGTCTCACCCTGAGCGGCACAGTCTGAAGGAAGCCTTCTCCAAATCCGCTAGTTGGATCAAGTCTACCTGCGCCTCCTGCCCAACTGAGAGACATGCGTGTCGTGCACAGACAGGAAATAGACGCACATTGCCCTCCATGTCCTCTTCAGCACTGAGCCAGCGACACATGCAGCAGGTGCCACACACTGGCTGAAGAGCCTGGGTGCCAATCACATCGACGTGAGGCTTCACAGAAAAAAAGTTCAAGCCTCCTGGGAGCCAAGGACTCCACGAGAGACAGTGCAAGGTGCCTGCTTGTTCACCAGCCTGTTGCCTCCATCGTGTGCCAATGTGTTTGTGTAGTTGCGTACAGTAATCTTTTCAGGCTTTAAGCAAGTATAATGGCTCCAACATCGATTTGCTTTTCTCTTGCTGAATATACTCTCTGGGCCAAAGAACAGGGTTCTCTGTTACTATAGCAACTTTCATTATGCTCGGCTGCCAACCAAAGGATAAAACTTTTTCAGATCTTCACATTTAAGCAGTGCTGGCTGCCGGCACCGGCAGGCATGTGCGGGAGAGTGGGCACACTTTCAACGATCTGGTCCAGGGTTTCCTCCATCCTAGGTATGGCATGACAGGGATGACAGAACAAGTCAAAGGACCGTCACTTTCACTCTTCTCTAGGTAGTGCACATGGACTCATCTGAGATTCGCCTTAGAACTGCTAACAGTTTCTTATTAAAAGACAATTCCAAGAAAATGAGGCAGTGTATTTTGATGACAGAACCAAAGGTTGCTTACTATGCCCCATAACTTTTAGTACTCTCGTAGGTCCAGTGTTTAACTTACTGGGCATGAAGACAAAGGAAGGGGTGATGGTGAGATACTTTCAAATGAATGTTCAGGATCAAAAAAGGGGGAAAGGCTGGAGAGATGGTTTAGCATTAAGACACTTGCCTGCAAAGTCTAAGGACCCAGGTTCGATTCCCCAGAGCCCATGTAAGCCAGATGCACATGGTGGCGTATGAGTCTGGAGTTCATTTGCAGTGGCTGGAGGCCCTGCTGCACTTATTTATTCTCTCTCTCTCTCTCTCATAAATAAATAAAATTGGGGGCTGGTGAGAGGGCTTAGCAGTTAAGTGCTTGCCTGTGAAGCCTGAGGACCCTGGTTTGAAGCTTGATTCCCCAGGACCCACATTAGCCAGATGCACAAGGGGTTGCATGCATCTGGAGTTCGTTTGCAGCAGCTGGAGGCCCTGGCATGCCCATTCTCTCTCTCTCTCTCTATCTGCCTCTTTCTCTCTCTGCCTCTGTCTGCCACTCTCAAATAAATAAACAAAAATAAATTAAAAATATAAATAAAATTTAAAAAAGCTTTAAAAAATAAAATAAAAAATATACACAGAGGGTATCAACTGCTTAAGATAATGACAAAACCCTTGTGGGCCTATAGGCAACTGCCACCCACATCATCTCAGCCCATCTCTGTTCCAAGCTTATGTCTAAGAACGAAGAACACAGGAAATAAAGATGAAGTCAATTTCTAAATACCGGAAGAATATGCCCCCCCCCCACCCAGCAATATAATACAAAGAACAGTCAGCACTAACTTTTGGCTGTTTATTATGTGCCTGACAGACTCTGGGGACAGTAAGTACAGCGTCCTACTTGGAAAAAAAAAATGTCAAAATGTCAAAGTTCTCTTTGTGAAGTTTTCCCTTTATCTGGCCTTCTCACCCCAGAATATGTTTCTTAAAAATAAGAACACTATTGGGGCTAGAGAGATGGCTTAGCAGTTGAGGCACTTGCCTGTGAAGCCTAAGGACCCACGTTCAGCTCCTCAGTGCCCAAGTAAGCCAGATGCACAAGGTGGTTCATGCATCTGGAGTCTGTCTGCAGTAGCTGAAGGCCCTGGTGTGCCCATTCTCTCTCTATCTGCCCCTCCCCTGTCATAAATAAATAAATAAATAAATAAATAAATAAATAAATAAATAAATAAATAAAATATTTTTAGGAAGGACAATATCAACCTAAACGTTCAGACCCCTCCCATGATATCACAGGTTTGTTCTAAACTCGGAAGACTGAGTACGGGAAAGTGCAGTTCCCCAGACAACACTTAAAGCTTCCAGATGGGTTCAAGTTTCTCAAGCCAGTTGGTGTGGCGATGCTGGGTCTCCTAATCCCCAGCAGAGCCAGCAATCCCCAGTGTCTCCTGCACCACGCTCTCCGGGGGCCTTGTTCCCATCAGCTCTCATGCTCTGGTTCCCAGAACTGTCCAAGCAGACTTCTGGGATCAGCACAGGCTCATGTTCCACGACGGCAGAATAAAACGTGTGCGGCGGAAACTGCGGTGCGCACAGCAGGGGGAAGCGCCGTCTCCTGTGCTTCAATTATTCCCCGTGCAAAATGGGATTGAGAGTGCGCAAGGCCTCCCTGGGGCTGGGGAAAAAAAAACACCACTGACTTCACAGAAACTCCAAGAGAAACACAGTACCTTTCTGCTGTTTTCATGTTTTGTGGTGCACACCTTTAATCCTAGTACTCAGGAAGCTGAGGGAGGATTGCTGTGAGTTCGAGGGCACCCTGAGACTACATAGTGAATTCCAGATCAGCCTGGACTAGAATGAGATCCTACCTCAAAAAGGAAAAAAAAAAAAGGCAATCAGGAAGCCTTAGGGTCGTCTCCTGACAGCCCAGGTATCACATTAGGAAGTCCTGGAGCACATCTTTGTTTATATGAATCATGCCTGCATCCTTCTGGGTCCTACCCATTCCTTCTAGCCCATCCTTCTCAATTACTACTCAAGGTTGATTTGCAAGCTCTTGTGCCAGTCACTTCATGTCTCTGTGCCTCAGCCTCCCCATCTGTGAAGTGGGGCTAATAACAGGAATAACCTTCAAAGGCTGCTGAGGAGCAAATGGGAAAAGAGACATATAAAGTGCTTGGCTAGCTATCCTTTCAAACACAAAAGCTGCTCCCTTCCGGAGGTGAAAACACACTTAAGACTTGCTCATGACCACACAGCTGGTAAGCGGCACAACTCACACTCAGAGCCAACGTTTTACTACTAAATGAGTGGCTGCCATCAACCCTCACCCCTGCCAGCTTGTTGGGCACCACAGGACTGCATTTCTGTTGTGTTCAGTCTGGGCCATAGAATGTGGCCCTAGTTCACGTGTCTTGAGCCATTTGGCATTTGCACTGGCCCTCTTCCCTAATCTAGGCAGAAAGCCTCTTGAAGACGGGGGCTCCCTCACACGTAAAATTCTGATAGTTCTGGACCTGGGCTGGTTAGAGATACTTACCATCTGACTGGGGATCAGGAGTAATGTCTGTGCCATGGGTTAGCAGGGCCAGGAGGGGGAGGGGAAACATCTGCACAGAGGAAACGTTTTTGCCCCACATACCTGAAGGCTTAGAGGAATGCACTTAGGTTGTGAAATCATTAAAGGCTGGGAAGACCCTGCAGCAGGTCTGGTGAGGAGGGACGGTACCTGGATGTCCCGGGAGCGCTCGTAGGCCTGGTAGGCCACCTTCTCCTCGGCGCTGGCCAGCTCCTGCTTCAGGTTGGCGGTCTCGTGCTGGTGGAGGTCTGTCAGGTCATGCAGCTGGTCTTCAAGGCGCTCGTACCTTGACAAAGACAGGAGCCCATGCTGAGCACATTTCACAGGTGGTGCTCCAGCAGCACATTCCAGAATAACATCCTTTTCAAAAGAGTTGGGCTCGCTGTGGGTAAACCGCCTGTGGCTGCCCCTGCACGCCAGCTCTGCAGTCTTGACTGTGCCCTCATCTGTCACGTTTTACAGAGACCAAACCTTGCTTGTCCACTCATGCCCGACCAGCGCCTGAGCTAGCTGCTGTGACGACAGGGACAGGATGGGACCTTGTCAGCGGAAGCCGCTGCCGGGCCAGCCAGGAGATGGCTGTGCAGGATCCTGCTTGAGCCAAGACGGCCACATGAGCAGCAGCTCCTGCTCTCAACCCCCAGGGGGGCATGGCCACACAGCCCGCGAGGAGAGAATAATGCTTTTATGATCAGCGTCTGCCTGGCAGCCGATTCCACCCCTGCCCAACAGACATACTCTCATGGGGACATACTCTCCAACGCCTGGAACTCAAGTGTTCATTGAAAGAGAACAACAAAGCTCATTACAAAGCAGCTTAGCGGGTGCCATTTCCAAAATTCCAAATTTAAAGTAAGAGAAATATGAAGACCCATTTTCATGCCCCTGAATCTTTGGAATGCTTACTTCAAAGAAGGTGTGACGTGTGGGGAGGATGCCTTATCCTCGAACGCCTTACCCTTGATCACCTCTGGCCAATGCCAGTTACAGTTACTGTAGGTTACCTGAGAGAATCAGTTTTTTAAAGGAGATAAAAGATCTTAGTTCAATTTTTCATTATTAATTATTATTATTCATTTTTAGTTGTTTAAGGTAGGATCTCGCTCTAGCCCAGGATGACCTGGAATTCACTATGTAGAGCTTGCCTTGAACTCACAGTGATTCTCCTACCTCTGCCTCCCAAGTGCTGGGATTAAAGGTGTGAGCCAGCACACTCAGCAGATGTAATGATTATTTAATGATTATCCTCAGACATGGCTTCCTAGACACCTAATGTTGTCATTGTTGTAAATAAGCTTTTGAAAAGTCCTTAAATGGGCTAGAAGAATTGTTCAGTGGTTAAAGGTGCTTCCTTGCAAAGCCTGACAGCCTGTGTTCAATTCCCCAATATCCACATAAAGTCAGATGTACAAAGTGTTGTGCATGCATGTGGAGTTCATTTGAAGTGGTAAGGCCCTGGTGTGCCCATTCTCTCTTTTTCTCTTCCTCCTTCTCTTTCTGCTTGCAAATAAATAAATTTTTTTTCTTT
Source organism: Jaculus jaculus (assembly GCF_020740685.1). Classification (NCBI taxonomy): domain Eukaryota; kingdom Metazoa; phylum Chordata; class Mammalia; order Rodentia; family Dipodidae; genus Jaculus; species Jaculus jaculus. The sequence goes on from NC_059107.1 coordinate 137,809,596, forward strand.
TAAATATTTTAATTAATTATTTATTTGAGAAAGAGAGGGAAAAAAAAAGAGGCAGAGAGAGAGAGAGAGAGAGAGAGAGAGGGGGAATATATGGATGTGACAGGGCTTCTAGCCACTGCAAACCAACTCCAGATGTATACATCACCTTATGCATCTGGCTTATGTGGGTCCTGGGGAATTGAACCTGGATCCTTAGGCTATGCAGGCAAACGTCTTAATTGCTAAGCTATCTCTCCAGCCTATAAATACATTTTTTCAAAAACGTCCTTAAGTAACATGGAATAGCTATACTATAAGGTATCACAATCAAAACCAAGGGACAACTGAAAACAAAACATACATAATCCTAACATAAATGAATTTTTGTAATTTGGTATGAAATGTACATGCTAATATATATTATATCCCAAAATAATCTGCATGATATTAAGGTCAACACCTTCTGGAAAAGCTATGATTTGAAAAATACTTCTTGTGTAATGAATGTGCCGAAGTCAAAGATGTATGTGGAAGTTTTAAAAAATGCTTCATGGTTGTGACGTGGCTCAGAGGTAGAGCACACATGTTGAACACATGAAACACCACATTTCTAAGCCAAGTTCAAACAATGTGTGAGCTAAACTTAAAATTGAAACACCATAGCACGTTATAGGCATTTATAATTTTATTTTTGTGGAAGTAAACCTATTCATTAAAAAATCTTTGTGTGTGTGTGTGTGTGTGTGTGTGTGTGTGGTGTGTGTGTGTGTGTGTGTGTGTGTGTTAGCATGGGCACATGCATGCCACAATAGACTCGTGAAGGTCAGAGGACAATTTTGGGTCTCTTTGTTATTCACCACTGCCTAAGCCAGGCTCACTGGCCTGGAAGCTTCCAGGATTCTCCTGTTTCTGTCTCCCATCTTTCTGTAGGAGGGTGGGATTACAAATACTTGCTACTGTGTCTAGCTTTTACCTGAGTGCTGGGGATCCGAACTCCAGTCGCCACATTTGCACAGTAAGCACTTTTACCCAACGAGCCACCTCCCTCCCCAGCCTAACCTATTCATTTTGAATAAAATATGTCTCAGGGATGTTTTCATGTGAAAAATGGAGTCAATTACCGCATATTTGGTCTATATGCTTTTCTTAATGAGCTGTAAGCATATACATGCCAGCCTACAAAATAGCCACTTTTAAAATTAGCTGTTATAAACCATAAAATTTTAATTTAATAATTTAATTGCAGGATTCCTTTCAAATTCATTTATTTATGGTAAAAAGTTTAATCAACAATATCTGGCACATAAAAATACAAAGATTTGAAACTGATATCGCCACAGAAAACTACCTCATTGTTTAATGAGTCAGGTTTTCACTTAAATGTTATTATAGAGGGAAATGAAATATGGGTCTCTGAATTAGTGTAATAAGACCGTAACAGAAGCCTGCTGAATCAGTATCTTAATATGCATGAGTCATAGCCTGTATAATGATATTTTAAGAGACCCACACATATAATGTCTTCCTCTAATTATCAACGATAAGCCACAAATGATGAAACTTGGAATCTTGAAGGACAGAAAAGATGATCAATTCCTAAATACCTTCCCATTCCCATCCATAGTTACTGCAAACACACTCATTAGCATATTCCTTTGAACAAGAACGCTCCCCTCACGTGCAGTCAAGCTGCTGAATGGATTCCTACAGAACACTGGACGTACCTGTATCTCTCCTCTTGCAGGGTCTGAGAAATGAAACCATATTCTCTCTTAAACTGCACCTTCAGCGCCTCGATGGCTTCGGCCAGCTGGACCTGTGTGTCCTTCATGTCTCTCAGTTCCTCCAGGATTATGGTGAGTTTCCCCTGGCTGTCCAGGGTGCTGGACCCACCAGCCCCAAATGACTGGTTCCCGTTGCTGTCAGCCGAGCCTGACGTGCCGCTAGAGCACTCGTCATCACTGCCGTACTTGGGTTTGTTCACAATGGTGGCACTGCCCCCGTACGCCCTGGGGCTGGCCTCGGGCCTGAACTCCTCTAGAGAATTTTTTAAGTGAGCAATGTTGTCGGCACTGCCAAATTTATTCCGGATCAAGTTGGCAAACTCTCGGGACTTATTGAAGACGAACACGGGGGGAGTGAGGGACACCCCTGGCATGCTCGACTTGCTGCTCTCCATGCAGTGGGGGGCGGTTCGGGACTTGACGTGGGCCTCTTTCAGAGAGTGGTGGATGTCCTTCAGGTTGTCTTTGGAAATGTCCCGGGAGCTTCGGGAGGCTCCATTCTGCTCGAGCTCCTTGAGCTTCCTGTGGTACTGCTCGAGCTTCTTCTGCAGCTGGGCGATCAGGTGAGCGGACTTCTGGTTCTTCTTCTCGAAGACCTGCTTGATGCGTCCAGCCTGCTGCTTGTCCGCGCTGTTGACCAGCTTCAGGTACTCCGCCACGTTCCCATCGCGGGATGTCTGCTCGATTTTTATCTGCTCGGTCACCTTCAGGATTTTCTGTTTCAGGCTGTCTGCGCTGAGTTTGACCTTGTGGAAGTCCAGGATGCCATCTGGGACATCAAAGTTGAGGTTGGTGTCTGACCCTCCCCGGCGGATGTTCAGGGGCAGGCTGAGGGTATTCATGTCATGACGTTCTACCTGAAAGACAAGCCCACGAACACCTAAGTAAGTGAGAAGATCACTGTAACAGACTGTTTTGTGCACAGGGGGCATACATGTGCCAAGTTTCAGATTTTCCAAACATGCATTTTGTAGGATCAACACTTCCTGTCATTATGACTTTTAAAATATGTATTTATTCATAAGCAGAGAGAGAGAATGAGAACACGGGTGCACCAAGGCCTCTGGTCACGGCAAACAAATTCCAGTCTGCTGCAAGATGAACCTTGATGATTGGATAGCATAACAGCATCTAGGTAAGGAAACAAATAACTCCAAATCACAACCACAGTGATTAAAAAATACAAAAGGGATGGAGAGATGGTTTAGTGGTTAAGGCACTTGCCTGTAAAACCAAAGGACCCAAGTTTGATTCTCCAGAACCCAAGATGCACAAGGTGATGCCTGCATTCATATGATCTAAATGAAACATCTCAGTTGTCAAGTTAATACCCCTTTGGTTAGGATAACACCTTCATACAGGGTCTTAATCAAAACTGAAGACAGACAAGACAACATTCAATGTCAGCTGCTCCTTGTCACTCTTTTTTTTTTTTTAAATTTTTATTTATTTATTTGAGAGGGACAGACACAGGGAGAAAGAGAGAAAGACAGATAGAGGGAGAGAGAGAGAATGGGCGCGCCAGGGCTTCCAGCCTCTGCCAACGAACTCCAGACGCGTGCGCCCCCTTGTGCATCTGGCTAACGTGGGACCTGGGGAACCGAGCCTCGAACCGGGGTCCTTAGGCTTCACAGGCAAGCGCTTAACCGCTAAGCCATCTCTCCAGCCCCTTGTCACTCTTTTTTTTTTTTTTTGGTTTTTCGAGGTAGGGTCTCACTCTGGTCCAGGCTGACCTGGAATTAACTCTGTAGTCTCAGGGTGGCCTTGAACTCACGGCGATCCTCCTACCTCTGCCTCCCGAGTACTGAGATTAAAGGCGTGCGCCACCACGCCCGGCTTCCTTGTCACTCTTTTTAAAGGGACTAGTAAACGGTATCAAGAATCAGCAAGGAATTAACTGAATAGACCTCATGATGCTTCGGTGACCCAGACTCATGTGTGGGCCATTACCAGTCATGAATATTAAGACTTTCTCACATCATAAATCTTGCCCAGGGCCTTGTAACACAGAAAGGAGCCCAATAGCACATCCGGACACGCTCCCAGGTCAGCAGGTCAGATCTCCTCCACAACTTACAAATGTTTGTTAATTTGATTTCTTGCCCCTCTTCCCACACACAATTTTCAATGAATCAGTGACTCTGATTGCTCTGTCTGGCAGAAGAGCATCATATAGAAGAGACTGAAAGGATATAAAATGCCAAATCATCGTGAGGCTAGAAAACAAGATGTATGAAAAAGGACAGCAGAAGTGTGATTTCAGTTGCGTGTGAGAAACAAGGAAGGTCACAGTGAGCTTCAAGTCCTACAGGGCCTGACTGCGTTCTAGCTGCTTTCTCATCGCTGTGGCCAAAGTCCTGGATAGAAGCAACAAAAGGAACAATATACACAAATACAAATAAGAACCTTAAACTTTAAATACAGCGTAAGTTACACACAGAAGAGAGCCCATGCAAATAAGTATAAAACACAATGTGTTTTTACAAACTGGCCATGCTTTATAACTAGTACCCAGTTGAAAGCAGAACACACATCTGTGATTCTTCACTCACACCTGTAGCACCCTCGTCCAAGTGTGTGTGGGGGAACCCATGATTCTGACTTCAAACAGCGTCCTTTGGCTTACATTCTGAGGTCAGTCACAGTCCATCATGGCAGGAAGGCACCAGGGCAAGAGGTCGAGGCAGGTGGTCACACTCAGTGCACAATGAGGAAGCGGAGGAAGAGGACTTGCTTTCAGTCCAGGACTCCGGCCCATGCAATGGCACCACCCACAGCTAGGGAGGGTCCTCTCGCTTCAATTAAACTAATCCAGAAAAACCCTCACAGGACTGAGGAGATGCCTTTAAAGGCATTTGGTTGTATGTAAAGCCTGCCAGCCTGGGTTCGATTCCCTAGTGTGCACAATGTGGCACTTGCATCTGGAGTTCATTTGCAGTGGCACGGAGCCCTGGCACACCCGTTCATTCATTCATTTATTTGTTCTCTCTCAAATAAGTAAAAATTTTTTAAAAAAGAAAAAAAGAAAAACCCTCACAAACATTCCCAGAGATTTGTTTCCATGGTGATTCAAAATGCTGTCGGGTTGACAATCAGAGATTAGCCATCACAGAGATGATCACAGGACACTCAGGGGAGCTACACGCTTAGCTCATTAGTGACCCAAACAGAACTGGGTCCAAACGACAGCAACCAAAAATACACTGAACCTAGAAAATGCTGATTTGGGACAGGTAGGGTAATTCATAGCCACAGTACAACCAGTGTGGGTGGACGTATGACTTCACTGAAGGCGTCAGGTCTAGAAACGCTACTCTACTTCTTAGGGACTAACTTTGGCTTCCCAATGGTTCCCAAGTGAAATAATATGACCTGGCCATGGTAAGGACCCACCCCATCTTTCAGGCCTTGCTTGGACCCGAGGGATGTCATTTTGTATGCTAAGAGAGTGACACAGCCCAACAGGTCCGGAATGGGTGTTGTACTGATTTCCTCATATTCTCAATGCCTGCTCCCCATCTACTGTATCATAATCCTATGCGTTCTTTGAGACCCACTCAAATGCCCTTCCTGCCAAGGTTTTCCCAGTGCCCACAGATGCCACTTCTGCTCTGTCAGTCTCCCTGTTGCTTCGTCCTGATCTTGCAGCCATGCTTACTCCTGATCTCCCCTTTGTCCTTGTCCTTTAATTCCAACAGTGCGCAGGGGAGTGGAGCCTGGAGGGGTAGACGCCAAAGCAGTACCCAGCTCATGCCAGCGCTTCCATTATTCACAGGAGGTTGTCAGGCACTATTTGAGGAACTAAAGTGACACCATTACTTTGTTTTGTGTATGCATGTGTAGCATGTGCGCATGTATATACGTGTGTGTGTGTGTGTGTGTGTGCATGCACAGGTCAGAGGTTAACATTGCATGTCTTCCACGATTGGTGTCCACCGTATTTACCGAGGCAGGGCCTCTCGCTTCTACCCAGAGCTCACCAGATTCTGCTAGTCTAGCTCGCCTGTGTGCCCTAGGGAGCCATCTACCGGCCAGCACTGAAATTACAGGCAGGCTGCCACACCCACCCTGCGCTTAAATAAATAGTTACTGGGGATCCAAACTCTGGTCCTTATGCCTGCATGGCAACAGCATTATTCACTGAGCTCTCTTCCCAGCTTGCCACTGCATATTTTGAGGAGTCCTCAAACACATATGAAGAGAATAAAAAAAAAAATGACCTCAGAAGTTCTACCCGTAGAGTCCTGACAACTCCAGGAAGGACGGTTGTTCCCACTACTCACATAATCAATCCTGCATCATCTCACACAGCTTCAACTAAAGACATCTTTCTGAGTATCAACATGAAGCAATATACACAAATACAAACAACGACCTTAAACTTTAAATACAGTGTAAGTTATACTCAGAAAAGAGCTCATGTAAATAAGCATAAAACACAATGTGTTTTTACAAACTGACCATGCTTTATAACTAGTACCCAGTTGAAAGCAGAACAAACACACTTCTGTGACTCTTCACTCACACCTGTATCACCCTCACCCAGGTGTGTGGGGGGGGGGGACCAAGATTCTGACTTCAAACAGCATCCATTCATTTGACCCGTTTACTCAAGGCTCTTGTCATTTTTCACTCAACACTGAGTTACATAAGAACTGGTTCTAGTCTTCCTGGAACTCACAGATAAGATTAGATTTAATTATGAAGAAAAAAAAAAACCCGCTCAACATTCCCTACCATCAATTCTTCAACCATGTCAGAAGAGAGAAAGGTTTTTATGGTTTACCTGGCCCAATTTGGGGAAAGGTTACCTACCACCTGTTCATCTTCCTTCAACTCCCTCCATGCCCCAGGGCTGGTCAGCCACCCAGGTAGTCCAACACAATGAGCCTGGCTCTTTAAAGACTACAGGTCCAGAGCAGCCTCATTTACTGAGAAATGTTTACACACAGGGGGCCAACTGACTTTTGCCTTGCTTTAAAGTGATAACAATGCTTGCTTGGCACTTCCTCAAGAGTCCAGGCTGGGGAAAGCACCAGCACTTTAAGCCCAAATCAATCAATCCTAACTCCCTGTCAGCAAGTCTTGGCTAAAAAGGTTAGACGAGAGTATAAGATCAGAACTTGTTTGAGGCTATACCTTTTGGTCTTTTCTACAAAGCCTGACCATTACAGAGAAAACTGAGAGCCAGTTCTGTCATTGTCTAATGCCCACTGACTTCCTGGGTACAAGCTGAGGTTACAAGTACGTGCTAGGAAGAGGGCTGAGCCCCGCACGCTTAGTTAACCTGGACTTGGCACTGACCCTGTAAAGTAGCTGACAGTGTGGTTTGCTTTCAGGGTCAGGACATGAGAGGAGGACAAAGGTTCTGGATCACCTGCAGTCAGCACACATGTGTGCTATGTGCACCAAGGAATGTGGGTTTGCTCTGGCAATGACATTTACTAGCTATGTGGGTTCTTGGGTAAACTGAGTCACATCCTCAGGATTCTATTTCCTAATCTATAAAATAAGGAGCTAGAACCAGGTAACTCAGAGCTAACTGTCTAACTGCAGAAGCGCAATGCAGCCATCCAGGCTGTGAGGGTATGACGACACGGTCAGAACTTCGGGCTCTGGAGACACACTGCTTTGGTTTCTAGTCTGGCACTGTCCTTATGGACTGGGTGACTTTGAACATGCCTCTCCCTGCCTCAGTTTCTTCCTCTGAAAATGGACATAAAGGTTCTTCCAAAAGTCGTTGGAAAGAATAAATAGTGGCTGGAGTGATGGCTTAGCAGTTAAGGCATTTGCCTGCAAAGCCAAAGGATCCTGGTTCGATTCTCCAGGACCCACGTAAGCCAGATGCACAAGGGGGTGCATGCATCTGGACTTCATTTGCAGCGGCTAGATGCCCTGGTGTGCCCATTCTCTCCCTCCCCCCCCCCCCTCTCTCTCTCTCTCAAATAAATAAATAAGATATATTTTCAAAAAGAATAAATAGGATAACATATGTGCAGACTTACAGACCACCACAGAATGGCTTCAACCTTCAACCATACTTGCTGTAATCATCCCAATTTCATTTAGAAATGTATCTGAAATGTACCCTTACGTAAACCTGAAAGGAAAACAAGCTCTATTGTCTCCACAATATTTAGTTTTGCAGCACACAGGGTTATGAAGGGTCATTTTTTTTTATCATAATCCCTCATTTTCCAATTTTTAAAAATAAAACAAATGTATTACTGTTTTGGCAGGAAAGTGGTGTTTTTCAAAATGACGGCAGACTCCTGCAATCTTCCCAGAACGGCCTGGCTGTTATTACTTGGATGAAAGGCAGACCACCAACACCCTAGCAAAACACCATTCCTAATTGTGTTTTCTTCCGGCAGCAGAGACATTTCCACTGTCACCTCAGTGTTCCAGAACAAAGGCTTAAGAAAAGTCCAAGCCTTGGACAGACGTCAAAATCTGACACTGAGTCATCTCTATAGCGACCCAAACCTCCTACGCAGCACCCCAAGGTAGCTTGCGTCCACCCTAGACATAGGCATGATGCAGGTCTTAGCAGTGAGCTCACAGCACATCACGCGGGCTTCCTATTTCATTTTCCCTCTGGGAAGAGAAAAGATTAGCAGATGCCCTGAAGTCCCCCAGACAACAGCAGTGGAAGGAAGCAGTCTCCTGCACATGTTCTGCTATGGTTTGCATAGGATTCTTCCCCCTAAAGGGCCATGTGCTGGAAGACGGTCCCCACCATGCCAATGCTGAGGTGGCAGAACCTTCAGAGGAGGGCTGTAGTCACTGGCTGTCAGTCAGTGTATGAATGCTGGTGTCACAGAAGTACATGAGCTAATTTGAGAGTGGACTGTTACATGACAAGGGTCATCCCACACTCAGCCCCTCTCCACATGGAAGGCTCCTCTGTCTGCTTCTCCATCATGTCGTCATAAAGCCAGGGAGCTCTCTGGACCCTTCAGCACCTAGTATCATGAGCTTGTTTTCTCTGTTATAGCAACGGAAAATAGGCTAAGATACCCATAAAATACATGAACAGAGCCAGTAGTCATCTGAGGGGGACCTGGAGCAGCAGAAAGGCTCAAAGAGATAAGGATGAAGGGACAGGGGACAACTGCCTGCTTGGTCCCAAGGACCTTTGTCCACAGAAGGATGGCATGAGCTCAGACATCTAAGGAGAAGGGCAGGTCCTTCAAGCAGGGTGTCATTTCCAAGGTAGGAGGTATGTCAAAGCACCTGGAGGTGCAGATGGTGTGGTCAGTGATAGCGTTAGGAGGGCTTGGAGGCTCTGCATCCCAGTTACTCTGACTGATGGTTTTTACTGTTCCTTGCCTTAGGTGACGTCTGCTTCAGGTGTAGGGACAAGGCTAGTCCTTCTGTGTGTCAGTCAACATACGCATGACTTGGCTATGTTAACAATGTAAAAAATCCCAGTGGCTTGGTGTGTGTAATAGTACATGAGAGGTGGGCATGGCGTGTGTGCATGGTGATGCAGATGTATGCATCTTGTGCTCATGTATGAGGAGGCCAGAGAAGTACATCAGATGTCTTCCTCTCTCCCTCTTCCTCCTTATTTCCTTGAGGGTCTTTCACTGGACCTGAAGCTTGTACCCATTTTCCAGATGGATTAGATGACCAGTGAGCCTCAGTGATCCCCCTATCTCTGTCTACCTCCCCCGCCCCGCCACCCAGTGCTGGAGTGACAGGATGACAGGTCTGGTTTGGCCACACCCAGCTTTTCATTATTGGTTTGAACCAATTCTAGGGATTGAACTGGGGTCCATACGCTTCTATAGCAAGTGCTCTTACCACAGAGCCATTTCCTTAGTCCTCCCGGGGAGACTGCTTAACAAGAGCTCTATTTCTTACCCAGGCCAACAGATGAGCTGTCAGTTAGCAACAGTACCCAGCACCGGAAGCCTGTGCCATCTGGAATGCCAGCCAATCGTCCTCCAGAAGAGATGCACCTGTTACCTGCTCCACACATCACATTCCTCGGCAACTCCCAGAAGGCCCAGGAGGAAAAATGCCACATTGCTGACACGTGCATGATCTTAACTGTGAAACTGACCCTGATGTAATTTCTGTTGTTACTAGTTTGCAAATGAGGGAACCAGGCGCAGAGAAGTTAAATGCTAGCAAATGGCAGAGTCAGGATGGAAAACCAGGCTTCTCCCTCCTGAGCAAAGACGGAGCCCGTTTCTGATGAGGCAGGCACTATGCTGAAGATTTTTATATTCCTTTATGCCTCTTTCACACCAGCCCTCTCTTATCAGAACACCAAGACTTGGCAAGAACGTGTGCCTCTTGAATCCCATGGATAACATACAGCTTAACTGGACCCACTTGGATTTATGAAATACGCAAGATTGAGCAAGAGAAACCCACTCAGAAGTGCTCTTAACATGGTAATCCAGGCCGGTGTGAGCACTTGGGGCTTGATGTAGACTCCTGTCAGAAGATTCTCCCTCCTTGCCTCTAACACCCTGTTCATGGCCATGGTGTTGCTACCTGGAGATGCCCCATCCCACCCTTATACATGCCCTAAGATATAAACAGCCGCTCAGGCAGAGCTCTTTATTGAAACAGTGCCCAAGTTTTATTACCACTAGGAGAAAAGAGGATGAGAAACAACAGGAAATAAAAAAAAAAATAGAGGACTTTAGGACAAGTAAGCCATGTCGAAAGGCCCAGCAAGAGAGGTGTCTGGGGACAGGTACCCAGGGCAGTGTTTGGAATGCAGGCAAGGCTTCCTGTGCTGTGCTGGGTGACAATGAATCACACTGAGGAATGGAGGTGGCTGCTCAGCACTACCCCAGAGGCAGCCTCTGCCTGTTTCACCAAGAGAACGGGAGCTTTTCATCACTTCTAGGCTAGCAGCACACACTGCACTAAGTCATTTCCCCTCTCGTGATGTGGTGCTTGGTGATATCAAGCCAGGCAGAACCCCAGGAGGCTATCCAAGCCACTGTATGAAGCCCGCCCCTAAGCACTTGTCTTTCTTGCTAATGGAGCCCATCCTGCGCTGCAAAAATAACTGAAGGCTCTTGTCACCTGTCTGTAGAGACGTATCAATGCATTCATGTGGAGACCTGCAAAGAGTATCCAATGTCTGTGCTCTCCACAAGACAAGAGCCACCCTCTCCCACATGCCAGGAAGGATCTATCTTTTAAGGATGCTCAAGTGAGATCCAAAAGGACATCTTATCGGTAAAGCATCTTGGTCCAGCGTTTGTTCTAATCTTTTGGGGTAAGGAACATCTGCTCTGATCTTTCCAGTCTAACAATAGCACACCCTCAACTTTGGGTAAGTGTACCGTGGACAGCGTGGGAATGGAGCCAGCACCATTACCATAAACAATGCATTCTGGGCAACCCCTGTCCTCCCTTACATCACTCCCAAGGGAACTTCTGGAGCATTGGACACTGCAGGTGACATACACCCTGGGCAAAGACCACTGGGGACGGGAGGAGCAGGAGGCCCCACACGTTTGACCCTCCATCCTTCCTCCACGAACCCCACAGATCCATAGTGTGGAGGGGCTGAGACTGAGTTTAAGGCTCTCAAAAACAAATTCTTCAAGCATCTTCAAGCACTTACAAACACTTGATACTGTAATTATAAGTAATTATCTCCTCATTAAGCCTCTATAGCTGACACTGGTAATCTACTTTGAGTCATATGCACTGGAAAATACATATTTTTTCAAAATAGCTTATAGCTCACACTTTCAATCAATACAAAGTAATCCCTGATGAAATCTGTCTGACTGGTGAAGATTTACTGCGCACTAAGCATACAGAAGAAGGAAATGAAAGTGTAGGAAAGGACTGTCCCCCCAACAGTAGCAGGGGCAGGCCCCAGAATAAACACCCACCCGCTTTACACTGAGCATCCACTTCCAGGAAGAAAGAGCCTGGGGGCTGGAGAGATGGCTCAGTGCTTGCCTGCAAAGCCTAGTGACCCAGGCTCCTTTCCCCAGTGCCCACATAAAGCCAGATGTACAAAGTGGCGCATGCAACTGGAGTTTGCTTGCAGTGGCTGGAGGTCCTGGTGTGCCCATTAAAAGCAGAGGGGACTGCTGGGGAAATGGCTTAGTGGGTAAAGCGCTTGCCTGCAAAGCCAAAGGATCCAGGTTCAATTCCCCAGGACCTATTTAAGCCAGATACACAAGGCACATGCTTGTGGAGTTCTTTTGCGGGCTGGAGGCCCTGGTGCACCCATTTTGTCTGTCTCTCAAATAAATAAATAGATCTTTTAAAAAGAAAGAAAAAAAAATTTTTAAAAAGAGCAAGCCTGGGTCTCCTAGCGAGGAAAATGCAGAGAAATGTGTACAATACCTAAGTGATGTCTTCTAGGACCAGTCACTGGGGGCTCTGGTACCCTGAAAACGGGCAAGTCTGGGAGAGGGAGGTTAAGTACCTAGTATCTGGCTCTCACCTCTCCAGGTTTGGACACACAGAACCTTTCTGAGGGCAGGCTCACTGTTCCTCTCATGGCCTGGGGGCAGAGGGCCTGCCCACGGCTTTTCCTGCGACATTCACGTGCATCTCAGGCATGCAGGGCAGGCATTCTTGGGAGCGACCTGCGCTTCTCAGTGACAGAAACCCAACAGCTGCCCTTAGTCCTGCAGCATCTCCAATCTGAAGGAGTTCTCGGCAAGGGTGCTCCAAGCCTCTCAGACACACCCAACAGCAGAGCCGTCAAACCTGTGACACGTGGTACCTCATCCCCATACCACCACTAGACTGAGGCTGGACACACACTCTCATTCAATCCTTGCAGCTCCATAAGTGGCTGCCACTAGCTCTTCTGTACAGATCGAAGACTGGGAGGCATCAAGTCATTGCGGTTATAGCCGAAAGCCACCAAATCAACATGTAAGGCACCTTCTAGCTTTTATCCCTTGTTTCATTTGGAGTTCCGGCCAGCCGCGAATACTTCCTGTGCCCTCCTAATTCCGCGCTGCCACCGCAACCTGGTGCACAGCTTCCCAGGCCTCGGGCCCAAGTCACCCTTCAAGGCCCAGTCCTAACACTGACTCTTCTCAAAAGCCTCTCCCAGGTTCATGACCAGCTGGAATGGATCGCTTCCTTTGAGGGCCATCCCAAATTTGCATTGGTCCCCCTTCCCATGTTGACTCAGTTTGACAAGTATTTGCATAGCATTTGCTCTCCCGGTATTTTTTTTTTTTTGTTTTGTTTTGTTTTTAATAAGCCACCTGTCTGTTCCACATTGCTTCCACACTAGGACCTCAGTGTTTGTTGAGTGAATCAGTGGCTGACAATCAGCCAACTGGGGCAGCCAGTTGTCTCTGTGCGGCTCAGCTGTTTTCAGGAACACTGCAGCAGAGACTGGGTGACACGGCTTTCCAGATCCACTGGAGGCCTGTGCGTGGCTTCTAGTTCATGGAAGAGGTCAAATATCTAGGAAACTGGCATGTCTCCTGGCCTTTCCCTGCTGCAAGAAGAATGCTCAACACTAAGACCCACTGGACACGGAACACGCAGGTGGGATCCCTTCCTTCCTAAGTGGTATTTCCCCTGCGCCGGGGCCTCCATAATTTATGCCAAGTGCCCAGGCGCCTCTTACTTGGAACACACCTACATGTTTTGACTCAATTCATTATGTGTGATGGCAGAAGGAGGTGGTTTTGTTAGATGGAAAACCAAAGTGTACCTCATGTACCATCAAGACCGTCAAAGGCTGTGGCACCATGGAAAGACCTGGAGACTGCAATGATAGGTGAGATAAGCCAGGCACAGAAAGACGGGTAGATATATGAGTTCACTAACATGTGGGACTTCTAAATATTTTATTTATTTGAGAGGGAGAGAGAGAGGAGCAGATAAAAAGAGAAAGAGAGAGAGAATGGGTGCACCAGGGCCTCTAGCCACTGCCAACGAACCCCAAAGGCATGTGCCACCTTGTGTATCCGGCTTTACCTGGGTACTGGGGAATCAAACCTGGGTCCTTTGGCTTTGCCAGCAAGCACCTTAACCACGAAGCCATCTCTCCAGTCCATGTGTAGGATTTTTTTAAAAAGTTGAACTCATAGAACTAGACAGCAGATTAGCAGTTACCACAGGCCCAGGAGAAGAGGGAATGGGGAGAGAACGTAACACGTACAATGTCACCACCAGACAAACGGAAATAGTTCTGATATTCTATTACACAGAGGGTGCTTACAGTAACCAACACGGATTCTTAGATAGTCCAAAATAACTATCAGAGGATTTTGAACGTCAGCGTCACAAAGAAATGATGAACGCTTCTTTCAGTGATGGACAACACAGGCATTTTCAGCTGACCATTGTACAACGCACACAATGTACCCCCTGAGGATGCACAACCGTCTGTCAATAAAAAAGATTGCCAAATGTGCTTTCTTGCCTCTTAGCAATCAGAATTCAGTAGAACATGAACTCAAAATATAGAGGCAGGTGTGTAGTTTAGTGGCAGAGCGTCTAGGTTCAATACCCAGCATTGGACCAAAAACTTATCCATCCATCCACCCATCCAATACAGGCAGCCTTTCACCCTCCTGTAAGAACGACTTATTTAAAGGGAAAGGCAGACCTGAAGAAGAGAGTTAAAATTTATCTAAAAAAAAAAAACAAACAAAAAACGGGAAGCCATCAGTCATTAGTTAGGACTTCAAACAACTTCCAGAATGCTGCGTGCACATTTTTACATTTTTCTCTTCAAGAACCTGAGACAAGAATCATGACTCATTTTCCAGGTGGGAGACGCAAGTGGCTTGTCTGTCGCCACGAAGCTGGTAAGTGGCTGGACGGCGATTTCAGCTCCTCTGAGAGCCACTGGTGAGGCACACACATGAACACAGCACTACAGACAGTCCTTGGTGCCACAAGGCGATGTCTGGAGCTGTTCTCAACCTGACACCGGGAAGAAGAGAAGTGAGCAAACCCGAGATGTCTTGCATTTCAACCCCTAAGAATGTCTCTCAACAGCAGATTACACATAAACTCCCTCCCCTGGCTAAAGTCCTCACAGGTTTTGCAGGCACTAAATGTTCTGCTATCAAGATGCAGATAAGCTCAGGCTTCCTTCTCCCACAGTCCCCATTCCAAGAGTCAAGGCACCAAAGATTTATGTTTCAGGCAGAGAGGACTGCTCTAGTGACATCTTCCTTTATAACCCACAAGCAAAGAGGCCACAGAGAAACAATTCACAAAGACATAAAACCATGGGTTGGGGGTTTTAAGATAAACATGTCCATGACCCTTCCTAAAAGCCAAGTCTTTATCTGGGTTGATTGTGTTTACAAAACAGGGAACAGCCTGCCAGGGCCTATTCACAACACCGAGGCCACCAGGCAGTCAGATTTCTTAGGATTCCATACCCCAGTGTCCTAAATAGAGGTCAACTACCAGGTGGTGACATAAGTTAGCGATTAAGGCACCGGATGTGACAGCCAGGCCAGCTGGGTCTCACTCCAGCTCTGCCATGTTAATTGGTGTCACCGTGGGTAAGCCATTTCTTGCATGCCTTTATTGCCTCACTTGCAAGATGAAGACAGCTGCATCTCATTCACAGGGTGACCATGAGGATTTTGTGACTTGGTGTTTGTGAAGTGCTAAACTGGACCTTGTACAGAGCAAGACTGACAAATGCTGGCTATCCCTTCCTACATCCAACACACTCTAGATGGGTGGGAATTGCATGCAGGCAAGCTCAAAGGCGAGAACAAAGAGAAAAGCAACACCTCACACGGAACCAATATGAAAGTCTTCATGGCTGAATTGGGATAAAGTAGACGAGTTTCCGCTGTGCTGCCCCCTGCTTTTCCATACAAAAATGTAAAAATATTACTTGTTATTATTAAGTGTATTTCATAGACAACTGCTAGGTTCAGTCCTGTCTGAAAAAAAGTGCTTTATCATTGGGAAAAATGATAAGTCATTTATTACCATGTTTGCTAATTCGGAGAGACTCTACTAACCTGCAGGTGATACTGTCGTGACTCCCTGGTCAGCAGGTCAATAAAGGATTTATTTCCATGAACATCTCCCTCAAAATTCCTCCTGTGACTCAAAATTACCTTGGCAGAACAGTTTAAGAGTAAAGTCTAGCTTTTTAAATATATTTTATTTATTTATGAGAGAGAGAGAGAGAGAGAATATGGGCACAGTAGGGCCTCTAGCAATTGCAAATGAACTACAGGTACATGCGCCACCAGGAGCACCTGGCTTTAGTGGGGTCTGGGGAATTGAACAAGGGTCCTTTGACTTCACAAGCAAGTGCCTTAACCATCATGCCATCTCTCCAGCACTAGATTTTTTTTTTTTTTTTTTACTTGCATAGATCACAGAACAAGAAATTACCTTAAAGCCGGGTATAGTGGCTTACACCTTTAATCCCAGCACTTGGGAGGCAGAGGTAGGTGGCCATGAGTTCGAGGCCACCCTGAGACTACATAGTGAGTTGCAGGTCAGCCTGGACTAGTGTGAGACCCTACCTAGAAAAAAAAGAAAAACAAAACCTAAAAAGAAATTTCCTTAAACTTCCCATACTAAAACTACTCCTATGGTTTTTAGAAATCCTGTGATTTTAGAAAGGACCACATTTGGAAATATCAAAACTTCAAGACAAAACCTTGAAACTAAAAATGGCGTAACAGATGCAGGCATTGGTTAAATTCTCCCCTTCTTTTTCCTTTAATAGCTGTTTTAATGAAAGAGCGGGCCATGTTAACAATCCTTTTTTTTTTTTTTAAGGTAGGTTCTCCCTCTAGCCCAGGCTTCCCTGGAATTCACTATATAGTCTCAGGGTGGCCTCGAACTCACAGCAATCCTCCTACCTGTGCCTCCCAACTGCTGAGATTAAATGCATGAGCCGCCACACCCAGTTTTAACAGTGCTCATTTAATTGACATCAAGTGGAAAGTATTCCAGGAGACTAAAATTTCTAGATAACTGAAATTCTTGTCAAGCAAGGATCAAAGTTTAAAGTATTGCTAATTATGGATTTCTAAAACACTAAACTCCCAACAATACTGCGTTCCTGTTGACGAGCGTCACCATTAATGTTTAGCGCATGTGCTTGGCTATTTGGCTCCCAGCTAAAGCACCATTTTGGGAGGTTATGGAACTTTTGGGACTTGGGGCCTAGCTGGCAGATGTGGGCCACTAGAGGCAGCCCTTTGGGGTGCTATAGCCTGGTCCTACACTTCTGGTCCAACTCTCTTCTTCCTGATTCACCAAGATGTGAGGAGCTGCCATCTCATATCCCCTCCACCACAGTTACACCAGCTGTTACATCTTCCCTACCGCGATGGACTTTAGCATTTGAAACCATAAGCTAGAACATACCTCCAACCCTTAAATTGCTTCTGTCAGAGGTTTTGCACGGCAATGAGAAAAGCTACTAACACAGCTATTCACAGGATCAAATTGAATTGTGACGGAGCACAGTTAACTCAGGAAGGCACCAGACCCACATGGGCCTGGGCTCTGTGTTCCAGTGAACTCTCCAGGCCTTAGGGCCACCATTTGAGAGAATAAGGTGTCCGAAGTCTGGGACCTCCAAAGCCTTTGCAGCTCCCACAGTCTGTAATCCTGTTACATCTAGATCCGGCCGTCCCCACACAAAATGCCAATGGTTTCATTAAAGAAAGCAAATTGTTAATGCACATGCCAATGACCAAAACTCGAGCATGTGGTCTTTTGTATAAAGCTGCCAAAATGAAACTTATGCAAACATGGGTTTCAATGTTCCAGACACAAAATGTCCCGGGCGCTAAT
This sequence comes from Jaculus jaculus, assembly GCF_020740685.1. Classification (NCBI taxonomy): domain Eukaryota; kingdom Metazoa; phylum Chordata; class Mammalia; order Rodentia; family Dipodidae; genus Jaculus; species Jaculus jaculus. The sequence continues at coordinate 137,827,127 of NC_059107.1, forward strand.
GACCTCGCAGTGCCTGATGCTATCTACACAAGACCCTCATAACAGGAGGACAAAAATGATGACATCATAATAACACAGAGACTAATCGAGGGGGAGGGGATATGATGGAGGGTGGATTTGTGAAGGGGAAAGTAGCGGAGGGAATTATCAGGGTCTATTGTCTATAATTATGGAAGTTGCTACATAAAAAGTTTTTACGTAGCAAGTGAAAGTGCCAATATGTACCAGCACAGGTGAAGCTTACCTGTGTAATACAAAAAGGGGACACACACACGCACACACACACACACACACACATACACGTGTATGCTGTATGATTGCAGTGATTCAGAGTGGCACCCTTGCTGGAAAGCAGAGGCAGCGAGAATGATTCTCCAGAAGGTAGCACCAAGGAGCACCGGCCACAGTCGCCCCATTTGGTACTTACACCATGCGAAGGTCAAAACCACTCAACTGTACCTATGTCTGTACATTACTCTAAGTTTATCTCCCAAAAGCAAAATATAGAAAGCACAAATACTAAGTCATAGAAACCCAAGAACTATCAAAAATGATCAGCCAGGCGTGGTGGTGCACGCCCTTAATCCCAGCACTTGGGAGGCAGAGGTAGGAGGATTGCCGTGAGTTCGAGGCCACCCTGAGACTCCATAGTGAATTCCAGGTCAGCCTGGGCTAGTGTGAGACCCTACCTCGAAAAACCAAAAAAAAAAAAAAAAATGATCAGAGTGTCTAACATCACAGGTGTTTCAGGAATAAATACTGATGAGCATACAATATTGTTCAATTCTAGCAGGAAAAAAAAAAGAACTATTTAATTTCATTAGCCTGCAATTTGCCCTGCATTGTGTCAGCTCTTTAACATTCTCAGTTTCTAAAACTTCCATGATGTTATCTAATAAATATCTGTATTTGGTACCAGAATACAGATGTGTGCAAATGAAAGGTGGGAATCTGTGTGGACCATCAGCAAGGCAGTGAGAGCCATGCTGTAACACAGTGAAATTACTTCATCTTAAATTCTGCAAAATCCTAAACACCATGTTGATACGTAGTACTAATATCTTGTTTTGTTACATAACATTTTCTTCCAAAGCCTGTATTTCTCAAAGAGGCTGAATTTCAATGAAAGTACACTAAGGACAACTAGGGCTTACTTACTTAGACCAAACTGTTTCTATGCTAGCCGACAGATCTGACTAATTTAAGTTCCAAACAAGGCTTACCAAAATTCAGAATTTCCACTTTAAAAAAAAGCTTTTCCAAGCCGGGCGTGGTGGCGCACGCCTTTAATCCCAGCACTTGGGAGGCAGAGGTAGGAGAATCGCCGTGAGTTCAAGGCCACCCTGAGACTACAGAGTTAATTCCAGGTCAGCCTGGACCAGAGTGAGACCCTATCTCGAAAACCCAAAAAAAAAAAAAAGCTTTTCTCCCCTGCCCTGACCAGGCATCTTTCGTGAGCCAGGAGTATCCTAAAAGCACAAAGCAGAAGGATGAACGTGATGAGCTGAGCCCGGTGAATGTTCTCTATGTGACCAGAGAGCCATCCTAACTATGTGTGTATAGGAACACGCTGCTCAGTGCTACAGGGGATGGGACAGGGGAGGGAATAAGTAAGCCTAATGATTCAGTGGAAAGGTTTCTAGAAAGGAAACACCGATTTGGGCTTGCAGTGGACTCGAAAAGCTAGACATGGTGGCTCACTCCTGTCATCCCAACAGCTGCCAACCGAGGCAGGAGGATTACTAAGAACCAGCCTGGGTTCTATAATGAGTTCCAGGCCAAGTTGTGCTACAGAGTAAGACCTGCCTCAAAAACGAAAACAGGGCTGGAGAGGTGACTCAATGACTAAGGTACTTGCTTGCAAAGCCTAATGACCTGGGTTCAATTCCCATGTAGAGCCAGATGCACAAAGCCATGCATGCAGTAGCTGGAGGAGTAGCTGGTGTACTCATTCTCTCTCTCTTCTGTTTGCAAATACATAAATAATTTTTTTAAGCCAACAAAAGGTAGAGGTGGGGAGACAACTAAAAGAACAATATATTTATAAAGACAAAACTTTTAGAAAACTAAAACTAAAAAGCTTAGGATGTATAAAACTGAGAACAGGTCACTTTAAAAGTCTGACTGAAGGATGAAGTGTTCAAAATGCATGCAAAGCCAGCATGTCTGCAAGAAGGCAAAAACAACTGAAGAAGCCAGATGCATGCAGCAGGATCCAGACATCAGGCTACACTGCACACCAATCACAAAAGCACTAGAAGCGGAGAAGCTGGAATGTCAAAAAATAAAAATAAAAAACACCATAACATTCTAGTTTAGATGTAGTTCATTTAAATCTCTCCTTCTTTACCTTCCTCGCTTCCTTTGTTGTTGTTGTGGGGTTGTTCCTAGGCTGGCCTCAAGATCCTGGCCTCAAGTGACTCTCCTGCCTCAGCCTTCTAATGACCTGGGACTGCAGGTGATCTGCCAGGCCCAGACACAGAGTTGTGATGACACTGTACTTAGGGATTCCAGACTTGGCGCGTGTGCTGTGCTTATATAAGGATGATTGACTTAATAAATCTGTATGACTTAGTCAGTATGCTCCTACTCGATTGCATCCCAAGGCTAAGTGGGCCTATGTCTGGGAGGCAGTGATCCCATAAATAGACCCACTATTAACACACACACACACACACACAAAGCTGACTTCTTACCTAACAAAATAATCACATGATGAAAAATTAAGCATTTTGCTTCATAAGTACATGATTGGTGGGTACATTAGGCCATTTCCACTTATTTTACTTCTGGGGACCTTCATAAAACACACACACACACAAAAATCAGTTATGATAGCCATTGGTGCTCTTGTCAGAGGGCTGGGCAGACTCCAAAGGGCAATGTTTTTACACTGAAAGACAAGGCAGAAGTTAGAGATAACTGCCCTGAAAGGAACCAGTACTTTAATGACTTTAATCCCAGTACTAGGGAAGCTGAGGTAAGAGGATCTCTGTAAGCTTAAGCTTATAGAGCCTAAGCTTACAGAGCCTGGTCCAGCGTCAGTTTCAGGTTGTCCTGGGTTAGCATGAGACCCTGCTTGAGAACAAACAAAACCCAAAGATTTACATACTGAAAAGAAAAATCCCAAAATGTAGGTGACACGTCACATTCTCCCCTGCCTATACTATAGGTATAGAAGATCATTCTAACGTCAGGAAAGCAGCATGCTAACCTGTCTATTCTAACTAGGTACCATGAACTCAGTCTGGGAAAAACATCCAAATGAGACTAATAAATGGGAAACAAAAGCATATGGGGGGAGGGGGCAGAAGACAGTCTGAGAAAGTCGCAATGCCAGATGCTTTTCTGGGGTACGGGAATTGCAATAAACCGTATAATGGATCTGTACCTGGCTGAGAGCCCATGAGAACTCACACAGGACACCTGTTCTGAGCTTCTTCCAGAACTGCCTGGGTGCAGAACTACCACTTGAAAACCTGTTAATTTTATGCCCATGGGGTAAAATACCTTTCATTCTAGACTTTATTCACACCTAGTTCCCTAAGATACATGAATGCCTTTCTCTTTCACCATGAGGATTCACTACGTAACAGAATCCACAATGTGGTGTGCTTCACAAATGCGACTCAGTCCGCTTACTCTTTATTCAGTCTCTCAAAATGTCAGAGGACCATCTGCTTGCTATTCACTGAGAACATTATGAAACTTTAGTCAGCCTAAATACCCCGAACTTCATGACTGGAATTTCTTTGATTTCTGCATTTTGATGCCCCTGATGTCATTTATTGCTAAAGATGTTGTCATGTTTCTTTTGTTATTGGGGTCACTGTAAATATACCAGTTAATACTATAGTCCTATGTCAGAAATGCTGGAGAAATGTCTTAGTGGTTAAAGTGCTTGCCTGCGAAGCCTAAGGCCAGACGCACAAGTGAGGCAAGTGCAAGGCCACATGCGCCCAGTAGGGGGCGAAAGCACCTGGAGTTCAATTACAGTGGCTAAGGCCCTGGTGCGCCAATTCTCTCTCTCTTGAGTGCACACTCTTTAAATAAAAAAAAATAAAAAACAAAAAATAAAGAAATACTGCTTGACAGTGTTTCAACCTGGATAAATATGAAGTCAACCATCAATGAAGGCCCACTTTAATTTACAGGAATGACACTAAGTGTTCAGTCATGTGCTATTAGAGGCACAAGTATGTTTTACTTTCGGGATACACATCCTTCAATGGAACCTACTTAATACACATAAATAAGAGGAAAGGTGGCAAGTGTAATTAGGCAAGAAACAAATGACAAGTAGATTTGGGAAAGCCATCAATTTTCCACTCATCTAGCATCTTTCCCCAACAATTTCAACAAATCTTCCCAAATGTTCTTGTCCCAGCCCAGAAAGTAATTAGCTCAAGGCGTTACAAATCTATTCTGAATGTCACACATAACTGACAATCCTGGTCCTTAGGACTCCACACTGTCTCCCTTCCCTTGCCTACCATATTCACCAAGTTCTTTTTTCCCTCTCGGTTTTCCAATAGCTGAGCTTTCCTCTCACGTGGACACCAGATATCTGCCTGGCCAGAAGTCTTTTATAATGCAGGTCTGAGCCACTATCATGGTCTTCACTCAGGGATCTCCAGGCTGCTTCCCTCAGTGGTCACCCACAGTCTCCAGGATGAAGCTGAAATTCCTGAAAATGGACTTCAAAGCCTCCATACGCTGATCTGACCATGTCTTTGTCCACGTTTTGTACTCTCACCCTCCTCCCCTGAGCAAACAGCCTACCCCGGTGAGCCTTGTCCGGGCCAAGCTCTCCACCTGGATCACATCCACTCGCCCACCTCACCTCTTGCTCATGAACTCCCCGGAGGCCTGCCCCTCACGTCTACGTCCATGTCCACCAGCGCGCCAGAGTTGACTCAGTTCCCCTCTCGTTATGCAAATGAATGAAGAACTGAACAGAGTTGCAAGCAAGGGAGAGGCAGCCCTTGACCCTGTACCTTCTAACCGAGGGTTCCTTCCGCTCTGGCTCAATCCAGCCTCTTCCACACAGCCACTTCTGATCACCCCCAACCTGGTTATCAGTCTTACTCTGAACTCCTTATCGCCCCATATTAGTCACTTTAGTTTCATTTTCTTGGCAGCCTCAGAAGCTTGCATTGTTTCTTGAACACAGTAGGCACTTAATTGGCTTCGTAAGTGACTCATTTTGCAACTTTGATATTATTGTCTATGGGTAAGATATCTTAGGGTAGGATAATTTCAATCACTGAATAGAAGGAAATTCAATCATAAAGGTGCTTACCATCTTGCAAACTAAGAAGCTCAGAGGACAGGGACACTTTGGTGGCTTAAAAAATTTCAAAGACAAGCATTTCCGTATTTTCATTCCAATCTCCTTAGGACAATTATTCACTCCACGGGAGAGGCAAAAGACCAATCCTTCGGTCTGGAAGAGATGAATCGCTTCCGTTTTATCAGGAAGGAAAACATTCTTTAAGAGTTCCTCAGCAGGTCTCCCCTAAGGTCCTTTTGGCCAGGCCTGATTCACTCACATGGCCATGACCCAGCTGCAGGAGAGACTAGAGACACAGAAAGTAACAATTCCAGCCTCTGCTGCACGCGCAGGCCAGGTAGCCAGACAGAAAGGGGAGAGTGGTGTGTGTGAGGGTACACAAACCCAGTGTGTTTACAAACATTAATGCAATGCGGCGATGCTCTGCACCAGGCAATTCTCCATGTCCAGAGAGACAGAACATCTTAAGGAAGGGCATAACAAACAGTTCCAGCTGCCATTAGGTCTGTCTGCGCTGGAGGTGGAGACAGGACAGTTGGACTCTCCCATGTCTTATAGCCACTGAAGTGTACACACATTCCTTTCTGTCACAGTTTCAGTTAAAGATCACAGTCTCCTCCACCCCACACCCATTATGACCACGGCAAGGAAAGAAGACCAAGGAAGAAAACGTGCCTCCTCCTCCTTTTTTTCTGTTTTCTTTCAGAGGTACTGAGGACACTTCCCACGCTAGTCAAGTTCTGTACCACGGAGCTGCATCCATGCCCAGCCCCCTTTTTACTTCCTCAGAAAAGCTGCCTTGACCTCACTCTGTACCCCAGGCAGGCTTTGAACATGTGATCCTCTTACCTTAACCCCCCTGAGTAGATGGGAGCACAGGCCTGTAGTAACTGGCCCACAATCGAGCGTTTTTGAGCTTCCATACAGCTCGTAAAATCTCTTAACACAGGGCTGGGGAAATGGCTGAGCGGTTAAGGCATTTGCCTGGGAAGCCTAAGGACCTTGGTTCGATTCCCCAGGACCCACTTAAGCCAGATGCATAAGGGGGCACATGCATCTGGAGTTTGTTTGCAGTGGCTGGAGGCCCTGGGGCACCCATTCTCTCTTTCTCTCTGCCTCTTCCTCTCTCTCTCTCTCTCTCTCAAATAAAGAAATAAAATATTTTTAAAAATATCTTAAAACAGGCAAAGCAAACAACTCCAAGAGATTTCAAGATGAGAAACGGAGATCAAAGCACACGTGTGTCTTTTGCATCATCATTTCCGAGTTGCTCCTTTTGAACACCAACCACAGTCTATCTATCATGCCGCTGCCATGGCTACCATCTGCTTCCCATGCTGGCATCCATCAACAGGCAACCACTTAATAAAAGAGTTCTGGCGTCCTGGAAAATAGCACAACCACTAACATGGAAATGGATCTGAATGGGCTATCGTGGCAAGCGGTCCAAGGTTAACTCATAAATGGGAAAAGCCAGATGCAGAATTATACCTACAGTGCATGCCCATTTACCTTACAAGAGGCGTAGGACAGGTTATCATAGATATACGTTATTTGTATGGAATTTTCTAGAATTATATCCTAAGAATTTTGATGGCAGTTTCCTGTGGGAGATCAGATTGGGAATATGGAGACTGAGACACTTTTTGTTTCACATTCTTTGTTTTAGAAAAATATTTATTTATTTATTTATTTGAGAAAAAGAGAAGGAAGTATGGGTCTGCTACTGCAAATGGACCCCAAAAGCATGTGCTACTCTGTGCATCCGGCTTTATGTGGATACAAGGAAACTGAACCCAGGCCGTCAGGCTTTGCAGGCACATACCTTCAGCTGCTGGGCCATCTCTCCAGCTCATCACATTCTTGATATAGGTTTCATGTTATTTTCACATTTCTATGAAAGTCCCTATTCCAGCATCCTTAAAGTGAGATTGCTAGGCTCATATCTACAAAATTTCATGGACACAAGCAAGACGCTTCCCTGACGCCTCTAAGGACTTATGACTTCACTGAGTAGCAAAATAACTGCCCTCCAGGAGGCCTGGACTTTTTGTAGCTGTACACTAATATCATGATTTCCTTTATATGGTTACTTTTAGGAAACTCTAGTGAAAAGAAGTTCTTAAAATCCAATTTCCATAGGAAGATCGCTGTGAGTTCGAGACCAGCCTAGGACTACAGAGTTCCAGGTCAGCCTGGGCTAGAATGAGACCCTACCTTGAAAAAAAAAAAAAAAAGTCAAAAAATCCAATTTCCCAAGGAAGGAAAGCCATGTGTTAAAAGGTAGTTCTAAGAAAGTTTTATGGAACTACGCTAGACTTGGGAAGTCACATGCACAAATTTATAAGTGCAAATCCCATAAAACACAGTGTCCTAATGTTACATTTTTCTTATATAGCTCTTCACAAAATACCACTTTCTCAAGGGAGTAATAAGACCAAAACACTTCTGCTGAGAGCTTGGTTCCCAAAGGCTCACAGCTTTGCAACTGTATTGTGTGGGAAGGTGTTTCTCATAAGGACTCTTCCCCGGGAACAGCCAATGGAGCGTCATTGGGGCAGCGTGTGGCACAGGTGTGCACACACCTGCATCATGGTATTTCCCTCAACCATGGTGATGGACTAAATGTATACAAGTCCCGTAAGATTGTAATGGAGTTGAAAAATGCCCATCACTCAGTGACCTCATGGCCTTCTTTTTTAAATTTTTTTGTTCATTTTTATTTATCTATTTGAGAGTGACAGACAGAGAGAGAGAGAGAGAGACAGATAGAGAGAGGGAGAGAGAGAGAGAGAGAGAGCACGCCAGGGCTTCCAGCCACTGCAAACAAACTCCAGATGCATGCGCCCCCTTTTGCATCTGGCTAACGTGGGTCCTGGGGAATTGAGCCTTGAACTGGGGTCCTTCAGCTTCACAGGCAAGCGTTTTACCGCTAAGCCATCTCTCCAGTCCATCATAGCCTTCTTAACACCATAGCACAACACATCCCTCACCTGTCTGTGGGACACTGATGTAAACAGACCCACTGCACGACCAGTTATAGAAAAGTACGGCACACAAACCTACATGGTGCATAGCAATACTTGCTGATAAAGGACTGTGTTACTGGTTTATGTATCCTTGATGCTTGTTATGATTTTAGCATGTACCCCTATGCATCATTAAGAAAAAAAACTCATGTCCTTCAGGGGATAGTCCAGAGGAAGACCCTGTTATCACGGGAAAGATGGCTCCAGGGAGCTCAGTGTACCTGAAGACTGAAGACCTTCCAGTGGGACCAAATGTGGAAACCGGGGCAGTGATATGGTAACCCAGACCCCGGGAGAGCCTAGGTCAGGGTGGGTGGGAGGGTGCGGGCATGTCTTACTTTAACAAAAAGGTTTGAAGCTTAAAAAAAAAAAAAGATTTAAAAACAGACAAGCATACAGAGTAAGGCCACAAAGAAAACTTTTGCGTAGCAAGTCAATGTGTCTTTTAATTACTATAAAAGTAAAAGCATTGAGACATTAAAACGTTTATACAGTGAGAAATGAAACTGCTGGGCGCGATGGCGCATGCCTTTAATTCCAGCACTTGGGAGGCAGAGGTAGAAGGATCACCGTGAGTTTGAGGCCACCATGAGAGTACATAGTGAATTCCAGGTCAGCCTGAGCTAGAGTGAGACCCTCCTAACCCTTGAGAAACCAAAAAAAAATTTAAAAAAAAAGCTAAGGATAATTTACTATTGAAGAAAGTATTTTTAATAAATTTAGTGAGGCCTAGTGTACATTGTTCATATTTTTGTACAGTAATGGAGGCCTTCATATTCCCTCACCACTGACTCACCCAGAGCAACTTCCAGTCCCGCAAACTTCATTCGTGGTAAGTGTACTCTATAGCAGTAACTTTTTTTTTTAATCTTTAGTGGGGTATTTTTGCTTTTTGCTCCATATGTAGATACACAGATACCATTGTTTTAACAGTATTTGGTACAGTAAAACAGAGATCACCCAGGTGTGTGAAGGCGTACTTTATGTATTCACAGTCACAAAATCACCTAATGAAGCGTTTTCAGAACCTATCCTCCAGAGCCACACCCTGGCACCGAGTGATGGTCCATGACTGTGTCACTTATGTCCAGGTGGCGGGAGAGGGCCAACCAGTGCAAACTTTGCATAGCGCTCACGGGACTGCTAAGGACTGGGCTGCTGCCTGTGGTTCCTGGACCATGAGGCTTGGTTCCGACTGTCATAGGTGGCTTCTGTAACATCGACCACAAAAAGCAATAAAGCCATGCCCTTGAGGCTGAAAGTAGTTTCTCAGAAAAAGAATGCTGTCACCACAGTTTTGGTGGTTCTCAACTTTCAAATGAAACAAAGCTAAAAATCTGACTGTGAGCTATATTGGAAATGTTTACATATAACTAATTCTCAAAATATTAGAAACCGTTTGGCACTTGCAAATGAACATACCCTAGAGACTCAGAAATCCTATTGCTAGAATAGGAGAGAGTATATTTAAAAATACTCATAACAAGGGGGCTGGGAAGATGGCTCAGTTAAAGGTGTTCGCTGCAAGCCTGCTGACCAGAGTCCAAACTCCAGCCCCGACGTAAAACTTAAAAGTGATGCATGCATCTGTAATTTCTATAGCAATGGGAGACAGCCAAGAGCATTCTGAAGCCCACAGGGCCAGCTAGTCTAGACTCCTCTGTGGTAGAAACAACTGAGAGGAAGTCAGGTAGCTTTGTTAGGCAGGTAGGGGGACTGCACCCCTGAAAGAAAAGGCAGAAATGTCTGCCCTCTGCAACCTGTGCTTGCTAGAGATCAAAGGATGATCTGGCCCCTTATCTCCTTCCTAAAGGAGACCTGTTTTTCCAAAATCAACCTAGGCCCTCCTGGGAATCCTAACGTTGTTGTTGGTTACGGTCAGTCTCCAGAACTTGATGTCCCGGCTAGCCTCTTCCTGAAACAGCCCTTCACCCAGACCAATCAGCTGTCTTTCTGGCTCACCTGAGCCAGAAGGTAGCCCCCGCCCCCCGCCACCATAGGGTTATAAATACATTTACAAGGGAGGGGCAACTTCTCTTGGTGGCCCATTCATCACTCTTGAACCCCCAGGTTCTGGTGAGTCTCCCCTGGCCCCTACTGCCACATGGGCATTCTACCCCTCTTGCCCTCCACATGGCAGGAGCTCTTTGTACTTTCTTTTCTTTCCTCTCTCTCAGTCTTGCTGTTGGTTTATTTTTATTTTTGGTCTGAGGTCTGAACGCAGGGCCTTGCGCTTGCTAGGCAAGCACTCATCCATTGAGCTAAATCCTCAGCCCTGCCTCTAAGGCTCTATTGAAGGTTTTCCAGGCCCATCACATAGGCTCTCAGACCACATGGTACAGGTATTCATTTTCCTTCCCTTGGTTCTGTACTCCCCTAAATAAATATAATTATTTAAGAATTATCCTTCTCAGTCTTATTATATCCAATTCTTTGGTTAGAAGTAGACATGAACCTAGGGCTTGGGGTCCAAGGACTCTATTCCTGAACCCCTAACATCCCATTTCACAACAAAAGAGACCCTGTCTCAAGGCGGAAGGAAAGACCAACACCCTGAGGTTGTCTGACTCCCCACACATGCACCATGGCACATGGGTGTCTGCACATACACACACCCAAATTAAAAACGAAATTAACAAAAGCATTGTTCACAAAGGAAATGAACCATGACAAAAAAACATCCAAAAGCCTATGAGCAATAAATAGACAAATAAATAATCATAATGAACACACACAAGATATATTTTTATAGTGGAATGACATGAACCAGAGCTAAAAAGAAAAATTTAAAAACATAGGCTGGGGAGATGGCTCAGTGTTTAAAAGCACTTGATTGTGGGCTGGAGGGATGGCTTATCAGTTAAGGCGTTTGCCTACAAAGCCGAAAGACCCAGATTCAATTCCCCAGGACCCACCTTAGCCAGATGCACAAGGGGACACACATATCTGGAGTTTCATTTGCAGTGGCTGGAGGCCCTGGCGTGCCCATTCTCTCTCTCCCTACCTCCCTCTTTTTCTGTCAAATAAACAAATAAAAATAAAATATTAAAAGCACTTGATTGAAAAGCCTACTGCCTGAGTTCAATTCCATAGTACCCATGTAAAGCCAGATGCACAAAGTGGTACATGTGTCTGGAGTTCATCTGCAGCAGCAAGAGGCCCTGGCATGCCCATGTTCCAATATTCCTTTGCAAATTAAAAAAAAAATCAACAACTTTGGAGGATAATCTTAAAGTATTGGAATAACCCAAGTGTGGAAGAGAATGAGATTGAGGCTGGCCAGGCAGATACAGTGAGTGCCAGACCAGCCCTAACTAAGTAGCAATACTCTTTCTCAGGAGAAGACTACACCAAAAGGGAAAGGAAGGAAGAAAGAGGAGGAGAAGAATATATTCAGAATAAAACTTTACACAAGCACAGGCAAACTCTTGCTTAGGTACAAACAAACACCCAGGTGGTAACAGCATGAGATAATGCAAGGTAATGATTAACCTCACTCTTAAGAGAGGGATTACTAGGCCTTAGGGTGGGAAGGGCTTGCAATGCTGTGCTGGAGGGACACCTCGTCAGGGATGAAGATCGTGGATCATGTTTCTTACCTTACCCTGGCTTTTAGGCACAGGAGTGTTTCATTTTCTTTTTCTTCCCCACCCCCCACCAATGCAGTATATTCTCTATACATATTTAGCAATGTATAGCCATGTTAAAAATCATGGAATAGGGCTGGAGAGATGACTTAGCAGTTAAACAATTGCCTGTGAAGCCTAAGGACCCAGGTTCGAAGCTCGATTCCCCAGGACCCACGTTAGCCAGATGCACAAGGGGGCGCATGCGTTCATTTGCCTGGAGGCAGGCCCTGGCGCGCCCATTCTCTCTCTCTCTCTCTTTCTCTCTGCCTCTTTCTCTGTCGCTCTCAAATAAATAAATAAAAATAAACAATAACAAATATTTTTTTAAGTCATGGAATAAATTACAAAGCAAAATAAGCGGGTTGATGTTTATGTAACAGAATAAAGAACAACTTCTTTCAATCCTACTGGCCTGCCTCTAGCTCAATAATTTAACTCTTTGGGCAATAGTCCAATCTACATTGTGACCTGGACTCAGAGCCTTAGGCCACCCCTGCAATGGGTCCCGACTTCCTCAGGAGAAAGTGCCACGTATCCCCCAGACCCTGGTTAACCCCCAGGCAGTATAATTAATCTACTGCCTCTAAGCTGGCTACTGACGCTAACGAGGGTGACCAGAGCAAACGGGGACCCAAAGCAACCTGCCCTGCGCCTTGAACAGCCTGACGGGGTAGGAGGGCAGATGAAAATGAGTTTACAAGCAATGGAGTTTGAGGAGCACTTTCTCATCCATCCCAGCTAGATGCATGTCAAGTTCTGTCAATCACTCCATCCAAAATGCTGAGGCTACATACAGGATGCTTTTCTATCTGTTGGAACAACAGGACCCTCCAAAAACACTTTTTTTGTAAATGATAAGACTTAAGAGATCAGCATTGCTAGCCTGTTACTCCCTCAGTTATCCTGGTTTCTAAAGACCAGGGATAGCTAGGAGTAACATTCCTTCCTTGAGGCATCCTAGAAAAGCCTTTCATATAGAAATGAAAACGATATTTAATGTCCAGGGAATGAAAGATCACATTTTTTTCCCCCTGTAGCAATGTACAGAAGTCTTCCACTACACAGCCACAAGGTGGACACAGATTTCTGGCAGTGAGCAGCTCTGGGGCAGGAGTCAAAGAAACTGGAACCTTCACCGCGGCAGGCAGGAAGCACCACATCCCACCCTGGGAGTTCCCTGATTGAAGACGAGCCCAGATACGGGGACAAGCCGCACCTCTCCCCCGCCCCCCACGACTTCCATCCCCCACCCACAGCACCCTTCTTCCCCAGGATGGCGCAGTGCCACACAGAGTCAGTTTCGTGGAGGCTCAAGTTTCCAGGGAAGGGGGTTCTGAAGGATGACCAGGGTGGCAAGACGGGATTGTTCAAGGGCAAAACTGGATTCCAGTTCAGCGGGTCAGGGCTACTTTCCAGCCCACAGGCGGGAGGGAGGAGAACCGGCCCCTGGCCCTGTTCCCCCAGGAGCCTGCACACACTCAACCCTGATATTTGTCCATCTCGCCAGTCACTCAGGCTGAGGATTTACACTTCCGAAAAGGCCAAGCAATAAAGGAGTGTGGCGCTTCATTTGGAGTTCAGGTTGTTTAAATAACCCACCAATCCACTGAGAAATCAGGGGGTGGGGCTGGGAATTTGAACAAGCACAAAGACGACTTCTGAGAACACACAAATAATCTGTATTTCTTTCAAGCATCTCACAGGCTAGTAATTACCAAAGGGCTCTACAATACATATTTACAAGGTCTGACCGAGGCTGGAGGAGGTCACGAGAGACTTACCAAATGCCAGAGAATGCATCAGCGGCAGGACCCAGCAGGACCAGCGACAGGCTCACCTTCCTGCCCGACAGCTGGAGTGTGCAAGGCGGCTAGACTGGATCCTCTCGCCTGGCACCTACCAATGACTCAGCCTGGACTTTGGAGACCTGCTCACATTATCTCGGGGTATTCCTGCATTAGTCTCAGAGCGACTCCACGCCCCGCACTGTGCCCAGCAATAATGCACTCATTCAGTTCACCCGTGCACAAACGGGCTCTTTGTGCTGTCGGCTGAGCTGCCCTCGATGGGCACGGAGGCCCACCCGAGCGGAGGGCTGCTATCAGAAGAACCGATGTCCTTCTTGGTGGCACCCTTGGTATACTCCCGAGGAAAAGGGGCTCAATTCAACAGACCCCGGTTGGCACAACAAATGAACTCAAGTAACACCCGTGCAAATGAAAGCAGAGTGAGCAAAAGGTGATCGGTCAGCACAGAGGGAGGGAAGTGACCCGCAGGCCATGAGCGCAGTCAGGAGACCTTTCCCTCTGTTGATTCTTTCACGAGACAGATGCTCTGGGTGCCCCTGCGTGTCAGGCACAGCAAAGGGCCACAGACCCCTCCTGATCCAGGGGCTAGGGAGGCAGAGACAATGACAGTCACTGATAAGTGTGAGGATAGGCGTACTTGGTGCTAAGGGAGCGCCAGGGAAGGGATTAGCCCTGGTGTGTTTGTTTTCTAAAGCAAAAGGGAAGATTTGCTCAGCCAAAACTACAACCAAGTTCTCAATCAGCTAGTTGGAGGACTAACAGGCTTACAATGTGTGGAATGGAGACAGAAGATGGCCATCAGATGAGATCTTGACTGTACCAGTTAAATCATATAGAGTTGTTTGAATTCATCCAATAGGCCATGTGAATTCTTGGGATTAGGGATTGAAAATGCATCTGGGTAGAAGAAGTTGGAGCCTCCTGCTGCTGCACACCTGAGGCCAGAGGTGGTAGAGGCTGGAGGCAGGGTGGTACCATAGCTCCAGGGAACAGATTCTGATCGATGAAACCAAAGTAGAATCAAAAGACTTGGCACCAGGAAGTGCCGGGTAAAGAAGGGAAGGCCAGGCAAACACCATTCCTGTTCTAATCCTCCTGGTCAGACCCACCCACATGACAGACAAGAACAGTCTGGGGTAAAGGAGGATTCAGCTTCAGAAATAATGACCTCAAATCTCCCTGGACATTTAGGCATAGATATCTTTTTACTTATTTACTTATTTTTATGGACAACTTCCATGATTGTAAACAATATCCCATGGTAATGCCCTCTCTCCCCTCACCTTTCCCCTTTGAATCTCCACTTTCCATCATATCCCCTCCCCCTCTCAATCAGTCTCTTTTTTTTTTTAACATTTTTTTAAATTAATTAATTTATTTATTTGAGAGCGACAGACACAGAGAGAAAGACAGGTAAAGAGAGAGAATGGGCGCGCCAGGGCTTCCAGCCCCTGCAAACGAACTCCAGACGCGTGCGCCCCCTTGTGCATCTGGCTAACGTGGGACCTGGGGAACCGAGCCTCGAACCGGGGTCCTTAGGCTTCACAGGCAAGCGCTTAACCGCTAAGCCATCTCTCCAGCCCTCAATCAGTCTCTTTTATTTTGATGTCATGATCTTTTCCTCCTATTATGATGGTCTTGTGTAGGTAGTGTCAGGCACTGCGACGTCACGGATATCCAGGCCATTTTGTGTCTGAGGCGCATGTTGTAAGAGTCCTGCCCTCCCTTTGGCTCTTATCTTCACAGGTGCTCTCAGAGAGAGAGCAGAAGCCCAAGCCCTGGAGATATCAGCAGCACTGTCCCTCCAAGAACAGGCATCAACTTCCAGTCACCCAGACCTCTACTCAAGCCCTAGCACTTCCTCTTGGCAGCTCCATGACCCAGGGCAAGTAAATTAACCTTTCTGAGACTCTTATCTAAGGAAACTCCTCTCGGGATTTAACGAGATCAGAAAAGGGCCTAACGTCATGGCACACAGAAGATACTTAATCTTTTCCTCTTGCCCTTTCGTGATCATATATTGCTTTGTCTTATAATTTGGGTTCTTAACCTGTGCGGCAGATTACAAGCTTTCTTGCTGTCAGTCACTCATCTTTCAATCCCTTCTGACCTTCCTTGTATGCACAGATTCTCAAATATTTGAACTGCCACAAGTCGTATGAAAAACTCAGGCCAGTGTGGTCCAAGTGAACCAGGAGTTTCCCGCACTTGACATTAAATAACTAATGCAAAGATCTCAAAATTGCTGTGTGGTTTCAGAGGCATCGATTTAACTTTGTTTGGGGGGGGGGGAGAAAGGGCAAGGGGCTTAGGGAAAAAAAGAGTACTCTGTCAGCCTAATAAAGCCAAGCCAAAGCCACAGAAGTTCATCCTGTGCAAAAATACACTGTAACATTTAGGAAGGAGAATATCTATTGAAGTTAATATTGCATGGCCTCTATTCCTGGCTCAGTTCAAGCAAGGGTCTAAAATGCTAAATAATAAATGCTAGCAAATGGGTATTGCCTCAAACCAAATGGTAAATCAACAGCACATACTATATATAAGAAATTCATGGTTTTTTTTTCCTGGCTAAGATTATTTTGCATATTTGTAACAATTAAGACAAGCATTTAAAAATTATAGCTGAGGGCTGGAGAGATAGCCTAGCAGTTAAGGCACTTGCCTGCAAAGCTAAAGGATGCAGGTTCGATTCCCCAGGACCCACATAAGCCAGATGCACAAGGAGGCGCATGTGTTTGGAGTTCCTTTGTAGTAGCTGGAGGCCCTGGCACGCCCTTTCTATCTCTATCTCCCCCCCCCCCCCGCCTCTCTCAAAATAAATAAATTGTGAAAAATATAGCTGATTCCTGACTTGACCTATTTTGACTTTATGACGGTATGAAAGTGATATGCACTGAGTCGAGACCATATTTCAAACATAGTTCTTTTCCTGGTCTGGGGACATGTGGTCAAACACTGTCCTGTTGTGGGCAGTGGCAATGAAGTGTAGCTTCCAGTCTGCTGCACATCGTAAGAGAAAGCCGCCAGTGTGCTACAGAGGGCTGTGTTGCTATGACACTTGGTAGGTTACATCCATGAAATGAACTTTCAATTTCAGGTACTTAGAACATAAGATGCATGTCTCACAAATTAAGGAGCATAAGATCAAAAAACCAGAGTGACCACTGACAGCAAAAACAGTTCCATTCCATCAAGTTAAGCTTGTTCATTTTTCTTCTTGTTTTGCGGCTACTTGCCGAGTCTGAATGTTCCTGGTCACTGGATATTTTATTTCAACCCTAGTTAGTTGTTAAAACGCAAGTGCTGCCTGCCCCCTCCCTTCCTTCCTCCCTCCTTTCCTGGTCCCTTCCTGGCAGCGTCATGTTTACTCATTCTTTCACCTAGCGCCCCGCTCAGTACACCTACTTTTTGTTTTTCATATCTGTCATAAGTATCTCAAAAAATCTGCCAGTATTTCTCATGTGATATTACTGGCAATTGTGCTATAATTCCTTGTTTGGCTCATTGAAGTACTTTGATAAAACACAAAGAAATACTTAATTCGGAGCTGATAGTCCTTGGGACTTCCTCCTTATCCCAGCTATCGTCACCTGGCCCCATGTGATATGGCTCAAACATGGCCAGTGTGACAGGGAACTTTGTTTCCTAAGTACTAAGGAAGAATGAATATCTTCTCCTCAGGTCCTAACCTGAGGTTCTCGTTGCCCCTTGATTTTTCTGGACTCTGGATGGCTCCCTTAAAGCTCACAGTATACCTAGCCATTCTTCTTAGCCAGTCTCCAAGGTTTTGAATACCTCCCTGACATACTGACCCAAGCAATTCTCTAATTCCTCCCTGCCCTAAAAAGACCTGAACTTCCCAGCCTTGAGTCACAGACTCTCTTTGTGTCAATAAAACCCTGTTCTAGCCTGCTATTGGAAGAGGACAAAGGACATCTGCCCCTAAGCCCCCTCTGAAAATCATGGAACGACTACCCAGCCCTCTTAGCTTCTTGCTCTGAACTGCCTTTCTTTTCCCCCTTAAAACACTTCAGCTATCTCCTGAACTCTTCCCTTTCTCATGGACGGTTCGCTTCATTCCTTTCAGCCACAGATCTTGTGGCGAGTCTCAGGTTCTGCATACACAGACAGGTAGCTTGCCAGTACCGGCAACAACCAAGTCAGGGGAGCAGTCTGAAAGTAAAAGATTTTTTCTCAACAAACCTGTATAAGCTTTGGGAGGACAACAGTTTGCACCTATCCTTACATAAAAGATAAAATTTCTTTGACCCAATAATTTTGCTTTTATTTTTTTTAATTTATATATGGGGGAGGGGAAGGGTGCAGCTCAGTGCCTGTGTAGCAAGTACAAGACCCTAGGTTTGATCTCTGGCCTGAAATAAGGATCTTATCCCTATATGCAGTAATGAAAACAAAATATATAATTTAATATACTATTAGAAAGGAAAACATAAAAAAACATAAAAAAAAATAAATCTGGGGATAGGAACTAGCTAGAGAGCTGAGGGAAACAGGGCCCTCAAATTGAAGGTTGCTCTTATGTTTGGCTTCTTTCCTCTCCTGGCTAAAAGTGGGAAATGTTCTTAAGCCTGTGGAGGGGCTTCATGTGTTTTTCCTTACCTCTCTTTTCCTTGTTGGAGGCTAGAAATGTCAGATCTCTCTTTCCCTAAAGAAGTTTCCTTTCCTCAGAAAAGATTATACCTTCCCTAGATACCTGATTAGTCTATTTTTTCCCCTTACTTTCTTCCTCCCTAAAGGAGTTCCCTTCCCATGCCCACCCCATCAAGGTCACAAGCTGGAACCTGCATGAGGCCCCTTCTTCTTACAGTTGCTCGGCCTTCCCCCCCTTCTTGTAAGCTTTGTAATAAGAGCTTTCTAAACTTCACCCTCTACAGTCTGTGAACTCCAGTTTTTGAATTCATAACATAAGAATCTGGAGGCCACTGACTCAGAGGAAAATTTTTTAGGACTGTCCAGCACCCTAATTCCTGGGTTAAATCCCAACCAAGAACTGAGACTGGCTCTATCACCCTCAAAGACATCCCAACTTCCTATATTTCAAGAAACTTAAACTGTATCTACAACAACAGAGAACTGGTTGAATGACTAGCGGACATGTGTGTGCAGACACCATTTCCACCCAGATACACAGGGCATGTCACCTGGCTATTCTCGGGGAAAGGATAAGGAACTAGAAGGACAGCTTATTGGATTAAGCTAGTTAAGGAAAAGGTGAACATAATTTAGGCTTATTCAGATGATATACTAAATATTAAACAACACTATTTAATCTTTGGTAAGAAAAAAAAACACACACACACACACACAAAAAAAAAACTTGGCCAGACAGAAACCACAGAGCATATAGACACTGAAATGTGTTTGCTTTAGCAGCAAATGATTTAATCATTAAACTCGGGTGCTCAGGAGATCAGGGCGCGCGCTCTCTCTCTTTCAGGTTCTGGGTCTAGGTGTTATAGACACCTCTATATCTAAGTGGTTCCATCTGAGAGGAAGTCAGGTAGCTGTGTCAGGCACTTAAGGTGACTGGGCCCCTGAAAATAAAAAGGCAGGAAGGTCTGCACTGCTAGAGATCAAAGGATGATCTGACTTCTTATCTCTTGCCTCCTTCTCTAGACCTGGTTTTTCATTCCTTGGGAGGGAGGCCTTTTTCTAGAATCCTGACATTGTGGTTGGTCAAGTTCAGTCCCCAGAACTTGGCATCATGGCTAGCCTCTTCCTGAGACAGCCCCTAGCCCAGAAGGTTAGGGCCCACCATCATGAAGTTATAAATATGTTTGCTTGCAAGGGAGAGCAAGGTTTCGGGGCCACCTGACCACTCCTGAACCTCTAGCTTCTGGTGAGTTTCTCCTGGGCTCAGCCCAGCCAGACCAAGCAGAGTCAAGGGGAGAACCCCCTAACCTCTATTTTCCATGTGGGTTCTTCAACCCCCTCCTGCTCTCTGTAAGGCAGGAGCTCTATGCACATCCTCCCCCCCCCAACTTATTTATTGAGGGGAAGAAAGAAGCAGAGAGAAGCTTAATGACTCAGAATCCAAGACTTAATGAGTCAGAATATTTAATAAAGTTTTTGTATCTTAACCCAGAGCCTCAAGTAATTCTTATCAAACAGGGAAGTCAGATTCATCAATTCAGGTCAAACTCTTCATTATAAGATAAGGAGTCCGAGAGCGTTACGTAATTTCCCTTAGGATTTACAGCTGATTAACCATGGCTGGGAGAACTGAAAATGGGTGAGCTAATTCTTCGCTCACAGACCAATACTACTTGCTATGTTTAATCACAAGTATCTGTGAAGTGTCTGATTCACCATGAGACAACCATGTACGTGACTAATAAAGTCTGGGTTCAGGGTGCATGTTGGAACGTGCCACTGGCTTAAAGAATAACTCACAGGGTAACATTGCCCAACCCTAACCTGTTTCTCCCAAGTCTTTCACTTTCAGTATCAGAACTGAAGGGAAATACACAACACACCTGATAGGAAAGTAATAGCAGCCTCAGAAAGCATAGGCAGGTAAGGCAGGAGCACAAGCTGTTTCATCAAAGTCCTTGCAGGTTCCTGGTCTAATATTAGTACCTTCAGCATAAGAGCTCTAATCACATGGGGTCAAGCAATACCTAGACACTTGCAGTAAGGGGAGCAAAGAAGGTGGCTCCTATGGAGATACCATACCCATGGCCTAGAACCAACGTTTCGTGCTTTTTTTTTCCTTTTTTTTTTTTTTGGTTTTTCGAGATAGGGTCTCACTCTAGTCCAGGCTAACTTGGAATTCACTATGTAATCTCAGGGTGGCCTCGAACTCATGGCGACCCTCCTCCCTCTGCATCCAAAGTGCTGGGATTAAAGGCATGTACCGCCACGCCTGGCCCTTCTTTCCAATTTTTAAAAGTATTTTATTTTTCTTTTATTAGAGAGAGAAAGAGAGAGAGAGAGAGAGATACAGAGAGGATGGGCACAACAGGGCCTCTGGCCACTGCAAAAGAATTCCAGACACATGTGTCAGCATGTGCAGCTGGTTTTGGTGAGACTTGGAGAATCAAACCTGGGTCCTTAGGCTTCACAGGCAAGTGACTTAACCACTAAGCCATCTCTCCAGCCCCAATTTTTTTTTTTTTGGAAGTAGAGTTTCACTCTAGCCCAGGCTGACCTGGAATTCACTATGTAGTCTCAGGATGACCTCAAACTCACAGTGATCTTCCTACCTCTGTCTCCCAAGTGCTGGGATTAAAGACGTGTACCACTATACCAAGCCTCAGAACCAGCATTTCTAAGCCAGGAACAAGAATGGGAAATAAATTCCTTAGCTTGGAAGCCTCACAGTGAGCTTTGACTCAGGGAGAGCTCAATCCAGTTACAATTGCCTCTAATTGGCCTTCCCACACGGTCCCGCAGTTCACAGCTAAAATCAGTTCTACAGAAGACGTGCTGCATTTCTTTTCTGCCGTTCACATCAGGATCCTTTCTGGTTAGGATCTTGACATTACTGTTTGGATTTTTCTTAACATGTCAAGGTGAGTTTTTAAAAAAATGAATGAATGAATAAAAAGATGCAAGTGGATTTTTAAAGCAGGAAGACGCCCCTATCCCTGTGACCTCAAACACAAGCCCATGGAATTCAAATCTGGAATGAGCACTGATGCCCAAAGGGGAAACCTCTCCATTCTCAAGCATAAGGTCCAAAAAGAAAACCCGTGCATCTTGTTGAACATTTTCCATGCTCTGATTTTTATTTTTCTTGGCGTGCTTGACTATCCTTTAATAAAGTCACAACCCCTTGTTGCCATGGAACCCAACCAGACATGAAGCCTGTTACTATGACTTCCCTGCATGTCTAAAAAAAGAGCCAGTGACCAAAAGACCAGCTTTCTCTTTAAAAAAAAAAAAAAAATCAACCAACCAAATAAAATCCAAGGCAAAGAGACTTCAAAAAGGTCCCAACATCTTCATATCTATTAACATGTAAGCTTCATACAGGCTATGCAGTACTCCGGAACCAAAGCTTACTAATGTTTAAAGTAATTCAGCTGTGCTGGGCGTGGTGGCGCACGCCTTTAATCCCAGCACTTGGGAGGCAGAGGTAGGAGGATCATTGGGAGTTCGAGGCCACACTGAGACTACAGAGTGAATTCCAGGTCAGCCTGAGGTAAAGTGAAACCCTACCTCAAAAAACCAAATAAAATAAAATAATTCACCAGGGACTTTCCAAAGATGTCTTTTCATAAATAAGCAAATGCCAAAGAGGGTAAAAATGTTCCTAGAATTCCTTCTGCTCCCCCACTCTTGTAGGCAAGTTTTCTGAAATGTGAGTAGCTGTTTAGCAAACATGTGTCAATCAACAGCCACCAAATTACAATATTCATCTCCAACAGTAGTAACTTTTTGCCAAGAGCTCGTTATTTCTCTTTAAAGAGATTCGAAACAATACAATCAACCCTGTGTTCTACCATATCTGGAGATGGACTAAATCTGCACAGAAAAATACCTGAGACTAAGAGCAGAGCTATTTTAGGAAGGAGAATGAATGTCTGTTGGGTGACTACCATATCCCGGGCATTCTGAAGCCACAAAGAGAACTGCGCAATGGAGTATTTCCACCGCTGTTTAGTAAGAACCCGAGCTTTAAGTGGCATGCTCAAGCGGCAATGGGGGCTGATCCATTCATTCTACCTGCCTTTATTCTGGCTCCCAAGTGTTATGCATGTGTTAGGCTACTTGTTCTTTTTCTTAAAAAGGATATTTTTATTATTTATTTATTTGAGAAGGGCAGGAGAGAATGGGCACTCCACACTGCAAACGAACTCCAGACTACATGTGACGTTGTACATCTGGCTTCGGTGGGTCCTGGGGAATGGAACCTGGGTCCTTTGGCTTTGCAGGCAAGTGCCTTAACTGCTAAACTCTCTCTTCAGCCCCATACTTGTTCTTTCTGAGAGAATTCAGTTTGTAAAGGAGCCATGTCTCTCTTGACTTAGGGCTAGTCCTGGCTACAACTATCTTGCTGATAACCACATCTACAAAGCAGCAGGTGCCTCTTGGGAGAATCATGAGCAATACCCCGCCCACTTGTCTAAAACAAAATAGGGCTGGGGACCCATAACACCCTTCCAGGTGCCCGAAACTTTCCAGTTCTGGGTGCCGTGGTAGGGGTACAACAAAGCTCTACATGCCCGCTCTTGTACAGCGCTGGTGACAGAAGTCAATCTGTGCAAATCCACAGCCTAGCTCTTGACAATCAGCCTCATAGATGACAAGAAGCATATATGCTAATTTTGAAGTTGTGTTATTAATTACACAACCTTCTCCATGAAGGACATTTTACCTAGTTACTCATACAGTGGACATAGCAACTGCTTGCATTAAAGGAAATGTGTCAGGCTGGGCGTGGTGGTGCACACTTTTAATCCCAGCACTCAGGAGGCAGAGGTTGTGAGTTCAAGGCCACCCTGAGACTACACAGTGACTTCCAAGTGGGCCTGGGCTACAGAGAGATCTTACCTCAAAAACAAAAAACAAACACACACAAAAAAGTTTTAAACCAACACAAAACTTCAGTGAACTACCCTTCACACTCAATAGGATGGTTTTAATCAAAAGACAGACAACAGGGTTGGGGATATGGCTCAGAGGTTAAAGGCATTTGCTTTCAAAGCCTGGCAGTCTGGGTTCGATTCCCCAGTACCCACGTAAAGGAAGATGCGCAAAGTGGTGCGGGCATCTGGAGTTTGTTTGCAGTGGCAAGAAGACCTGATGCACCCTTTCTCTCTCCCTCTCCTACTTGCTTTCTATGTCAAATAAATGTTTTTAAAAAGACAAACAATGGGTTGGGGCAATTGCTCAGTGGATATAGTACTTGCTTGCAAAGTCTGACAGCCTGGGTTGATTCCCCAGCACCCACCTAAAGCCGGATACCCAAAGTAGCACATATGTTTGGCGTGCATTTGCAGTGGCAGAAGGCTCTGTCATGTCCATTGATATTTTCTCTTTCATCTTTCCTTGCAAATAAATATATATATTTTTAAAAAGGCAATAAGTGTTGGTGAGAAAGCAGAAAAAAAGGAACCTTCACACCATGTTAATGGGAATGTACATTGGTGTAACCACTTTGGAAAACCCCAGAAATTCCTCGAAACTGAGGAATTATTATATGACTCAGCAATCCTACTCCTCATTGAACACCTGAAGGAAATGAATAGGTAGGTGCCCACAAAAACTTGTACATGAATGTTCAAAGTGGCATTATTCTACAATTAATTGTTTATTGGTGGAAAAGAGAGGGAAGGAGAAGGTAAAGGCATTCCAGGGCCCCTTGCTGCTGCTAGCCAGACACATCTGCCATTTTGCGCATCTGGCTTTATGTGGGTACTAGGGGAATTGAGCCCAGGCTGGCAGGCTTTGCAAACAAGCACCTTTAACTGCTAAGCCATCTCTTCAGCCCATAGAAGCATTATTCTTAATAGCCCCAAAGTGTGTCTATTGTTATAATGCGATGGTATATCCACAAAACACTATTCATCTACAAAAACCAATAAAGTCGGATTCATGCTATATTACAGATGAATCTTAAAACATATGAACTCAAAGAAGCCAGACCAGTAATATATGATTCCGCTTTCAGAAAATGTACCAAATAGAGACAGAAAGTGGACTGCTAGTTGCTAAGGATTGGGATTTTGAAGAGAAAGGAGAGTGAGTACTACTGGCTATCTTTTGGGGGTGAGGAAAATTCTCTAAAATTGGTTATGTGATGAATGTACAACCTTATAAATATACTGAGACCCATTTAGTTACAGGCTTTAAGTAGATTGTATAGTATGCAAATTATATTTTGTAAAAAGCCCCCTCCCCCCTTTTTTTTTTGTTTTGTTATTTTTTCAAGGTAGGATCTCACTATAGCCCAGGCTGACTTGAAAATCACTGTATAGTCCAAGGCGATCCTCTTAACTATGCCTCCAAAGTGCTCTAAAAGCCCCCCCTTTTTTTTTTAAGAAAGAAAATTATTTGCCAGGCATGGTTGTGCATACCTTTAATCCCAGTACTGGGGAGGCAGAGGTAGGAGGATCACCATGAGTTTGAGATGAAGCCTAATGTTAATTTTCTCCTGTTTCTTTCTTTCTCTCTTTCTTTCTCTTTTATATTTTTATTCTTTTTCTTCTGTCTTTTCCCTTGGCACTAGCCAGTACCAGGATGCAGTTATCACCCACAATGAACTGTTGATAAGAGAGACCCACAAGGTTTTCCAAAAGAAGACAGACTTCTGTTAGAACACTTGATGACCCACCAGAGGTTAATGATAAGACCCTTCTGCCCAAGACACCATATGCTGTTGGTACGGAACATGCAGAGACCTGGCTGGAAGCTGGAAGAAAGACAGTCCCCAGACAATTAGCTTGTCTAGTGCCAGAAGGTGCTACATGAGCTACTGGGGGAAAGCAGCCAGTATCTATCTGAGCAACTTGAGGTCTAAGCTGCTCAGAAGCAAACAACCTGATGTGATGCTCACCCAAGTACAATAGTGGAACACAGCCATAGTGGGTAATCAACTGCTCTTGGATTGGCTAACAGATCTGCTCAGTGGAAAGGAACCTGTATTATCTGGAACTGGGAAACAGGTCAGAGTCATATCCAGATAATAAGTTTGCTCTCCAATGCTCTTGCAAATCTTGGGCTACAAGAGGGCCTATACCTATTGAATTCTCTCTAAACTAACAAAGATTATCCCATTTAACCTGTGCTGACTTCACTCTCTGTTGGAGGATTTGCGTCTCTTTTTCAGATGGTTGCAGGACCTGAGGAGAGAATCAGCCCATTGCACCTCACCAGGGCCCCAGGTGAAACCAAAGAGGAATTAGGAAAATGAACAAGAGTGTTGCTTTCTTGGCGAACCTGGTATCAGCACAAGGGTGAAGGAGATAGACACAGAGAACACTCAACACCTACCAAAACAGAGACCCAGAGGCTCCTAGGAATCTAACACTGAAGTAAAACAAACCCAAAGTGACTCAGGGAAATTTGTGGAAGAGGGGGCGGAAGGATTGTTAGAGACACAAATTGGGTCATTACGCACAGAGACATCGCCTCTTCTCCATAGCTGATGGCTACCCCCACAACGCATGACCCACAATCCCCATGGGGATAACCGGCATCCCTAACGAGGAGGGTCCCTTTGAGGGGTGGGCAGGGATGAGAGTAAGGATGGTACCAACATGTGCTGTTTACATACTGGTATGTCTATAACTAATAATAATAAAAAGTTTTAAAAGGTCAATAAAGAAGACTAAAATAAAAAAAATGAAATCCTCCCCTCTCCTTACACACACACCAAAACAAATAACCCAACTGGTAAGACCATCAAAGCCTGGACAGGCAATTTCTACAGTCTCCATGCCTTTGTCAAGGAAACAAAGGTCAGGCCAGAACCAAATATTGTCTTCTCAGAAGAGCAGAAAAATACGTAATTTTCCATCTGACAGAAACCACTTGGACACGGCCTTTACGTGAAGGTCAAACAGGGTAGTGAGGCTTCCTCCATCTGCCTGGCCATGACCCATCCCTCCCCACCTGAGCCACTTCCAGCTTTGTGTTTCTTCCCTGTCACCCCAGCCGGCATGTCTCAACTAGCTCCTGAACATCTTGATATTAGACCAGTTTCATCATTTCGGATCCTCAAACCCATCCACATGCTCCATGCACTAAAAGGTTCAGAAAGAAGATGCTGGCTGCAAAGGGGTAGAGATAGGATCTGAACTCAGATCTGAAGTCTGGGCTGCTTCTCTTCTTTTTCGCCCCCATATTCTGCAAGCTGGATCCATCCATGGATATATTCCTGGGGTTCCATGAATTTGCCACAAATGATTTAAAGTGCTACGTTAACTTAGATGCCAAAGGACATTCATGTAACTGCAACAGAGGAGCCACAGAGATGACCACCTGTGGCCATGAGCTGTCCAGGGGCCTGTAGTATTTCCACCTGTACTGAGGTCAGGTGCCAGGATTCCTTTCATTGGTGTGGGTCAACAAACACTAGGGGACTATATTCATTTTCTTAGATGTCATAATAAAGTATCACAAAGCCAGTGGTTTATTTATTTTTTTCCTTAGAAAGTGACAGAAAGAATGGGCATGCCAGGGCCTCTAGCCACTGCAAATGAACTCCAGACACATGCACCACCTTGTGCATATGGCTTACAAGGGTACAGGGGAATTGAAACTGGGTCCTTAGGCTTTGCAAGTAAGCACCTTAACCGCTAAGACCTCTCTCTAGCCCAGACTCACTGGTTTAAAAGAGCAGAATTCAAAATAAACACACAGAAATCAGAAGCCTTCCTTTAAAAGAATTATCATTATTTGCAGATAATATGATTCTATACATAAAGGACCTTAAAGACTCTACCAGCAAACTGTTAGAGCTGACAAAACACGTTTAGCAACAAAATAAATCAGCATCAATCATTCCTTGTCTTAAAGTTCCGAAGTTGGACCCAAGTTTAAAGAATTGGCGGGACCAATGCAGCCTTTGAAGACACCAGGGAAATACTCATTCCATGCCTCCCTTACTGGCCTTCTGAGGCATTCCTCAGTTCATAGAGTCATCCTTCCAACTCCTGTCCTTCACAGGCCTGGATCTCCACATCATCTACCCGTGTGCTGTCTCACACTGGCTATGTTCAAATTCCTCTTTTTTCTTTATAAGGACACCAGTCATGCTGGACCATGATATATCCTGTGCACATCTTTTTTACTTATATACCTATTTATTTACTTACTTACTTACCTGCTTATTTATTTGAGAGAGGGTCTCACTGTAGCCCAGGTTGATCTGGAACTCACTCTGTAGCTCAGGCTAGTCTTAAATTCACAGTGATCCTCCTGCCTTAGATTCTTGAGGGCTGGGATCCAGGATGAGCTCCGTGCCTATTTTTTTTAAATCTCTATGCACGTATGTTTATGCATGTACACATTCATGTACACATGGATATGCCTGTGCGCATGCATGTGGAAGGCAGAAGTTGGGTGGGTCTCATTGGTCCGAAGCTCATTAATTAGGCTAAATGGGCTGGCAAGCCCCAGGGGTGCTCCGGTTCTCTTGTCTCGCCAGTGCCAGGATTATAGATGTGTGCCACCATGAGTGGCATTTTATTTAGGTACTGGCAATCAAACTCAGGTTCTCGTGCTTGCAAGGCAAGCACTTTATCGGCTGAGCTATTTGGCCAAACCCCAAACTTCATTTTAACTTGCTTACCCCTGTTAAGATCTTCTTCCCACCGTGAGGCACTGGGGAACAGAACTTCATGGCAAGTGCTTGGAGGGAATATTCAACACATAAGACTGCCTTCTGCTATAAATGGTGCACCATTTCCAATGAGGAGCAAATGGTCTCGCAGCGAACAAAAGTGTCACACACGCGTTTTCTTTTTTTGAAGAGAGAAAAGCTATGATAGGATTGCGCCTTTCCACCAGTCACTGGGTAATGGAAACATTTGAACTCAGCAGACCTGTTCTTAGACGGGGTCACCACCACCCTGTGCTGTGAACAGCGGCTCAGACCACTAGTGACTTTGATCACTTATGAGCTTTAGCTTATGAGATTGCTTTTATAGTTTGCTGTATTTAACGTGTTCGAAATTTCTATCATGAAGTGTTGAAGGAAAATTTCCTTGGCATGCCAATAAAATGTATATATATATTTTTTTTTTTACAAAAAAGTACTTTATTCTTAAAGAACACCTAAGTAAAAATACCAATTAGCATCTTTGAACAGTTTTCTACAAGCCGAAAGTAGAGAAGAAAAAATTTAAAATGCACAAATAAGAGTACATGTTTTCTCTAATTAGGCTTATTTAAATAAAAAACGTAGCCAAGGCCTGAATGAATTATTTAATGTACTTAAATATTGAGTTCTGAAAAGAAAAAGTCCTGCTGTCCTGTTGAAATGTATGAAATCAAATATTATACTAATATCTATTCATGAAATTCTTAGTGTCCTTTCTTTCCTTCCTTGCTCCGCCCCACTTTTTATATTTATTTATTTGAGAGAAGGGGAGGGAGAGGAAGGAAGAGGCAGATAGAGAGAGAAACAAAAGGCACACGAGGGCCTCTGGCCACTGCAAATGAAACTCCAGAAGCATGTGCCACCCTGTGCATCTTGCTTGTGTGGATTCTGGGGAATCAAACCTGGGTCCTTAGCTTAGCAATTAAGGTGTATGTCTGCAAAACCTATCTCTCCATCCACCTCATTTTTTTTTTCAATTCATCATAGGTTTATTTTGTATTATGTGTCAAGCATTAAGAGTTTCAGTCCTTCCCAACTCCAACTGTAGAGAGAGAAACAAAAGACAGTTACTAGGTGGCACAGGCCCTGGGCAGACTGAGCACAGGATGGATGGAGAAGCACCCATGCTGGCTGTAAGTTGAGAAAGGGAGCCAGAGAAGGCCTGTGGTGTATATTTTATTTATTTATTTATTTATTTATTTTGAAGCAGGGTCTCATTCTGGCCCAGGCTGATCTGGAACTCACTCGGTAGCCCAGGCTGGCCTCGAACTCATGGTGATCCTCCTACCACAGTCTCCCACGTGCTGGAATGAAAAGTGTGCACTACCTGACTACCTGGGCCTCCACAATATCTTTATAAAGAAAGAATTTGCTTTATCTTTGCGCCTGAGGAGTTTGAAACTCAAATAGGTTGGAATGTGGGCTAAAATGATTTCACACAGCTTGTAAGAGGAAGAACAGAGATTTAAAAATCAGGCCATTGGGCTGGAGAGAGTGGTTAAGGCACTTGCAAAACCTAATGACCTGAGTTCAATTTCTCGGTATGTACATAAAGCTAAATGCACAAAAGGGGCACACGCATCCAGAGTTCTTTGCAGCAGCTAGAGGCTCTACCATTCATTCTCATCCTCATTCTCATTCTCTCTCCCTCTCTCTCTCTCTCTCTCTCTCTGCTTACAAATAAATAAATAAAAATATTTTTAAGGTCTGGAGAGATGGCTTAGTAGTTAAGGTGCATGCCCGAGAAGCCTAAGGATCCACGTTTGATTCTCCAGGTCCCACGTAAGCCAGATGCACATGGTGGTGCATGTATCTGGAGTTAATTTGCAGTGGCTAGAGGCCCTGCTGTGCCCATTCTCACTCACTCTCTCTTTCCCTAATAAATAAATAAAAATGTTAAAAAATTAATAATATTTTTTAAAAAATCAGGCCATTGTCTCCTAAGCCCTGGTGCTATATTCTCTTCACTTCACCATGTAGAGCTCTTAGCACACTTGACAGGGATTTTAACATAGACTATCTTTCCATCTGACCACTCACTGACTCCTCTGCCATCACCCCGGTTCCCTCAGGTCCACTGACAATCTCTTTTGCGAGCCAGCAGTCACGAAGCCCTTGCAAAACGTGTATGGGGCTGGGGAGATGTCTCAGTGGTCAAGAGCACTTGCTGCTTAAGGATGAGGGCCTCTTGGGCCAGAGACCAACACGTTTGACTCCTTAGAACCCATGTAAAAAGCTGGGTATGGTAATGCATGTCTGAGCGCGGGGAAGGAGTGGAGACTGGGGATTGCTGGGGCTCCGTGACAGCAGCTCTGGGTGCAGGAAGAGACCCCGTCTCAAGAAAGTACGCAGTGGAGCGATAGAGAAGGGCACCTGATGCTCTCGGCTGGCATCTGTCCTCACGTCCATGGCACGCATACCTCTACACACACACACTTGTGCTCACAAACTAGTCTCCCCACTACCTCTCTGGTCCTGGGACCCCTTCTCTCCCTTTGCTCACCTGGCTGCAGCCACACCTCCTCCTGATGTGCCTGAAACAGAGCAGGCTCCTGTCTCAGAGCTTCTGTCCTTGCTGTTCTCACTGCAAGAATGCCACTCCCTTAAGTGGCTGCTGCACAATCATTTTTCCTCTATGTCACCTTCCAGAAGAACTTCCCGTGGGTCTCCTACTTTAATCAACTGGGGCCTCCCAAACCTTTCCCTGCTTTTTCAACACTGCGCTTCCCACCAATGTAAATTCTTCTCGTTTTTTTTTTTTTTTCCTGTAAATTTATTTGAGAGAGAGATCAAGGCAGATAGAGGGAGAGAATGGGCGCACCAGGGCCTTCACCCACTGCAGACAAACTCCAGCCACATGTGCCACCTTGTGCATCTGGTTTCTGTGACTCCTGGGGAATCGAACCTGAGTCCTTAGGCTTTGCAGGCAAGTGCCTTAACCACTAAGCCATCCCTCCAGCCCCTGCCAAGTTAAGGCATAGTGTATTTTACCTATGGGCCTGGTTTGTCTGCTTTGGCTTACTGGAATATATAGTCAGTGACAGTTGGGATGTTTTCATCTCTGGAGCGCCTGGTACATCACAGGGGATCAATGCACACTTGGGGAATGAATGTGCTGAACGAGGCTGACAATCCACACATGTGCTGTGCGAAAGGACACTGGCCTGACAGCTCCATGCGCCATGCTCCTGACTTGGGGCAGGGGGTGATGAGACAAGGGCTGGGGGACAGGAAGAGGCTAGCTCATCAGCTCAACATGGCATCACAAAAGCTGTTCCTTTTCCATGGTCAATGCTAGGTATAGACAACGGCTACCAGTCTCAATGCCACTGCCATGGCAGTACCCCAACTTCCCTTCTATCAGGCCAACAGCCCCAGAGCAAGCAGTCTGCAGGGGTAGGCCTGGGTGAAGAGAATTCCTTAGGCCAGGATATCACTGGATGCAAAGAGCATCCTGGTGGGGATTTTTGTTTGTTTACCTGCTTTTTGTGGATTTTTAAAAGTTAGTGTAGGGACTGGAGAAATGGTTCAGCAGCTAAGACGCTTGCCTGCAAAGCATAAGCAACCTGGGCTCAATTCCCCAGTACCTTCGTAAAACCAGATGCACAAAGCAGTGCATGTGTCTGGAGTTTGCAGCAGCTAGAGGTCCTGGCGCTCTCTCTCTCTCTCTCTCTCTCTCTCTCTCTCTCTCTCCTCTCTCCGTCTCCTTGCAAATAAGTAAATAAAATATAAACTTTTAAAGTTAGTGTTTAGGGCTGGAGAGATAACTTAGCAGTTAAGGCATTTAGACCCAGGATCGATTCCCCAGGATCCATGTAAGCCAGATGCCCGAGGTGGCACATGCATCTGGAGTTCATTTACAGTGGCCGAAGGCCTTGGCACACCTATTCTCTCCCTCTCTCTACGACTTTCTCTCTCTCAAAAATATAAATGAATAAATAAATAAAAGTTAGTGTATAGACTATTTGTATCGCTGTCATTTTCTTATGTACACATACTGAACTTAATCGTACTTACCCCTCTCCATGGCCCTCACTCAAACCTCCTTCCCTGAACCTGTTTTGAATTCTCTGCTCAAAGTATTCATCAGCCAAAACCTTCCACTTGGGTGCCCAATGAGGCCCCTGCTTTCCCCGTTTCAGCTCTACCTGTTTGCAAAGGGATCTTTTCTTATACTGAGCACCCCCCACCACTCGCTCCCAACAGGAACCAAGGGATCCAGTCTCTGCAAACGCACTCCAGATGCACGTGCGGGGTCCCTTCTCTGGGAGGACTCAGACACGTAACGGAGAGCCAGCATTTGCTCACACAGTGCTCGGCAGGAACGACATTTCCAGGCGTCTCAGCCTGATGAATGAAGAAGCAAGACTGTACAAGATCAGGCAGGGGAAAAAAAAAAGGTCACATCATGGAGATGGGGCACTTTTCCAAGAGAGAGCCTGTGCCACAGCATACACAGTGCCTGTCAAAGTCCCGTCCTCATTCGAAGTCCCCTGTGGGTTAGACAGCAGATAGGAGGAAAGGCAAGCATGATAATGGCAAAGCCATGAGCTCCTAACTCGTGTTAAAATTCAAGGACACTTAAATAAATGGAGCCTTTTGGTTTGAAAATTCTAGGATGGGCTAAAAAACAAACACGGCAAGATTGTTTCCAAACCAGCAAATAAAACCCCACTGAGAGATGGCAATATAATTTCTTGAGTTTGCATAAGTCTGTTTTCTGTAGTTAGCAAAAAGGTGATGGATTTGGGTTACAAAGGCAGTGTTCCACTATAAAAACCTGCTGGTTGCCATGACAATTAACATCCTCATTCCTTTCCTGAAGCACCCTTCTTCTATCTGAGTCAAATCAGAGAACCTATCTCTGATCTGACACCCAGGATTTAGTATTTCCTTTGCACGAGGATATTGTGTGTGTGTGTACACATATACAAAATACATGTTAACAGGTTAATCAGAGGTATACTAGACCCTTGATAATTGGTAACTTCTCTCCCACAAATGTTCTGGAGCATGTGTAAATGGAAAGGGGTGGGTGAAGGGGAAGGCTTAACAACCAGCACCCACTCCTCTGATCCAAAGCCTCTCAGGGTGGACTGAGGTCCATTCTTTCCAGGGGAGACCTTGTGAGGACTGGTCGCGGGCCTCACCCAGTGCTGGGTACAGGGTGGCACACCTGAGGCAGTAAAGGGAGCTCAAGAAATGGAGCCCCTCTCCTTACATTTGTTCTGAGAGCTGCGGACTGGGCCTAGATTACTCCCAACCATCCTCACCCGAGAAAAGCCAGAGCCCCATGGGGCGTGAGCCTGGATGGCTTATGACCCAACACTATCACCAGCTCCTATGACGGTGGTCCTGATGCATGACCACTGACCCACAACCAGGAGCCAAATGGGGAGTCAGCCAGGGGGTTAAAGCATTAATGAGATTTATTGTCGCCTCGGGGAAACTGGTTGCCCATCTAAATGTGTGGCAAGGTCAAGTGGGGCACTTCCTTCCTGTTTAATCATCGCTTTTTCTTTTTCTCTGTTTCAGAATCCTTTTAAAAAGCTATTAGATGTGCTCACTTAAAAGCACTGAACTGCAAGCCATTTCTTTTAGAAAAGATACGAAGGTACAGGCAGGCGCAACAAGAAAACAAAACAGCCACCCTTCTGTCACGCAAGAGTAATCGGGGCTTGCATTTGGGTTTCTAGGTCACTACTAATTTGGGCAGACCCACCTACTGGCTGGAAGTGAAGTCTCAGAATACAGACCAAACTGGGCTCAAATTCCAGCCTTTTCACTTAGTAGGTGGTCTTGGACAAGGCACAATATTGAACCCCTGTCTGGGCCCTGGTTCTTCTGCCACAACATGCAACGTCAGTATAATTTTATTTACTTCTTGGTGCTGTAAGAACCGCCTTTATCACAGCGCTGGCACAAAACACCTACCCACCTCTGCTAGCCCCAGTGATCGGCTATTTGCAGGTGCCATTTTTTCAAGTCTAAATCATATTGTGTAAAATATTTTGTAAGTTATTTTGTTTGTTTGTTTTTGTTTTCCAAGGTAGGGTCTCACTCTAGCCCAGGCTGACCTCGAATTCACTATGTAGTCTCAGGGTGGCCTCGAACTCATGGTGATCCTCCTACCTCTGCTTCTGAGTGCTGGGATTAAAGACGTGCACCACCAGACCCGGCTCTTTGTAAGCTTTTTCAATAGACATTCAAGCATGATGTCTTGTCAGTAAACATTTCATATTTAGTTAAATATATGTCAGTAAATACTACTGTACCACTAGTGGCAATAATTCTGACACAAGAGTTTCCATGACACCAGGGGCTCCTCATTTTTTAAAAAAGTCATCACCGGCCACCATGAAGAATCATTTCAAAGAAAGCCCCTGAACTTCTCCCTAGAAATACACATATGTACGACCCACATTAAAGCCACAAGCCTGGGCTGCAGAGATTGTTCAGTGGTTAAGGCACTCGCCTGCAAAGCCTAAGGACTGGAGTTCGATTCCCAAATACCCATGTAAAGCCAGATGCACAAGGTGACACAAATATCTGAAGTCACTTGCAGTGACTAGAGACCCTAGTGCACCCATTCTCTCTCTCTCTCAAATAAACAAATAACATATTCTTAAAAAAAACAACACATAAACCCTAAGTGTTTCAGCTGACTTATGTTCTCTTGAGGAGGAAAAAAACAAATCATACCAAGTCCTAATTCCCAGTTCCTCAGAACTTCAACAGTATTTCAAGATAAAGCATCAGAAGGGATAAGTTAAAATGATATCCTCAGTGTGGGTCTTTTTTTTTTTTTTAATTTTTTATTTATTTATTTGAGAGCGACAGACACACAGAGAAAGACAGATAGAGGGAAAGAGAAAGAATGGGCGCGCCAGGGCCTCCAGCCTCTGCAAACGAACTCCAGACGCGTGCGCCCCCTTGTGCATCTGGCTAACGTGGGTCCTAGGGAATTGAGCCTCGAACCGGGGTCCTTAGGCTTCACAGGCAAGCGCTTAACCACTAAGCCATCTCTCCAGCCCCAGTGTGGGTCTTAATCAGCGCGGGAGCTAATATAAAAAAAAAGAGACTGGTGGACGCAGTCACACAGAGGGAAGAGGGACCCAGGGGAAGAGACCAGCACCAAGCTCAGTAGTGAGGGAGGCAGGAAAAGACCCTGCCCTGTGGCTCTTAGAAGCTGCAGCCCTGCTGACACCCTGATCTCACTCACACTTCCAGAACTGCAGAAAAACAAATGTGTGGTTTAAGCCACACAGCCACATTCAGCTAGACCAGCTCTGGCCAATAAACACGGTAGGCTAAGGCACAGAACACTGGCTCTAATCTCATGTCATGTATGTACTAATAACTAATGCCTTTTTATATTCAGAAATAACAAAAAACATCTAAAAACTAACAGGATTATGGGGCCTAGCCTTTTCATGGTGAGGTAGTCACATGAAAAAAAAAAAAAAGCCCTATTTGAATTGTGAGATTTCAGCCATTCTTCATTTCTACACACACAGCCCTGAGTACTCTTTAAAATATGTTGGCACTATTTGACTCTCAAAAAGAATAAGCCCTGTGTGGTGGCACATGCCTGTAATTCCAATACTTGAGAGGCTAGGGCCAGAGAATAACAAACTCAAGATAATCCTAACTGCACAGTTATCTCAGTTAAAAAATTTTTTTCAAGGTCAAGGAATATAACTCAATGGTAGAGCATTTGCCTAATATGTTCATGCAAAGCTCTGGAGTTGATCACCAGTGACATACGCACGCTCGCGTGCACACACACACAGGACAGGAAGAATGAAGTACTATTACATAACAATACAGAGGTGTCACAGAAGCACAGCCACGCTAAGAGGGGGGTTACTGTATGATTACTTATAAACTGACTCCTGGGAAAGACTATAAGGACCGAAATCAGATCAATGGCTGCCAGGGACAGAGAGAGAAAAAGGAAATGCTTTAGGGTAATGGAAATATTATATATCTTAGCTGGATGACAGATAACAAGACTCTATCATGATTCGTAAAAATAAACACTTCGAAGAGGATTTCACTCCTATGCATTATATGTCAATAAATACTGTATGTTGGCATATCAACTTTTACAGGCATTAACAGCGGTAGAGAAGTTGAATTCTTGATTAGCTCTAAAAACTGCCTATTGGCAAACTCAGAGTAACCATGTATCTGCTTTTAGGCAAAATGAAAATGCACACACATTGGTAAACAAGTACTTTTCAACACTAGGCAGACAATCTACCATCAAGATGTATTTTCCCATCCAGAGAATCAAAATGTAACTTAAAAATCACTGCGTATGCCAGGTGTGGTGGCGCATGCCTTTAATCCTAGCACTTGGGAGGCAGAGGTAGGAGGACCATTGTGAGTTCGAGGCCACCCTGAGACTCCATAGTGAATTCCAGGTCAGCCTGGGCTAGAGCAAGAATAAAAAATCACTCTGTAGTTGGGAAAGCTCTTTAGGAGTAGATGGAAGGTGTTGGGTAGATTTGTTCAGTGGTTAAAGGCTCTTGTCTGCACACCTGCCAATTGGAGTTTTTCTGCAAAGTTCAAATCCTCAGCCCCCATGTAAAGCCTGATGCAAAAGCGGCGTACACCTCTGGAGAGTCAAGGTGCCTACTACCATGGCAGACAGAGGCAAGAGAATCCCGAAGCTCACGGGGCTGGCTACCCTGGCCTTTCCAGTGGCAAAGCATTGCAAATGGAAGATGGGCCGCACTCCAAGATTGTCCTCTGACCTCCACCCGCACACACCGCAGGACATGTTTGCTACCCTCCCAACAGGCACCAAGACCAGATGGTTAAATTGAAGACACTCTTTTCCCTTGCTCCAGCAATGTCACTTTGAGGCCTCTTCCCCAGAGACACTCTTTCACAGACACAAAGACCTTCTCAAAATTAACCTAACTGCTCACTGACAGACTAAGATGGTCCATGAACACGCCCTGCTTCATTTAGACACTGAAATATTGCACAACAGTTAAAGATAGTGGAGGAGGGTGGTGAACGTGGAAAGATTGCTTAGTGGTTAAGTGTTTGCCTGTGAAGCCTAAGGACCCAGGTTCGAGGCTCGATTCCCCAGGACCCACATAAGCCAGATGCACAAGGGGGCGCATGCATCTGGAGTTTGTCTGCAGTGGCTGGAGGTCCTGGTGTACCCATTCCCCCTCTCTCTTTCTCTGCCTCTTTCTCTCTTTGTCTGTCACTCTCAAATAAATAAAAATAAACAAAAAATTTTAAAAAAGAAAATATCAAGTTTCAGGAGATGCCATTTATGTAAACACTTTAACACAAGCAATAGTATATTGCTTATTAAATCCATTCAATGTTTAAAAATGTGCAAGGGAATGATATTCAACAACTTCAGGCCTCTGAAAAACAGAGGAGAAACTGCACCCAGATCTTGGAGCCTGGGTCCATTTACCATTTATTTCTAAAAACAAGTAACTGAAATCTGACTCAAGGGAAAAGACTACATTGGTTAAATCTGCAAAGTGGGAATACAAGTATCATATTTTTTCCAAATACCTTTTTTCCTTGTTTGAAGGACTTACTCATTAAAAATAAATTTGCTGAGTTACCATTTAATCAGAACCATGGGGTTAATGATTTGATTGGCTTTTTCCTCAGGCTCAGACCTTTCTCCTCTCTCTGTAAAATTGCTGCTATTTCTGATGAGCCACGTCATTACCGTACAGTTCTGGAATCCGATGTCACTGCATTTATATCCATAGGACATTAACTTCAGCTTTAAATTAAATTCAACAAGCAAAGCAGTCATACACTTAGGAAAATAAATGCACTGAAAGTTTAATAAGTTAGCTGCCCTAGAAAAACAATCAGCTTATTTCAGGCTATTGTGTCAATAAACCAAGAAGCAATTGTTTAAAAGTGCTGTCTACTGACAAAGTGTCTGTGATTTCTGAGATGCCCAAAGGATGAGAAAACAAAACAAATTTTGTGTTTGGAACTAGATGCTTCATCTTTCAACTATATATGTATTTTTAGTTATCAAACACTTTAACAAAAGCACACCAAACATGCAAATTACTCAACAATGAATGACTTAACGAAAGCCACAAGAACTAACTCTATTTCATTGTTTTCTATTTCCCTAAAGAAATAAAAGTTCAAA
Organism: Jaculus jaculus; assembly: GCF_020740685.1. Classification (NCBI taxonomy): domain Eukaryota; kingdom Metazoa; phylum Chordata; class Mammalia; order Rodentia; family Dipodidae; genus Jaculus; species Jaculus jaculus. The sequence goes on from NC_059107.1 coordinate 137,865,341, forward strand.
AAAAAATCAGGCTGGAGAGATTGCTTAGCGGTTAAAGCTCTTGCCTGTAAAGCCAAAGGACCCAGGTTTGATGACCCAGGACATAATGCCAGAGGCACAAGGTAGTATATGCACTTGGAGTTACTTGCAGTAGCTGGAGGCCCTGGTACACCCATTCTCTATCTGCCCCCCCCCTCTCTCTCTCTCTTCCCCTCTCCCTCCCTCTTTCCCTTTTAAGAAAAGTCTGCTGGGCTGGAGAAATGGCTTAGAGGTTAAGGTGTTTGCCTGCAAACCCAAAGGACACAGATTCAATTCCCTAGGACCTACATAAGCCAGATGTGCATGTGTCTGGACTTTGCAGTGGCTGGAGACCCGCACCCCACCCCCCGCGCTTCTTTCTCTCTCTCAAATAAATAAATAAATAAATAAATAAATTTTTTTTTAAATGTCTGCCTAAATAGTGGGCTCCATGGTGGGGCTGAAAACCTCTCAGGTCTTTCTTTAAGAGTCAGAGCATACTGAATGCGAGCTCTTAACACTTTAAAAACTCCCTTGGGCTGGAGAAATGGCTTAGTGGTTAAACGCTTGCCTGTGAAGCCTAAGGACCCCAGTTCGAGGCTCGGTTCCCCAGGTCCCACGTTAGGCAGATGCACAAGGGGGCGCACGCATCTGGAGTTCGTTTGCAGAGGCTGGAAGCCCTGGCGCGCCCATTCTCTCTCTCTCCCTCTATCTGTCTTTCTCTCTGTGTCTGTCGCTCTCAAATAAATTAAAAACAAAACAAAACAAAACAAAACAAAACTCCCTTGCCTCCAGCTCATGTTAAAACAGACTGGCCAGTGTGGGTCAGGTTTCTAAGATGCTCCCAACCCATCCAAGCAGCGCAGACTCAAGCACCCAAGCTCAAGTGAGTGAAGGAGTTCTGGCTGTAGCTTTGATGCGCACACACCTGACAGATGCCCATTCTACGCTGCCCCACTCATAAGGTAGGCTTCAGCTGGCTTTATACAGCAAGCATTATGAGGTAATTTGCTTAAGTCAGGAGGCTTTCCCAGATGAAAGCACGCCCAGTAAAACACATGCACTCCACCCTTAACACGCTCCTCGGTCAGGGGACTTTCTGGGCACAACCAACAGTTCTAACTCCTCTCTCTGAGTCAGATGAAGAGAGAAAGGCAGGTGGACAGTACAACAATTACCACAGGTGCACAGAACAACCCCTAAGTGTCTCGAGATAATTAGCAAGGCACAGGGTAACAGAAAAAGAGAAAAACTGTGCCAAATTAAGAAACAGTCTATTATCTCCAAATTCGAACTCTCATGCCATCCACTATCTGGATGTAAGTGCCAAATCAACTTAGAATTTCCAGTGCAAAGCCCAACACAGGGTTCCTACATACATTTACCAAGTAACAGCATGCTGTGGTCCCGAGCCCTGTAGAACGGTAAGCTCCGTACCCCTAGCTGGGATGACATGCCATCAAGTATTTGAGAGCAACAGCAGCTTGGGAAACAACACACATTCTTTACATGGTCACAATGTGTTCACATTATGGATGTTTTAGAAAAGGTGGAAAGCAACTGTGTGGTGTTGTTACTTGAGTGGGTGCAGTGATCACGTACCAGAAAGTTCTAGGGGGTACTTTCTATCATGGCAGGAAAGGCCCGGTAGCAGAAACTGGAGGGCCGCTGGTCACATTGCATCCACCATAGTCAGGAAGCGGAGGACAAACAGGATGTAGGGCCGGGCTATAAAACCTCAAGACCCACCCCTGAAGTGACCCGCTTCCTCTAGCAAGGCTCCACCTCCTAAAGATTCACAGCCACCCACGCCCCCAACATTACACCAGCTGGGGGTAAAGTGTTTAAACACACAATTCTGGGAACGGGGGGAGGATGTTTTATATTTAAGCCACAATAGTCAGGGTCTGGCTATGTTGCCTAGGCTGGTCTTGAACTTCTGGCCCCCAAGAGATCCTTCGGCTTCAGCCTCCCAATTATGTGGGTCTACAAGGGCATGCCCCTGTGCTCAGCGTCCAGAGAAAGATTTTTAAAGTATGACATGAAACTGGTGAGGGTTTGAACATGAAGTGATCCCGATGAGCTCAGCGCTTGAACACGGCTGCTGGTGCTGTTTGGGGAGGTTGCAGAACCTTTAGGAGGTAAGGTCTAGTTTAAGGACGTCAGTCAATGGGGGGGGGGGGGCCTTGAGGGCTCCAGCTCAGCTCCTCTTCTTGCCCAAGCAGCTGCTTCGTGCTCCTGCTATATTCTATGCAGCTCTTGTTGCTATGCTGTCTGCTAGGATGGACTTCCTCTCTTAAACTGTGAGATAACCGAAAAAAAGAAAGCCTCCCTTTGGTTGCTTCTATCAAGGTGTGTGTGTGTGTGTTCACGTGAGTGCAGAGATGTATTTTCCATAGCACGCAAGTGGAGGCCAGAATCCAGCTTTAGTTGGCAACCCTTGCTCTTCCCATTCGAGGCAGGGTCTCTCGTTGTTCACCGTGCTGCATTTGCCAAGCTCCGTGGCCCGTGGGCTTCCAGGCTCTTCTCCTGTCTCTATCTCCCTTCTTGCCATAGGCTGGGATCACAGGCACTAGGGCTACAGCTTCTGGCTGTTATGTGGGTGCTGGGGATCAAAACCCAGGTACTCTCGCTTAGAGAGCAAACACTATCCACTAAGTTATCTCCCCAGCTCTTTCTTTTCTTTTTTTTTTCAATTTTTTTCAAATTTATTTATTTGAGAGCGACAGACACAGAGAGAAAGACAGATAGAGGGAGAGAGAGAGAATGGGCGCGCCAGGGCTTCCAGCCTCTGCAAACAAACTCCAGACGCGTACGCCCCCTTGTGCATCGGGCTAACGTGGGACCTGGGGAACCGAGCCTTGAACGGGGGTCCTTAGGCTTCACAGGCAAGCGCTTAACCGCTAAGCCATCTCTCCAGCCCAGCTCTTTCTTTTTTGTAAGACACAGACTCAAAAATGTAGCCCCAGATGTTCTGGGACTTGTTATATAGTTCGGGCTGGCTTCAAACTTGCAGCAATCCTCTTGCCTCTGCTTCCTCAGTATAGGAATTATAGGCATATACTACCATGCCTAGAACTACTATGTATTGTTTCACAAGAAAATAAAACCAGTACAGTCGTTGAGAGGTTTATAAGAATGTCAAAGGCCTGCAAAGCCTAAGGATTAAGGTTTGATTCTCCAGGTGCCACGTAAGCCAGATGCACAGGGTGGCTCATGCATCTGGAGTTCGTTTGCAGTGGCTAGAGGCTCTGGCATGCCCATTCTCACTCACTATCTCTCTCCCCTCTCTGTCTCTAATAAATAAATAAATAAAAGTAAGAGTTTTTTTGTTTTGGTTTTGGTTTTTTGAAGTAGGGTCTCATTCTGGTCCAGGCTGCCCTGGAATTCACTATGGAGTCTCAGGGTAGCCTCAAACTCATGGTGATCCTCCTACCTCTGCCTCCCGAGTGCTGGGATTAAAGGCATGTGCCAACATGTGCAGCAAAAATAAGTTGTAAAAAATATTTTAAAACTGCCAAAAGGAAATAAAAGCACACACAACCTTTATGGAGGTGGGGGGCTAGAGCAAAGGATTCATCAGTAAAGTACATGCGTGGAAGCAGGAAGACTTGAGCTTGGATCCCCCACGCTCACATAAAGGCTACATGGGCAGCTCATGTCTGCAGGTGGAGACAGGAAGATCCCTGGAGGCAAGCTGGCTAGCCAGACTAGCCGAAGCAGAGAGCTCTGGATTCAGTGAGAAAACCCTGCCTCAAATAAATGAAGAAAGAGACTGAGAAAGCCACCTGATATTGACCTTGGGCCTCCACATACATACATACACTACTGCCCTGCCCCCACACATACGAACACACACACACACACACACACAAAGACATCTTTACTCTCCTCGTCTTTCTTTTGGTCTCTGCTTACTCTAAATTATACAGGAAGCATGCCTGTTTAAAAAATTTCTAAATGTATGAGTTAGTGTTCTCGAAATGCTCATTTCAAATCTTTGGGGGAGGAGGTGGGAGGATGAGGATCCAGAATTACAACCTTCTGAGTTCATTAGTTTCAAAACTCACAGAAAAAGTAAAAATTTATAAAAATAAAACTCAATACATATGAAAAAGCGGTGTATTTTTATAGGCAGGTAACTATGCAGAAAATAGTGCCGGCTAACTGAACACATCTAACAGGGAACCAAACAACCCTACCTGGTTTAGAGATTCAAACATAGAAAAGTAAAACTCATAAAATAGAGAATACGGGGGCATTGGGATTTTGTAAGGAATCTTAAAAACCATTCTAGGGCTGGAGAGATCACTTAGCAGATAAAGTGCATGCCTGCGAAGCCTAAGGACCCCGGTTCGATTCTCCAGGTCCCACGTCAGCCAGATGCACAAGGTGGTGCATGCATCTGGAGTTCGTCTGCAGTGGCTGGAGGCCCTGGAGTGCCCATTCCCACTCTCTTGGTTTCTCCCCCTCCCTCTCTCTGTCTCTAATAAATAAATTAAAAAAAATAAAATCTTTAAAAAAGAAACCAAAAAAAAAAAAAAAAACCATTCTAGAATCACACACACCTCCAGCACATAAAATTTTCAAACTTCTTTATGGCAAGAAATATTCTTGGCTAATATTTCTTCAGTGCTTGCTATCATCTAGCTCTATGCTCCCCACACACGAAACATAGACTTAAACTACTGCTATAGGCAGACATTGAAAATAGCCCCTAAGATATTATATTTCCCCTGGGTATGAGCAAGACTTGGGAACAGGACAGGATTTCCCTCTCATGTCTAGGGCACCTTGTGTGACCAAGGTGAAGGAATTTTTCAAACTTTAATCAAAATGCCGCGCAAGGTGGGTGTTGAACTTATTTTCTTATTGCTGGGACCAGAAGGAGCTCATGGGAGGAAGGGGTTTATTTCAGGCTTATAAACTCCAGGAGAATACCACCAATGGCAGAAGCAGCTGACTCACTTCCATGGGTCCACATCAGAGCAATACTACCGATAGCCAATAAACACTGACCAGCCAGAGCTCAAACCTGGCTCTGAACCCACCTCAGGGCTGGACGACACGATCTGGCCCCAGGTGACATCTCCTCCAGCAGGCTGCTGCAGACTTTGCCAGCTTAATCAAAAATACCTCAGGTTTGTGCTGGAGAGATGGCTTAGCAGTTAAGGCCTTTGCTTGCAAAGCCAAAGGGTCCCAGTTCGACTCTCCAGGACTCATGTTAGCCAGTTGCACAAGAGAGCACATGCATCTGGAGTTCGTTTGCAGTGGCTGGAGGCCCTGGCGTGCCCATTCTCTCTCCCTCTTTCTCTGCCTTTTTCTCCCAAATAAATAAATAAATAAAATATCTTTTAAAAAAATATCTCAGGTTGGCCAGCCAGCATGGTGGTACACGCCTTTAATCCCAGCCCTCAGGAGGTAGGAGGATCCCCAGGAGTTCGAGGCCATCCTTAGACTACATGGTGAATTCCAGGTCAGCCTGAGAGCCAGAATGAAAACCGTACCTCGAAAAACAAAAACAAACAAACAAAAATACCTCAGGCTATGGGGGACATAATTCATCATCAACCTGCCAAAGTGAGCATGGACTATCATAAAGGGGATCTTCTAGGGAAGAAATGAAATGCAATGGAGACTGTGGTCTTGAGGAAGCAAGGTGCCAGGCTGTGGAGATGGCTGCGTGGCAAGGGAGAAGCAGGAAAAGCCTCTGAGGGCCTCCATCCTACGGGCACACAAGTCCATCAACACCCAGCAAGGCTGGGAAGGGATCTGTATAGTCTCCAGACTGTGGTCCAGGCTGACACACGAATCTCAGGCCAACAAAATGCTCAGCAAAAGACCCGGGCAAACCGCACCTGGACTTTGGGTCAGGGAAACCGCGCAATAAACAGTGGGCACTGTTTTTAAGTTGCCTAACTTGCAACATATCAACAGAAAATAAATATGGTCAGGAATGACAAAACTGATGAAAATGTATATGTGGATCAATTTGCTCAATATACTAAAAAAATTCTATAAATTAGCTTAGAAGATCAGTAGGTACCTGGCCAGAATATATAAATGCAGTTTGTAAAGACAGTTCTGAGTACATGATTGACTATATACTATCATATTACAGTTTAATCATCTCCTGATTTAACCATGAGGAGATGAACAGTGAATATTACTGAACTATCATCTGTAATTTCTTATAGACCTAAAATATTTCAAAAGATAAAATTTTCTTTCTTTTTTTCACAATTTTTATTAACATTTTCCATAATTATAAAAAATATCCCATGGAAATACCTCTCCCCCGCACTTTCCCCTTTGAAAAGATAAAATTTTCAAAAATGGGCTCTGGAGTTGACTAAGTGGTTTAGGCGCTTACCTCAAGAGCCTAATGGCCAAGGTTCGATTCCCCAGTACCCATGTAAAGCTAGATGCATAAGTGGCACATGTATCTAGAGCTCGACTGCAGAGGCTATAGGCCATTGGCATGCCCATTCTCTCTCTTTCTCTCTCTCCCCCTTTGTAATAAATAAAGATATTAAATTATCAAATGCAAGTGAAAATAATCTACAAGTTTTTACCTGTCACATTAGAAGGAATCAAAACCTGGATAATATACTATGCAGAGCAGGATCAGAGTTGGGGCACACTCACTCATCCCCGGTGGTTCTATAAAGTGTTACCATGTTGGCCTCTGCTACACCCTTGACTCCCAGGGTTTGGCACTTTTGAGGAGGTGCCATTTTCAGTTCTGCAATATAGAACGTTCAAGCACACACGCCCTGTGGCCGGGCACTCCCACTTCTAGAGGCTGAGTCTACAAACGTGTGCTTCCCAAGTGCCAAAAGAAGCTTGCCCAAACCACTGAAATTCCAAGTCACCAAGGACTGGAAGCAACACACCATCCCTTTAAAAAGCGAAGTTGGTAAATGAATTATGGGGTGAGCACACACAGGAATCCTGGGCACCACCTAAAACAAGGCCAATTATCCTACGCTGATATGGATCAAGGGCAGAACACGCTTCCTGGCCTTTCCTGCCCCACTACGCCATCGCTTAACATATCATCTTTACTCATCTGCCGAGTATTCACAAAGTTCCACCCATGTACCAGGCTCCCATGCCCAGGTGAAAAAGAACACAGCCATCCTCCAAGAGAGGATGGGCAGGCGTCTGTCTACAAGCATGAGGAGGAGGCAGAAGTCCACTGAGAATGGGATCGGATCAAGAGCTGGACTGAGTGAGGGATAAGCCATTGGCGAGAACTCTGGGATCCTGTTCTCTTGATGGACTTGAAGCAAGAGATTGGCAAGAGACTTGGGAGGCAGAGGTAGGAGGATCTCCATGAGTTTGAGGCCACCCTGAGACCACACAGTGAATTCCAGGTCAGCCTGGGCTAGAGCGAGAACTTACCTCAAAAAACCAAAAAGATAAAAAAAGATATCCACAAGACACAAAGCGAAGCACAGTGTTATGGTTTGAATATGAAATGTCCCCCACAGGCTTGTAGGTTAAATGTTTGGTCCTTAGCTGGTGGTGCTATTTTGGAAGGTTCTGGAAGCTTTAGGAGGTAGGCCCAAGCTGGAGGAAGAGGGTCGCTGGGAGCATGCTTGAAGGTCATTACAAGTACCTACTCCCTTCCTTTCTCTGCTTCTTGTCCATCAGGAAGCGAGCAGGCTCAGCCACATACTCCCCGCTGCTGTGGTCTGCTTTACCTCTGGGCCCAGGAACAGAGCGACCAAGCACGGTGAACGGAAACCTGTCCAAGCCATCCGCCCAGATGAATCTTCTTTCCTCTTTTTTAAGTGGTTGATATCAGGTGTGGTCTCAATGACGAAGAAACAACTTGCACACATATACTTAACGTACACACAAAGAGATGGAGTTGGAGGAGCTCATAATCTGGGGACCCTCCCTATCCACGAGGTCTGCATTCGAGGTGTCCTTCACACAGTGTCTCTGCTGAGCACCTGTGAGAAGCTGAGGGACACCAGGTGTGCGCCCCGCCCTCCCCTGCGCCTAAAGATGAGCTGACATCTGCGCACTCGTGAGGCTGCCACAGGGTCCTAAGCCTAACCTTCTCATGGGGAAGGGTCAAAGGGCATGCCAAAAACATTCTCACCTGGACAGACAACACGAGCACCTTGCCCAAGTTACACCAAGTCCTACCCTCCACTAACCCTACGCCCCTCAGCCAGGACTGGACTGAACATGCACGCTATTACAGCCTTTCTTCAGTCTGCTCAGAGTCCTCTGTACTTTTTAATGGGGCTCGCAAGCACTTTGCCCCATGCCAAGATAGGCATCAGCTCTTACTGAATGAAGCTCACATTGTCAGATAAGTGAAAATCTATGCCAACTAGTGATTCAGCTTCGCATAGAGGCCACCTGTTCCAATTAGTGAGATTAAAATAGTACACTGCTGACTCTCTGAAGTTCAGGCCTTTGTGATGATCACAACAGCCTTACCAAACAAAAGGATCCTTGACCCTAAACACACAGCTGTGCCCACTGGAGTTAGATATATTAGGTGTTCAAGCATGGGCTTCAATAAGGGCATGATTTCTGGACCCATGCTCCTCTCCAAATTCCTGTCAAAATTTGCTGCAGCTCCAGGCACTATTTAATATTTTCACCTTTCAAGTCACCATACACAGCTTAATCAGCTTAACTGGGCTCAATCTTAATTAATTTTTTTTTTTTTGCGATAGGCTGTCACTCTAGCCCAGGGCTGACCTGGAATTCACTATGTATTCCCAGGCTGCCCTCAAACTCACAGCAATCCTCTTACCTCTGCCTCCTGAGGGCTTGATTTAAAGGCATGCGCCACCACACCTGGCCAATCTTATTATTTTTAGAAATGTTTTATTTATTTATTTATCTGAGAGACAGAGAGAAAGTGGGCTCACCAGGACCTCTTGTGCATCTGGCTTTATATAGATACTGGGGAATCAAACCTTGGTCCTTAGGCTTTGAAGGCAAGCCCCTTAACTGTTAAGCCAAGTCTGCAGCCCAGTCTTTTTTTTAATATTTATTTGTTTATGTGAGACACAGTGAGAAAGAATAGGGACACATCAGGGCCTCCAGCCGCTGTAAACAAACTCCAGATGCATGTGCCACCTTGTGCATCTGATTTACGTGGGACCTGCAGCATCGAACCTGGATCCTTAGGCTTGGCAGGGAAGTGCCTTAACCACCAAGTCGTCTCTCCAGCCCTTCAGCCCCCAATCTTAATTTTTTTAATTTATGTTTTCCCCAATCTTAATTTTTAAAAAGCTTAGACTTTCTTTTCTACCCACTCTCTGTCCTTGCCCAAACTTCCCAAAGATCCACATCATCTAGATGGCCTGTGAGTTAGCCTAAAGTCTTCCGCTGCCTGCCTCAGTTTCTGTCACATCATCAGAAGATCAAAGAGAACATAACACAGAGACACACAGCTTGGAAGGAGCACAGCATTTCCCATTTCCTTTGAAAATTCCCATCCAGGCAGGCCACCACCCACCTATCACGCTGGGTGACTGTGTTCGTCTCAAACAAAAGCTGTATTAAATTATGTCCACTGAACTACATCTTATGTGATACACAAGGGACATGGGGTGCATCACAAGAAACATGCATCTGGGTTGTCTCTGAATTATGATGACTTAAGATGTTTTCCACCTCACGACGGTGTGAAAGTGATTTACATACCACAGAAACCAAACTTAGAAGGTTGGGGCTTTACACTATGTTCATGGCGAAGGTGAACCGACACTCCACATTGTTATATCACCTCCCAATAAACCCAGGGAAAGTAGAAAACAATCTAAGTGGGAAGTGAGTGTACTTCACTGCACCTACTGAACATTCGATATCCCCAGTGATCTCAAACATGCTCACGGCACTTCCATTAGCCCACAGTGAAACAAACTGATCGAACACAAAGCTGATGTCGCTCTGAAGTGCTGAGAAGCTCGTGTCATTTATTGAATCCTTCGTTGAGAAGCAAAACCAGAATGGTTCCTAGAATATGCTCTGTGCCACCATGAGGTTGAAAAAATCTTGCTGAATTCTTGATGGTCTGTATATGGAAACACAATGTGGTGGTTTGAATGGATGTTCCCCCAATTGATACAGGAGTTTACTACTAAAAGCTTGTAATTTGGGGGCTGATGAGATGGCTCAGTGGTTAAGGGCCTTGCCTGCAAAACCCAAGGACCCAGGTTTGATTCCCTGGTACTCACATAAAGCCAGATTCACAAGGTGGCACGTGCATGTGGAGTCCACTTGCAGTAGCTAGAGGCCCTGGTGCACCCACTCATTCTTTCTCTCTCTCTTGTTTTAAATTTAATTTTATTTTTTATCTTTTCACAATTTTTATTAACATTTTCCATGATTATAAAAAATATCCCATGGTAATACCCTTCCCTTCCCCGCACTTTCCCCTTTGAAATTCCATTCTCCATCATATTACCTCCCCATCTCAATCATTCTACTTACGTATATACAATATCAACCAATTAAGTACCCTCCTCCCTTCCTTTCTCTTCCCTTTATATCTCCTTTTTAACTTACTGGCCTCTGCTACTAAGTATTTTCCTTCTCACGCAGAAGCCCAATCATCTGTAACTAGGATCCACATATGAGGGAGAACATGTGGCGCTTGGCTTTCTGGGCCTGGGTTACCTTACTTAGTATAATCCTTTCCAGATCCATCCATTTTTCTGCAAATTTCATAACTTCATTTTTCTTTACCACTGAGTAGAACTCCATTGTATAAATGTGCCACATCTTCATTATCCAATCATCAGTTGAGGTCTCTCTCTTTCTCTCTCTCTATCTATCTATGTATATCTTTCCCCTCTCTTGAATAATATATATTTTTTAAGCTGGTAATTTGGAACCCAAGCTGCCTAATTGGAGGAATTGTCACTAAGGGCGAGTCCAAGGGTCAGGTCCTAAGGTGTGGGGTGGTTTGGAATTCCATTCTAAAGATATGCAAAGTGCTTGAGCTCTACCTGGATTCCTATAGTGTGCTTGCTTATGGTGAGGGCTTGTGGCTTTTTATCTCTCTGCTTGGACCTGTGAAAGAGGGCCAGCTTCTTCTGCCATTATGGAATTTCCCCTGGATCTGTATGTTTCAGATAAGTTTTCCGCCTCCCATAACTGTGCCTGGCTTGGAAGTTCATCCCAGCGACATGTGGCTGTCTACTACACACACATACTTCAAAACCAGGCCAGAGAAAATATGTATTATAAAAGGTAGCTAAAACCTGGAGGTTAAAAAAAAAAACAGTAACAATAGAGATATAAAATATACTCAGTTCAGTTGAAATTTGAATCTGAGTTCCTGTTGATCAAAGCAAAAAGTTTTAGGAATTCAAAATTTCCCACAATCCCAAGGAGAAAAGAAAATGCTTTCAAGCAGCTTCTAGGCCACAGGTCTAAAGGTATTTCAGGAGAAAATGAAGGGAGCGCCTGCATTAACATGAGTGTTTTCCTAAGTGATTCTGAGTCAGGTTAGATGGCCTGTGACAGAAACGTCAATGAACAAGATCTCAGGAGGTTCCTCTCTTTTTCTCCGTAATATTTATTTATTTATTTGAGAGAGAGAAAGATGGGGGTAGGGGAAGAGGCAGAGAGAAAGAAAGAATGGCCACACCAGGGCTTCCAGCCACTGCAAATGAACTCCAGACACATGCACTCTCTTATGTATCTGGCTTACATGGGTCCTGGGGAATCAAACCAGGGTACTTTGGCTTCTTAGGTAAATGCCTTAACCACTAAGCTATTTCCCCAGCCCTGAGATTTCTCTTTTTAAGCCTCATCTCAACCCAGCTCATTGAGTCCAGGAGAAAATGCCCTGCAAGGACCCAACACTTGCCATTCACTCATTCTGGAGTTGCAAGCCTCAAACTCAAACAATATTTAACTAGGATAGTTACACTGACAGTTGGAAAACAAACTTAAGTTTTAAGGAGATCATTCAGAAATCCTAATAACGGCACAGGTGGTATCAAGCTGTGTGTGGGCGGTGTGGGGATGACTTAAGTCTGGGAAACACTGTGGTAGACCATGAATGACTCAGTGTTAGAACAAGCAATGCTATACCTGTCATAGGTTTCCTAACCACTTCCTGTGGTCGCTCACCACTGGTAGGGAGAAGAGGTGACCTTCAAGTTTGACTCAAGTCCATTCTCAACCCATCGCTTTGTTCTTCAAAGCCTGCCAGGAGGGTGATGCTGGAGACAGGGGGAAAAGCTGGTGAGGAAGGGGCATGACTGGGAACGTGTGTCAGGCATCTGGAGTGAGGACTACTATGAAGCAAAGTATTATCCAAGAATGAGGGCATGAAAGAGAACGATATTGAACAGAACTTCAGGTGGGTCTAGATGGAACATCTGGGTGGAAATGTCTGGAAACACGTAAAAGTCAGTCTGCCACAGGACTGGGCTCAAGTCAGGGTACAGTAGAAGACATGTGGGTCTTCCCTGCGGGGGACACTGCTCCAGGGACTGACATTGTGTGAACTTCTCTCGATAGCCATTGGATGCTCTCTCTGCTCACCAGCCTCACCCCCACTTAGCACCCCCAGCACAAAGAGAAATGATACTTTCCTTGGCCAAAAATGAGATGAAGTTCATGGTTTGGGTTTAGGACTTTTTGTGAAAGTTTCATGCAAGTTGAATGACCCTAATCAAAATATCAAAACCTGAACCTTTTGAAACACCACCATGACACACTAAGAAGAAAATTCTACAACAATACATTATTTGACCAAACACAAGTGTGCAAAAGAAAAAAATTGACATAAAGTTATCTTCAGACTATGTATATAAGTCTATGTGAAGTATAAATAAATTTCATATTTAGATTAGGATCTCAAACCCAAGACATCTCAATCTCATCATGCATATGAAAATATTCTAGAATCCAAGAAAATCCAAGATCTGAACCACTTCTGGTCCCAAGCAACTTAGGTAATATATACTCAACCTGTGGACTGAAAACATGAAATGCCCGATTTTCTTTTCTTTTTTAGATTTTATTTATCTATTTATTTGCAAGGAGAGGGAGGGAAGGAGAAAGAGACAGATAGTAAGACAGAGGGAGAATGAGTACGCCAGGGCCTCTAGCCACTCCAAACAAACTCTAGATGCATGCATCACTTTGTGCATCTGGCTTTATTGGGTACTAGGAAATCAAACTTGGATTGTTAGACATTGCAGGCAAACACCTAAACCACTGAGCCATCTCCCCAGCCCACTGGGTTCTCTTGATGGGAGAATCACAGCACATAACACTTCAGCAGCACTCAAGTGGATTCCAAGTCACTTGTCTGCAAGACCTGCTCCATGGCTTACACATCTGTACATCATTTTCCCCACTTCCTGCCTCAGCTGGTGGAAGTCCAAGAGAATGATGAGCTCATTTCACAAAACTTTACATTGAAAAAACTAAAATAAAGAGGTACTGAAAGGGGCCTTAGAAAACAATCTTTTGCAGTGGCAACAATCCAGGGAAGCTATGTAGCTTTCGATAATAATTGTAGTTTCTTTGCACCCTTGCCTCTCTCAAAGTCTAGAAATAAACCAAGAGGATCATGGTCTAACACTAAACCATGCAGACACACACACAACATCACCTACAACATTCACACAATTTAAAACCTGTGTCATTAATTCTCCATTAAAAATAATTTTAAGCTGGGTGTGGTAGTGCATGCATTAAATCCCAGCCCTAGGGAAGCAGAGGTAGGAGGCTTGCCATGAGCTAGAGGCCACCCTGAGACTTCACAGTGAACTCCAGGTCAGCCTGGGCTAGAGTGAGACCCTACCCTGAGAAACCAAAATAAATAAATAAATAGATAGATAGATAAAATAACTTTAAGTTCATTCTACCTAGTTTTATTGAGATAATCCTTCCATAATATTCAGCAATTGACTTAGAAGGGTCTGAGTTCAATCTCCAGAGGTATGTATACTGTGCACATATTTATACTTTAAATATATATTTGATTTAAATAATATATTGCTGTTTTATTTATTTATTTGGTTTTTTGACATAGCGTCTCACACTAGCCCAGGCTGACCTGGAATTCACTATGTAGTCTCAGGGTGGCCTCGAACTCACGGCAATCCTCCTACCTCTGCCTCCCAAGTGCTGGGATTAAAGGTGTGTGCCACCATGCCTGGCTTGTTTTATTTTTTATTAAATATTTTTTATTTATTTGAGAGCAACAGACAGAGAGAGAAAGAGGGAGAGAGAAAGAGAATGGGTGTGCCAGGGCCTCCAGCCACTGCAAACAAACTCCAGATGTGTGCTCCCCCTTGTGCATCTGGCTAACGTGGGTCCTGGGGAATCCAGCCTAGAACCAGGGTCGTTAGACTTCATAGGCAAGCACTTAACTACTAAGCCATCTCTCTAGCCCTAAATAATATATTGCTTTAATACATGTATTTGACATATTTTTATTTAAAATAATTAGTTTTTACGAAATTCTCTTTCAAGACAGCAGATGGGAAAAGCATCTATCCCAATCAGTTCACAATGTTCCTATTTATAGTTTAGCTTATATACTTTTCTCTACTTCTAAAATGCAATGGAGTGGAGTTAATGTATAAATTTTGTTGAAGCTCTGTTGCAAAGTATATATTCAGATTACACAAGGCCCTGGGTGTAATCTGCATCATCTAAAACGGAAGGGAAGGGCTGGAAGGATGGCCTAGCAGTTAAGGCATTTGCCTGCAAAGCCAAAGGACCCAGGTTCGATTCCCCAGAACCCACGTTAGCCAGATGCACAAGGGGGTGCATGGATCTGGAGTGCGTTTGCAGTGGCTGGAGGCACTGTCACGCCCATTCTCTCTCCCTCTCTCTCTTTCTGTAAAAAAAAAAAAATGAATAAATAAATAAAATATTTTTAAAGAACGGAAGAGACAGGGGAGGGAGGGAAGAAGGAAGTAATTCCCTTCTAGTTCCAATAAGGTAAAAATATTAGAAGTCTAGCCTTCCAACCCCCAGGTTATCATTTTCCAAGTTCCTTTAAACTGCCCCTTGTAATATTTTTAGTTGGCCCAAGCTCTTCACATGCATTTAGGTCTGAAGGAGATACAAATTTCCACATCATTTAGATGTGGCTTCCTGAGGGGCTACATGCTAAACGGGATGCATGTCAAGAAGCAGTCCTTGAACAGATCTTGCCACTGAAGACAGTAAAAGTGTTGGAACCCATACCCGTGGCCTCCACTCAAAGGCAGTCACTGTGATGGCCCATGCCTGTCCTGCTGTTAGGTGTTTTATGATCCCTCCTCTTCCTCTCAGCCTGCACAGAGCATTTGGCAGGTGCTGGCACTATTTAAGTCCCACAACAGTTTTCCCAGGGAGGTGCCACGGCATCCTCTATAAAGAGGGAGCTTTGGCAACAGGCTGCAGAATGTACTATTGAGGGTCAATGGAGGTGGACACTACAGAACTGGCACTCTGAACCACTCCAGTAGAGTACCCCAAAGTGTGATGAGCTACAGGGAGACCCGAGAAGAACGGATTCCTGTTAGAAATGACTTCCTAGAAGATCACGAGGTGACCCAAGAAAGTAAAGGGAGGACACACATCCCAGTCCTGCATCTACTGAAGAGACGTGTGCTTGTAGACCCATCCTGAGTTCAACGTCACAAAGAAGAACCACATTCACGATGGCTCATCCTCTGGAGTTCAAATAGCAGGACAAAAGATGCTTCTCCAGTGATCTTAAGCCATGGTCTTATTTAACATCGGTTGCAGTTACCTTCTCATTGCTGGGACAAAACACCAGACCAGAGGCAGCTTATGGGAGGCAGGGGTTTATTTCAGCTTACAGTTGTGAGGGGAAGTTTCAGCATGATGGGGAAAGAATGGCAGAACAGGCAGCTGGGATGTCGTATCTTGTCACAGTAGCAGGAAGAAAGTGAGCAAGCTCTCAGCACCTAGTGGGCTGGACTAACAAACCACAAGGTCTGCTCCCAGTGACACACCTCCTCCAGAGAGGCTCACCCAAAATGTCACTAGCTGCGGAGCAAGGTTCAATACACATGAGCCCTATGAGAGACATTTCAGGCAGGCAACTAGCCCAGAGTGGTTCCATACATTAGGACAGGCTGCTCTCCAAGACACACCACGGAGATGGATAGGCAAGAGGCTAAGGACCAAGCTCCCTGCGGCAGAGGATTAAGGGCTTACCTTTCCTCCTCACAGGCATCCATCAAGCAACTGGTACACCCCGGCTACTACTGCCGCCACATTCTTTTTGTGCCCGCTCCTTTTGCTGCTTACAGATCAACAAATATCCTGCTCTCCTCCAGCAGCATCCCTTCCCACTTGATGCACTGGCTGGATTAGGCACAAATCAGATATCCTGATGTTCCCTTTCTAAGGAATGAAAAGTCCTGATCTGATTCACAGCACAGTGATTCATGGCTCTCTTCCTTTTCTCTCACCACCTCCTCCACTGAAAACACAAAACACAATTAAGAAATGGCAGGCCTGAACGGGGCAGAGTCTCTTTAAGATGTAGGCAATTTTCATCTGGGACTCAGTTGGTTTGAACCCTGGAAATGCATGCAGAGGGAAGCAGCAAAAAAAACCCAAAAACCAAAAAAACACCACATTTCTGGGATCTGACTTTGGTAACAGCTGTCTTGGTGCTCCGCAGTGGATGCGACAGGCATGTGTGCTGGCGGTGGCTGGCAATTCATTCTCCTCTCAAGGGAGAACCAGGGAGCCCGCAGCAAAACACAGCTCAAGAAAACATATGTTCCATCAATCTATCCATTCTAAATGTAAGAAAGTTCTGACTCAAGACACTCACCAGTATTTAGATTCTTCAATGGACTCAAAAGTAAAAGAGATCACTGATTAAAACAGTCCTTGTGAGCTATTCCATTTGCCACTTAACTGGGTCAGTATCTCGATGAGTGTCTGCTTCCATTCACCTGCTTCCAGCCCAGAAGTAAGCAAGCAAGCACCAATCAACTCACGACATCACTGCCCAGCCAGTTCCACTGTGACAGGGCCACAAGTCTCCCTCTCCCCGATAGTCTCTGGGAGACCCTTACTCATCGTACAACTAGGGATCCATTTCCAACCCACAGAGCACCTAACGATGTGTGACAGTGACCTCAGGCCCCACACAGATTTTCCCTTCCATGCCAGATGCTTTTGTACTTATTAAGACCAATCCCCACCCATAAAGGAAAGGGATATCAACACGGACCACAAGTGTACGTAAGATACACTCATCGGGTAGTGCGCTTCCAAAGCAGGCACCCTCTTTAACTCACTACAGCGTTCTTCCTGATGCCTACAACAGCAGCTGGTGCACAGAAGGTCCTCAGTGGGGTTTGTTGAATAAGAGGCCTCCTGCCCTCAAAGTGCAGGGCTACACACCTAAACACGTAACCAGGCCTGTGAGCGATCACTGTGCTGAGGAGTGCACAATGGAAGAATGCACAAAATGCTAGAAAAGCTAGACTTTTTACAAAGCAGTGGTTTCTCCATATTCAAGCTTATGGACCCTTCTTATAGTATAGTATAAATGAATGAATGAATAAGTTCTTCTTTTATTGGTTTCTTATCATGCACTTGGTATTGAGGCAAACGTTTTCTAGATGTTACTGCATCTGTTCCTGACCACAACCCTACAACTACTTAGAAAACTAAGTTATGAATGATTACAGGGTCCAAGGTGATATAACAGAAATCCACACCAGAACAAGATCTATGTTCAGGGATAAACCTAATGGGAGTGGGTCTGTAGGGAAAGCAATGATCTTCTCAGGCATGAAGGAACAGAAGTGATGGAGGTCCTAAGTGGCTAAAAGACCCACTTCCAGAGAAGGGTCCAAGGAAGCCCCAGTGGTTTCGCTGATAAATTAGAGAGATGGGGACAGTGGGCACTTAAGATGATAAGCAGTCCTGATTAGCAGTGATGCCCATCGAGTAAGAAAATCACTTGACATTTAGATGGAAACAGCTAACATTTGAGTGTACATCATCTCTCCTACCCCTTGACAAACACACTCTTATTCAAGATTCACAGTCACTCCCTGAAGAATGGCCCAGCATCTCTTCTACAGACTGGGGGCCTCAGGCTGAGGAGGGTTATTTAGAGCCTTGTTCTAGGGGTCATCTACTAGGGAAGTGAGTGAAGCCAACACGTGACTGAACTCAGTCTGATCCTGGAGCCCCAAGCTAGTCACAGCTACACCCAAGTAGCTGAAAATGACATTTTAGAACATTTAAAATGAAAACTAACAAAAATTTGACCCACACATAACTGATTAAAAAACAAAACAGCTACTGTATATAAGGCAGACTGTCTGTACTCTTAATGAGCTGATGGGCTTTAACTATCTAGGGCATAAAAAAAAGCAGGTTCTAATTATATCTGCACTTTCTTTGAAAAGAGGAAGATGTTATGTGTGTCATGTTAACAAGCACCATTTCTGAGTTTTGCAAAGATGACGTTTTAAAAACATGAATGCTTGACTTTTTTAGCTTAGAGACAACCTGAGAAGTCACTAGTTACAGTTTTCTGAAGCTGGTGGAGGGGAATCTAGGTTAGTCCACCTTGCTGTAAAAATAGACTTCTATAATATCCAAGTAGCCCACAGCTCACTATTATTCCAGTCTCAAGGCTTAAACAAACCTAGCAAAATAGATGTGTATTTCCCACGTAGCTCAAAAGGGTGTCAATTTTGAATTTGAAAACAATCATTTGGTAAACAAGTTCTCTGTAAAGTAGTCCTTTCTTGAGGGGAAACTAAAGATTCCCAAAGGGTTGGTCACCTCTTCACAGGCACCCCCAGTTGGTAGCAGCATTTTTCAGAAGAGCTGATTTATCAATGAGACTAGAGTATCATCTGGAAATTAAGCCCTGACAACATTTAATGTTTCCTCTTTGCACCACATATTCTGAGTGGAAGGGAAGAGCATCATTTTAGCCGCATCTAATTGAGTTCCACAACAGGAGCTAGACTCATCTAATGGGATGAAAAGCTTCTATATAAGAAAATGGCCTTTGCGTTCCCTTAACTATAAGAGTCTTTTTGCAGCCACTAAGGACAGACTCAAAATTACATAGCCCCTTTAAGAAAAATTGTTACAAGTTTACAAAAATTCCATTAGTTCTGATTCTTTGCTATCTCTCAAAAAAAAAAAAAAAAAAGAAGGAAGAGGGGGAGGAAGGAAAGAAGGTAGGTTGGTGGGCAGGAAGGTCACACATGGTGATACCGATCCGATCTATAATCCCAGCAATCAGGAGGCTGAGGCAGGAGGATCTTGGCAAGTCTAGGCGACATAGTGATGCCCTGTCTCAGGTAACTAAAACACAATAACAACAACAACAACAAACAAAAAGACAAAAAAGCCAAAGAGTCAAGAAGTCTACACTGGCGTCTCAAGAAGTCAGCGGGAGAACCTGAGAGCCAAGACCTCTCAAAGTCTAGCCTCCTCCCTCTGACTTGTAGTCCTCAAAGATAACACTGGTTCTCTAGGCTATTTTCAAACCATCAGGCCATACAGCATCTAATTTAGTTTTACTACAGACCGTGTGTATCTCCCTGACGCCAATGAAGGGGTGTACCACGGCGAGTGGAATTTTAAAGAAAATAAAGAAATCTCCTTCACATAAGTTGTGACATTTTCAGAGCAAAGACAGTTGGGGAAATGGAACAATGGTAAGTACGGCACAGATATGTTCAATATGCAGCTGAGTTACCGCTTCCCATCAGCCTAGTTGAGACACAGGTGTTCTGGCCTCCACCTCCAGGTTGTCACTCAACAGGTTGTGAATACCGTCAGTGAGTTCAGCTTGAGCCACCCGCCGCCCTCAGATTACTAGTTCTGTTTACACAGATCATCACAGAGGAACCTGGCTCTCACATGTTCAAGCCTGAAATTTCGTCTTTATAGCTCCCCCTCCCACTATTACAAATCCATTATACAAAGGCCTTTCCTTCAGTGAGCTGGGTTTGTAAGTGATATCTTTAAAAAAAAAAAATCCTCTAACTGTAGTGAACTAAATATCCTTATTATTTTCTTCTAAATGAAGTTTCTGACACAGTTATGAAACTTTAAGTGAACGCAGAAGAGATACGGTTTCACCAAACACACTCAATTTGTAAAAAAAAAACAACAAAACAAAACAAAACAAAAAAACACTAAATCCTTTTAAATTGATCAACAGGGGCTAAAGGGAAGAGGATAAAAATGTAATTACGCCAGAACTCATCCCTTCACTTCTGGGCACTTGGAAGCACTGCTTCCAATGATGACCCAACACCCAAATCCTGCTCCCTGGGCCGCGACACATGCTCTGTCCCCCTTAAGGTCCCTATTTCCATCGGGCTGGTACCTGGATCTCGGAAGGTGGCAGGGCAGAGACTAAGCCTGGCTCTACCTCGGTGAACTTTGTACAGGGAAACTGACACCGAAATCCCAAGTCAGGAGTTGGAACCTCACAGAACAAATCCAGGTATCTCGGGGCACAGCAGATGCCAGAGTGGAGGAGGTGCTGTTTGAAGGGCACTTCTGTGAGCCCAGGGGAGTCTCCCCGGCAGCCTGGACGTTCACAACTGCCCGGGATGGGGAAGGTGTTCGCGGGGAGGTTGAGGCTTCTTCTGCCCAGAGAGGGGAAGGGGGGCGGGTAGAGAGCAGCGCCCCTCGGGCTGGGGCCCTCGATCTCTCTGGGGCTTGTCTCTGCAGCTCGCTCAGAAGAGCTATTTTCGCTCGCAGCCAAAATCAGCAACAGCAAATTACATTGCAAACAATGGCGAGGGGCCTGCAGCGCGCGGCTCGCAAACTCCGGAGAGGCAGCGCCCGGGCGGGCTGGAGGACTTGTTCGCCGGGGCAGCGCGCCCCGGGCCGCGCACGGCGCACGGGCACGATCGCCCGCCCGCCCGCCCGCCGGCGACCCCAGCCCGGGGCATCGGAGCACCCCGGGGTGCGGGGAGTGTGTGGGGGAATCTGCGGGATGCCGCTGCGTGCGCGCGCTCCCTGGCGGGGCTGTCCAGGCTGGATTCCGACGCCCCCCCTCCCCAGCCGCGGAGTCCGGTCAGTGGTGGCCCGGGAGATGCCGCCCCGGAGCTGGAGCGCCCGCGCCCACCCCCACCAGCCACCCTTCCCGGCCCGGCCCGGCGCCCGGGTCCCGCGCCAACCTGCCCTGCCCGCGGTTCTCACCCGCCTCTTGCAGCGGTGGTGCCGGCCGGGGTCCGAGTAGGTCCGGTCCACGGTGAGCGCCGTGTCGCTGCCCGGCATCTCGCCCGGAGCTCGGGCTGGGAACTTTGCGTCCTCCCGGGGCCGCAGCTCGACTCTGCACAGCGCCGCGCACAGCCGGCGGCGCTCCGGGCTCCGGGCTCCCGCTCGCCCCGGAGATCCGCGGCCCAGGGGGCGGCGCGGGCGGCTGCAGCTGTCGCCGACACCCGCTCGGCCGCCCAGCGCCCGCCGCCGCCGCCGCCACCGGGGGGGTGGGGGGGGAGGTGACCGGGAGAAGACAGTCTCCGCCCCTTCCCCTGTCCCCGCCCCGGCGCCCCGCGCGGCACCCGGACCCCGCTCCAGGTGCACGGCTCTCGGCCGCCCGCCCGCGGGGAGGCTCGGTCCCACCCATTCCCACGCCGCCCTCCTCCGCCCACCGGCGACATCTGCTCGGGCTTATCCGTGTGTTTACGATAAAACAGGGCTTTGGGGGCAAGAGGTGGACTCTGGCCTTCAATGCCTCCTTTTAGGATCATATTCATTCAACAGGCATTTACAGGGCAGTTCATAGGGAACGAAGCTGAGGTCTAGCGATCAGAGGTGGAACCCTCCCCACCACCGCTTCTGATTCCCTGAGAATAGAGCACGCTTCCACTTAAACGAAGAGCCTACTGTGTGCGCACCCTAATGTGTGTGTGTCTGACGCGGTTATAGTGGAAGGCACTCTGGAGAGCTTCTCGTTTTTTGTTTTTTTTTTCTTTTTTGCATTCTACATTCCCCGTGAGTGCACCCTGCTCGCAAGGGATTTGGAGTCTAGAAGAAAAGGACTGATTTGCTGAGCAATTACATGGGTTTCAAGTCTAAGTTCATCCCAGGTCTGGCGCATCCCTCTGAGAGACTGGGTTGACAGGTTTACAACAGCTCTGCTCCCCAGGAGACTCTCCGACCTACCTGGAGGAAGGGAAGGCGTTCCTTGCCGAGCCAAGTGCAGGAAAATTGAGGGGGTGCGTTTAGGAAACCTCAAGGCGTTGGTGAGTTTAGGGGCGTCGTTAGACACAGGGGGACGTTATAGAAAAAGTAGAGACTGGGGGGTCTGTAAGAAGTCGGCCTCGTTCAGTGGGTGCTGGGCAGCTGCAGGGAAATGATATCAAAATGGAAATCTAAGGTCTGATAGAGGTGTGGGTGTGAAGCACTAATTAAAAATACATATGGGACACTGGCTAGAGGGCCTTGCAAAGATTGAGATCAACTCAAATACCCTTTAGTAGTAGACCAAATAAATCGTGGTACAACCGTCCAACATACTATTAGGTGTAAAGGAATGAGGGGGTCCTCTTAAGAACAGCTATGGAATTATTTCTAACATATACAGCAAAAGCAACATGCAGAGAAATATACATGGTATTTGATTATTTATGTAAAGCAGCACATATACAAGCATAACCTATTTCTGAAAAAATAAACAAGACATTACAGAAATGAGTAGACAAGAAACAAGTCAGGATAGAGGGACTAGATAGCTAGAAGACAGAGATGGGAGAAAGATTTATTTTGACCATATATGATCCTAAAACATGAAGTGTGCATGTTAGGGTCATACACTAACTACACAAAAAGTGTGTGTGTGTGTGTGTGTGTATAATTTTTTTCAAGGTTAGGTCTCACTCTAGCCCAGGCTGATCTGAAATTCGCTCTTTAGTCCCAGGCTGGCCTTAAATGCACATCAATCCTCCTACCTTTGACTCCCCAGAGTGCTGGTATTAAAGGCATGTGCCACCATGCCCAGCAGTAAAATTATTTTAAAGACAGTAAACATCCCAAAACTTAAGAATCAGAGAACCCAATCCTAAAGCCATTCAAGAAATTAAAGACACACTTTCAAAATAACATGCACTGCATGCACACACACATGCACAACTACACCAGGCCCAGAGTAATCTTTCAAGTAAGCACTTTCAAAGCAGAGAATAGAAATAAAAATGTTAGGAGAGGGGCTAGAGAGAGGAGCCAGCAGTTAAGGCGACTGTGGTGTTGGATTTCCCAGTACCCACATAAAGCCAGATGCACAAAACGGTGCAAGCATCTGGAGTTCATTTATAGCCTCTGGAGATCCTGATGTGTCCATTCTTTCTGTCTTTCTTCTCTCTATCTCTCTGCTTGCAAATAAATAAAAAAAAATATTTTTTAAATGTTAGGAGAAAGAGAGAGAAACCAAACGGCCAGTTACAGAAAATTATAGACATTTAGATTCTGCTCATGTAAACCTTTAAAAAAAAACAGATAAAAATGTTAAAATTAAAATATAAGAAATAAATAATTCTTAGGAAAACAAAGACGTATAGTGAAAAGCAAGAGCAAGATAAATGTAAGTTTCAGTGCAGTGTCTCTGGTGGGGAGATGAGGATGAATTCCAGAGGACAACACTATAGAGAATCTCTTTAACAGGTGACCACGGGGATATGGAGTGTATGGTCATACACACATGTATCTTTCAGAATGATGTAAAATGTTAAAGGCAACAAATGTGAAGATTTTATCTTTAATCCTAGAATTCAAGTCACTAGTTCCTTCTTAGCAAATGTAAAGTGTAATATACATGCAAATAGTCTAGTATTGCTAAATCACTATGACAACTTAACCTTTCAAAGATACCTTCCAAAAATGTAATACAGTTCATCTCTGATATCCCACTTCGTTTCAGCAATATAAAAATATAGGAAGTGCATTGTGCGGGGGGTAGGGGGGTTATGTGACTATATTTAGAGAGGCCACAAGAAGTATGGTCTCCAACAAACCAAGGAGGGGCTTTGGAAAGTGCTCCAACAGGCTTCTAGTTTCCATCTCCATTGTTGGCTTGGGGATCCTTAGAACTCCATCCTGGAATGCTAACCATTAATGAGAAGAATGAAGCAAGCTGTATCAGGCTCACTTACATTCTTACATTTCAATGGACAGAAAATGTTCTTTTTTTTTTTTTTTTCTTTTCAAGGTAGGGTCTCACTCTAGTCCAGGCTGACCTGGAATTAACTATGTAGTCTTGGGATGGCTTTGAACTCACGGCAATCCTCCTACCTCTGCCTCCTGAGTGCTGGGATTAAACGCATGCACCACCACGCCCAGCAGTAAATGCAGTTTTAGAAAAATATTTATTTATTGCAGAGAGAGAGAGAGACAGATAGAGAGAATGGGCACACCATGGCCTCCAGCCACTGCAAATGAACTCCAGATGCATTTGCCACCCAGTGCATCTGGCTTTACATGGGTACTGGGGAATCAAACCTGGGTCCTTTGTTTTTTGTGTTTTTTTTTTTAAGATTGTTTGGAATTATTTCATAGGTTAGTTGCCCAAAAGATGCTCTGCTGGGCACTCATACAAAATAATTTTTTTAATGTACAAATTAAATAGCACAAGAGCAAGCTCCCCAGGAAAGAAAGAAAACAATCAGTGCTCATTACCATCTGCCTCTCCTTTTGGGAAGCAGGACCCGAGGAAAAAAAATAGACCACCACTTCCTTTGGAGGCAACGCCAATGCCCAAATTTCCCCCTAGGTAAGAATTCTGTGCCTTGGGCTGGAGAGATGGCTTGATGGTTAAGATGTTTGCCTGCAAAGCCAAAGGACCCAAGTTCAACGCCCCAGGACCCACATAAGCCAGATGCAAAAGAGGGTGCATGAATCTGGAGTTTGTTTGCAGGGTGGCTGGAGGCCCTGAGCACCCACTTTCTTATCTGCATTTTTTCTCTCTCCTCTTTCTCTCAAATAAATAAATAAAAATAAAAATAGCCACGCGTGGTGGCGCATGCCTTTAATCCCAGCACATGGGAGACAGAGGTAGGAGGATCCACTGAAAGTTGGAGGCCACCCTGAGACTACATAGTGAATTACAGTTCAGCCTGGACCAGAGTGAGACCCAACTCAAAACAAAACAAAAAATTAATTAATTAATTAAAATATATTAAATAAAAATAATTTTGTGCTTGATGATATTTTCAAATGCCTCCCTCTTGCAGTCCTGAAAGCAATCTCATGCTGTTACAGTAACAAATACAGTTAGACAGTAAGGAGCACAAAGGTTAGGTGAGAACAAAGACTTTACTTCTGGGGTGTGAGGAAAACCAAGTCACATACAGAAGCTCAGCACCCACCAAAGTGGAGCAGGTTTAGTTAAGAAAGAAAAGACAAAGCGTCCTGGAAGAGACAGGACTCCGTGTGACTTTTGTGGTGTGTACTCGTGGGTTAGTTTTGCCAGGCCAACATCCAATTCCCTAGATTGTCTTTGGGTACTATTGCAATCAATTTCGCACTGCTGGCAGAAAACACCCGACCAAGAGCAGCTTGTGGGAGGAAAGGGTTTATTTTGGTTTACAGGCTCAAGGGGAAACTCTGAGCAGAGGGTAGACATCCACTCCTGGCCAACATCAAGCGGACAAATAGGAACAGGAGAGTGGGCCAAACACCGGCATGGGTAAACTGGCTATAAACACCCATAAGCCCACCCCCAACTACCAAACTGCTGCAAGCTGGGAACCTAGCATTCAGAACAGCTAAGTTTATGGGGGACACCCGAATCAAACCATGGGAACCTGCAGCTGTACTTTTAACTCCACGTGGTTTGGGGTGTGGCTGACTCTTGGCACCAGAGGGTCACAGGACTCACTCAGGGTGGAACACAGTCACACCTGACGCTTGCTGGACGTGCTGGGAAAGAGCTTTGCCTTCCATGGGCATTACAAAGCTGGGCCAAGGTCAGCCTGCTTCCAGGTTGGTCTTTTTTTTTTTTTTTTCCAATTTATTTATTTATTTATTTGAGAGTAACAGACACAGAGAGAAGGACAGATAGAGGGAGAGAGAGAGAATGGGCGTGCCAGGGCTTCCAGCCTCTGCAAAGGAACTCCAGACGCGTGCGCTCCCTTGTGCCTCTGGCTAACGTGGGACCTGGGGAACCGAGCCTCGAACCAGGGTCCTTAGGCTTCACAGGCAAGCGTTTAACCACTAAGCCATCTCTCCAGCCCTGGGTTGGTCATTTTGCTGCAGGGTAGGGACAATCTCCCTGGGAAAGCAGAGCTGGCGACTGCAAGAGGGGTTCCTCGCTGAGTTCTTAGAGCACTCCATGCGGCTCTCCCCATGACCTGTTGCCGCATGATAAACTACTGGATAATGTACTGGCTTACAACAGTAACTGCCATTAATTAGCTCATGACCCTGCAGTTTGGGCAACCCTCCAAACGAGGTAGTTTTCCTCTATTCCTGGGGCTGGAGGTTAGTGCCATTCCCATGACAGCATTGATAACAATGGGCGGAGCTGGGATGCCTGATCTTGTTCAGATCTTAGTCCCTATTTTTCTATATTTCCATATTTTCAATTTCAATCTTTTACTATTCAGTAGGCTCTCATTTTCCTCTTTCCATCAAGGTAGCTGGATTCCTTTACATGGTGACTAGATTCTAAGAGATCAAAAGCAAACACTGCCAAATCTCCTCAGGCTTAGCCGGGATGTCCGAAGTGGTCTGTTCAGACAGGAATGGAGGAGGTTGCTGTAAGCTATTTTGGCAGTGGATCCATCACCCCAACCATACCTAGACACTCTTTTCAGTGATATGCAACGGGACACTCCTCTTTTGTGGGGGAGGAAGGAGTGTGTGTGAATGCATGTGGAGGCCAGAGGTCAATGTCGGGTTGATTGGATGGATAGAGGGGTAAATTCAACATTGATTCAATATCTACTTGTTTTCTAGATATTGGTGCTTTTAAAAAAATGACTAAGATGTAAACAAAGATAGTTTTTGTCCTCATAGAGTAGAATAATAAAAATGTCTTGAACAATGAATACTATTAATTTTCAGATAGTGAACAGTAACTGAAGGTTTTGAATTCTCCAATTCCTTTGTGTGTGTGTGGTTTTTTTCTACTTAGGGTCTCACTCTAGCCCAGGCTGACCTGGAATTCACTATGCATTCCCAAGGTGGCCTCAAACTCATGGCAATCCTCCCACCTCTGCCTCCGGAATGCTGGGATTAAAGCTGCGCACCACCATGCGAAGCTTCAATTCTCCAGTTCTTTATTGAGCATCTTTGATGTAACAGGCTGTTGGGTTATTATAGTTACCCTGCTGTTGCTTGGAAAAAACACCCAACCAAAGGCAGTTTATGGAAAGAAAGGGTTTATTTCAGCTTACAATTTTATTTACTTATTTATTTGAGAGGGAGAAAGAGAATGGGCAGGCCAGGGCCTCTAGCCACTGCAAACGAACTCCAGACAAATGTGCCACCTTATACATCTGGCTTATGTGGGTGCTGAGGAATTGAACCTGAGTCCTTAGGCTTCCCAGGCAAGCGTCTTAACTGCTAAGCCATCTCTCCAGCCCCTTAGCTGGGAAAAGTATGGCAGAGCAGATAGCTGGCCATCACATCTTGTCATACCCACTGGAAGGAAACACTGAGTGAGCTAGCTCTGAGCACGCAATGAGCTGAATAATAAGCTTTGGGGTTTGTCCCAAGTGACACACCTCCTCCCGTAAGGCTCTACCTCTCAAAGGCTCCACAACACCTCCCCACTAAATTGCCACCAGCTGGGAACCAAGCATTTAAAACATGTGCCCCGCCTATGGGAACATTTCATTCAAACCACCATTCATCTAGTCTGGGAGACATATCCCCAAAACCTCACTACAGATGCTGAAATAGTCATGTCCTTGACAATGAGGTCAGACTAGGGAGGACAGGGACTCCTTATGACACTCCCTCTCCATTTTGCTATGTCTTCACAGCAGACGGAAGGAAGGAGACACAAGGCAAGTCTGATTTGGTAGATGGAAATGCAGGCAAAGGAAAATGCTACTTCCTTTCATATGTCATTATAATTAAATTATACAGGGAAGTGTTCCCTTTGGGGAAAAAAAAGATTTATAAAACTGAAAAAGAAAAAACCTTAGTAGGTTTTTCCCCTAAGGATTTAAAAGACAAAGAAAGTAAAAGACAAAATAAATCAGATTTTTAAATTTTATTCAACTGGCATGAAATGAATGCATGCTGATTACATAAACATCTGATATCTAGTAGCAAAATTTAAGTATATATATATAGATATATATATCTACATATATTTATATTTAGGGATGAAGAGATGGCTTAGTGGTTAAGGTGCTTGCCTGCAAAAGCAAAGGACCAAGGTTCGATTCTCCAGTACCCACATAAGTCAGATGCACAAGGTGGCGCGTGCATCTGGAGTTTGTTTGCGGCCACTGGAGGCCTTGGCATGCCCATTTTCTTTCTCGCTCTCTAAAATAAATAAATAAAATATTATAAAAATATTTGTATTGGTGATCAGATTCTTGGTCTAGGAATAAGATGCTCTAATTTTAACTATCTGGTTTACAGCCAACTGCAAATGGCCATTCGACTCTAACATACATGTTCCATATGACTGAAATGAAACTATCCCTGCTATTTATTTACCATCAGCAATTGTCTGGCACAGAATCCCAAGACTTTCTTTCACTTGGCAAGATTTTGTTATCAAAACAAAACCATGCTCACAGGAAAGTAGGGAGATGCAAGTTAAACTCAAACTCAGCAGGTGAGTAAAGTTGCTTTTCAACACCCCTGATTTTTATTTATTTTTTTTAAAGCAAATACAACAATTTCATGTTATTGATTTCTCAAGAGCAGTGGTTATCAAAGAACATTCTACAGACAGCCTTCAAAGGTGTTGGGAGCTAGTCTCAAACATCTGCCTTCCCTAAAGACTTCAGGCTATTTTAACAAATACAAAAATATGTTTTACCTCATCAAAGTTCAAAACTGTTGCTTTGTAAAAAACCTTGTTAAGAAGATGAAAAGACAGGGTACAGATGGAGAAAAAATTGTAACACAACCACATATCTAACGAGGATAGACATTGAGAAGGCATTAAGAGTTCTAAAAACTCAACTGTAAAAAACAATTAACAATCCAAATAAGAATGGATAAAAGATGTGAACAGACATTTCCTTGAAGAGGCTATATGGATGGAAAATAAGTACAAGAAAGTATGTTCAACATCATTAGATATAATGATGCAAATTATAATTAGCTTAATGCAAATTAAAGCCACAAGGAGATGTCACTATATACCTATCAGAATGGCTAAAATATGAGGTGTAAAACTAAATACTGGCAAAGATGTTGAGAAATGTTAATTCATACATTTCTGGTAGAAATGTAAAGTCATTCAGCCTCTTTGTAAAGCAGTTTGGAAGTTGTTTTGTTTGCATTTTTTGTTGTTATTTTATTTTATGTTATTTTTATGGGATTGAACCTAAGGCCTCATACATGCTAAGTAAGTGCTTTGCCACTGAGCTACATCTCTAGCTCTCTTCCTTTTTCTTCTTTTTTAATTTTTATTTATTTATTTATTTATTTGAGAGAGAGAGAGAAAGGCAGGCAGGCAGAGAGAGGGGGGGGGGGAGAATGGGCGCGCCAGGGCTTCCAGCCACTGCAAACGAACTCCAGACGCGTGCGCCCCCTTGTGCATCTGGCTAACGTGGGTCCTGGGGAATCGAGCCTCGAACCGGGGTCCACAGGCTTCACAGGCAAGCGCTTAACCGCTAAGCCATCTCTCCAGCCCCCTTTTTCTTTTTTTTGAAGACAGGTTTCACTGAATTTCCCAGACTAGTCTTAAACTTGTGATTCCCCCTGTCTCAGCTACCTTAAAAGCTAGAATTACAGGTCTGTATCACCAGGCCCAGTAGTTTGGCAATTTTCATAATATGAAAATATGCAAATAACATGTAACCTAGCAATTGCAGTCTTGGGCATTTATCCCAGAGAAGAGAAGCCATGTTTACATAGATACCTGCCCACAAATGTCCACAGCAGGCTTACTGATGACAACAGAAACTGGAAACAGCCCAGATGTGACAACAGGTGAATAAACAAACTACAGACTACAACTTCACAATAGAAGAGAACTATTGATATGCAATAATCTAGGTGAGCATCCAAGGAATTACCTCAGTGAAAAAAAGCTAACCACAAAGGGTTACACACATTATTTCTTTTATGTAGCATTTTAGAATTTATTTATTTATTTGAAAGAGGGAATATGGGTGAGCCAGGGCCTCCAGCCACTGCAAATGAACTCTAGACGTCTGCACCACCTTGTGCATCTGTCTTACGTGGGTACTGGGGAATCAAACCTGGGTCCTTAGGCTTTCCAGGCAAGTGCCTTAACTGGTAAATCATCTCGCCAGCCCTTATGTAGCAATCTTGAAACAATAAAATCATAGCAATAGAGAAGAGATGAGCACTTAACCAGTAGTTAGCACCTGGAAGGGTAGTTGGAGGGGAGCAATGGGTGTAGTTACAGAAGGGCCATGCCAGTGCGGGGCAGAACCTCTACATCTGGAGAGTATGGGTGGTGAGAGTCTTTACATGTGATCAAATGGCAGAGAACTAAGCACGCACTTGCACACTGAGATACGTACACATGATCCCAACTTAAAAATGGCAGAGAACTAAGCACACACTTGCACACTGAGATACGTACACATGATCCCAGTGTATGATGCCTTGACACATGATTTTTCAACTTCACAAAGTTGCAAAAGTAACATACCTTTAGTAGCAACTGTGCTTTGAAATTTGATCCTTCCCTGGGCTAGCAATGCACAATTCCATACTTGCTTGCTGTACTGGGCAGAAGCAGAAAGCCACAAAGCCTTGTCTGCCATACTGTCACAGCCCAACCTACACCCTGCAATAGACTGTGTCTTAAGCTGTCACGCTCTGGGGGTTAGGTATAGTAAATGCTTTTCTTTCTTTCTTTCTTTCTTTCTTTCTTTCTTTCTTTCTTTCTTTCTTTCTTTCTTTCTTCCTTCCTTCCTTCCTTCCTTCCTTCCTTCCTTCCTTCCTTCCTTCCTTCCTTTCTTTCTTTCTTTCTTTTTTGAGGTAGGGTTTCACTCTAGTCCAGGCTGACCTGAAATTCACTATATAATCTCAGGGTGGGCTCGAACTCATGGAGATCCTCCTACCTCTGCCTCCCAAGTGCTGGGATTAAAGGCATGTGCCACCATGGCCAGCAGTAAATGCAGTTTTAGAAAAATATTTATTTATTTATTGGAGAGAGAGAGAGAGAGAGAAATAGAGAGAATGGGCATGCCATGGCCTCCAGACACTGCAAATGAACTCCAGATGCATGTGCCACGCAGTGCATCCGGCTTTACATGGGTACTGGGGAATCAAACCTGGGTCCTTTGGTTTTGCTAACAAGCACCTTAACCAAGAAGCCATCTCTCTAGCCAGTAACATCTGTACCTGGCCACACTGTATGCTATGTTGCGACCTAAGTCAACTACGAATGAGTTCCAGGTCAAGGGTCAGTGTCTTTGAGCCACCAGTGCTGTGCCTGACGCAAAGCAATGATTCTATAAGGTTTTGTTGCACAGGTCATTGATAACTACATCCCGACTTGGTTGGAAGCACATATAAAAGTTCATCGTTTTGATTCAGGTCAAATGACTCCATCCATACTAAATTCTGTGGTATGGTTTCACACTGTAAGATTGAGTAGATGGTTCTGCAAGTTCATGGTGCTTTACTATTTGGAGGCTCTGACCTTGGCCTGCCTCTTTGATTTATATCATATACACGCAGATCACTACAAAGGTCACTACCAAATGAGGGTTTATAATAAGGAACCTCTTGACTCTGCCATTTAGAAGTATAGTTCAGCTATCTAGTTATAGTGCATGTCTCTTAACTATCTGCACTTGCAGTTTCCCAAAAGTCTATAATGTTAGAAAACAGATAAAATGTTGGACTGGAGACATAATTTACTGGTTAAGGTACTTGCCTGTGAAGCCTAAGGACCCAGGTTCAATTTGCCAGTACCCGCATAAGCCAGTTGCACAATGTGATGCACAAGTCTGGAGTTTGTTTGCTGTGGATGGAGGCCCTGGTGCGTGTAATCTCTCTATCTGCCTCTTCTTCTCCCTGTCTCCCTCCCTCTCTCTCCCTCAAATGAATAAATAATTTTAAAAATATCTTCCTTTGCCTGGGGACATGACTCAATGGTTAAAGGCATTTACTTGCAAATCCTGCTGTCACAGGTTGCACCTAAAGCCACATGCAAACGGTGTATGTGTCTGTGATCCCCGTGATTCTAAGACAATGGGAGGCAGAGGCAGGAGAAGCTGAAGTTCAGGGGCAGCTCGCCGGACATTCCTCTGCAGCCTGGCAGTTGATGTGCATCTGCAAGCAAGCCTGTGCCAATGAAGGTGGAGCACAGACACCTAGAAATTGTCCTCTGACCATCACATGCACACCATGCCATGTACACCTACACACACACACACACACACACACACACACACACACACACACACACACACATAAATAAACAACAATTATAAAATGCCTTCCCTTGCATAAGGCACAGAATGTTCTTTTCAGTCCAGTGTGCACATAGAGTTTTGATCCTGTGAGTTCCTAAGTCATGTGACCATAGACAATGCAGCTCTCAGGAATCTCTCACTGACTCTGTTTTCAGCATGGTCAACCCAGGAAAAGTCCCTTTCATGAATCTCATCCTGACAAGTCACGAACACGGTGTTTGTGCATGCATTTTGTATTTTATCAGCTCATTTTGTAAGATAAGCATGGTGGGAAATGTAAAGGCATGCTTAAATATATTTTATTTTTATTTATTTGACAGAGAGTAAGAGGCACAGACAGAAAGAGGGATAGACAGAGAAGGAGAGAATGGGCATACCAGGGCCTCCAGCTATTGCAAATGAACCCAGACATGTGCGCCCCCTTGTGCATCTGGATTCCAAGGGTCCTGGGGAATCAAACCTAGGTCCTTTGGCTTTGCAGGTGAGGGCCTTAACCACTAAGCCAGCCCTCCAGGCATGTTCCAAGCAGCCCGAGTGACAGTTCCTTCCACAGGCACATGCTGCCTGCTGAGGTCCTGCTTGTCCACTCCTTTCCCTACTCCTCTCTGTCTTCCCCCAATCTGATAATACCTTACCCCATTTTACAAACCAGCATCTGTCCGTTAACATAGATGGAGAATTCTGGCTGTTACAGGAGAAAAAAAAAAGCAAAATACCTATACAAATGCCCCCTATCTGCAGAATGGTCAGTGCGGGTTCAGAATCTCTTGCTACTAAAGAGTAAGGTAAAAACACACCTTTCGGCCTTTCTTCTACCTTCCATTGCAGCGCCTTCGTACTGCTCAGCATGGAGCCAGTAAGTGACAGCTGGTTCTTATTAACTGACCTCCTGCACACGGGGCGCTGCAAATGCGCCAACCCGGAGTTGCTGCCAAGCCCCCTGCCTGCTGCCTCTGGGATGGCAGAAGCTGTTATTTTCCCATTTTACAGCGTAGTGACCAGGACCTCTGAGCAGATTAAGTGATTTAAGCCAAGGTGTCCAGCAAATAATTGGCAAAAGTAGTGTGTAAACCACAAGGTCAAGATGATCCCAAAGCTCTTTGTTATATCCTTGGATATCATTTGTACCCATTTCACTTAGCTCTTGGGGGTCTCAGTTTTCTCACCTGGAGAGTAAGGATAATTGTACCTATTAAACAGCTGTCTCTTGACCAGAAGCCTATCCTGGTGCTGACAAGGGCATGAATAAGGAAAAACCTCAATATATTTGGAAACTCCACTGTCTCGGATCTCCCCACAAAATATTCAGTTTGCTTGTCACTACCTCTTGCTCACTCCCACTTTTTTCTGCTTTTCCCAAGCAGCTTAATGAACAGTCCCTATTCTAACAACCTCATGAAGAAGATTATTCCAATGTTCTAGGCATTTTGATTTTTGCTCTTCCTCTGAAGAAAGAAAATAAATAAGGCTTCTTGAATAGTCAAAATTACATCATTATAACTTTATCCTTCATTTGATGGCTCCCTGTAAATGTTTTCTATCATTTTGCTTTGGGAGTGAAGATTCAGTTTCCTGCAAGTATTCAGAAGTATTCGCTGCCCTAGCTGACAGCTTTGAAAGGTATGCTGCAGTTCAGTTATTCCTCACTGCCTTTTCCCAGGTCAACTATGGTTTCTGCACTCCCAACTAATATTTCTGACATTCCATTGATTTCTCTTCCATTAGAAAGAGGAATGTCTTTCACAAAAGAAGAATGCTATACCAGTCACAGGATATAGAGTACCCAGTCGGCAAACATACCAGAGCCCTTGTATATGCACACAACATACACATAGGAATGGATTCTCAGATGTTATCAGAAATGTAATATATAGTAGAATTTCATCATTTTGGAGTTAAAACAATAATAACAAAACAATATTCTTTTCAACTGCTGAAAGGGACCTCTGGAGGTAACAGAAGGATGAAGAAAAGATTCAAGAAGACACCAGCCAGTTTACATAGCTCTGTTGTGACTATCTACCCTACCCAAAGAAACAAAAGCTCATAATTTCACCACAGCTTCTTACACTCCTGATTGCAAGCTAATCTCCAGACAGTGCTCTGCTGAGATGAGGCTTCTCCCACTCTTCACTGTTCCCGTTTAATCCTTCACAAATCACTCTTTAATCAAAAAAGTATACCAGCAAATTATAGACACATGGAGAATACTAATCATAATTTATATTGTTCACAAAATCCACCTTCATAAACACTTACCTAAAGTATTGTTCTTCAACATTCCCCTCACTTCAGTACCTAAAGTATTGTTCTTCAGCATTCCCCTCACTTCAGTACCTAAAGTATTGTTCTTCAGCATTCCCCTCGCTTCAGTACCTAAAGTATTGTTCTTCAGCATTCCCCTCATTTCCGTTTCAAGGTTAATAGCATGACAAGTGACTGCCCAAAGCTGCACAGCAGACAGGAGACTCAAGTGGCCCCTGAGTACTTGAAATAGGTCTACTGTGGCTGCAAGCTGAGTTTTTAAATTTTACTTGACTTACACCTTGAAGATTAGTACCAAACCATTAATATAGGTTAAGTATCCCTTATCTAAAGTGTTTGGAACCAGAAGGGTTTCAAATTTTGCAGTTTTTTTTTTTTTCAGGCTTTGCAATATCTGCATGGACATCATGAGATATCTTTGGAGTGGGACTCAAGTCCAAATATGAAATTCATTTCTCTCTTATTGGCCATATACCTACTGCCTGCAGACATTTTGAACAATATTTTAATAGCCTGCATTTTGACTGTGCCCTATCATGTAAGATCAGGTACAGAATTTATTCTTTGTAGTATCATATTGATACTCAAATACTTTAGGTTTTGGAGCATTTGAGATATTGTATTTATTTGAGAGAAAGAGAGAGAGAATGGGCATGACAGGGCCTCCAGCTACTGCAAACTAACTCCAGACACATGTACCACCTTGTGCATCTGGCTTATGTGGGTACTGGGGAATCAAACCTGGGTTCTTTGGCTTTGCACACTAGTGCCTTAACCACTAAGAAATCTCTCTGGCCT
The DNA here is from genome assembly GCF_020740685.1 of Jaculus jaculus. Lineage (NCBI taxonomy): Eukaryota > Metazoa > Chordata > Mammalia > Rodentia > Dipodidae > Jaculus > Jaculus jaculus. Next base: position 137,900,974 of record NC_059107.1, read on the forward strand.
ACATTTGAATTTCTGACTTGAGAAAATTTCATCTTTATATTGGCTGTGTATCTATATAAACAGCAAACTCCATTTTGATTTAGTTATCAAAATATGAAACATGAAGGTTTGGCAAGCATCTCTATATTTCATTATATAATGTGAGACAAATACAATTTAAATTATAAACATGTTAAACTAGTATTATACATAGTTCTTTTTCCCAAGGGATCCTTCAAGTCAAAATTAATATCCCTTCCCAAGAAGGAAATATGTACAATGTTAGCCCAGTATTTATCATAGTCTGGTTTATATTAAACAGAGTATATATCTACCATATTCCCTTCTGGTAGACTGTGATTTCTTTTTCTGAGGACTTTCTCATTTAAAAAAAAATCCATTCACTTCTAGCATGCTCCTTGGGATGGAAATCCTTCTCTAAATGTTTGAGGATTTGAATACTATGTATACTGATAAGTTTTAAACATTCATTTTTCTATGAAAGAAAGCCTAGAACTAATATTGAGGTTTTCTGTACTTGAGGAGGATGCATTATCCAAAGGATGTCAATTTTCCCTAAATCAGTCAATAGATGAAACAAAACTCAGTCAAAAGAGCTTCTCCTAGCCAGGCGTGGTAGCGCATGCCTTTAACCCAGCACTCGGGAGGCAGAGGTAGGAGGATCGCCGTGAGTTCAAGCCCACCCTGAGACTACAGAGTTAATTCCAGGTCAGCCTGGACCAGAGTGAGACCCTACCTCGAAAAACCAAAAAGAAAAAAAAAAAAAAAAAGAGCTTCTCCTAAAAGCAGACAAGCTGATTTTAACTTTAATGGAAGAAAAAAAGACCACATGAGAGGGAAAAGTATGCTTGGGGCTGGGGAGAGGGCTCGGGGGATAAGAGTGCCTACCCCACCAGCGTGGAGATCTGAGTTTGATCCCCAGCACCCATGTAAAACCAACTCAGGTGGGGGTGCCACACACACCTGTAACCCCAGATCTGAGGGCCACAGAGACAGAGAGATCACTTGGGATCTCTGGCCAACCAATCTAACTAAAAAACCTGGTTCAGTGAGAGACTTTGTCACAGGGAAATCAACAGATCAATAGAAGGATACATTGGACACTGGATGTTTATATCTTGCCTCTGCATGTATGTGCATAGGGCATGTGCATCTGCATACAAAATACTCACACATACACCCATACAACACACACCCAAACAAAAAAGTATGGTGGGCAGGAGCATTCAGGCTGCACCCTCCTTATCAGGTAGGATGCCTTCCCAGCAAGAGGAGGGTTACAGAGATTGCTCAGTGGTTAAGGCACTTGCCTGCAAGGCCTAAGGACCCAAGTTTCATTTCTCCATACCTACATAAAACCAGTAGTACAAGGTGACACATGCGTTTCAAGTTTTTTTTTGTTTGTTTTGTTTTTTGCTGTGACTAGAGGCTCTGGCATGTCTATTTTCTCTCTTTCTAGCTGCCTTTTTTTTTTCTCTCTCTCTCTCAAATAAATAAAATGGGTTTTTTTTTTAAAGATTGATTAAATTCCCATAACTAGGAATAGGGATGCAGACCAAATAAAGAGAAAGCTCAGAGATAGACTCAGCAAATATGGAAGCAGTCTGCGTTATAATCAGCAGGGAATGGAAATGGAAACAATTGGTAATCCCCAAGTGAAAAGGTGAAACTACAGTGGACCACTGAACAGAAAGCCAAAATGAAAAATTAAGGTCCAACTTTCTCATCTCTGCAAACTATGCGCCCTACTTTTCATCCCATTGAGAACTCCAAATAGACTATGTAACATATACATTATATGTTGATAGCCATTATTCCTACCCAGTCAATAAACATAATCAGGACTAAATCAACAGAAATAAGAAGGAACAGAAATGATGTCTTCAAAGAACCCATCTAGAAGATGCCTACATAATCAGATATGTAAACCATAAATTTCTTTCTTTAATATATTGAACAAAGCACAGGCATTTATGGCTTTATAAAGGACAAACTCTAAGAACTGAGGTGGAGGTAACCAAATACCTTGAGAGAATTGTGACAACTTCTTGTTTTTAAATTTTATTTATTTAATTATTTTCTAGTGTGTGTGTGTGTGTGTGTGTGTGTGTGTGTGTGTGTGTGTGTGTGCGCCCTGGAGTGTCTTGCTCATTTGCATGTACTACCTTGCATCTGGTTTTATGTAGGTACTAGGGAATCAAACCCAGGCCACCAAGCTTTGCAAGCAAGTACCTTTAATCTGGGGAGTCATCTCTCCAGACTCTGATCACTTATTTGACACTAACTACACGAAGCTAATACCACTCTCCATGAAAAATGCCTGACCCTGCGCTGTTCACATCCCTCTTCACATCTCCATTTGGGTCTTAACTGAGTCCAGCTCAGTTCTATCTCCATCTACCCAAACCTAAGGAGGATAACCCCATCTACCAGCCATTCCACATTTAGTGCCATCAGTGCGGTGACAGCTATATCTGGATGCCTCAGGGTTTGCCACACCTCTGCGTGCATAAGCTAAGTGGTGACATTTTTCCCTGTGTTAAAGAAGGAAGGTCTGGGACACATTACACAGCACACATATTCCAGGTCACCTCGACTGAACTGACTCTCCTCTCCACCTGAGTATGATCTTGCCCTATTTTCTAGAGTTCCTGTCTCATATGCTCCCATTTTGTCCTGGGGAGGTCTCATGACCTGGAGCTGATATTGCTCCAACTAGCTGCATGAGTCTGCTTAGATCACTGTCATAAAATACCACAGACTGAAAGGCTTAACAACAGCGTACTCTTTCACAGTTCTGGAATCTGGAGGTCCCTGATCAAGACTGCTGCAGAAGTCATCTCCCAAGGTGTCTCTCCTTGGCTTAGAGATGGTACCCTCTTTGCTGTGTCCCAACATGGTCATCCCTCCATACCTTCATCACACCTAGTGTATCTCAGTATGTCCCAGTCTCCTCTTTAACAACACTAGTCATACCACATTAGGACCCAGTGTGACTGCCATGTTTTAACTTCGTGACATATTTAAGGGTTCAAACTCCAAGTGCAGTCACATTTAAGGTACTAAGATTCATGATATGAATTTTAGGGAGACACAGTTCCTTCCAAAATACCACTTCTGTGACGATTCACTTAGAAGGCACATGCAACCAGACAAGGAGCAGGGAGAGAGGAGGGTCCATACACCTTCAGAGAAATTCCATGGCCCCAGGAAAATAAAACCCTGGTTTCTTTCGTTGAAAACTTCACGTTGATTAGGTACTCTCCTAAGCTCCTAATCTAATTTTACATAAAGAAAGGGTTACATAAAGAATCTCATCAAAAGAGATAACTCGAGAGGTAATGATTCATTAAATACCTTTGACAGCTCCAAGTGAACCCCAGTCATCTCTCCTCAGAGCAGCCGCAGTTCTCAGAGTGCCTCCCCCCAGGTAAAACATATATGCAGAGTTTGTGATAAGTTGTCGAAAAGGGAGAGCGTGGGTGGAGGAACAGAGAGGTGGGGGGACAAGGGAAGCAGGTGGATGGAGCTGTCGAAAGAAAGAAGTTCAGGTAGGCAAGCAGACACCCGAGGAGAGGAAAGACCACCCTGCAATGGCGTTGCTATGAATGAGAGGCCAGAGTAGGCCCAGCCAAGTGGATAACTGCTTTGAAAGAGGAAGGATAAGGAAGCACCAGTTTTTCAAAAATATTTTATTTACTTATTTATCTGAGAAAGAGAGGGCACATAGAGTGAGAGAGGGAGAGGAAGGGAGAGAGAGAGAGAGAGAGAAAGAGAGAGAGAGAGAGAGAGAGAGAGGATGGGCACACCAGGGCCTCCAGCTGCTGCAAATGGATCCCAGATGTGTGCGCCACTTTGTGCATCTGGTTTTATGTGGTCACTAAGGAATCAAACCTGAGTCCTTTGGCTTTGCCGGCAAGTGCTTTAACTACCAAGCCATCTCTCCAGCATCGTCAAGTTTTTTCTTTTAAATCAAACTCAGTGATTCATTTTTTGAAATGAAATAGAATCTACCTAACAGGATTTGAGAGACAAATTAGAGTGTGGGATTATACAGGAAGCAATGCCATAGCAACTGGTAGACAGCGGAAGTTCTCGCAATGTCCATGGAGTCTTTAGGTCAAATAAACAGCATTCCCCAAGAATTGAACCTGAGGTTAGCAAAGAACTTGACAAACCTAGGTTCTGGCCCTACAAATCTTTGCTGTACTTAAATAAATACCGACAAGGAGCTGTGGCCAAAGATAGGATGGTATAATTACATATTGATTTATACTGGATGTCTTGGTCTGCTTCCGAGTTTGGAATGGCTCCAGGGTTACTTCCCTGCCAATTCCTAGGTAGTGCATAGCAATTTCAAAGTACTTCCAAATCACACATTCTCAACAGATGGGATTATTAAATGCTTAGTGCAAACAAGGATCCATAGATTTGTCACCACCCACCAAAAGACAAAGTGGAGCTTCTCTCTTCTCCATTCTTATTCCAATAAATATTTACATCTGTCCACTTCCTCATTTCAAGACTGCAGGATATGGAATGTCATTGCTCTTTTAAGGTGAATGCAAAAAAAAAAAAAAAAAAAAAAAAGAAAGCAATGCTTTCTGGATTTTCTCATTAACTTGTTCTTGTAAGAATTTATCTTTTGCATAAATAGACCCAATTCATGGTTGGAACATATTCTCATATCAAGCAGACTTCTCAATTTGTATTAATAATACTTTTTTTCAATTCAGAGTCATTTGTATACACATTTTTTAAATTATTTTTTTGAGTGAGAGATGGAGGGAGGGAGGGAGGGAGGGAGGGAGGGAGGGAGGGAGGGAGAGAAAATGGGCACTCTAGGACCTTTCAGCCACTGTGAATTAACTCCATGTGCAACACTGCATGCTTGCATCACTGTGAGTCTGGCTACGTGGGACCTGGAGATTCAAACATGCATTCTTAGGCTTTGTAGGCAAGCGCCTTAACCGCCAAGCCATCTCTCCAGCCCTATATGCATATCTTTAAAGCTTGGAACTATAGAACTTTCCAGAACAAATGTGTGGTCCAACATTTTGTTTTTAGATAAATTAAATGTGAGATACATAAAACGATTTGTGAGTAAGCGGCAGAGCTGAAGGAGGAGGCTGAAGAAGAGGGAGGAGGTGCGGAAGTGATTGTGGGTACCTGCTGCTACGGCCAGGTTCAGGTCTGTGTGTCTGTGTGCTCCCACAAAGAGAAAGCACACTATGGGCGCGTGCTCTTATGTTCCTTGTATATAAGGAACCTTCCTTTGGCTGGTTTTGGTTTATGAAGTTACTGCTTCATCTTCTGACCCAAAATGCTCGGACTAGAAGGCCTTACTCCAATCTTCATCTAGTAAATCTGAATTGTATGAAGGTTTAGGCCAGTCTGGCGCATTACAACAACCACAAAAACAGCTTAAAGGGCCCATGTCCTTATTATTTTGGGGGAGCCAGTGGCAGATTATTTTGCCTTAATAACACCCATATTTCTTTGAATCACTGGGAAAAACTAAGTCTACCCTTTAGGTCATCCTCAGTAGAATGGAAACTAGGAAGGCAATGAGCTTCTTTTGTTTTTATGTCATTATGTCCATAATTAGGCTGTTTTTTTTTAGAACAAAAAAAAAAAATTCCAGGCATAGAAACCTTGTTTTAGTTTAACAATTGAGAATGGTATAATGTCAGACTCGGTAATTATTCTTTTTTAATCTTAGATAACCTCTTGGGGTGCCAAGGGTATGTTCGGTTACTCAAGCCTACTTCCTTTGGCATTTTTAATCCCACTTGTGTCCTGGTAGAAACACGCATTTCCTGAAGAAAAGAAGCAGTGCATTTCAAAAGGAAGTTGATAATCTGGAGTCATGTCTTCAAATAGGAAGAGACTTGGCAGGCTCAAGCACATCCTAACCCAGTGGAAACTGGAAACCTGTCCCTTCATTTCATGGACATAATGACTATACAAGATACAAAATATATTGGTGCCACAGTCACCAACTCCACATAATGTATTTGTGGCTTTGGGAGAGGAAACTCAATTTTACATTTTGGAGGTTTAGGAAGATACTTTTTCCCAGCAGCATCCTGATTCAGGGGGAGTGAGCTCATTGTGAGTGCTCATGGTATAAGAACCCTATTTTGCTGGATTAGCTCCATGAAGTCATCGCTTCATCAAACAGGGCCAGCTGAAATGAAGGCTGCAAAAAGGCCAATACAGAGAGAGCCAAAGGGTTATTTCATTCTCCTGCCCTCTTATGTCACCAGCCCTCTTTAGAAGTCTCTCTCCATTTTTGAAGTTGTACAGCTCAAGTGGCTATTGTTACTTTCCCTGTTAATAAAACAGACCACCTGGTCTGAAGAGATGGCTTAGCAGTTAAGACGCGTGCCTGCAAAGCCAAAGGATCCTGTTTCGATTCTCCAGGGCCCACTTAAGCCAGATGCACAAGGGGGCACACGTGTCTGGAGTTCATTTGCAGTGGCTTGAGGCCCTGGTGTGCCCATCCTCCCTCTCTCTCTCTCTCTCTCTCTCTCTCTCTCTCTCATAAATAAATAAATAAATAAATCATATATTTAAAAAAACAGGCCACTCCATTCATGAGAGGGGCAGTTTCAATCTTCATTTGGTCAACACTTTATGAAATACTTGAATATTTACATCAAAACCCAAGCAAACTAGCTTATGGCTATATATGGAGGCTCTCCTATATCTGGCTTTTTAGCCAGACTTCAGGATATACATACATAGCAGCCAACTGAGACCATGAACGGAGCTGGCTAACCAGCACTAACAGGGGACTCCCACCAAGCAAGTGCGGTGTGATTTGGACTTAGGAGGAAAACAAAGGCTATGATATGGATACAAGATAGGGGAGTTGGACAGAATTCTTCTAGGCCATGGTTTGGACACAGTTTGCAAAGGTTCATGGGCTGAAAACCTGGTCCCGCGTGAAGTGGTGTTGGAAGGTTGTGGACCGCTGAAGCGATGAGGCCTCATAAGAGGTGACTAGATTGTGACAACTCTCAGGAAGGGATTAGTGTTGGTCTCCAGGACCGAGTTAGTTCCCACCAAAGCATATTGCTATTAAGAAGAGAGAGAGAGCCTGACCCCTCTCCACTCTCTGCTTCTTCTCTTGCCCTGTGAAGCATCTACCATGTTGTGACAAGCCAACCTTTACCAGCTGCTGTTTGTACTATCTAGCCACAAGAATCATGCGTTAAATAATCTTTCTTACAGACTACTCAGGCTTAGGCATTTTGTTATAACAACACTGAACAGACTGAGGAAGTTGATAATGAGACACTCAAGTTGAGAGCTAAAAAGAGAACAGTTTCTAACAAGAAGAAGGTAGAGAAAGATAGCTAAAAGTGGAAGGGGTATGCACCCAAGATATGGAGATAAGCCTAGCGTACCTGGATGAAAGCAAGTACCAGAGGGTATAGGGCATGATGGGCCAGAGGAGGGTATCTAGAATTTATCACCAGGGCGACCAGAAGTCATTGACAGGTCCTAAACAGAGGATGAATGTGATCAGCTTATTACTATCTGTGATTGTTTTAGATCACTCTGGCTGAAGGTGAGATAGAACTGGGTACCTGGTATGTCAAATTTCCTTCCTTCTAGTACAAATAAATCCAAAAAGTGAACATTCATATGTACCACACCCACCCACTCTTCTGCTTTTTTTTTTTTTTTTTTGTAAGACAATTCCTAAATATATAGTGAGATGCTTTGAGTAGCAGGATGTTGATACTGAAACCATTATCCAAAACAGATAGAAGCAAGCTTCCTATGGCCAAGGGGAGGGGAGTGCATTCTGTATTCTGGGAAAGAACATTCTGGATGTGAATGTTAGCAGGATGTCAATTGTCTTTGGGTAGCTCTCCACTCTAGGCATGTGATCCAAAGCACACCATTCTTATTCTATCGAATATCCCTCTGCTAACAGAACAGGCTGTCCCAGTAGAAGGACTGCACATCTTCAGAAAAAAATCTCTTTCCACTGTTCCCACACACCTCTACTTCTGAGGGCAGAAGATCACTTGGCAACTCTACCAGCAGCAGGGAGGGCAAGTGGGTGAGGTCACAAGTAGGTGAGGTCACAGGCAGGAGCCACCCTTGCTCTAGGCTAGGCTAGAAGTGAGGAAGGCTTAGACCAGAGAGTTGTAGGAGGCACCTAACACATGCCTGTGGACAGAAACAGTAGGATTTGCTTGGTTCCCTGGATGTGAGTATTAAAAAATGTGAGCTTTAAAGAGGACTCAAGCAGCTGCTTGGGTGCCATCCACTGAAATGTCAGTCCTAGAGGATCCAGAAGGATGTGAAGGAACCTGAGCATTATGTGGGTATACCAGGACCATCCCCACATATAGGTGGAAGTAAATGGATAAGGCTGGTGGTCAGAGACATAGAAACAAGGGACTTTAGTTAAGGCGTTGTGAAAACACAGGTGCTATTTCAAGACAGGTACAACCCAGGTGAGAGGACAAGGAACAAGATGGACAGTATGACTCTCTGGGACAGATGCAGAGAAATGGATTCAGTTTCCTCTAAACTCAAGGATCCTAAGCTGGAATGGTCTGTTTCTAGGTATTCCACATGTATCATTCCCTTACTTCCTTTCAGACTTTAGTTAAACATCCCAGCCAAATGGTGAGGACTTCTGTCATAATTTTATTCTAAATTGTAACACTCATCTATCCCCTTACCACTGCTGTCTAAAACTTAATAACATCTTCCATACTATATGTTTTGTTATTTGGTATATATTATTATAAATATATGTATATAATACATAGTATACATTTTATAAGTAAAATAAGTACACACATATATATGTGTGTGTGTGTGTGTGTGTGTTCCATAGCATGTGTATACCATAGCACATAGATATATATATATATATATATATATATATATATATATATATATATATATATATATATAGAGAGAGAGAGAGAGAGAGAGAGAGAGAGAGAGAGAGAGAGAGATTCAGATATATGCTATGGTGTATGTTGAACCATCTGTGGTGGTTTGAATGTATAATGTTCCTCATAGCCTCATATGTTTGTAATTAAGCCCCATACTTAATCCCCAGATGGTAGGGCTGCTTGGGAAGTTTGAAGGACCTTTGGGAGGTAGAGCCATGCTGTGGGAGGTATGTTGCTGGGGGCGGGTCTGGGGATATTATAGCCCAGCCCCACTTGCCATGAAATAGCACTCACTCTTTTTATTTCCTTCATGCTGATGTGGGGATGTGGTATCTGGCTGTCTGCTCCTACCATACTTTCCTGGCCCTTGAAACTCTAATCTGGAAATAAACCCATTCCTTCCATAAGCTGCTTCTGGTTGGGTGCTTTGTTCCAGCAGTGAGAAGGGAACTGACACACATCTATGGTAGTCGCCCCTTCCCCATGGTTTCACTTCTAGCAGTTTCAGTTGCCTGTGGTTAACCATGGGCCAAAACCGTCCAATGGAAAGCTCTGTGCTTTGTGCTGTCCTGCTCCAGCCCAACACATCAATCACCTCTCTGTCAGGTACAGCCACATGGTATATGCTACTTGCCTCTTAGTCAAATTGGCAGTTGCCTCAACTACAAAATAGCTTCTTAGTTCAAGTAGCCCCGAGTTTATTTAATAATGGCCTGAAAGTACAAGTCTTGGCAATTTTATTATAGTATGTGGCTATAATTGTATTTATTATTGTTGTTAATCACTTACAGTCCTTAATTTATAAATTAATTATCATAGGTATGTGTGTATGGGGGAAATCATAGTACACATTGAATCCAATTCTATTTGCCATTTCAGACGTCTCCCAGGGCTAAGGGGTTTTCTACTTTATATATACTATATATTATATATACTATATATATACTATATATAGTATATATAATACACACACATACACACATACATCTGGTATAACTCTATAGTAATTATTAAAGTTTACCACCTGCAAATGCAGCCACAACCTAAGTGTGTTCATTGCTCTCTTCCTAAAACCAAGAAAATTTCTGGCACGAAATATGTTAAATATTTATAGAACAAAAATATTTCAATGTTTCTTTTTCAATTAATTCTTTAGGTTATTATTTAAAATAATATGTTTCACCATGGCATTTTTACACATATGTGTCATCGTATTTTGCTGTGCTCCCCTGTGTTCGAACATTTCAGGATAGCACATAGGAGTGAGGAGATCGTAGGTATAAATGGAAACTAAGGAAACACAGTGATGGGCTGGAGAGATTGCTTAGCAGTTAAGGTGTTTGCCTACAAAACCAAAGGACCTCAGTTCAATTCCCCAGGACCCATGTAAGCCAGATAGACAAGGTAGAGCATGCATCTGGAATTCATTTGCCATGGTTAGAGGCCCTGGTGTGCCCATTTTCTCTGTCTCTTTGTCTCTCTCTCTCTCTCTCTCTCTCTCTCTGTCTGACCCCCCTCTCAAATAAATAAAAAGTAAATAAATCTTTAGAAGACAGTGTCGATGAAAGCAAAGCCATGGTATTGGAGAGGTGGTGGTCAGCGTCCCCCTCCTTCTCCCTGTAGCAGGCACTGTATTCACCACCTCCTACAAACGACCTCATTTAGACCTCCAGGGAGGAGCCTCTAGGGTCTAATCTCACTCTGCAAATCACTTAGAAAAGTCACTTTCTCAAGGTCACAATCCTGATATACTGAGGAAGTAAACCGTGTCCCGAAAACTGGCTTGATTCTCACAGAGACCACTGGTGACCTTATCAGAAAGTTCCAGACTAGAGAAATGAGAGAAGGGGTTGGCGAGGAAATGCCAGCTTTCCACAGCTGGTAGCTGAAGAAGGTGGGGAGAAGGATGGAGATGGCAAGACTGCTAGTTAAAGGGGCAAGGGGTGGTATCTAAGGAAGGCTCGTTTTGGAATGACAACACGGGCTGCGCCTTTAAGAGAGCTGGCTGGCAGTCAGGATTGAGAAGGGATGCTTTCCTTACCTCCCACTTCTAAATACCGAGTTGTCGCTTATAAACACCTCAGTTGTGTGTAAAATTTGCTTTCTACATCCCAGATTGCCAAATCTACAGGGGAAAAAACGAATAGGTGTGTAACTGGGTCAACAAAACAAAGAAATATAAGATGACCTATTTGCTGAAACCTGAAAAATGAGGGTTTACAAACATCAGTCAAAATCCGGGCATGGTCACACGGCACTGGGGATATCATAGCCCAGCCCCACTTGCTGCGCTGAGCTCGCTCTGCTTCCTTCCAGCTGATGTGGTAGCTGGGGAAGCTGAGGCAATAGGATCCTGAGTTTGAGGCCAGCCTGGACTATAAAGGATGTCTCAGAGCGAAAGAAACAAGAGCCGCCCTGGCCCCACCCCAACAATCAAGCCACCATGGCAGTGGTGGAGAGGTTCACAAATGATTTACCTGGGGTTCCACCACCTTCTTTGACTTGCCCATCTTCACATTAGCATCCCCGTGGACGAAGGGGATGATATTCATTCTGGGCAGAATCAGATTCAAGGTATCTCAAGTGTTTACTACGATGGCAGGAAATCATTAGATACAGGATACTTTAAAGCATTCAGCCTGGAAGCCTGCTTGGATATGCATACAGACAGTTCCCAGCTGAATCAAGATTTGAAAAAAAAATTCAACATCGGCTTAAGACTACCCAACACCCTATGTTTGCGCACCTGTAATCACGGCATGCAAGAAGATCAGGAGTTCAAGGCCAGACTCGAGGACATAGTGAAATCCTGTCTGGAAAAAAGAAATAAATGTTATGTTTACAAAGACCTGCATATTTAGTTTTCATTACTTCAACTTCAGCTGGTGCTGTGGAAGCAGATTTATTGAGAATCAGGTTAATCCAGGCCTAAGCTTGTGGCCATGTCTACCCTCTGAAAATACTCAAAGTGTGACATACTTTCAGTTTGCCCTGGATTTGACAATGAACCAATTCTGGACCCACAGCCTGCCCCAGAAGTGGTTTTAAGCCATGCATTCACTAACTAAAGCAAAACCAGTTGCACCAGTCTAATCACAGACAAGCCAAACTTAAGCCTCTCCTTTAAATCTTCCCACGACAGGCCTCAATGAGGCAGGAGTACGCATGACCTCAGCCTTGTGCCAACTCCCTAACTGTCCACTCCTTGTGGAGACATGGCTATGGCTTTGCCCAGCTAGTGGGGCAAAGACAGAGGAGAAGCATTAGGAGCTGGCTTTTTCTCCTCTTTTAATTTTAGAACCGTCAAGTTCTATCCTTCAGCCATTACTGTTCGTTACAAGCATGGAAAATGTTGAATGGGCGTGGAGGCGGTGGATTAAGTGTTACAGAGACCAAATGCACCAGGCAGTTCACTTATGTAACATTCTGGGCTCTGAGAACCTCTGAGTGGGAGTGAATCAATCCCACTTCCAAGCAGATAACAGCAAAGTCACCCACTCAGAATAACTCTTTGGGTCATCCTCTGACACCTCTACTATGAAACTGGTTCTCTTCCTTCTTCTGCCCCAAACCCCAAGGCTTAGCGATCCTATATACCACAGTCACACCCAAACCAGTAATGTCAGCTTTGTGAAATTTCAGGGGATTCTTGTTGCCAAGCCTCCAGGGCTAGGACCAATCACAAATGTGTGTGTACATATATACACATACATACATACATACGTACGTACAGAAAAACTGGGTGTGGTGGTGCACACCTTTAATCTCAGCATTCGAAAGGCAGAGGTAGAAGGATCACCATGAGTTCAAGGCCAGCCTGAGACCCCATAGTGAATTCATTCCAGGTCCGCCTGGGCAACAGTGAGACCCTACCTCGAAAGACCAAGCAAACAAAAAACAACCACGAAAGACACCCCCTTGTTGCTTTAGTGGGTACTGAGCACCAGTCATGAGACTACTGCATCACTATGACGACCGTCACATCACCTGGGACCTTCCCCAGCTCCCCTGGCCCAGGGCACCCTCTGTGCCACCCCTCCTCAATCCCTCCTCCCTCACAGAAATTCCTCCCTTCTGTCTCCAGATCAAATGCTGGTCTGCAGGGCGGTCTTAGGTGATTGCTAGCTACAATAGCTCCCGTGCTTCTTAGCAGCAATAGCTCCCCCTTTTTCTTGCCATAAGCACTATCTTATTTAGAACAATGATGAGCTAATAACTAGAGTGTCTGACTGAGCACAGCCTATGACTCGCACAGGTCCTGTGAGCAGTTTATATCTATTAGTTCTTTTCATCAAAGCCTCTGACCCCTTTAGGCAAATATGCTAGTAGCCTTTTTATAACTGGCAAAAACTGAGGCTTGGAAAGTAGGTATTGCCCTTGGGCATGGGCCTAGCCGCTTGACTCCGTACCCTATTACCTGTTGTTTTACAAGGTAAGGATTATGCAAGCGCCCCAAATGCTCTATGGATTTCTGAGCCCTACATCCTTCCATCTCCTGCTGTGGTCGTTCACAGCTTCACTTGAAACAGGTGCCCGCGTTTGAGCAAAAGTGCTTTGCTGTGGTTTTGTGCATTTATAGACAGGTCGCTGTGGCTGGTTCTCTACTCATAACCCAGCTAAAAGGCATTGAGGGCAGGTCTAGAACAGCAATTAAACCGGCCTTACAACAGCAAAAATCCAAGACCAAAGCCGGGTGTGGTGAAACGGGACTATATTACCATTAAAGAAGCCAAGAGATTATAGGAACCACTGTTTCCTGACTTGGGGGGTGGCAGGTGCCAGGGCCACAAGAGCCTGTGTCTGCAGAGCTGCTAGAGCACACAGGATGGCGCGTGGGTGGCTCTTCCGCCCAGGCCCCCAGTAAATTTATGTTCGCTGCAGTCAGTCCTGTTTTTAATCCCTCGCGGAATAATAAGTCCTTGTTGAGAGGATAAGAACATGGTTCCAAGGTGAAAAGCAAGTGGTATCTAATGTTAAATGGGTTTGGTCTACATGATCCTCAGGTCTGCTCCCACTTCTGTAATCTGAGAACATCTATAAGATGTTACTTAACATTACAGCCGAGTTTCCTGGCTGAAAATGGAGAGACCATCCCCACCTAGGCATTCATAAGGTGAGTTGGGAGCCGGAATTGGATAATGCTGGTAAAGCGCCTCACACAGAGCACTCAGGCAAGGGGCATGCTTGCCGATTAATGGTTGCCATAAGTATTCACGTTACCGCTGGTTAGTCATGGACTGGTTTGTTGAAGCAATTTTTTGTTATTGGAAAGAATCCCTTATTGCAAGTTTATCAAGTGCTACTCTTTATGCTCCCCAAAGCCAGCGGTGTATACAGACACCATCGCCTCTGCCCACGAGAGGAGCAGGTGTGGACACGAGAGATGCCACCCAACAATGAAAGCAGCTGCAATGTGACTTCTGAGACATCCGTTTCCTTCCCAGGAGAAGCTTCCTTCAGGCCCTGTGTCATTTAAGATCCTAGACATTTTCATCAGCCACTCATATTAATGAGCCTCAAGCATGAGTGGAAATAAGAATGCATCACCTGTGGTTTTACAAATGGAGATGCTTGGGCTTGCCACACGGGATTATGACCCAAGGAAGAGCATCACGGGTGATTCTGTTTGCAGTGGCCCTGTGAACCACACTGAAACACAGGGCCAATAACTGGCAGCTTGGAAATATCTATCCATGTAAGTTTATTTATGTCATCAGAAAAAGACTAAATGCTTCTTTCATTCTCCAAACCTCTGCCTCCCTTGTTTGAACTTGGTGTTCATGTCTATGGCCATACCAGCCTGCATGTACCTGATCTCATCTGAAGTTGGTGTTCGGCTCAATCCTTGGGTCCCATGATAATGTGTACATCTATTTGTTACGATAATGTGTACTTCTTTTTCTTGTATAGAAGATGTTTATCTTTCACATGAGCCACTATGACCTGCTTCAGGAGTGAAGAGGAGTGAGGCCATTTTGACAGCCATTGCTTTGGCTGTTTTCCTCAAATATCTTCAACTTAAAACACACAACATGCCAAGGTGCCATGTTTCAGGGGCCATGATCCTGAGTCCCACCAACGGGATGTATAAGAAGAAGGTTTGCGTATCATAAAGCATTTAGGGGTGTTTGCTATTATTACTGGGTAGTAATGTGTCCAAGCCAATGCCACTCGCTTCCAGGCTTCTTTGGGAACTATGTGGAGAGGGGTGTTTTCTACCAGCAGTACTAACATAGCAGAAACATAGAGGACGTGCTGAGGAGGTGACTTCATGGAGGCAGTGCTCGCCACACAGCATGAGGACTTGTGCTTAGTCACCAGAACCCACATGGACCTGGGCCCAGCACCGAGCACATGTCACAGCCCTGGGGCTGGGAGGGGGTGAGATGGATTCCACAGGTCTCGCTGTTAGCCGGTGTGGCTGAGTCAATGAGTGCTAGGATCTGTGAGAGGCCTTGTTACAAAAAAAATAATGAGGGCTGGAGAGATGGCCTAGCGGTTCAGCGCTTGCCTGTGAAGCCTAAGGACTCCGGTTCGAGGCTCGATTCTCCAGGACCCACGTTAGCCAGATGCACAAGGGAGCCACGCATCTGGAGTTTGTTTGGCTGGAAGCCCTGGTGCTCCCATTCTCCCTCTTTCCCCCCTCTCTCTCTCTGTCTGTCACTCTCAAATAAATAAAAATAAACAAAAGTAATGTTTAAAAATAATAATAATAAAATAACAATAAGTTGGAGAGTATCCTTCTAGAAGACTAAGAGATTTGGATCTGGCCTGAGAGGTTTGGATCTGGCCAGAAGAAATGTAATTCAGCCCACAGGATGCACTGTACTGAACCGTATTCAAGGACAGAAGGGCACTGGCTTTACGTGGATATCCTGTGAAAACACATTAAGAACACCCAGGGATCGGCAGGATGTTCCTTGTGGTCATCATGTTTAATGTGTTTTTTCCTTCGTGGGCTCTAGACAAAGTAATTTGAACCCTATGCAAAATATACTTGATGTCTCACTCAAATTACAAGAAGAGGTGGTACCATTTCTAAGCTGAGGTCATTGCCAAGGCCTTTGGATACCTTATAAGGGGACAAAAGACTGCAAAGGAGAAAAGCTGTCAATAATTCCACCACATTGATACAACTATTCTGAGATATTGATGCCTCTTTAGTTAGTTCCTTCTTAACAGTCCATGTATACCATTGTGATTGGGAGAGGTAGGATTTCTAAGAGCTCACTCCCCTCCCCACATCAAAACACATATATTCTCAGCTCTCAAAACCCAAACGACTAATCTCAGCATGACCTTTAAGACTGTTAAGACTAGTCACTACCAGAATTTCCAGGGAAGCAAGCACACGGACTTCATCACCGGACTCCCACACTGGTGTGAACAACCCAATGCCCCAAACCCTTCCCTTCTGCCACTGGGACCCACAGCTGTCTCCAGCAAAGCCCTCTCTATCCTCAAGGTTTGAACATTTTCTTGATTTATTCTAATGGAAGCCTGGGTCCTTCTTGTGAACACACTGCTGCTTCTCTCCCATTCTTTTGTGTCATGGCCCCAGGTACCAGCCTCTTGCACTGTGTCGATGGTTTCTCTCTCTCTATACCCTCCAACTTTGAAGTACTCTCATAATCGAACAGTGCCATTGGAAACCCTTCCCTGTTGCAGTTAGCAATAGCCCCCCCCCCATTTCTCCATACTTTGAAGATTTTAGACCTTGACTCACTGGTACCCTGGAGAGAATTACTCATATTTTAAAATGTTTGGTGATTTAAAAGCCTACAGAGGGGCTGGAGAGATGACTCAGTGGTTAAGGTGCTTGCTGGCAAGGCCAAAGGACCTAGGTTCGATTCCCCAGTACCCACATAGAGCCAGATGCATATGGTGACACATGTGTCTGGAGTTTGTTTGCAGTGGCTAGAAGCCCTGGTGTGCCAATTTTCTGTCTCTTTATATCTGCCTCTTTCTCTCTTTTTCACATAAATAAATAAAACATTTAAAAAGTGCTTTAAAGAAAACATACAGAGGACATGCCCAATATCCTGCCTCTATGTCCCTTGGCCATTTTCCTATCATATCTTGTTCTGCATCCTATCTCAGATACCCTCCTAATCCTACTCTAAGCCCAAAATTCATAGTCTCCGTCATGAATTTCAAGCCTCCCAATCATTACTTCTCAGACACCCAGCTCAGTCACTCCGCTAGGGCCCTCCTAACTTAGAAGGCACAGGCCTCACCATCTTGCATTATTGTCAATATCGTCCGCTTCCTTACTTTACTCCTTGGGCAGTTTATCATCATTCACTTACTCAGAGCCCCCAACTCCCTGCTTCTGCTTTCATTCGCAATATACACCAAGCAAATCCTCCACTTGGATGAACCCAGCTCTCCCCTTTACTCTGCGATGCATCCATACAGCTCCCTCCAGATGGAGAACAAACCAGGAGTGCCTGTTATAATCCTAAAATTCTCTTTCGTCCTCCTTCATCCTAGATGGTCATTTCATGCTCAATGTTATTACCTTTCTGTTACTGTAGCAAATGCCTGACTTATCAGGTAGGAAGGTTTCCTTTGGCTCACAGTTTCAGAGGTTTCAGTCCATGACCAAATGCCCCCATTCTTTGCACCTGTAGCAGCATCACAGCAGAAACGGGGGATGGCATATCAAACAAAGAGACAAGAGCCACAGTCCCTTGTGAGGGCATGCCCCAGTGACCAAGCTTCTCCCGCAGGGTCTCACCTCAAAGGTCCCACCATCGCCTACTAGCTCTGTAGACTGAAGACAAAATCTTCAATGAATGGGCCTTTGGGAACTATTTAAGACAAAAACTCTCTCCTTAAGCCTCTCATATTTCTTCTTTCTCTATCATCACTCTTGGATCATGATCCTTTCTGCTTTTCTGGAAACACACACACACACACGAAGCAATTGGAAGAGAACCTCCACGAACATCATCATATCTCCTCACTTGCCTGCATCTCTGTCCACACTCACTCTGCCTTCCTTCCTGGGCTGAGGGTGTTGCTGTCTGTAACCTTGAGGCCAACTCCTCCATGCAATTCCCATGTCTAAACCCCTCTTCTTTACTCAGAGGCATCATTGTCTTTTCTCTCTATGTGAACCATTTCCACATAATACAAATATATTATGTACCTCCTAGATCCCCATTAACCTCTGAAAAACTAAGGCAAAGCTTGTCACCCTTGCTCAGAATTCTCACAGTGGCCCCCATCTGGTGTAGAAAACAGCCGAAGGCCTTACACAGTCAGAAGCCTCTATGACTTGACCCTTTGTGCTCACGTCACAGCTGTACCTCTGCTTTTCCCAGATCACATTTCCAGTGTGCCCATGACTCGGTGCCTTTGCACTGGCTGCTTTCTGGAGTGCTTTCCTTCCCTCATTTCACTTTCTGACGGAAACATCTCTTGAATGAGTTTTGTTTTTTTTTTTAACCTCCCTAGATAAGGCTGTAACATACCCTGATATTCCCTCAACTCCCTGTTTTTTGTTTTTCTTCTTAGCACTTACCATCCCCAACTACCTCATGATGTACTTTCCTGTACGTTCAAGGACTGTTTTCCCCACTAGACTAGCAGCTTTGACAGAGCAAGAATCTTTGTTCATATGTGTTCACTTGTTGGTTTTGATTGTGAGCTGGAATCATATTGCCCAGGCAGCCTTGAACTTTCTATGCAGCTTGAGCTCCTGGTTTGATCCTTCTGCCTCAACCTCCCAAATGCTGGGATAATACACCTGCACCACCATGCCTGACTACAAGAGGTTTTGTTTTTTTGTAATTATTATTTTTATTTATTTACTTTAGAGAGAGAAATAGGCAGGAAGATAGAGAGAAAGAAAAAGGGGGCAGGGCAGGGCCTCCAGCCACTGCAAACGAACTCCAGATGTGTGCGCCCCTTGTGCATTTGGCTTATGTGGGTCCTGGGGAATCAAACCTGGGTACTTTGGCTTTGCAGGCAAGCGCCTTAACTTCTAAGCCTTCTCTCCAGCCCCTATAAGAGGTTTTTGTCTGTTATGTTTACTGTTAAATATGTCCATAGCACTACAGTAAGCACTACATAATAGGTGCTTAACAAATATCAGTTGAATGAGTGATACAAATCAAAGATATAATGATATATCATCTTAGAACTTTCACAATCATACCTATTTATGATTTTTCTATGGCCCCTGCATTACAGTTCTTTGAATCACATCCTCAGACCTTCATTTTATCATGTTCTACTATAAATATGTCGCTTGTCTTTCAAGTGCAAATGAACTTCAGAATAAAATAAGCCAAAAACCTGGAGTTCTGTCAGCAACACACTGAATCTCCTGCCTGCCTTTCATCTGGAATACTTTAAGTTGGGTTTGAAAGGGGAAGGACTTGATGGCTGTTTTAGGGAGACAGCAGAGAAGATCTTGGGGGGAAATTTCAGAATGAGGACTTGGCATCAGAAAGAATGATTCAGAACTTGAACACACAGAAGCTAAAGGGAGAAAGTGGGAGCTAGAAAGAAGACGGAGTTAGGCAACTCGCCTGAGAGGGGGGCTCTGAGGATCAGAAAGAAATTTTGGCCCGAAGCATCATTTAAAGATCAAAGGCAGAGTGGCATTCCACCATAGCAATGAAGATGCTAGCTGAGATTAAAAATAAAAATAAAACAAAGCATAAGAGGATAGAGGTTCCAAAACACCAGGGAGGCGGTGAGCTCTGGGGACCTAAAGGTCTCAGTGTGGCTTCCAGGGTGGGGACATGATCTCAGGCAGTGGGGGCTTGATAGATGCTGACTCCTTCCCCCACAGTAAGCTCTCCTGGGTCCCCTGAGCCCAGCACTACGTCAAACAGAGCTGTGCTCACCATATGTAATTGTGATTTAATGAATGAATAAGCTTGACTTCCCAAGTCAAGCCGCCACGACCCTCACACCAGCTGGTAGAATCTGCTGCTCTTTCTTTTAATATTTTTTAAAAATTATTTTTATTTGACAGAGAGAGGGAGAGAGATAGTGGACATGTCCAGGCCTCCAGTTGCTGCTAATGAACTCCAGACGTATGCACCATATTGTGCATCTGCTACGTGGGTCCTGGGGAATCAATCAAACCTGGGTCCTTTGACGTCACAGGCAAATGCCTAAACCGCTAAGCCATCTCTCCAGCCCAATTTCTTTAAATTATTTTTATTTGAGCTGCTGCTATTTCTTGTTTGACTGTGTTCCCCTTATAACCCTATTTAACTCATTCCCCAAACCATCTTCACATTGGCTGCTGTGCCTACTCTCCAAAGCGGCTGACATCTGCTATGATGTTAATCTCTGACCTGCCATGTTCATTTCCATCTTAAAACATTACCAACACGGACCAAGAGCCTCTGTACTGCCTCCCTACTCCGTTTCCTACTCAGACCGGCAGCCTGGTGTTTTTTGTTTTTAAGCAGGTTAGTATTTTTCTCCCTCAGAAGAAACCTTGTTTCCATAGAAGGATTTCCCTCCCCTTTGTGTTCATTCTTCATTCACAGATTCAGTGTTTATTTTGCTTTTATTTTTGCATAATCCTTGCTGTTTCAAGATCGTGAAGAGAGGGCTGGAGAGATGGCTTAGCCCTTAAGGTGTTTTGCCTGCAAAGCCAAAGGATCCTGGTTTGATTCTCCAGGACCCACGTAAGCCAGATGCACATAGGACCACATGCATCTGGAGTTTGCAGTGGCTGGAGGCCCTGACATGCCCATTTTCTCTCTGCTTCTTTCAATCAATCAATCAATCTGTATATCTATATCTATATATATGATTTTTTTTAAAAAAAAGAACCTAAAAAGATTCTGGAGAATCCATGCTCTGCAAGTATCTCTGCTTCAAACCAAAGTAGCTGACAAATTTCCCCCAGTTTTCTTCACATGTCTGTGAAAAGTTGCTGGTAAATCACGTGGAAAAGCCTCAGATAACCTGGCATTTCCTTTTTCCTTTTTCTTAAATTTAGTTCCATTCTCTTTTGTTTTAAATATTTCATTTATTTATTTGGAAGCAGAGAGAGATAGAGAGAAGAGAGAGAGAGAGGGGGCATGCCAGGGCCTCCAGCCACTGCAAACATACTGTAGATGTGTGCACCACTTTGTGCATCTGACTTTATGTGGGTACTAGGTAATCGAACTCAGGTCCTTAGGCTCTGCAGGCAAGCGCCTTAACCGCTGAGCTATCTTTCTAACCCTGGAATTATTTTAGTGAGACCTTTCCACAAGCCAAGATCCTGTGCAACACTCAGTTCGTTTTCATGGAGTTCCTGGAAAGATTACATGCAGATCCTCACTGTCACTCTCAACAGCCTGAAGAGTTCCCTTAGTGTTTCCTTTTTTTTTCTTTCTTTCTTTTTTATTCTCACTAAGATTAGCTGATTTATTAAGATCAACTTTCCTTGACATTTCTTTTTTGTTTGTTTATTTTTGGGTTATTATTATTAACAACATATTTCGTAGGAAAAAAATAAAAATAGCTGCCTATTATTCCAGAACTTATCAGTTCTGTGAGTTGATACTGGGTTGTTTCTAAAGACTCAGCATTACAAAGGGCATCAAAATGACCATACTTAAGGAAACCCATACACAGTCTTTATTCAGTTAGCTTTATTTTAAAAAATTAATTACCAGTGTGTTATGGTGTGTCAAGGCCTCTTGTCTCTTGCTAATGCAATTGAATCCCTGTTTGGCTTTATGTAGGTGGCTGGAGACTTGAACTTTGGTCAGGAAACTTTATAAGTAAGCTCCTTTAACCACTGTGTCATATCTCCAGCCTATGTACACACATTCCTAATGATTTCTGTCAGCTATTACCAGGCTAAAAGGTGCATATATCCCTAAGGGCTTTTTTAAAAATATCAATTGCCCAAGTCTCCAGAGGATATAATGTATTCTCTAGGTTAGGCAAAATTTCCACTGTTTCTCTGGTATAATCATATTCTACATATTCTGGGATTTAGTTGTCATGTTTAATAAACTTTTAAAGAAACATTTTGTTATTGAATATGCCATAAAGTAAGTATAGTAATGTCAGGCATAAAGTCAGGGGCTGTGGAAATGGCTCTGTGATTAAAGACACTTGCTTGCAAAGCCTGACATCCCAGGTTCAGTTCCCCAGCATCCACAGAAATCCAGATGCACAAAGAGGTGTATGCATCTGGAATACCTTTGTACTGGCAAGAGGCCCTGACATACCCATTTTCCCTGCCTGTTTGTTTTTCTCTGTAAATAAATGAATACAAATATTTTAAAACATAAAGTCTGATATATTTTAAAATAGGTATGCATATATAATACCATATCAAAAGATAATTTCACACCTCAAATGTTCTGTTATAACTCTTCCAAATCAATATTCTTCACCCTGTCTTTGGCACAAGGAGTAATTTTTTTTTCCTTTCTTTCTATGATCATTAATTAGTTTTACCTCTTTCTGAACTTCACCATGCCCCTCCCCCCACAAACACATTTATTAGTGTCTGGTTGTTAAGCTCAGCATCTTGGGGATGCATCCATGTTCCTGCACAGTGCATCAGTTCATTACTTCTTCATTAGTTAATTTCTTTTATTGCCGACTCACTGCATTAAGTGCCACATTGCATTTACTCATCCCCCTGCTGAGGTCCACTTGTGTTATTAGTTTAGGACTATAGAGAATAAAGCTTCTACAGATGCCACTGTACACAGAAGGGGAAGAACAAAAGAGCTATTTCTCTTGGGTAGGGTATAACTGGTTCAAATCGAGCATCTGTCATTTTCCAAATCCAAAATTGACAAGCTTCACAATTTAAAATGTGTTGGACGCCAATATGATCCTACAAGTGGAAAATCCAACCCTTGACCTTGGACAAAAGGCCACAGGTAAACTTCAGTCGCACTAAAACCAGGCAATGTGTAGAAGGGTCCTGTGACATATAAATGATCTTCACACATAACCTTGGGTCTCACTGGTATCTCATTATGTATATGAAAATATTTCAAAATCCTCCCAAAGTTCCAAAATCCAAAAATATTTATGGCCCTAAACATTTTGATAGGGATATTCAATATGTAGTAATATTGGTTCATATATATATATATACATATATATATACACATATATATATACATATATATATATACATATATATGTATATATATATATAAAATATTTTCTGTTCATTTTTAAAATTTTATTTATTTATTTGAGAGCGACAGACAGAGAGAAAGACAGATAGAGGGAGAGAGAATGGGCGCACCAGGGCTTCCAGCCTCTGCAAACAAACTCCAGACGCGTGCGCCCCCTTGTGCATCTGGCTAAAGTGGGACCTGGGGAACCGAGCCTTGAACCAGGGTCCTTAGGCTTCACAGGCAAGTGCTTAACCGCTAAGCCATCTCTCCAGCCCTCATTATTTATTTATTTATTTGAGAGCGACAGACACAGAGAGAAAGACAGATAGAGGGAGAGAGAGAGAATGGGCATGCCAGGGCTTCCAGCCACTGCAAACGAACTCCAGATGCATGAGCCCCCTTGTGCATCTGGCTAACATGGGTGCTGGGGAATCAAGCCTCGAACCGGGGTCCTTAGGCTTCACAGGCAAGCACTTAACCGCTAAGCCATCTTTCCAGCCCCATATATTTAACTTTAGTGAGGAATCAATTGCTCTTGATTTGGCTAACTGATCCACTCAGTGGTACTAGACCCTTAGCTGGAGCTGGGAAACAAGTCAGAACCATACCCAAACACAAGCCCACTCTACAATATCAAGCTACCATCAATCACGGGGTATAAGAGGGCCTACACCTATCAAACTGTCTATCAAAAAAGTAAGTGTTATCTCAATTTTCTGGGTGCTAACTTACTCTCCGTTGGAGAATCTGCTTCTCTTTTCCAGATAGATGCAGATCCTAAGAAGAGAGCTGCCCCAACATACCTCAGAAGGGGCCCAACTGAAACTAAGGACAACTGGCGAAATAAGCAAGGGTGATGTTTTCCTGTGAACTGGATACCAGCACAAAGGGGAAGGAGATCAATGCAGAGAAAAATCAACTCCTACCAAATCAGAGAGCCAGAGCCTCAGAGGCCCCCAACACCTCAGCACTGAAGCAGACCAAAAATGAACCCAACATGGCTCAGGGAAATCTTGCGGAAGAGGGGGCGGAAAGAATGTCAGAGTTACATGTTGGGTCATGATTTTCAGAGACATTTATCATACTAATAACTGGGGGCTAACTCCACAATGCACGACCCATTTTCAATAATAAGGAGGGTCTAATGGGAGGGGGTAGATCACAGATGAGCCTAAATAATGGTACCAAACTGCCTGTATTTACTGAAAAGAAAACTAATAAATTAAATTAAAAAAAAAAAGAATGAATTTTTCAAAATGGCTAAACCAATACAATGTGTGAGAGTTCAGCTGCTCCACATATACTAAACCTTAAAGTCTTTGGCAGATATACAATATGACATGGTTTTTATATGTTCACTATTTTTGTTTTGAAGATAGGATCTACTTACATAGCTCAGGCTGGCCTCAAACTTGTGATCCTTCTGCCTCTGAGTCCTGGGATTATAAGCATGCCACCACACCTCTATTTACCCTTTCTTTCTTTCTCTCTTTCTTTCCTTCTTTCTCCTTCCTTCCTTTCTTTTTTCCTCTCTTTCTTTCTTCCTTCTTTCTTTTTGAGGCAAGCCCAACAGACTGGCTTTTGTTTTAATGAGAGAGAGCGAGAAAGAGAGAGAAAATTGGCACGACAGGGCCTCCACCCACTGTAAAACTCCAGACATGTGCGCCACCTTGAGTGCATGTGTGACTTTGTGCATGTGTCATCTTGTGTATCTGGCTTACATGGGATCTGGGGAGGTTAAAATGTGTCCTTAAGCATCTCAGGCAAGCACCTTAACCACTAAGCCATATCTTCAATCCAAGATTTTTTTCTTGTTTCAGCAATTTATTCTAAGTTTCAATTGTGGTACACAGACTATAATAATAAAGAAAGAAACTTGCACACTTAATTGAAAACTGTCCTGATTATCATCCTGATCCTTATTCTGAGAACATCTAACACAGAATAATATCAAAGACAACCTTGATGACCTTCACCTTTAAGATGTGACAGTCCACAAAACACAACAAAGTCAGCAATATACAGACAGATACAGGCACTTGTAGCTCAAATATTACTTAAAATAATATATTCCTAATTATTGCTGCTTATGATACTCAGCATAATAAGACATTTCTCATGTCCATCAAAATCTAATACACACATACACACACACACGCATTCTTTAACTAGTTGAATCCACACATGTTTCTGAGGAGAATATACAATTGTGTTTATTATATAAATAAGTGAACTAAGCTTTTTTTTTTCTATTTTCAGTTTTTCAAGACAGGGTCTTGCTCTAGACCAGGCTGGCCTGGAATTCACTATGTAGTCTCAGGATGGCCTCAAACTCACAGGGATCTTCCTACCTCTGCCTCCCAAGGCCTGAGATTACAGTCATGCTCCACCATGCCCAGCCTAACTAAGCTTTTTAAACAAAGAGGCTATGGCTAATGAGATAACAACTCCTCTGTAAAATAAAGACTCACCGACTCTAGTTCTTTGTCTTCCGACAAAACCATTGCCAGAAACATTTTCCAAGTGCACATTATGGAAAGTAATTTGTAACTGTCTACCTGGTAGATAGAACCATCTGTTAAATAGCTGGAGCCCAGAATGTGTGAACCTGCACAAAAACCAAGAAACAGGAAGAACTGAACTTGCAATCACCTCACCTTTTTCCAGACATGCCCTAGGATGGCAAGAGTCCTGGGTAGCTCCTACGGGCTCCTCAAGATCTTCCGGAAACCCACCACACACGGGCTTCCAGCTGGAGTCATTTCTTGAGACGTATCCACAGGGAGAGAGAAGAGCAAGGCTGGGGTTTCTGCCTCTCTTGTGCCCTGGACTACGGCTCCCATGGGCTGGCATCATTCCTTGACTGGTGGTCAAAGCAGTCAACTACACAGTGTCTCCGGCTTCTGGTCTGGGCAATCACTCTTTCTTCTCCAAGGCTAGGGTTGGCATCAGCCCTTCTGTTACTCGGTGCCCTGCAATAGCTCCTGCATTTTCCTCTGCACTTTGTAAGGAGTTCCTTTGTTAATTCTCTTCAAATGATCTCCTCTGGGGGAATAGCATCTATTTGCTCTCAATCCTGCAGTCCAGTCAAAGGCCCTAGCCAAAGTTTTCGTAATCCGTGAAAAGAAGGCTACTATCAAACAATACTGAGAAACACGTATGTGGACCCGAAGGAAGGTGGAAAAAGGAAGGAGTGAGTTTTCCTCTACTGATGCATAAACAAGTTACCCAGAGGGTTGGCGCTCTTGTCAATACTGCTGTGACATGGCAAGGGGTGAGCGGGGAGGATGACAGGACTGGAGAAGGGCAGAGTGAGCAGCCAGGCCTTGCACAGGGACTTTCATATTCACTGTGCACTCTTAAAACACTGAGCTTCTTATCTGTAGAGCAGGACTCCTCACGAGAGCCATCTCATAGAGAATTACAGCTGATCTGAGCCAGAAAGCTAAGAATTGGTAAGAAAATGAAATTAGGGACTCCAAAGATGGCCCAATGGTTGAAAGCACTTGCCTGCAAAGCCTGCCAGCCTGAGTTCAATTCAAATACCCATAAAGCCAGATGCACAAAGTGGTGCATGTATGTGGAGCTTACTTACATTGGCAAGAGGCCCCGGGGTGCCCATTCATTACCCCCTTCTTTGCTTATGCATAAGAATAATTTTTAAAAAATAAAATGGAGCTGGAGAGATGGCTCAGCAATTGGGACGCTTGCCTGCAAAGCCTGGCAACCTGAGTTCAATCCCCCAGTGTCCACGTAGTCAGATGCACAAAGTGGTACATGTGCCTGGAGTTTGTTTGCAGTGGCTGGAGGTCCTGGTGTGCCCTCTCTCTCTCCCTTCTTTCTCTCTTTCTGCTTATAAGTAAATAATACATATGAATTTTTTAAAAATATTTTTTAAATTATTTATTTATTTATTTGGGAGCAACAGAGACAGAGAGAAAGACAGATAGAGGGAGACAGAGAGAGAATGGGTGCGCCAGGGCTTCCAGCCTCTGCAAACGAACTCCAGACGCGTGCGCCCCCTTGTGCATCTGGCTAACGTGGGACCTGGGGAACCGAGCCTCAAACTGGGGTCCTTAGGCTTCACAGGCAAGCGCTTAACCGCTAAGCCATCTCTCCAGCCCTACATATGAATTTTTTAAAATTAAACTAAATGGTTAATAATCCATGTAAACCACATAATACATGTTCAACAAATGTTAGCTTTCAATAATGATGCTGGTGATGATGACAGACAGGCTTAATGATAAACATAGCTGCCCTTATCATCTTCTAGGACAGAAATCATTTTGTTTATTTTGTTTACAGTTTTCCAAGGTAGAATTTCACTGTAGTCCAGGCTATCCTGGAATTCACTACGTAGTCACAGGGTGGCCTTGAACTCACAGCGATCCTCCTACCTCTGCCTCCCAAGTGCTGGGATTAAATGTACCACCATGCCTACCATCTTATCTATTTTTTAAAAATAATATATATAATAAATAATACTTAATATTATTTATTTTTGTGAGAAAGAGAGATGGTTCTGGAGAGATGGCTTAGCAGTTAAGCACTTGCCTGTGAAGCCTAAGGACTCTGGTTCTAGGTTTGACTCCCCAGGACCCACACTAGCCAGATGCATGCATCTGGAATTCATTTGCAGTGCCTGGAGGCCCTGGCATGCCCATTCTCTCTATATATCTGCCTCATTCTCTCTATCTGTCACTCTCAAATAAACAAATAAAAAATAAACAAAAAATTTTAAAAGAGAGGGAGAGAGAGAATGGCATTCCAGGGCCTCTAACCACTGCAAATGAACTCCAGATGCATGTACCACCTTGTGCATCTGGCTTTACATAGGCATTGGGGATTTGAACATGGGTCCTTTGGCTTTGCAGGTATGCACCTTAGCCCACAAAGCCATCTCTCCAGCCCTATCTTGTCTATTTTAAACATGAGGAAATCAAGACTATAAACTATGTCACCAGTAAAAGAAGCAAAGAGAAAATGGTCTTGATCTTTGTAGATGACAATGACCTTGGAGTTCTGATCTTCCTATTTCTGCTTCTTGAAAGCTGAAATTATGAGCATGTAATACCAAACCCTATTTATGCAGTGCTAGGGATTGAACCCACTGCTCTGTACATGTTAGGCAAGCATTCTACCAACTGAGTCACATCCTCAGCCCCTGACCTAATCCGCATGATGTATTCTACCATTGCCATGTTATATTCACTCAATCATCCTTGGTTCCCTCCCAAGTACCACAATTTACAATCTCTCTAGAAGATACCATGGCTGTAACCCACGTGCTGCCCCGCTCTTCTCCCAGATGAGTGACAGATGAGGACACTCATTCTAGCTGAACTTCAGGGTGTCTCCTAACTTACTACTCCTGGCAAGCACACACTACCAATCAGAGTTGACTTGTGAGGCAAAACTTACTCTCCTTGAAAGAAAACGTGAATTCTGAAGATCAGGACAGGACTGGAGAGATGGCTTAGCAGTTATGGCACTTGCCTGCAAAGCCTAAGGACCCACGTTTGACTCTCCAGATTCCATGTAAGCCAGATACATGAAGGTGAGGCAGTTGCAAGATTGCACGTGCCCACTAGGTGGCGCAAGTGTCTGGAGTTGCAGTAGCTGAGGCCTTGGCCAGCCAACTCTCTCTCTCTCTCTCTCTTTCAGTCTATGTATTTCTCTCTCTCTCTCTCTCTCTCTCTCTCTCTCTCTCTCTCTCTCTCTCTCTCTCTCTCAAATAAAAAGAAGAAGAAGGAGAAGATCAGGACAAAGCCAGGTTTCTGAGTGTTCATGCTCCAGCGATCAGGCATTCTATTTGTTTACCCTGTACTCTGGAACCCAGAACACCTGCTAGGTAGAAAGCACTTGGTCAATACTTGTTGAATGAGTAAAAGGTGGTGTATGTAAGTCCTGTGACTCCAGGGAACTTGAGGAGAATGAAGATGGACAAAAAGAATACTGCTCTAACACCAATCAGCCTGAGATAGAAACCATAAAAGTATAACAAGTATAAAATGAGAGGGGTCTGAATTCACTGAGTCAAACAGCATTGAAAAAGAAATACCAGCCAGGCACGGTGGTGCACGCCTTTAATCTCAGCACTTGGGAGGCAGAGGTAGGATGATTGCTGTTAAGTTTGAGGCCAGCCTGAGACTACATATTGAATTCCAGGTCAGCCTGGGCTCAAGCAAGATCCTACCTCAAAAAACCGCTGGAAGTGACACCATTTCCCTTAAATACTCCACAATTGAACTTGAGAAGTCTCTTTTTAAAGAGAGCAAATGAGACTTTCAACCTAAACTATATCAGTGAAGCCAAATGGGTGAGGCTTCAATTATTTAATCAGAAGCTCCAATGTTCCCTCTCTTATCTGTTCCCACTGAAACCTAACAAGGCTCTCTTCAGGGACTTTTTTTTCCCTTTGACTTAGAAATGGAAATTAGTTTTCTTATTTTAAGAGCCATATATCTTATTCTAAAAAGTGCTCAAAATATAAAACTTTGGAAAGTAGAAAGCCAAAACAACTGTCTCTTCTCTCTTCTCTCTTCTCAAATGTTGTGGGAACTTTTCCTAGGGAGATAATTACCCTAGACAGAGCAGCGAGGACAGACCAAAGAAACAATCGCGCCCACGCCTAGCTGGTGAATCAGAGAGTCTAAGCAGTCACTCCCAGGAGCACAGGCAGCCAATCAGAGGCTACACCCTGAATGAAATGGCTCTCTTTCCTGGGAAGATGGCTCACTGGCTAAAAGGCACTTACTTGCAAAGCCTGTTGGCCCGGGTTTGATTCCCCAGTAACTATCTAAAGCCAGATACACAATGTGGCACATGGACCTGGAGTTTATTTTCAGTAGCAAGAGGCCTTAGTGTCCTGTCTCTCTCTTTCTTACAAAAAAAAAAAAAAAAAAAAGAATTAATGCTACTTAAGGGATGGATAGATTGCTTAGTGATTAAGGCTCTTGCCTGCAAAGCCTAGGGACCCATGTTTGACTCTCCAGGTCCCACATAAGCCAGATGCATAAGGTGATATAAGTACAGCAAGACTGCACATGCTCACAAGGTCACATACACCTCTGGAGTTCTATTGCAGTGGCTGGAGGCTCTGGTGCACTAACTCTCTCTCTTTCACTCTCATAAAAAAAAACTACAAAAAAAGTGCTATTTAAAAATATTTCTCAGGCTGGAGAGATGACTTAGTGGTTAAGGCATTTGCCTGAAAAGCCAAAGGACCTCAGTTCGATTCCCCAGGACCCACGTAAGCCAGATGCACAGGGGACGCATGCGTCTGGATTTCATTTGCAGTTGCTGGAGGCCCTGGCATGCCCATTCCCTCTCTGTCCCTCTTTCTTTCTCTCTCTCAAATAAATCAATAAAAATAAAGTTACCAGTAAGTTAAAAAGGAGATATAAAGGGGAGAGAAAGGAAGGGAGGAGGGTACTTAATAGGTTGATATTGTATATATGTAAGTACAATGATTGAGATGGGGAGGTAATATGATAGAGAATGGAATTTCAAAGGGGAAAGTGTGGGGGTGGGAGGGAGGGAATTACCATGGGATATGTTTTTATAATCATGGAAAACATTAATAAAAATTAAAAAAATTAAATTAAAAAATATATTTCTCTCCTAGTAACTATTCTATATCCTCAAGGAGGGCTAGGGCTTCTTGAGTCCCAATCACTCTAGCAACTGTGGAGCCCACCCGAACTCACCATCCTGTCTTGCTTTTGTATATAATGCCCTTCTGGGGCTGGAGGGATGGCTTAGCGGTTAAAGCGTTTCCCTCAAAGCCAAAGGACCCAGGTTCGATTCCCCAGGACCCACATTAGCCAGATGCACAAGGGGACACGTGCATCTAAAGTTCATTTGCAGTAGCTGGAGGCCCTGGCATGCCCATACTCTCTCTCTCTTTTTCTGCTAAATAAATAAATAAAATAAATTTAAAAATTAATGTCCTTCTGTGCAGAGTCCCCAAGGTTGCTCCCTTTTAGGAAATGTCTCATGACACATGGACTTTGTCACTTTCATCCTTTTTGGAAAGAGGCTGATACAATGAGTGAGAAAGTACAGTCCAGTTTACAACTCTCCTATGAAATCTGAGGCTCCATGGACCTCTAAATAATCCCCGCCTCCCTTCAGCTTGGTCATGCAGCCGCTTTAAGCAGTGGCTAATGGAATGCTCACCAGTGCTGACAGAAGAGAGGACCTGGGGTCATTAGCAACCAGCTGGGTAACTGACAGATCCAAGGTTAGCTGCTCGCAAGATGCAACATCAGGATGAGTGACGCTCCGAACATGATTCTTTCCCTGCAGCTTACTAAATGAGACAGAACACAGGAACGTTTAAGCTTAGGGCCAGGCAAAGAGCAGCAGCCTGTAACCCTTTCCACCTCATTTCCTCTCCTCTGTCCTGTTACTCGAACATGCTACATATATGAAACTTCATCGGACCTAATGACCCTGAGGTTTATTCATCACGTGTCCTCTGCAGCTTTCCCTCCTGCCTGACCCAGACCATTGACGGCCACACTGGTTCTCGGCTGACCTTGGAAGAAAGATGATATTAGCTGGGCATGGTGGCGCATGCCTTTAATCCCAGCACTCGGGAAGCAGAGGTAGGAGGTTTGCTGTGAGTTCAAGGCCACCCTGAGACTACATAGTAAATTCCAGGTCAGCCTGAGCCAGAGTGAGACCCTACCTCGAAAAAAAAAAAAAAAAGATGATATTAAATCTTATCATTTCATTCATGTGTTAAAGGTGTAGTATTTAGTTTGGAGATCTTATGAATCTCTGGAAAAATGTTGCCTTCCCTGCAGGAAATATAATGGTACATCTTCCCTGTTTGCAAGTATGGATACTATTTTATGCTAGGCACACTTCTCTGGAAAGATCTAGATAACTTTAAATTTATTTGTAAAGAGGCAAAATATAAATTAAGGAAAGGGAAATAAACTTTTCTCCTCAGGAAATCTCGTTTATCACAGCTAGATTATTATATACAATGCTTTTTTACAATGCTATGGTAGCAGAAAATAAAATAAAATGAAGCAAATGTAACCATTCTCTTTGGTTAAGACACAGAGAGGTTTTTTTTCAATGAAAGGATGAAAAAACTCTTAATAATTTAGGTTGCCATTTAAGACAGTCAGGATTAGCTGTGCATGGTGGCATGTCCTAGCTGTTTGAGAGGCTGAGGCAAGAGGGATACTCGAGTCCAAGAGTTTAACACCAGTCTGGGTTGGCAAATTAGCACAGACTCCTCTCAAATAATACAAGTGAAAAAGAAAATCGGGGTTATTTTGGAGAGAGAGCTTATAGGTAGT
The DNA here is from genome assembly GCF_020740685.1 of Jaculus jaculus. NCBI lineage: Eukaryota > Metazoa > Chordata > Mammalia > Rodentia > Dipodidae > Jaculus > Jaculus jaculus. Next base: position 137,933,350 of record NC_059107.1, read on the forward strand.
GATGGGAATATGTTCCAGACTTAATAAACAACGGGTAACAACGGTAATTTATGAGACCTGAATATTTACATCATCAGAATGCAGCACTGAATGTCAACATTTGTTTTAGATTTAAAATTCATGTTGGATTTTTTAAAAATTTTATTTATTTATTTATTTGAAGCGACAGACACAGAGAGAAAGACAGATAGGGGGAGAGAGAGAGAATGGGCGCGCCAGGGCTTCCAGCCTCTGCAAACGAACTCCAGACGCGTGCACCCCCTTGTGCATCTGGCTAACGTGGGACCTGGGGAACTGAGCCTCGAACCGGGGTCCTTAGGCTTCACAGGCAAGCGCTTAACCGCTAAGCCATCTCTCCAGCCCTCATGTTGGATTTTTAACTATAGTTTATAGGTACTTAAACCTTAGCATATGTTCTAGAAGTTTACTGCAGATATAATTGGGCTATATGAATTATTTTGAAACTGTTTTTCAAAAACTGAATATTGTGCAGTGGAAAGATGGCTTAGCAGTTAAAGCACTTGTCTGGGAAGCCTAAGGACCCAGATTCAACATCCCCAAACCCATGTAAACCATATGCAAACATGGCACATGCGTCTGGAGTTCCTTTGCAGTGGCTGGAAGCCCTGGTGCACTCATTCTCTCTATCTCTCTGCTTCTTTCTATCTCAAATAAATAAATAAATAATTTTTAAAGTGAATATTGTAAAGCTTTCTATTATAATAGCTACATCAATGTTGAAGATAGCCAAAGACCCATCACTGGGTATTACTTTTTTAAGATTTTATTTATTTGGTATATGTGTGTGTGTGTGTGTGTGTGTGTGTGTGTGTGTATAAAGAGAGAGAGAGAGAGAGAGAGAGATTGAGAGAAAGAGAGAGAAAATGGGCACTTCAGGGCCTTCAGCCACTGCAAACAAACACCAGATGCATATGCCACCTTGTGCATCTGGCTTATGTGGGACCTGAGGAAATGAACCTGGGTCCTTAGGCTTTGCAGACAAGCGCCTTAACCACTAAGCCATCTCTCCAGCCCTAGGTTTTTGGTTTTTTTTTCCCACTTATTGTCTGTAGAAAACCCTCTATGAAGGGCTGACTTTCAAAAAAATAGATGCAGGGATGAGGCTGCTCTGCTGCCGATGGCATCTGATCAAGAAGCAGGAGGTGTGTGCGGGGACAGCACCAGGTCCCCCACTAACGTACCCCAGCACTTCCTCGGGCAAGGGGGTGCAGGACTCTTCACACTCTAACACCCCTGTTGTCCTGCAGGCGAGTCCTGTTCTCTGCTGCCTTTCACTGGATATTGTGTTGTGCTATTGTAAGGAATGTTCTTTTTTTTTTTTTTTTACATACAGTTTTATGTGTCTATCCCATCATTTTCTTAAGATAATCTCCTAAAAACAGGATGACCAGAATAAAGGGCAAATGCATTTGAAAGCTTGGGATTGATATTTCAAGCTGCCCTCGGTTAAGACCATCTTTTTAAATATTTTATTTACTTATTTATTTGAGAGAGAGAGAGAGGTAGATAGAGAGACTGAGTTCACCAGACCTCTAGCCTCTGCAAATGGACTCCAGATGCATGTGCCTCTGTGTGCATCTGGCTTTGCATTTGTACTGAGGAATTGAACTTGGGTCATTAGGCCTTGTCAGCAAGTGCCTTAACCACTGAGCAATCTATCCAGCCCAGGGCTCTCTTGACCTACCAGCCTGGGAAGACATATTGCCAGGCCTGGGTCTGCACTTTTGTTTTTGTTTTTATTTTTTACTGCCTTTCCCATCTGATTGCCATCAGCTCAATTATCTGTCTCTGGTTATTTGGGAAACTGTTTTTATTTTTGTACATCTTCTGCCATCTGAACCTCATCTTTGTGAACTGTCTGTGACCTGCCCTGGTGTGCGTGGGGGTCTCGTCTGTGGCTTTAGCACATATATTGTTAACAGGCAGCAGATCTCCCAGGCCTCCGATGGAAGGCTGTGTGCTCTGGTGAGGCAATTCTGGATGTAAAATACGAGTGAGTGATACAGGAAGATTCAGATAAAGCTCTTGTTCTTGTCGGAGGTAAATAAAACCAGCTCTCCAGTATGCTTTGGGTCAACACAGCTAGGGCTGCTGGCTGAAGAAAAAGGGTTGGCTGTGGCTGTGGCCAAATAAATAATAAATGTTCCATTTGGCAGCAAGGCTCTAAATCCTTCAGCAAATGAAGAGGGCTCACAGTCCTGTAAGCAATGTAGCGACGATAGCGGGATAAGCAAGCACACGCCACAGACACATACGCGCATGAGCGGCCCAGCTAACATATATTATTTTGCTATTTGAACCAAGTAATCTTTCTTCACTTAGGATTTAAACTCCAAATACGTCAGGGTTGGAGAACGCTTCAAACAAAGCATCTGAAATCCTTAAGTCCTTTCTAGGTGTTTTATCACTTTAGGTGTCCAATGGTATATTCCAATGTTCATGGATAGTCCCCAATATGCCAAGTTTATTTATCTTTTAAAATATCTTAACTTATACTTTTTAAATCATTTATACATGTTTATATTGTATGTTGATCATCTATGCACACCTCATCCTCTTATATCCCCCTCCCTCTTCGGCTGAACCCCTTCTTTCAGTCACTTACCAACAGCCATGCCATTGGGGATCATGACTTCCCCTCCCCCCGCACTCATCAACCGCCATTATTAGTTCCTCAGAGGAGGGGGGACACAAAGAGGCAGGCAGACATGAAAGGGGTCACTCAACGGGAAGAGGGACATACTCATTCTTTTTCCTTCCTTGTTCTCCATAGCTAATCTGTTGCCAAATCCTACAGTTTAAAAAAATATATATATTTTTTTCTTTTGGTTTTTTGAGGTAGCTCTCTAGCTCAGGCTCACCTAGAATTCACTATGTAGTCTCAAGGTGGCCTTGAACTCATGGCGAACCTTCTACCTCTGCCTCCCGGGTGCTGGGATTAAAGGCATGATCCACCATGCCCAGCTGTTTTTTCAGTTTTGTTTTTTCAACTTTTTATATGATTTTTAAATGTTAGAACAGTTTCAGCTTTCAGCATGGAATTTCTCTATTCTTCAGATTGAGACCCCATTTCTCAGTGTAAACACCTTACAATGTCATGGCACATCTGTCACAACAGAGACCAACACATTATCATTAACTAACTGCCACGTGCTGTCAGATGTCACTAGCTGCCCCTAATACCTTTTTTCCTGTTCCAGGGTGTCCTCACCAGGACATCCCATCATATTAAATCATCACATTCTCTTAGCCTCCTCTGTGACAGATTTCTCGGCTTCCCTTGTTTTGGATGGCATTGGCAGTTTAGAAGAACACTGGTCGGATACTTGACTTTCTCACATGTGGACTGCATCGTGTTTTCTTGCAGGACAACCACAGGTGTGAAGAGCCCTTTCCATGACATCATAAGAAGGGTACCTGCTGTTAGCATGACTCTGAGCTGGATTTACTAATAATGCTCCTAACCAAATGCCATTCCACCTCTCGAAACCAACCAAGGAACGCAACTCACTTCTGACACTAACTCCTCAAATTTAGTGCAGACCCCACAGGGTAAGGACTTGGTCCCACAAGATGGCTTCCACCTCAGAAACTTTTGATGGCTGGCCGTAAATCAAGGGGTTCCCAGGGCCCCCTCCTCACCCACCCAGGAGTCCCCAGAATGATTCACCGAACTTAGGAAAGCACTTTGCTTAGGACTGTCTGCTTCCTACAGGATATAAGTGAACAGCCAGTTGAAGAAGTAGATAGTGTGAGGGCTCCCAGCACAGAATCCTCCATCTCTGTGAAGTTGGGGTGTATCGCCCTCTTGAAACAGATGCATTCATCTCTCTAGAAGGTCTATGGTTAATGTGTGTCGGGGGGGGGGAATGTAGGTGTGTATGCATGTGGAGGCCAAAAGACAACCTTAACCTTCAAATATTCTGCAAGTACTCCGGCTACTGTTTGAGGCAGACACTCTCACTGGCTGAAACTCACCAATTTGGCTAGACTAGCTAGCCAGCTAGCTCCAAAGATCCTCCTGTCTCAGCCTCCTCAGCACCAGGTTTACAGACAGGCACCTCCATGCCCAGCGTTTAGGTAAGTCCTGGGGGCGGGGGTTCAAACACAGGTCTGCACTGAGCCATCTCCCCAGCCATGGTGCAGTGGTTTTTAACAGAGGTCCCAAAACACAGATATGCTTGATTAAATCCTTGGCTATTGTGTTATCTTAATCTGTATGCCTCCCTGCTCCCCTGAGGGTCCTCTAAAAACTAGACCTAACCTGAAGCTATCTAGAGACCCTGCTTAGCAAAAGGCTTATCATGAATGTCACAGATACATACTCCCCTCACTCTATAATTCAGGGACTTTCAGTGGTTTTTCAGAGCCCTGTGTCAAGAACTCGTCACAGAGGCCAAATTATCTGTCACAGTGACATACCACTGATACTAACCTTGGTCACCTGGCTGGGGTGTTTGCCAGGTCTCTCAGCTCTAAAATTACCTTCTCTCCTTTCCCATACTCACGTTTTAGAAGAGGAAACTGAGGCTAGAATTTGAATGACTACGTCAAGGCTGAAAAGTAGTACAGCTAAAACCGAAACCTCAGGTTTTGCTCTTCTACACCCAAGTTCCAGCAATTATGATGGTCCATGAGCCAAGTCTAAACTGCTGCCAATTTTATAAGCATGGTGGGTGTGGATGCGTGGATGTGTAGGATGTGTGTGTAGGCACACGTGCACGTGCCACGGCACAAGTGTGGAGGTCTAAGGACAACCTCATGGAATTTGTCTTCTCTTCCATTTTGCTCGGTCTTGCTTTTTTTTTTTTTCCTTTTGTTGTCTGCTTGCATTTTTTGTTTGTTATTTCCCTTCATCTACACTAGCCTAGATGGTTTATGAGCTCCTAGATTCTCCTGGCTCCACCTCACATTTCTATAAACACACTGAGATTACACACTTGTGAGCCACTTTATGTCTGGCTCTATCTGGGTGCTGGGGAGAACTCTGGCTGACAGAATTGCAGGCAAGCACCTTTAACCACTGAGGCATTTCTCGAGCCTCCAGGTTTTATGTGTTTAAACAGTTGAAAAAAAATAAAATATTTCATGACATGAAAAACTTCCATGAAATCAAAATTTCAGGGCCCATAAATAAAGTTTACTGGTTGCCGCCACTCTGTTCTCTGTTCACCTATTACCTATATCTCCTTTCAAGAAACACCGGTCCGAGTGAGTAGCTATCACCAGCTGCATAGTCCACAAAGCTTATTTCCTTTCTGCCCCTCTACAGAAAACCCTGGCCAACCTGCATGTGTGTGTTGTTAACTCTTTACTGTGCAACCTCTTGTTTTCTCCAGCTTCACTCAGTCTCTTAATATCTGTTAGCATTGTGGAATTTACAAAGTATGAAACATGTCCTTAAGGGGCCACATATGGGGTTTGTGGTGCTTCTTCCCTCATTTAGGTGATGCAGACAGACAGACAGATAGACACATCCGTGCCATGGAGGGTTTATAGCTGGGAGACAGGAAGAGAAGCAGAGATGGGGACATCAAGCAGAGAAGCACAAAGAAACATGTATTTCCCTGGATATCAGAAAGGTCAGTGGGAGGAGGGACTCCCTCCATAAATCACACATAAAATTTGTAGAATGAGCTAAAAAAAAAAATCACAGAACCAAAAGAGCACCCTAGTATACTGTGGTAGTTTGAACAGATGGCCCCCCAATATATTCAGTGTTCTATTAGTTTGTTGTTTGCATCTGCAGCCACCTGGCTGGAGGAGGTGTCACTGGGTGGATCTTAAGGTATGCTGGTGGGTTTAAGATTTTAATCTAAAGATATGCAAAGTGTGCCTAGCTGGAGTTCCTGAAGTGTGTTGTGCTGTGTGGCTTTTGGCTTGTGCTTCTCTCTCTCTGCTTGGTCCTGTGAAGGCAGGCCAGCTTCTTCTGCCATTGAGGATCTGTCAACTTCAATAACTATCCCTTCCTCCAAAACTGTGCCTGGTCTGGAAGCTCATCTCAGCGAACCTAAAGCTGTCTGCTACATATACTGTCACAGGCCAGGGGGCTTCTAAATGCAACCATTGAGGCGTCCCTCAGTGCTCATTCTCAGAATCTCTTCCTGCGTGTTTCCAAGTCTGAGCTGCCCCAGTTGCTCTAGACAGGCTGTTCCTACCTCCGCCCTCACACAGAGCATGACCCCTCATCATTCCTATCCACCAACGACAAGGCTGGCTACTCGCCCAGCTCCAAAATTGTCTTCTGTTTATTTCTAACTCTAGCAAATAACAGAGTTGCCCCATGATAGCCATATTCTGGGCTGCTATTTTAAGTATCTGATTAGCTTGTTTATTTAACACAAAAATTACTCTTGATTTTTTTTTATGAACAGTCATTTTTATGAGAAGTTATTCTCTTTCCAAGATTTATGAAAGTTCTTCTTGGAGTTCTCCTTGGAAGAGCACATGGCAAAGCAGAAAGATGCTGACATTGTAGAAGAGTCAGGACAATGGAGTCATCTTTGGAGAGGAAAAGCAACAGTCACAATAAGACAAAGGGAGGCCAAAGGAGAGTAAGCTCATGAAGACAGATAATAGGCAAAACAGTTCATTACTTCAAGGCTGTGCAACCACAGTGACCTGAAGAATGTAACATTTACCATGTTAGACATTTAAAAATGTGTCTGATTATGAGAGCAACCCCGTGAGATTAAGAATTAACTTCATGTTTCAAATAAAGTCTACAAAAATTAAATGGTTCATTTAAGTTACCTTCATGAGGTCAGAGCTTAGTATGCTCGATTTATCACCATATACCCAGAGCTTACCATCATATCCTGGAACACAGCAGGGAAAATACCATTTGGACAAATGACAAGTCCAAAAATCTGCTGCCTCCAGCTCCTCGCGTTGCTAATGGATGAAGTTGACCACTGCTGCAATAAATGTCTCTCCCTCATCTAGTCTCCACGAGGCAATTTGTCAATATGTGACTTGCCCACTTGGGAATCATTGAAGGGCAGCTCTGCCACTCAGCGAGTTGATGGTCCATCTATAGTCACGTGAGGGCCTCAACATCCTATTCCTTAAGTATTTTCAGTGAATTCCAGAGGAGGGGACGGGTTTTATAAATCTCAAAAGGGAAATATAGATACCACAAAGGATCCATGTTTATAGGAGAGAGATTGCCTTTTTCAATCTTTAAATACTAAAGCTGCCTTGCCAGCCTACCAATGAGAATGGCTTCACAGTTTAGTAGTAAGACACCATAGTGCGAGGTGAGAAGCTGCAGAATCCTCCAGATTAGCCTTCTGTTAGAATGTACGTGTGGGGGCTGGAGAGATAGCTCAGTGGCTAAAGGCACTTGCTTACAAAGCCCGACAGTTTGGGTTCGATTCCCCAGTGCCCACATAAAGCCAGATGCACAAAGTGGTGCATGTATTTGGCATTTGTTTAGAGAAGCAAGAGGCCCTGGTATTCGCATAATCTTTCTCTCTCTTTCTCTCTCTCTCCTTGCAAATAAAGACAACTTTTTAAATATTTTTTAAATTTCTTATTTATAAAGGTAGCATCTTGCTCTAGCCCAATCTGACCTGGAATTCACTATGGAATGTCAGGTTGGCCTCAAACTCACGATGATCCTCCTACCTCTCTGTCTCCTGAGTGCTGGGATCAAAGGCATGCACCACCGTGCCCAGCTATAAATAAAAACTTTTAAAGATGTCATATGTTTTAAAACACTAAGAAGATGCACAAAAAAAACAAAGAAAATCCAATTCATTGTCTCATTATTTTATCCTAAAAAAAAAGGGAAATAATCACAATTCGCTTTTGATTCATTGGTACCTATTTGCATCCTGATGCCAGTGTTGTTTGAGGCTATAATTCCCCTCGCAGGAGGCATGGTCTTAGACATATGCTTATCCAGTGCTCCTCAAGGCATAAGATTCCAAATGAACAATGGCGTGGGCTTACTGAGCCGCTTATGAAATTTCTTTTTCCATTCTCTGCAATGAATAGAGACTTTCAGGTAATGGCACCTAATCTCAGATTTTAGAGCCACATTGGAGATAAGAAGGCATGAAATTGCTTCACAAAAGAAATCATTTCTCTGTTTCAATAAATGGTCCTGTGTTTGGGGAGAAAGTCTATTTCATAACTGATCTGGATTGAGGAAAGTAAACCAAACCCTCAGTGCTATCCAACTTAGTCCTAGGATGATATATTGCTTCTGGGGAGGAGATGAGAAAAGAACTTACTTTAAAAAGAAAAAAAAAAACAAAAAACCAAAAGAGTAGTTGATCACAAAAGATTCAGATTTTGTTATCACCAAGAAGACAATAGTTTGCCACCAAGACACCTAACTATGATGGAATCACCAGAATCAGAAAGCCCAGGGCAGGAGAGATGGCTTAGCAGTCAGGGTACTTGCCTGTGAAGCCCAAGGAGCCAGGTTTGACTCCCCAGTGCCCATGTAAGCCAGAAGCACATGGTGGCGCATGCGTCTGGATTCTATTGTCAATGACTAGAGGCCCTGGTGCACCCATTCCCTCCCTGTTTCTCTATGTCTCTCACTCTCAGTCTCTCTCAATAAATAAATAAATAAATAAAAATAAAATATATTTTTTAAAGAAAGCCTAGGGTCTATGCAGGGAAAAACTGGTTCTTTAGATAAAATCACTAACTTGATAGTAGAGAAGCAACTATATATTTTTTCCCACCAAGAAAACAGGGAACTCAGTCTCCCAACAACAATAACAAAAAAAGAGTGACTTCCTTGCCAACATTGGTCAAAAGCTCAATTCTTTTAGAACAATTCAGCACAGGCTTCCTCCCCCAACTTACCAAGGACAAATAGAACAGTGTTTCTAAAATGAATAAATGCCTTAATAATAATTTTTTTGATAAGCATGCTCATAAAAATGTAACTTAGCCATGTAAAATGGAAACAAGTTGTAATTGACAGTGTGTGGAAATTTTGCTTTAGATCCTATGTTTGCTATGAAATCTCACCATTATTGCACTAAAAGAAACCTAGAGATGTCCCTGAACACATGCCGTCTTCCTTTGCTTCAGAGCACAGCCCTTGAGTCATCCTCTGAGGATCTGTTAGGAACATAGAGTCTCAGATCAAATGCATCAGTGTCTGCACTCTCCCCTGACCCCTGATCCTTTCGATGCACAAGTGTATCCCAAGTTTTGAGAAGCACCAATTAGCCTCAGAGAAGTTAGCCATCAGGCTAGCGGTGGCAATGAACCAGGTCAGCTTTGGTCATGGGCTGGATGGGTACCAACAGCCCAAGCTCGAGGAGCATGCCTACTTGAGTGAGAGGCAGGCTCTAGAACCATGTGGTCTGAGGGCTGGAGGAAAAAAAAGACAGGCGCTCTTATAAAAAGAATGTAGAGATGGCTCAGTGGTTAAATGTGCTTGTGGCAAAGCCTGTCATCCTGGGTTCAATTTCCTAGTACGTAAAGCTAGATGCACTAAGTGGTGTATTGCTTCTGGAGTTGATTTGCAACAGCAAGATGCCCTGACATGCCCATAATTTCCCTCTATCTCTGTTTGTCTCTCTCTCTCTCACACACACACACATACTCACTCTTATTCTCCCTTACAAGTAAATAAATAAATAAAAATAGATAATTTTTTAAAAGAATGGAGAATATGAGCCAGGCATGGTGACACACACCTTTAATCCCACCCCTAGGGAGGCAGAGGTAGGAGAATCGCCATGAGTTCAAGGCCACCCTGAGAATACATAGTGAATTCCAGGTCAGCCTGAACTAGAGTGAGACTCTACCTTGCAAAAAAAAAAAAAAGAATAGAGAATAGGTGACAGGTGAGCAAACCAAAAGAGGTTCCAGAAGTGACTACTGGTTAGGGATAAGCATGTGACCAAGGCAGATCAGAGAGGAGCAACTAGAAGACTTTTACTGTATTTATCAGGTAGTGGAGGATCTTAGTTCTAAGGGTATAATGTTGATGGATTATATACTTAGAGCTAGCAGGTCTACCACTTGGAGACATGCCTGAAAATGAAGCAAATCCCAACAAAATAGGGCTGAGAAATATTGGAAGGCAGTAACCTAATACCCTCAATTGTGCTCCCTGAAAACACGGTCACTAATGCTGGAGAGCACCGTTCACACTTGGTTTTCTAACACAGTATGAATGTGTTGATCTGGGGAAACAGCTCAGTGGTTAAAGGGACTTGCTCAAATGTGTCCACTGAGATTGTATTACAATATAGTAGCCCTAGATCCAGCTATGCCTGAAAGCACGTTTTTTAAAAAATAAAATATATATATTTTATTTATTTTTTTAAAAGAGAGAAAGAGGCAGAGAGAGAGAGAAAGACAGGGAGAGCGAATGGGTGTGCCAGGGCCTCCAGCCACTGCAAACAAACTCCAGGTGCATGAGCCCCCTTGTGCATCTGGTTTATGTGGGTCCTGGAGAATCAAACCAGAATCCTTTGGCTTTACAGGCAAATGCCTTAACCATTAAGCCATCTCTCCAGCCTGAAGCACATTTTGATTCTAGGCCTCTGGCATATGTGCCAACATATTTCTTGACTTAAAAAAATTTATTTTGCCTTAAATCAGCTTGAGGTCGATTTTCTGTGGCTTGTGACTGACAGACTGCTAATACCCTTGGTGAGTTTTCAAAATACTGATGTTTGCCTCCGGACCAAATTATGTTCCCTTATGAAAGACAGACTCTGAGGTGGCCTAGGTAGGAATGGGGATAGGGAACAAGAGGTCAGGGGTATGCATTCTTACATTCTGCAGGGAAGGGTTAAAAAAAATTGTAAGTGCCATAGGCTGAGACATGATGCCCAGAGACATTCCCTCCCACCCAAAACAACTGACTGCTTCTCCCACAATGCATAACCAGAGTCCCATAGGGAATACCTGCAACCCCACTGAGGAGCAAAATGGGGGCAGGGACAAGGGAAAAGAGGGTACCAACATGATGTGTTCATCCAAAATATGTTGTGAAGAAGAAGCGAAGAAAAAAGGGGGGCTGAAGAGATGGCTTAGTGGTTAAGGCGCTTGCCTGCGAAGCCTAAGGTCCCAGGTTTGATTCTCCAGGTCGCACATATGCTAGATACACAAGGTGGCGCATGAGTCTATGGCACATGTGTCTGGAGTTCATTTGCAATGGCTAGAGGCCCTGGTGTGCCCATTCTCTCTCTCTCCCTTTCTGTCTGTCTCAAATAAAATCAATCAATCAATAATTTTTTTAAAAAAAAAGAAGGAAAGCACAGGTTCGGGAGGCAGTCACAGATTCACATCACCTCACAGCTACAACAATCCTGGATTCTTTAGGAGGGCAGCCTCTATTCATATTTAAAGAGCACATAGAGCACATACCATTTGGCCAAGCAATTCTAGTTCTGCAAACCCATTCTATAAATCAGCGCATGTGCCCAAAGATGTATGCTCAGGAGTTACAACTGATGACTGATGGAACAGCAAAAAAGCTATCCAGCAGACACATCCCAGCATAAAAGCCTGGCTAACTAAACAATGCTCCATCTACAACACTGCAGCAAGCATCCTGCAGCTACTGACAAGGAATGTGGCCTGTGCTATCCTGGGGCAGCTCTTAAGGTCAAAAAGGTAAAGTTTAGGGCTAGAGAGATGGCTTAGTGGTTAAGCGCTTGCCTGTGAAGCCTACAGACCCCAGTTCGAGACTTCATTCCCCAGGACCCACGTAAACCAGATGCACAAGGTGGCACATGCATCTGGAGTTTGTTTGCAGTGGCTGGAGGCCCTGGCATGCCTATTCTCCCTCTCTCTCTCTCTCTGTTTGTTACTTTCAAATAAATAAACAAAAAATTTTAAAGGTGGGCTGGAGAGATTGCTTAGTGGTTAAGCGCTTGCCTGTGAAGCCTAAGGACCCTGGTTCAAGGCTCGATTCCCCAGTACTCACGTTAGCCAGATGCACAAGGGGGCACATGCATCTGGAGTTCATTTCCAGTAGCTGGAAGTCCTGCTGTGCCCATTCTCTCTCTCTCTCTCTCTCTCTCTCTCTCTCTCTCTTCTCAAATAAATAAAAATGAACAAAAAAATTTTTTTAAGTTTTAAAGGTAAAGTTTGTATATAGCATATTAATAGTTATGTCTAGAAAAAAGATAATTAAATAGACATATGTCTAGACACATATGTTCATAGGAATATAGTATCTCTGTAGGAACAGATAAGAATTGAATAATGAACATCTCTGGGAAGGGGACAAGGTTAAGAAAGAGGCTCATTTTATATCTCTTACATTGTGTAATTACTGTATGTATCTGTTACATAGTCCGTGCATTAGCATATCTGGATTTTTTTCCTTTTTTTTTTTTTTTTTTTGGCCAGAGACAATGAGATTGCATATCTAGGCAAGAGGTCTAGAGAGGAGCAATCACAGCCCCCTCTTCTGTAATTAGGCCAGGAGCTGAGCATTCCACAGCCACTTGAAACTCTGGACAAATGGCTCAAGGAATTGTGGAGTCAGCTGGTGAGCTGCAGTAGGAATGGGAATTCTTTTCCCCAGGGGCAGAAGTACCCCAAGATTCACCCTGGGAACATCTGTCCTGTTTACATGCGGCAGGGCAAGCTGCTGGAGCGGCTCCCGGCTTTGAGCCCAGCACACAAGCCTATCATTTCTTCCTCTCCTGCCACCTGCTTCTGTTGGGCATCTGGAATTACTGAAGTACTCAAATTTAATTTCTGGAGATCATTTCGTTTTGCTCAGCCTGCCCCACGTATAGCTAGGGACGTTTAATGCTTCCAGCACGGTATTGATGAAATGTGAGTGAGGCTGGGCCCTGGCTCCTCGGCTCTGGTTCGGCTGAGTAGCTGAGGGTCACATTGTCCCTGCCATGTGGCCAGGCGATGTGCAGTAGCCACTGTGTACTCGTCAACGGTGAAACTGCAAACGCAGGAGCATGGCAGGGTGACCCGAGACACTCACACCCTAGAGTCCCCGCACAGTGGCAGCTGTTGTGGGGGAAGCTCGCGAACTGGGATTTGAAGCCGCTATCATCTAAATGCCTGAAAGTGTGTGGCCTGAGCAGGATGCTAATGCTTCCATCTTCCATTCACCTGCAAACCTGAGCCCAACTTTGGGGATTACAAACTCACTCTGGCCCTCCCAATTATGTCTCTGGCCAGTGATAAGTAAGTGGTTGGTAGCCTTCTGGAACCGTGTGTGTGTGTGTGGGGGGGGGTGGTCGGTGGGAAGTGGGGGGGCAAGTGGGAATGTGGCACATGTTTTCTACCAGAGGACCCAGAACTGGTTTTGTTTTCCTTAGTAAACCCTAGAAATATGCAAGTTTTACGTTCCCAGGTCTCAAACATTGTCACACCTGCTACCCTCCTCAGGGAACAAGATAGACAGGCTCAGAGTTTCTTACTCTGAACCATCCACATCAGGACCAATAGCATCCAAAGAGGAGAGACAGCCTACAGATCTCCAAGTTAGGTGGTTTTGATGGATACCGTTGGCTTTGGGCGAGTCCATCTCTCCCGAGGCCAATCCTAGGAAGTGCTTCAGAATCACCTGTGGACCTGACCCACCTTTGTCTCCACCACTGCCTGAAGGGTAAAGAAGCGTGTGTTCACTTTAGATACTTCAAGGCATTCAAGTATGAACGTTTGTAGACTATCCAATTTAATGGGTTTAAAATGGGTTACAGTCTATTACTCATTATAGTTGACTGGTAAGCGGGAAGAATGTGTGGTTCTTTTCATTTGGGAAGATTTTAAAAAATTATATGAGGCTAAGGAGATTGCCTAGCAGTTAAGGTGCTTGTCTGAGAAGGCTAAGGATTCAGGCTCAATTCCCCAGTACCCACGTATGCCAGATGCACAAGGTGGCACATGCATCTGGAGTTGGTGTGCTGTGGCTGGAGGCCCTGGCGTGACCATTCTCTCTTTCTCTCTCTGCCTCTTTCTGGCTCTCAAATAAATAAAATATATTATAATAAATAATAAATAAATATATAATAAATTATCTATATATATTAAATAAATAAAATATATTTAAAAATATATGGATAGTTCCCATTTAAGGACGGGGAACTCGGGCAGACTAGGAAGCGTGCCCAAAAGGGGCAACCCATTCATTGTGCCTTAGTGGCTGGAGAAGCAGCTCTGCTTCCTGTAGTCAAAGCCTCCCTCCATCACTCCTTTATCCCAGAGGACATGCTGGAGAGCCACACGAGTGCCCAGCACCCCGTCTGCCCTGAGATGTCTTTAAGCAGATCAGGCTGGACGGCCACACAGAGATCTTGGTCTTATTTACTTTGCATGCAGTCAGTGAGCACATGGTCAGGTCAGGCTGCATCAAGGAAAGCAGTGCTGACAAAAACTATCCCAGATAGCGTATGGCGTGGCCGAGTTCACACTACACCTTAAGCAACAATGTCCATGTTTGCCACACAGGAGGTGCTCAGGAACAGTTGGTTAAATGAATGAACGAAGTATGAAAGTGACTAAGTCCTTTTAACGAAACATAGGAAGCTAAATTTATATGACCATCTTTACCCTAAGGTTAATTTTTTTGTATGTGTATGTATGGGACGTTTTTATGTGTTTGTGTGTTCATATGTACATGGGTGCATGTGTATCTGCATGCGTGCATGTGTGCATGGAGGCTAGAAGTTGACATAAGGTGTCTTTCTTTTTTATTTTTTTTTCTTTTTTCGAGGTAGGGTCTCACTCTAGCTCAGGCTGACCTGGAAATCACTCTGTAGTCTCAGGGTGGCCTCGAACTCATGGCAATCCTCCTACCTCTGCCTCCTAAGTGCCGGGATTAAAGGCATGTGCCACCATGCCCAGCAAGGTGTCTTTCTTGATTGCTCTGGATTTACTAAGGTGGATTCTCTCATTTGAACCCAGTGCTTGCCAATTCAGCTAGTCTACCGAGCCAGCTTACACAGGGAATCCTGTCTCTGCCCCTGGAGTGTTGGGACCACTGACGGGCCGTCTTGCCCGCCCAGCGTTTACATGGGTGCTGGGGATCCGAACTCTGGTCCTCATGCTTATATGGTAAGTACTTGATCAACTGTGCTATCTGCCCAGTCCTCGAGCGAACATGAATATTAACAGTCCATAAGGTGCTTACCTGCGAAGTCTAAGGACCCATGTTTGACTCTCCAGATCCCATGTAAGCCAGATGCACAAGGTGATCCAAGCACAAAAGGTCATACATGCACACAAGATGGCACACACATCTGGAGTTTGATTGCAGTGGCTGCAGGCCCTGGTATAACAATTCTCTCTCTCTCTCTCTCTCTCTCTCTCTCTCTCTCTCTCTCTCACACACACACACTCTCTTATTAAAAAAAAATACAAAAATAGTCCATAGGTGTGTTGGGGTTGGAGGCAGAGAGACAAGAATACTGGCTAATCACTCATACTCAGCACATTTGTTTCTATCATTGCATTTAATCCCGCTGTCAATCTTATATGTAGTTGCAAATAATATTACCCTATGAACTAAAGTTCTCAAAAAAAATGCTGGTCCCACTTCCAACAAAGCTGAATGGACTAGAAAAACTCCCGTGACCACAGAGAGATGGAATGTTGTAAGGAACTCAACCAAATTACCCTGGGCTACCTTTAGTCCACCTCTGTGTCTTGGGGACTATCAGTTGATCAGGTGTGACCTTTTTGAAATATGCAAACAGACTCCCAATTTCCACCAACCCAAGGGTAAGAATGTCATCAGATACCATCGGAAGCCTATGGTAGAAATCTCCCCTCCCCCATTGCTGTAACCCACCTACCTGATGGTCAGCCAACGTATTTACTTGAAAACTACCTTGATGTATGAGTTCCTTTTGCTCTATGGCTATAAAAGCTTCACGAAATTGTTAACAGTTTGGAACACAGAACTGGGGTAACCGAAATCTGTGTTCCTAGCCATGGCCACTCATATCTGGCTCCAGGAAAAAAACTATCTCCTATCCCCTTTGAGGTGAGAGCTGTGTTTCGCATCGACAATCTTTATTTCACAGACAAGTAAACTAAGACTTAGAGAAATACAATTTGTTTAATGTCTTCATATCACACACTGCTAGGATTCTTAACAATAGCTTTCTACTTCACCAGTATATACACAACTAAAGTTCCTGCTGTTTTATTATTGTTATTGTTGTTACAATTATTATTATTTTGCAGTGTTGGGGATCAAGCTCAGTCCATCACACACACTAAGCAAGTGCCCCAGCATCTGAGCTACACTGTAACTGCTGTTTACTTTTTGTAACTGTGCCATCAAACACGCACTTACAGCTCTCAACCTTCTGACATCTTTCTTCATTAACACCTGCCTTGGGGTCTCCACATACTGTTCTGTCTGTATCAAGGAAGACAGACCTGGGTTTGTGACTTATTTGCTGACTCTGTGGCCTGGAAAGATTTAAAATTTCTACGTCTTCACTTAACCTCTCAAGCTCTCTAGGCCTTCACCTTTTCACCTGTAAAATGGGAACAAAATACCCTAAAGGGTTATTTTGAGAATAAAATGAGATAATGGAGGGGAAACGTTACTACAAAGCTTGACACAGTTGACAAGCAACGAGTGGCAACTCTCATCATGATTCAGGGATTTGGGGTTCAGGCAAAGCTTGTGCACCCCAACTTCTAGGCTCCTCTCTATTTTTGCAAAACATTGAAATAGACAGACTGAGAAGGATGTATTATAAAGAATTATACTTATTTAGGGAAGTTTTATGAATCCAGGGAGGGGACTAGAAAACCATATACCCACGTGGAGGCAGGACCCATGCGGGAAGCTGAGCACGGGAGTGGAGGGAAAAAGTGAATGAGGCTTTCCTGGGAAATTCAAAAAGGGCCAGAACTTAAAAAGAAAGATAAAAGTTAATAAGAAACTAATAAAATAGTAAAACAAGAAATAGAAAAATACCTTCAAGCTGGGAGTGGTGGTGCACACCTTTAATCCCAACACTCAGGAGATTGAAATAAGAAGATCTCGGTGAGTTCAAGGCCAGCCTGGGAGTGCAGAATTCGTTCCAGGTTAGCCTGGGCTAGAGTGAGACCGTACCTCAAGAAACAACAACAACAAAAACTTCCCCCCATTCCAGTGCCATGGAGAGCCTTGGCAGCTAGAATAGGGGAAGGACTTACCAGGGCAGGGACCCAGAGATCCATCCAGGCAAGGCGAAATAAACAGCCCACAAGGAGGCCTTGCCTGCCTGGTAAGCCCCTCTTATAGATTATTGAAGGGGGCAGGAGCTTTACCCTTGGGCTCCAATAGGCTTGAGAGAGAGCTGATTGGTTTGCATTCAGGGGGTTAACTCAAAAAGAGACCAGCATGCCTGGGTAGAGGGTGCTGTCGCTGAGAGATGAGACTGCACCCTATCAGATGCCGAATTCTCTTTGGGCCCTCCCCTAGCTGGCTACCTAAAACGAAAATTACCTGGCTATTTCTCCCTCAATCATTATTATGAAGAAATGACAGGGAGAAAAGACACTCTGGGCCCGAGTTAATGATTATACAGCCGACCTTGTAGTAACATGCAGTTCTGCATTTCAGACTTGGTTCTCAGCTAAATAAATTTAAACCTATTGAGTATAGGTTATAGAAAACTAGCATCTAGAAATGTATTTTGCAATTTTTGTGTTCTTAAATATTTTTATTTATTTATTTGTAAACAGAGAGATAAAGAAAAGAGAGTGCGAGCTAAAGTTCCCAGAAAACAGCTCTATCTGCTGCACCTACTTCCAGCAAGGCTGAATGGACTGATATAGGCTCCTATGAACACAAAGATGGAATGTTGCAAGTCAGGGCCCAACTACCTTGGGCTGCCCTTAGCTCCTTGACAGCCACTAATTGCCCACCTCTGTGTCTGAACTAACATCCTGGTGACTATCAATTGATCAGGTATAATCCTTTCTGAAATGCAGGAACAGACCCCAGCTTCCACTAACTCAAGGGCTCAGAATGTCATCAGATAGCATCTGAGGCCTGTGGTGGAAATTTTCCCTGCTTTACTATAACCTGCCTACCTGATGGTCAGCCAATGTATTTAGAAAGTGCCTTGATTTATTACTTACTTTTGTTCTGTAATTATAAAACCGTCATGAAATTGTTAACCCATTCGAACATAGAATTTGGGTTAACCTAAATCTATGTTCCCAGGCCATGGTCACTCTTATTTGGCTCTAGAATAAACTATCTGTTATCCCCTTTGAAGTGAGAGATGTGTCTTTTGCATTGAAAAAAGACAGAGGGGATGGGCACACCAGGGCCTCCAGCTGCTGCAAACCAACTCCAAACACATTCACCACTGTGCATTTGGCTTTATGTGGGTACTGGGGAATCAAGCCTGGGTCACTCGGGTGTTGCAGGCAAGTACCTTAACTGCTGAGCCATCTAGCCAGCCCCTGTGGCTTTTATTCTTAAGCAGAACATGTACACATGCATATACATGAATACACATGCGTCTATACACAGTGAAGAAACTGTACACTTTACATTGCATGGTAGATAACTACATTACTAAAATTTCTCAATAGTCCAGTAGGTTTATCAGCACCACAAATGAACACTGCAATTGACAGTGAGATCCATTCTGATAGGGTTCTACGCCTACCATACGTGAAGTTTCCATCTCCTGAAAGTATTAACAGACCCCAAAAATGTGATCAGTTTTCTTTAAGTCTAGATATCAGTTCTGACTCTTTACCCTGTGGCAGTTTGAATGTAGGATGTTCCCCAATAGCCTACTTGTTTGGGACTGAGTTGTGTAGTTAACCCCAAGCTCGTGGAGACTTTGGGATCTGGAACCTTCCTGGAGGAGACTAGAGTTGGGCCTTAGGATTTATTGGTCCAGCCCTGCTGGGGGTTCATAGCAGCTCATTCCCTCTCCTTCTTGCCTGCTGATGTGGAGGTGTGATGCCCAGCTGTCTATTCACGCTATGCTTCCCCTCACAACTGCAAGCTGAGACAAACCCTTTCCTCCCATAAGCTGCTGGTGGGTGTTTTGTCCCAACAACGATACAGGAACAGCCACAATCCTCAATGGAGCACTATTAAAAGCTGTGGCCGGGCTGGAGAGATGGCTTAATGGTTAAGCACTTGCCTGTGAAACCTAAGGACCCCGGTTCGAGGCTCGGTTCCCCAGGTCCTACATTAGCCAGATGCACAAGGGGGCGCATGTGTCTGGAGTTCGTTTGCAGAGGCTGGAAGCCCTGGCACGCCCATTCTCTCTCTCTCCCTCTATCTGTCTTTCTCTCTGTGTCTGCGCTCTCAAATAAATAAATAAAAAATGAACAACAACAACAAAAAAAAAACCCTAAAAGCTGTGGCCCTTGCAGAAGTGGTTTAGTCATGCAGGTTTCAGCCTTGTGAAGGGATTAATGTCCTTATACATCAAGATCTGTACACAGTTGTGGTGGTTTGACTCAGGTGTCCCCCATAAACTTTAGGTGTTCTGAATGCTAGGCTCCCAGCTGATGGAGATTTGGGAATTAACACCTCCTGGAGGCAATGTATTGTTGGGGTCGGGCTTATGGGTGTTATGGGGGGGCACCCCCAATCTCCCCATTACACTACAGCCAGATTCCCCTTGCCAGTGTTTGGCACACTCTCCTGTTCCTATTATCCACCTTATGTTGGCCAGGGGGGGATAGCCACCCCCTGCTCATGCCATCATTTCCCCCCGGCCATCGTGGAGCTTCCCCTCGAGTCTATAAGCCAAAATAAACCCTGTTTTCCCCAAAGCTGCTCATGGTCAGGTGATTTCTGCCAGCAGCATGAACCTGACTGCATCACCAGCGTTCCTCCCTCCTGCCCTGAGGGTGCTGTAAGGCGGCCCTGTCAGTAAAGAATGAGCCAGACACTGAGGCAGCCAGCAGGCTGGGGAGATGGCTCAGTGGATAAAACACGTGCGGCCAAGCATGAGCACCTCAATTCAGATCCTCTGACCCACATTAAAAAAAAAAAAAAAAAAAAAAAGCATCCTGTAAAAGCAGTCCAGCCCGATGAATGCGGCCATGGCTGAAGACGGACCCTGTCTCAGACAAGGGGGGGAAGGTGATGCCCGATGCCCAAGGTCCTCAGACCTCCACACGCAGCCTTGGCATGAGGCCATGCCCACCTGCACCTGCTGTACACATGTACACACATACACAAAGAAAATTCTAAACCAGCCAGTGCCTTGATCTTAGATTTCCCATTCTGCAGAGCACTGACCAACAAATTTCTGTTACTTATGAATTATCCAGTCTGAGGTATTTGTTGGAGCAGCCCAAATGCAATATTCTCTTGTTTCTGTTACAAGTCCGTTAGCATGTTACACTCAGATATATTTCAACAGACCCCGGGGATAATTGACAGTGAACAATAATCAACCTTTGATATTTTTCTTTAAACTGGGAAGTCATTAATATAGTATCAACAAGCCCATAGTGTCTGCAATAATAATTCCACAATAAGCACAGACTCTTGAACTGCTGGAGTTTAAATCCAGACATTATCACTGTCTACCTGTGTGATTTTGAGCAAAAGGTTCAACCTCTCTGTGCTTTGATCTCCATCTTGAAAGGGGAATAGGAAGAACATATACTCTATAAATTCACTGTGAATAACAAATGAGATAGCTGATATAAAACTTTTAGAAAGGCACTTAACATATGGAAGTTAATCAGCAAGTGGCACCTATCTACACAAAGCAAGCCCATTTAACAAATGCTTACTGTCCTAACCATAAATCCATCCTTCCTTAATGCCCAGCTTCTTTTCCCATCAGCACAATGCTATGAAAACTGATCTCCTTGCATTCCTGGCTCCCAGATGTCTGACACAAAGCAATTGCTCCAAAAATATTAGGTAAGCAAATTAAATAATAATGACTTTTTTATTGTGGTTTTATGAGGTAGGGTCTCACTCTAACCCAGGCTGACCTGAAATAGTCTCATGCTGGCCTCAAACTCAAGGCAATCCTCCTACCTCTTCTGTCTGAGTGCTGGGATTAAAGGCGTGCATGCCACCATGACCCAGCAATAATGGCAATATTTTAAAATACTTCAAAAATAAGTCATGGAATATATGATATTTGTCATGTTCCATATGGGTTAAAGGAGAAAGAGAAAGGATTCTACGCTTATATTGTTCTTTATTTCCCATGAGGATAAAAGGAAAATGAACAATAACAGATTTTGAAAGGTGCATTGAAATTAAATCATGTCAATTTCCTAATATGAAACAGAAAGCACCATCTTGGAGAAAAGGCTGGTCACCTAGTCACTCGTCCTATTCTTTTAAAGAAATCACTCTATCATATCAATTCTTTTCTTACCAATATACTTTAGTTACTATGACTTTATATTATATAAAATCACGAAAATCATTAGAATTTCAATACTTTTTTTGTTTTTCAGCTCTCACAAATATGTGGACCCTAAACAACACGCAACAGGGACTGTTGAATTTCTCGCAGATTTTTCCAGTTGCTACATATAATAAAGTCTTGTGGAGGAAATTAGTGCCTGCTGTGATTTGAAGCTTCCACATAAAAGTCAGGTTGAGCCAGGTGTGGTAGTGCATGCCTTGAATCCCAGCACTTGGGAGGCAGAGGTAGGAGGATCGCCATGAGTTCAAGGCTACCCTGAGACTACATAGTGAATTCCAGGTCAGCCTGGGTTAGACAGAGACACCACCTCAAAAAAAAAAAAAAAAAAAATGCTGCGATTTAATTCCAATTGTAAAGTGTTAAGAGGAGGGACAGATGAAACCATGAAGAAGTGACTTGGTCCTGAGTGCTCTGTCCTCATGAATGGATGAACCCACAAATGGATTCATGAGTTATTATGAGTTGCTTGGTCAGTATCACCATATGATGCCTGGGTCATCCCAGGGCCCTGCAGAGTCACCAGCAAGAAAGTTCTCACTATGCCAAGCGTGGTGGCACGCACCTTTAATCCCAGCACTCGGGAGGCAGAGATAGGAGGATCGCTGTTTGAGGCCACCCTGAAAAAAGTTCTCACCATCTGTGGCTCTTCAAACTTCAGAACTTGTAAGAAGTACTTTTTAAAACATACACTATCCAGGGGCTGGAGAGATGGCTCAGTGGTTGAAGACACTTGCTTGCAAAGCCTGCCAACCTTGGTAGGAATCCCCAGGAAACATGTGAAACCAGATGCACAAAGTGGCACATGCACCTGGAGTTCTTTTGCAGTAGAAAAAGGTCCTGGCACGCCCATGCTTCTCTCTCTCTCTCTCTCTCTCTCTCTCTCTTCCTCTCTCCGCTTTTCTATGCCTACCTCTCTTTGATCACAAATAAATAATTTTAAAAAAATTTAAATAAATTATCAAGCTGAGAGTGTTGGTGCACTTTTAATCTAAGCACTCGGGAGGCGGCGAAAGGAGGATTGCTATGAGTTCAACACCAACCCAGGGCTACAAAGTAAGTTTCAGGTCAACTTGGGCCAGAGAGAAACCTACCTCAAAAAAACAAAAATAATAATCATCTAGCATGCAGTTACAGCATCAGAAAATGGACTAAGAATGGGTGCTTCGTGGAAGGAGGGAATCAAGGCCTGTAAAGAATCATAATCACATGAGCATGCATCTTGGTATTAAAGCCCTAGCCAAAGCCCACAGAAGGGCAGGTTTCAAAGGCAGGGAGCCAATCAACACAAAAGGCCCAAATGATCCCAGTGCAGAAACTACACTATGGTAAAACAAAAGATCTGTCCTCTGTAGGAAGCACATTAGCAACTGCTCTAATATAAAACTTAATGCCCACTGAACATTAAGTAGCCCCCCCAAAGAAAGTTAGTTATAAATAACAATGTACAATGAGTCCATTGAATTAAATAAAGCCCAAACCAACTTCTCTAACATCCTTTTTCTCTTTGTAATTTAAACTTTTTTTGGAAGTGTATATCAAATTATTAATAATGACCACCATTTGGAAGTGAGGGTATTTTCACTTAATACTTTTAAAATTATTCCTTATAGTTCTGGGGGTTAAAAAGTCCACAGTTGGGGCTGGAGAGATGGCTTAGTGGTTAAGCGCTTGCCTGTGAAGCCTAGGGCCCCGGTTCAAGCCTTGATTCCCCAGGGCCCACGTTAGCCAGATGCACAAGGGGCACATGCGTCTGGAGTTCCTTTGCAGTGGCTGGAGGCCCTGGTGCGCCCATTCTCTCTGTCTCTGTCTCAGTCTCTCTCTCTCTCTCTCTCTCTCTCTCTCTCTCTCTCTCTCTCTCTCTCCCCATCTGTCACTCTCAAATAAATAAATAAAAATAAACCAAAAAAAGTTTTAAGTCCACAGTCATTGTTTAGCTTCAACAATCACCAATCAGACCAATTTTGCTTATCTATACTTTACTCACTTCTTTTCTCTATTACTTTGCATCAGTCACAAGACAACATAGTATTTTGTTTTAAATATTTCAATATGTGCTGCTAAAAGATGAAAACCTTTTTTTTCACAAACACATGCAAATAATACCACTATTATACTTTTTAAGGAATCAGCAATAGCACTTTAATATTCCAATTACAGTATCTAGTGCTAAAATTTCCATATCTCAAAAATTACTCAAAAGTGACTTTTTCACAAAAATGGAAAAGTAGACAAGTTCTATTATTGGACTGTGATTAAATGAGCAAAGAATCATTCATAAATTGAGCAGTGCTTGGAACCAGAGGAGGTTTGGGCAGCTCTGGCCCACATGGTAGGGAAGGGAGTAATTAGACAGCAAACAGAATGAAGTCCAAAACTGCTTCACTGGTCAGAGCTGACATTTGCCCAGGTAAGGGGGGGTGGGGGGGGGCTGATCAGCTGACAGCCTGTGATTGGCTACAGCACTGGTGTGATTGATTGGCCGAGGATCAGCTATTTGTTACAAAATATACTCTGAAGTTTGGCTTTTAGGTCTGTTCACTGGCCAAATTTGGTTGTAGTTTCTTAAGAAGGGACTCGGTGGATGGATCAGGCTCAGGCCAGATGCAACTCAGTTTAACATTAGTTTTGTTTTATAGTTCATTTAAATTAAGATTCACATAAGATCTATTAACCATTGTTTGAAAACGTCTTTTAAGTCTTAATCTATGGTTCTTTTTCTATCTTATTTTTTTTTTTGTAATTTGTTACATTTAAAATGTTATGTATTTAAAATTAACTTGCAGATATAGTCAGAGGAAGGCAAAGTCTCATGACTGAGAGCAGAGCACTGAGTTCTTTCTCCACTCAAAATTAGTGGCCAAAGGACAACAGTGCTAAGATGAGGGTTCCTCTGCCCCCCAGAAGCACCTGGGCAAGAGGGCATGCGTATATAAGAGCCATTTAAGGAGCAGACACAGGGCTGGAGAATTATCACCAGTACAGTACCTCAGATGGCAGCGTCAAGCGTCAGCAGAGAAGTCTCAGCCCCCCACCTGAGGCAGCAGACAGTCATCTGGCTGTGTGTCCTGGCTCAGCCTGAGTCAAGAGCATCGGCCTTCCTCAACAAGTCACTTTTAAGTGTGGATGCTGTGGTTATATGTTAATGGACGCTTCTGTTCTTTTCTTTTTGTTGAGTGTGTGTGTGTATGTGTGTGGGGGGGGGTATACAGGTATGCATGCACATGCAAGTACAGGTGTGTGAAGGCCAGATGTTAAGGGCAAGTACCCTCCCTCCTCAGTAGCTTTCCCTCTTTTTTTATTTTAATTTTCTATTATTGTATTTATCCATTTATTTGTTTATTGTGTGTGTGTGTATGTGTGTGCGTGTGTTTGCATGTGTGTATGCTTGCCAGGGCCTCTTGCCACTCAAATGAATGTCAAGCACTTGAACCACTTTTTGTGTGTGTCCAACTTTACATGGGCAGGGTGAGACTTGAACTCAGGCCAGTAGGCTTTGCAAGCAAGTGCCTTTAACCACTGAGCCATTTTCTGAGATCCCGTCCCTTATTTTTTAAAATATTTTACTTATTCATTTGCAAGGCGAAAGAAAGAGAGAGAGAGAATGGCTGCCCCAGGGCATCTAGCCATTGCAAACTAACTCCAGATGTATGCACCACTTTGTGCATCTGGCTTTATGTGGGGACTGGGGAATCAAACCTGGGGCATTAGGCATTGCAGTCAAATGCCTTAACTGCTGAGCCATCTTTCCAGCCCTGCCCCTTATTTTTTAAGACAGAGTCTCTCATTGAACCTAATGTATCTCAAGTAGACATGATTTAGCAAGTATGCTAAGATAATGATAATTGAGACAGTAATCCTGACCACTCAAAAATAACCATCAAACTGAGCTTAATGGTTAAGGTGCTTACCTGCAAAGCCTAAGGACCCAGGTTCAATTCTCCAGGTCCCACATAACCCAGATGCACATGGTGGCACGTGCATCTGGAGTTCGTTCAGTGGCTAGAGTCCCTGGCATGCCCATTCTCTCTCTCTCTCTCTCTCTCTTTCTCTCTCTCTTTCTGTCTCAAATAATAAATAAATAAATAAATAACCACCAAATGGAACAGTGAAAAATCTCTGGTTTTAAGTGAAGGAAGTACTAAGTCACATTGGCTGAAACAGCAAGGAGAGTTATATATTTAGAAAATTCAGTAGTTGTGGCTTCAGGCAAGGCTAAATCCAGCAAATGTGTTATGGTACCAAGAAGCTGGTTTCTCCATTTCTCCACTTACACTGTCTAAGTTTCAGCTCTAAGACTAGCCTCATTATGGATGCACAATCGTCACTGTCTGTGGGTCCTAGGATCACAAACTGCACACTCACATCTAGAAAAGCAAATCTTTGTCCCAGCCACCATCTCAAGAACAATACTGAAGTAGCCCAGCCCAAGTCATGTGACCTTTGCACAGCATTAAGAGAACCATGATACATGAATTAGCCCAGCAACACACGTGTTTCATGTTCCAATCCAGAGACCATCATTTCCCCAGAAACACAGATTTATAAATAGAAATGGTGTCTATCAGGAAGCTAAGAGGGAGATATCATATTAAGGAGACTGCTTTTTAAAAATTTTTATTTATGGGGCTGGAGAGGTAGCTTAGCAGTTAAGCACTTGCCTGTGAAGCCTAAGGACCCTGGTTCGAGGCTCAATTCCCCAGGTCCCACGTTAGCCAGATGCACAAGGGGGCTCACACGTCTGGAGTTCCTTTGCAGTGGCTGGAGGCCCTGGCGCACCCATTCTCTCTCTCTCTCTCTCTGTCTCTGCCTCTTTCTCTCTCTGTCTGTTGCTCTCAAATAAATAAATAAAAATAAAACAAATTTTTTAAAATTTTATTTAGGGCTGTAGAGATGGCTTAGTGGTTAAGGCATTTGCCTGCAGAGCCAAAGGACCCTGGTTTGATTCCCCCAGGACCCACGTAAGCCAGATACACAAGGGGTTGCATGCATGTGGAGTTCATTCACAGTGGCTGGAGGCCCTGGTGTGCCCATTCTCTCTCTCCCTCTCTCTGCCTCTCTTTCTCAAATAAATAAATAAAAATTTTAAAAAACTTAAAAACGTATTTATTTATTTATTTGCATGTACACATATGTGTGTCTAGGGGCTTGCCAGAGCCTCTTGCCACTGCAAAGGAATGTCAGATATTTGGGCCTCTTTTTGCCTCTGGCTTACATGGGTGGCTTGGGAAGCAAGCTTAGCAACCAATGCTGTCGGTACGATTTATATCCGTAGTGCTTGACAACATGCTGTCGTTGCTGAGATCATCATTAATTTGTATATCTTTAGAAAGAGGAGGTTTTCACCTTGTCAAAGTATGGGATGATGTCTGTGTGTCAGTTACGTTCTTGTTGCTGGAACAAAACATCTAGTCAGGCAGCTTCAGGAAGTAAAGGGTTTCTTCCTGGCCTACGGTGTTGAGGGGAAATCCATCAAGGAAGGGCAGGAAGTTGGCCTCACACCAGCAGGAGGCAGTACAGCCAGAGCAGAGCAAGCATCAAGGGTTGCCCCCAGTGACACACTCCTCCAGCAACTCCTAAAGACTGCCAGCAAGGGGGATTAAGTATTTAAATGCATGATTGTATGGGAAACACTGTACATTCAAATCATTACAATGGCTCAGACAAGGCACTAAAACCATTAAGTTACAAATAAAATAATATAAACAGGTTTTTTTTAAGGCAGAATAATCTAATGCCTCCCAAAACATAAGGCCAAGTTATTCCATCCACATTTAAAAAAAAAAATTACCCCTTATTTACACAAATATCTGACTTACTTGGTTGGCTGTGTAAGCATGTAGCACTCAGTTGTTCAAATACTTGTCATAGTTTCTTTCTTTGTAACAGAAATCAAAGAATCATGCCATAATAAAAAAAAAAGTCAATTCATAGAAGTAGAGAGTAGATTGGTCGTTACCAGTGGCTGGGGTGGACTGGGGCATATGGGGTAATGAAAAATATTAGTCAAAGTATACAAAGTTTCAGTCAGACAGAAAAAAAAAAAGCTTTAGTGATCTACTGCACAGAATTGTAATGATAATTAATACTCTCTATTTCAAAATTGCAGGAAGAATATATTTTAAATATTCTCACTATAAAAAAATACCTATATGAGATGATGGATGTGTTAATTAGACTGATTTAATCATTCTACCTTGCAACTATATAATCAAATCATCCTGTCTCATAAATATATACAATTACTAGCTGTCAATTAAAATTCTAGAAAAAGAATTCTCACAATGTTAATTTCTTAACATCCTTTTGAAAAAAAAAAAAAAACCCTAACATTCACATTAGAGCTGGTTGAGCATGCCAGAACACATGAAGAACTTCATGCCATCCCACACATTTGCTATCTCATCATATGCTACTCAGGGATCCAAAAGTTCCTTCTACAAGCTGCTATTTCACCCGTGTTCATGCGGGTCTCCTCCTCCTGAGCTCTCCGGAGTTTTCTGGGCCCAACATCCCTAAGTTTTCAACTGTTGCTCAGCAGACATGAGGTCTGTCCCTCACCATTCTGCTCACCTTCCATTAAGTGCTTTAGGAACTCTCAGAATATACCCAGAGCTGGGCACGGTGGTGGACGCCTGTAGTCTCATCACTGGGGAGGCTAAAGGGAAGGGTCTTGAGCTCAAAGCCAGTCTGGCCTATGTTAGCAAGACCAAGACCCTGTCTGAAAATCAAAATAAAAAGGAGCAAAACAAACATGGCTTGGATGCAGAGGAAGTGTATGAATTGTTTAGAGTCTGTCCAATATATTTCTCAACTAGTCTCGAGAAATGCATGTGCTATCTGTGTTTCCCCCTTTCAGGCCTAAACCTAAGAGGCTGTTCATCAAAATTCATCTCTTACAGCTGCGTTCATAACCCATAATCCCCTGGTGAATACCAGTAACCCCAGTAAGGAGGGACCTCAGTGGAATGGGGGCGAGGAGGAGAGATATAATAGGGACATGATTTGTCCATACAACAAAGTTTCTAATTAATAAAAATAAAGAAAGAAGGACTGGAGAGATGGCTTGGCAATTAAGGCACTTGCCTGCAAAACCAAAGAACCCCAGATTCCCCAGGACTCACATAAGCCAGATGCACAAGGTGGCACATGCATCTGGAGTTCATTTGCAGTGGCCAAAGGCCCTGGCAAGCCCATTCTCTCTCTATCTCTTTGAAATGAACAAAATTAAAATTATTATTTTTTATTTTTTATTTATTTATTTGAGAGCGACAGACACAGAGAGAAAGACAGATAGGAGAGAGAGAGAATGGGCGCGCCAGGGCTTCCAGCCTCTGCAAACGAACTCCAGACGCGTGCGCCCCCTTGTGCATCTGGCTAACGTGGGACCTGGGGAACCGAGCCTCAAACCGGGGTCCTTAGGCTTCACGGGCAAGTGCTTAACCGCTAAGCCTTCTCTCCAGCCCTAAAACTAATTTTTTAAAGTTAAAAAAAAAAGAAAGAACAATAGAGCTGGAGAGATGACTTAGCAGTTAAGGCACTGCCTGTGAAGCCCAAAGACCCTGGTTCAGTTTGCAGTGGCGAGAGGCCCTGACACACCCATCTCCCTTTCTCTAATAAATTTTTAAAAAAATTGAAAATAAGAAGAAGACATCTATTTACTCCTTGCTCTACTTCACAAATTTGAATTGTCTTGAGCATCCCCTCCCTACACTATATTGTCCCCGGAATGCCATTCTTTTTTTTTTTTAAATTATTTATTTATTTGTTTGAGAGCGACAGACACAGAGAGAAAGACAGATAGAGGGAGAGAGAGAGAATGGGCGCGCCAGGGCTTCCAGCCTCTGCAAACGAACTCCAGACGCGTGCGCCCCCTTGTGCATCTGGCTAACGTGGGACCTGGGGAACCAAGCCTCGAACCACGGTCCTTAGGCTTCACAGGCAAGCGCTTAACCGCTAAGCCATCTCTCCAGCCCCGGAATGCCACTCCAGCCCCGGAATGCCATTCTTGACACTGCCAAGTCCAAGGCCCGGGAGGATGTCTCTCCTCATGCACATCCTCCCTAAACACGGGCCATGCTGCAGATAAGCCACGATCTGCTCCGAGCTCAGTGCGCTGCTCTCTCCCTACTGGACACAGCACTTCTCTGGACGCAGACGTGTGGGGTTAGAGGTTGTGTCTTCACAGCTCCCCTCTCTGGTAGCTCATCCCAAGCTCCACGTACTGTATGACTTCCTGCTCTCTCAGTCAAGCAGCAACCTGAGGATTTAGTCCGGACTTAGGACAATGACAAGACACAGACAAAAATCTCCTGATGTTGGCCACACATTTAAAAATCATCTAAAGAGCTTAAATGCTATTAATGTCTGGGTCCAACTCCAGAGATTCTGATTCGATACTCTAGGTACCCTTATTTTTTTGAGGTAGAATCTCGCTCTAGCCTAGGCTGACCTGGAATTCACAATGCAGTCTCAGGGTGGCCTCAAACTCACAGCGATCCTCCTACCTCTGCCTCCTGAGTGTTGGAATTCAAGGTGCGCAACATCACACCCGGCTTAGGTACCCTTTCAAAACTCAGTGGTTTTTATTAAGTTCCTGAAGTGATTCTACCTAATGTCATAGAGCCAAGATCCTGAGTCACTGTCATAGGAAATCCCTCCTAAAGTGAAATACATTCTACAATCCATCTGCACCTATAAATAGAGCCAGTTCATCTCCATCAGCAGATGTCTACTACACAATCCAAAGGACTGTGCTCAGCATTTAGTAAGCCACATTTAATCCTCCCAACAGTCCAAGAAGCCAGTAGTTTTATTCCCCACTGAACAGATGGAGAAGAAGAGCCTTGGAAACCATCCCATGCACACACGAGAAAGGGGGTGAGCCCATAGCATTGCGGTATATGTTTCCCTGTGTAGCCCATTTCCTGTACTGGTGAAAATGCCTCCTTCTCAGAGCCCTGGGACTTGAGATCACCTCTGTGGTCAGAGGTATTGGAGACCAACTTACTCGGTCTTAAAGGAGCCTGCATGCCTCAAACTCCAGCTGCCAGGTCACTCCCTGTGTGCCATCCCTGGGTGCTGCCCTCCTTCCCTACCCTTCCTATACCCTGTCTCTTCTCTCCCCTCTGCCACTTTCTCCCAGACTCCCCCTAGAGTTGCCTGTGAGCTATGGAAAAAGACCTAGCCTATTATAGCATCAGGTAAATCCTCGTCTCTCTTTTAAAAGATGAATTTCTGTCAAACAGTTTCTCTTTCATCCTGCAGGTTGGTGGCTAATTACTGCATAATTGCTTTGTTTCTGTGTCCGTCTCTGTGTGTGGCATGCCTGGGGGTGCACGTGGTGCGGGTGAGTGGGTAGGTGTGCACGGTACGATGTTGGCACCAGGTGACTTCCTCCATCGCTCTTCCCTTTATGGTTCACCCAGAGCTTGCCAATTCAGCTCGTCTAGCTAGCCAGCGGGCTTCCAACTCCACACTGAGCTCTGGGAGTGCAGGGGGCTGAACACCCACTGAGAATCCACATGGGTGCCGGGACTCTGAACACCAGCTCTCCTGCTCACGCAAGAAGTGCTTTACTGATGGAACCGTCTCCTCAGCCCACAATTGGGCTCAGACACTTCCATGCAATCTGATACAAAGCTATTTTATTTTATTTTTTTATTTTTATTTTATTTTGAGACAGAGTCTGACTCTGCAGCCTGGGCTGAGCTAGAACTCACTATGTAACACTGTGTGGCTTTAAAGTCACAGCAAGCCTCCTGCCTCAGCCTGTTGCGCTGCCACATCCAGTTCAGCTTATCCTAATGAGGTATCCTTCTGAGATCATCTGTAAAGAAAATTATTAAAATGTCTTAATAGTAACAATGATTAATTTTATTTTATTTTAATTTTTTATTTTAATTTATTTATTTGAGAGTGACAGACAGAGAGAAAGAGACAGAAGGGGTGCGCCAGGGCTTCAGCCACTGCAAACGAACTCCAGACGCGTGCGCCCATCCCCCCTTGTGCATCTGGCTTACGTGGGTCCTGGGGAATTGAACCTCAAACTGAGGTTCCCAGGCTTCACAGACGAGCGCTTAACCGCTAGGCCATCTCTCCAGCCTGCAATGATTTATTTATTTATTTATTTATTTTTACTAATAAGCATGATTTGGCTTCAAGCCAACGAAATGAATATTCTCCAGCAAAACCCATTCAATGGGCTGTCTTCCACTAACCGTGCAATGTTATTTTCAATAAAATTGAAATGAATGGGGCTTTGTGAGTGCTTTTCTGAAATGAAGATTGAGTAACTATACGCTGCTTCCTAAGCCAGGCTGGTATAATGAGGATTCTTGGAGAATTTCACTGGTTCCTAGTGATCTCTTTATTCTTTCCTAATTGCTATATGGAGCTGACAATCCAGTATGAACTAGTCAGAGATTAAATGAATGTCAATGCTAAAAAATAGGCAGGGGGAAGCAGCATTTTTCCATATTTATTACTATCCCTGTTTTCCACAACTTTTCCAAATTTCTGGTAATTGCTCTATGGTCATCTGAGATGAAATTAGCAGAGCTTTTGCAATACTTCTCTACCTATCCAGGGTCTCACTGTTCTTCTTTTATTTTTTTTTTTTCTTGAAAAACTTTGTTGAGATAATTATACTTTACATGTCACAAGAAATAATAGAGTGATCCCTTGTGCCTTTTATCCCATTTCTCCTAATGGGTTCTCAAGACCACAGCAGGACTACGACATTGGTACAATCCATCTACTTTACTTGATTTGTTCCTTTTTACTTGTCCGTGTGTGTGTGTGTGTGTGTGTGTGTGTGTGTGTGTGTGTGTGTACCTATGTGTATGTGTATATGTATGTACACGTGTTAATATCTACATAATCTTATTATACTGTAAAGCTGTGCCCCAGTCAAGACACTTAGCAGCTAATTCTATAAAGATCCTCATGCTGATGATTCATTAATCTCTTAAACATTGACCTGGCATGATGGTGCATATCTATAATCCCTGTACTCCAGGAGGCTGAGCTGAGAGGATTGTGAATTAAGGGCAGCTGGGCTTCACAGTGGGAACCTCTCTCAAAAACAAATTGAAAGAAAAAAGGGAACACAGGTCATCTGTGCTGCTGCTTTTGATTTTAAGGTGCACTGCCATGCAGGAAGGAAGTGGAATCCTAAGGGCAGAGGGTGGCTTCCTCTGGAGCGTTAGTGTTAATCGACGTTATCTAGCCCTCCTTCTTTTGAGGATGTGTTCTTGACCATGTATACCTGCTTCTAGATAATACTATTTGTTTCCTAGAATAGAATCTGTTTTCATGTCCCTAAGTGTCTCTGTTTTACAGACACTTCTATAATTTCTTTTGTTGTTGTTGTTTATTTTTATTTATTTATTTGAGAGTGACAGAAAGAGAAAAAGAGGGAATGGGTGTGCCAGGGCTTCCAGCCACTGCAAACGAACTCCAGATGCGTGCACCCCCTTGTGCATCTGGTTAATGTGGGTCCTGGGGAATCGAGCCTTGAACCGAGGTCCTTGGGCTTCACAGACAAGCACTTAACCACTAAGCCATCTCTCCAGCCCACTTCTATAATTTCTTGTGGGACAGGGTAGGGGTGGGAAGGTGTTCCTGTCCCCAAATCTATAATGAAAAGACAGTTTGCTTTCAATTGCAAATATTTATATGACATTTGAGCATCCAACTTCAGCCTGCACTTGTAGCTATTTTACTGTATTGAACTGCCATTTCCCCCAGCACTCCCTTGGAGGAGCAGGATCATTTCCGATAATCCTTTTGTATTCAAAGTGACTGCTGTGCTTTTCCCTCTAGTTCTCACAATCCCAGGTGAGTTATCCAAGCCAAGCCCTGGCTCTTTGTCGTAAGGGGGCAGAAAGTAGATGTTCTAGGCTTCGTGGGTTGGCACCTCTGTCTGAGCTACTCATCTCCGCCGAGGCAGCACAAAGGCAGCTGCCGACAATCGTAATGATGGGCATGGCTTGTGCCAAAAGAACAATATGAAAACAGGTGGTCAGCTGTAGATTGTCAACTTCTGGTCTAAGCCAATCGTGATAATTCCGTTTCCTCAGTCAGTGACTAGTTTTACTGGTTTACAAATTGGCATGTGACCCAAGCCTGGCAGGTGGGATGTGGGCAAAGTCCTCAGAAGGGCTTCTAGGGAAGATGACACAGAAGAGAACCGTTACTTGTCCTTTTGTATGACATCAAAACCGGATGCGGGGCTGGGGAGATGGCTCAGCAGTGAAAGGCACTTGCTTCCAAAGCCTGATAGCCAGGTTCAGTTCTCCAGCACCAGCATGAAGCCACACGCACCATGTGGCACATGAATCTGTAGTTTCTTTGCAATGGTAGGAGGCCCTGTCATACCCACACTCATTCTCTCTCTCAATTAAAAAAAAAAAAAAAATATATATATATATATATAGTGAGAGAGAGAGAGGGTTGGAAAGAAAGCTCAGCAGTTAAGGCACTTGCCTACAAAACCTAATTACCTGAGTTTGACTTCCAAATACTCACATAAAGCCAAATGCCCAAAGTGGATCATGCAGAGGCCCTGACACACCCATTCTCTCTCTCTCTTCTGTCTCTCTGTTTGCAAATAAATAAATAAAATTAAAAAAAAAAAAAGATGTGATAGCTGCAGCCATCCTTCCACTAACCTACAGAGGGAGCCACGGAACCCAGGAGGGTGGGGCTGGAAGAGCCGCGGGGGGGGGGGGGGGGGGGGGGCAGGAGGCTGGGCGCCTGCCTGAAGCTGGCCCCACTTCCTATGTAAGATGACAACAGTGCCTGAGACAGTGATTTAGCCAAAACCCCATCTTCATTACTGTGCACACACACACCCCTGTCAGCACTTACCAAAGTTATTTTCACAGAGAATAGATTCTCAGAAAATAACATTTGCTGGGCTGGCCAAACAATCTGAACCATAAACTTCTATAAATTAGAGTTCTTCCCACTGGAAATAAGCCAATACCTCTTAAGATCCTCTTTTCTTGTTCAAAAAAAAAATTAAAACAGGAAACACAAATGGACATAATAGCAAACCTATATTTATCTAAAATAAACAGAAAACAAGATTGGTACTGTTTTACTCCCCCCCCCCCCATCGTGTTTTGGCTGATTCACTCTGGGTAGGTTTCCTCCTCTCACTTGGAGCCTTTCTCCCTAGCTGGCCCTGGGAAGGCTCACTGCATGCAAATGTGTGTACACTCATCAGTCGTATTAGGCATAGTTCCAACTGGTCACCCTACATGAACACAATTAAAAGTTAAACATCAATTAAAATTCACGGAATCCATTTAGCTCTCTGGAAAAAAAAAAAAGCACTAAATAACTGAACACATTTGGGGCACAAATTAATCTCCATCGTTTTCTTTATTCCCCTTTAGTTTTCAAACAGACTAGGCCTCATTTTAGACTTTGTTAAATTATTCACTTGGTCCGTTCACTGAGGAGGCCAGGACAACGGTCAGAATGAAGGATCACGCAGAGCTGACCAGGTGGTCAATCAGTGATGGGTCACCAGAGGCTCTGCAGTGTTAGCATTTGAATGAGAAATGTCACCCCATAGGCTCATGAGTTGAAGGCCTGGTCACCAACTGGCAGTGCTATTTTACGAGGTTCTAGAAACGTTGCAGGGTAGAGCCAAGATGGAGAAAGTAGGT
This sequence comes from Jaculus jaculus, assembly GCF_020740685.1. Classification (NCBI taxonomy): domain Eukaryota; kingdom Metazoa; phylum Chordata; class Mammalia; order Rodentia; family Dipodidae; genus Jaculus; species Jaculus jaculus. Next base: position 137,968,403 of record NC_059107.1, read on the forward strand.
CACAGAAAGCATGCCCTTGAAGATCACCCCTGGTGCCCAGTCCACTTCCTCTTAACCTGTTTCCCATCCACCACGAAGTTACCTTCTTCTTCCAAATGCTCCCACTTCCTTGGGCCAAAAGCAATGGAGCCAGATGACCAAAGTCTGAAGCCATGTGCTAAAATAAATGATTCTTCCATAAACTATGCTCACAGTGACAGAGGGGTAATTACCACAGAAAGAGAGAAAATACTACTGCCTGTGGAGAGAGGATGCGTGTGGACCATCTCTCTCCTGAGACCTATGGCGACGTATCCATCTCCTTCTTCAACATAAACTTCAAGATCAAATAGGCATCTCAAGCCATTGTGCATCCCAAGCAGAATGCATAATAACCCTCCCCCATATTCATTTCCAGTTTTCTCCTGCTTCAATAAATGTCCCCAGTTCCATAATAACAAAATATCACCCTGGCATCTCTCCTTGCATCCTCACCCCCAGGCTATCAGAAATTCTTGTTAGTTGTTTACAAATTCTGTGCTTTCCTCTCCGTCCCCTTCTTGCGCCCTGCCCCACTGAGCCTCCCTGAGACCCCTGCCACAGCCCATGACTTGCCCACCTGCCGCCACACCTGCTTTTCAGCAGCATGGTCTTAACATCGATGATCCCATTGCTGCCCCGCTTAAGCCTTCTAATAGCTTCGCATGGTATCCTGGAGTTCGTCTCCATTATTAGTTTTCTCTTGCTTTAACAAATTTCCATGAACCAGCAGACAACAACGACACAAACTTCTGGACACCAGAAGTCTAAACTCAAGGTATTGGAAAAGCTGTGCCCCTGTTATCGCATTCAGAGGAGAACCCATTTTCTTACCTTCTTTTGGCTTCTGGAGGTCGCCTGTGGTACTTGACTCTAGCTCTTTTCCTCCCCTCTGACTCAGATCCTCCCCCTTCTCTTCAATAAGGTCACCTTCAGTCACACCGGGTCCAGCTTGATGCCCTCCCCATCTCAAGCTCCTTCACCTCGCTCACATCAGCACAGCTCCTTCTACTGTGCAAGGGAACATGTCACAGGCTCTAGGGACAGGATATAGACATGGGGGCACGGAAGGATTTGGGCAACCATAAAACCAAAACCAACAGGCCACACAGAAACCAAAACACCTCCTCACTGTGGCTTGCTCAGCCTCCATGATCCAGCCTTGCCAGGCTCTCTTGCTCTTTCCCTTCACTTACTGCCTTTCCACACAGGTCTCCTGTCCGTTCCTTCACGCCAGATCTGCTCTCCTCTCATGGCTTTCTCCTGCAGTTCCTCCTCCCAGAGCAGTTTTCCTCCAAGAACTCACATGGCTGGCCCATGCCTAAGGGTGCCAACGTCCTCTTCTCCACGCATCCAAGGTCAACCCACTTACTGCATCGTCAGTAAGTGGGGGCATCCATATCACTGGCGCACTGACTGACTGTGGCAATTCAGTTGGAGAAACAAGCTAACTTCAGAATGCTACTGATTTCCCCATAGCACACCTTCACAACTCATTTGGTTTTATAGCACACATATTTATGTAAATACTGCTTAAAACTCACCCATATTTTCAGCCTAGATTGATGCTCAGAATAATATTAAACATGATGGAATGTAGTAAAATGGCTATAAAGCCTATAAAATATTGAGGGGACAGGAGGAGAAGAAATAAAGATATGGAGCTAAGAAAAACACAGACAAAATAATTACTATGTATGGCAACTTAGAGAGCATGGTGGGTTGAATATAAAATGACCCCCATAGGCTCGTGTCTTTGCATACTTGATTCCCAGCAAAGTGGCATTGTTTGGGAAGGCTATGGAACCATCAGGAGGTAGAACCTTACTGGAGGAAGCCTTGTCACTGTGGGAAGGGGCCTGGAGGTTTCATAGCCTTGGATTGCTTGCTGGTCTCTTGCTTTCTACTTCATCCCTGCTGACGTGACAATGCAAGCCAGCTTCCTGCCTCTGCTATGCTTTCCCTTCACCAATGGACTCTGCCCCTGGAACTGCAAGCTGAAACAAACTGTTTCCTTCCCTAGCCTGCTTCTGATTGGGTATTTTTGTCCCAGCAACAAGAAAGCAACTGATACAAAGAGATTAGTTACAGCCAACTCCAGACTCAGTAGGATTTAGCATTGCAATGAGGGCACCGACAACTGGACCTTCTGCATACTTGGTTGTATTCAGTTCTGTTTTGCTCTTCTCACATTTCATGTGTGTGTCTAGCTGTCCTGTAACATCTGCCATCCATTAGAAGATTAAGATTTGGCAGGTTTCGTACATAAGGGGCCCAACTTTGTTTGCACCGCAGACACATTTTCCTAAATTAGGATGCACAGCCACCCGTGAGCCACACAGCAAGCCGAGGGCTGCGGCACGCATGCGCTGTTCACTCTAGTGGCTTGGGCATCTGCCATCACCTACGGGAGCTACCCCACCCGGCCTCGGGCACAGGAGAGGAATGTGCGTGGAACAGGGATGCCCCGTTGACCCACAGATACGCAAGAAAGAAATAAAGGCTTATTGTCCACTATATGCCACTGAGATTTTGGGGGGCTGTCATGCAACATATGTTACTTTTCTTTGCACTCAAGGAAACAAAATGTCACATTGTAAATATACCTCCATAGGTTTGGCAAGTGCATACACATGTAGCCAACACAACACCTCTAACAAAAACCTAGAACTTCATACCCCAACTCCAGAAAGTTACATGCTAACCCTCATGAGACAATTCCCACTTCATGCTATTCTGGTAGCTTAGACGCCATGTGTTTTGAGGCAACAATTTACCAGGGATTGGTTGGTCACATGGAGTTCACTGCCTATTTTTATATGAATGGCTTTTGTATTTTTACATGGTTGAAAGAAAGCAGGAACATTTCGTGCCACATGAAATTAAACAGAATTCAAATTTCAGTGCCTGTAATAAAGTTTTATTGGTATACAGCTTACCCCCATTTATTTACATATCGCCTATGGCTTCTTTACACTACAGCTATGGAGATGAGTAGCTAAAATTCAGACCATATGTCCATCAAATCTAAAGTATTTAGACCTTGCCTTTTGGTGTGGTCAATGTCTCCCAGAAGCCTATGTGTGAAAATGCTGGTTCCCAGCCAGTGGGACTATTGGGATCCTTTAGGGAGTGGAATCTAGTTGGGATTATTTGGGTCATATGTGTGTGGGGGGGGGAGCTCTTCAAAGGGATATTGGCAGGTTTTGTATAGTGTGGCAAGCGAGAGCGTCTCACATGCAGCTCCTGGGGAAAACACTCTACATTAGGATTTTAAAGCAAATTAAAACTCTAGCTGGGCATGGTGGCGCACGCCTTTAATCCCAGCACTCGGGAGGCAGAAGTAGGACAACTGCCATGAGTTCGAGGCCACCCTGAGACTCCATAGTGAATTCCAGGTCAGCCTGGGCTGGAGTAAGACCCTACCTCGAAAAAACAAAAACAAACAAAAAAAAACTCAGTTACCACTCATATTATTGTTTGGTACCACCGTCACAAGGGTCAGGGTCACTAAGAGCTGTCATTCCAGAAACAGAAGTATCAAGCCTTAGGAATAGGCCAAGACAGGATGTAGAGGAGAAAGTCGGGAGAATGCTCGCATGTCTCCTGTGAAATACAGGTGGATGGCCAGACCTCTATACTTACAGGGCATCCAGTGGTCACTTCAAGCCAGGCTAGGCTCTAATGTTCAAGGGGGGGACTTCTGGTCAAGATGGTGTCCACCTAACCACACTTCACCTCCCGGGGATGGAAAGATGGACGCAGATCCTGAGGAGAGAATCAGCCCATCGCACCTCACCAGGACCCCAGCTGAAACCATAGAGTACTTGGGGAAATGAGCAAGAACTTTCTTGGTGAACCTGGTACCAGCGCAAGGGGGAAGGAGATAGACACAGAGAACACTCAACTCCTACAAAACCAGAGAACCAGAGACACAGAGGCTCCCAAGACCTCACCACTGAAGAAGACCTAAAATGAACCCAACATGGCTCAGGGAAATTTGAGGAAGAGGGGACGGAAAGATTGCTAGAGCCACATGTTGGGTCCTTATGCCTCTTACCCATCATTGATGCCTAGCCCCACAATGCATGACCCACATTGCCCAACGAGGAGGGTCCCTGTAGAGGGGGGAGGTCAGGGAGGAGGATAACAATAGTACCAACATGGCTGTATACACACTGTGTACCTAACTAATAATAATTTTAAAATTAAAAAAAATAAAGAAAGAAAAGAAAAAAGTTCAAGGGGGGCTAGAGAGATGGCTTAGTGGTTAAGGCACTTTCCCGTGAAGCCTAAAGACCCATGTTTGACCCTCCAGATCCCACGTAAGCCGGATGTACAAAGGTGAGGCAAGTGCAAGGTTGCACATGCCCATTAGGTGGTGCAAGCATCTGGAGTTTGATTGCACTGGCTGAGGCCCTGGCATGCCAATTCTCAATCTGTCTCTATGTAGCTCTCTCTAAAATAATAATAATAATAAAATTTTAAAGATCAAGGGGCAAATTCCAAGCAAACAGGCTCTTAAATTATAACTTCTCTTTGGAGTAAAAATACAACTATTTGACAGTAAACTGATCAATTGGCATTGTAACATTGTGTGTTTGCATGCTACGTATCTCTATGTGCATGCATATGTATACGGGTTGTGTGTTTATGTGGGTCCGCCACACCCTGGCTGCCACAAATTCACCTAGGGAAGAGCTGCCCTGGGGGTGTTCTCCAAGCAGCCACCGCAGGAGGAGCTCAGTTGCCCTCACCTACAGCTGCCCCACCTGCAGGGGCAGCAAAGTGAAGACCGTAGAGCCCGGACAGCAGCTCTGAGGAGTTCTAGCTGCTTCTCAGCATGAGGGAGCGATCTGCTCCTTACGTCTAAGCTTCCATAAACTACACCCCACTGGGGCCTCAGGGCGATGAACAGAAGTCATGTAGCTTTTATCTTCCCACCTCCCCAGAAGCATGCAGGAGAGGGAGAGAGCTCAAAATGTGACAGAAAAAAAGAACTAAGAGCAAAGGGATCTCCCAAGGGGTGAATCTGCATCCCCAAGGCTCTAAAAGCTTCTTTTACAAGATGTAAAACACAAACCTCAGGTTTTCCTGAGTTTTCTCCTGCCCATTTTTTCCCCCAAGGTAGGGTCTCACTCTAGCCCAGGCTGACCTGAAATTCCCTATGTAATCTCAGGGTGGCCTCGAACTCATGATGATCCTCCTACCTCTGCCTCCCGAGTGCGCCTATTCTCTCTCTCTCTCTCTCTCTCTCTCTCTCTCTCTTCCCCTCTTTCTCTCTCTGTCTGTTGCTCTCAAATAAATAAACAACAACAAAAAAATTTAAAAGGGGGCCAGAATGCCTTCTCCAGCCTTCTGACCCTTGATGCATAGTTTCCTTTTATCTATTCACAGGTTGTCAGCTTCTTACCTGGTTCCCTCTTATTCATTCCTGCTCAGGTCTGGTTGGAGGTATAGCTTGTTCAGGGAGGTCTTCTCTGATTCCAAAGACAATGCTAGCTCCTTCTGACAGCTTCCCACAGCACCCCAAAAGTCCTCATCCCGCTGTAATGTCTCATTGAGGGGTTACTCTGCCCTCCACAGATGTGCAAAATTCTACTTGATTAAACCGCAAGGCTTGGTTCACTCACTGCCAAATCCTTAGTCCCTTGTGCTGGCCAGACACAAGGAGACACTGGATTCTGCAACCTCAGGCACCACCCTGCGATGCCTTCCTCTCTGCAATGGCCCTTCTGTAACCTTCTCTAAGTAAAAGGCTATCCTGACCTCTCCACTAGACCTAGGAGGTCTCTGACCCAGGCATAGTGGGCTGACATTAATCTGCTCAGTGCTTGGAGAATGCTTCAAGGCATTGAGCCAGGCATGGTGTTGGAGGATGGTGCTATGGGTGTGGAGGATGCTGGACACAGAAAATCAAGGCCTCAAACTCTCACGGGAAACCTTAGGCTCCGACATATCTCAGAATGTTTTCATTTGAAAATGGTAATATTATGTAATATTACCAGAGGGGCTGGCACCACAGCCTGAAACCTGCCACAGTGACATTTCTTCAGCAAAATGTGTGAATATTCGCACCAGGTGACTAAATACGGCTTTGAAATCATCTCACATCCCTTCAGATCAGGTCAGAATGTCTGCAAAGTTAAGAAGAAACTTTGGTTTTCAAGAACTCTCAGATTTTACAATTGTGGAAAAGAAACCATAGATGTGTAACAGCTGACATTTTCATAAATCCTGACGTTCCAGGCACTGTTCCAAGTTTATACATACGTTACACAGAATATAGTACACCTTCTAGACATGGCCCATTAATACATAGCATCTATAATATGTAATCTGCATGAGATTTCAACACTCAAAAAAGTCCCAAAAGTATATAACTATTGTTTTCAGATAAAGGAACTGAGACATAGCATAGGAGGCAAAACTCAAAATTGGTCACAGGATCCACAACTAGTGTTCGGTGATTACCAAGTGACTGAAAGCTGGGCACACACACGTGACCTGGAAAGAGCTGAGCTTGGTGAAGCTAAAAAGTACAGCTGCCTTTGGGGAGGCCTACAGTACTATCTATCTCAACCTCCCATTGCTGGGCATCACTTCTACCGAGACTTAATGTTTACAAATAGGGCGTTATGATGTGGCCCCAGGTAGCTAGGGGAGGGGCAGGCTTCCAACCCAAATTAGGACCCTAATAATCCCCTGGAACTTGGGATCTGGAAATATATTCATTATATTTCAGAGTACCCAAACTATAAAAACGTGAATATGGCTTCAAGAAAATAAAAAAAGGAACAATCCTATAGAGACTAAATGTCCAATTACGGTGTGGCTAGCCTCAGTTTTCTAATTTTTCCCTTCACGTAAACATTGGCTAGCCCATGATGGGAACAGTGGCCAGTCAGGACTGCTCTGCTGTTGACATGTAACGGAATGTTGTCAGGAGTCACTGAGTGATTCTAATTCAACCAGTGCTGTGTAGCTAGCAGGGCCCAGGCACTCTACTAAGCAGATGGTAAACAAGAAAAGACACGGTTCACATCCTTCCAGTCACACCGCTGCAGAGCAAAGTAAGATAACCAGTGAGGGTGATGATCGTGGCCACAGAAGGGCAGCAGAGAGAAGACAGAGCACTGGGCTTAAATCAATTAGTAATTGGAACAGAAGTGGGAAAAATTAATCATACATTAGCTCGTTGAGTTTAGCTCCAATAAATTCATATCATGACACTGAACTATTGTGAGGAATTACTGATATAAGCACTAAAGATGTGAATAAAGTCTCCCCGTGCACATTGAGTCATCCTTACACTTATATGTCAAGCAGGGGACGTCCAGGTTTGCTGTTATTATTAACAGATGAACGTGATTTGCATACATATTACGGATATCTAATTAAATTGCTCAGTAGTGGAAAAACTAATACGAAAGGGTAGTTTTCAGAACAGTACCCAGCCGGTATCTTTCACCCACTTAAATCCAAGGTTATCCAATTAGAGATGCATTCTGCAGAAAGCACTTTGTAGAAGATTAGGAGACGGCACTGCATTTCAACAGCAAAGAGCAGCGTTACAGGGACACGAGCAGTAAGTAAGAAGACTGCTCCACAGATGCATCGGATAGCGACATGGCCGCCGTAGGTTCACTCACCTTCCTTGCCTCACCCACATCTCCCCAATTTCGTTCTTAATTTATCAGACTTAGACTCACCATGAAAACAAATCTCTGGGCATGACTTTGATGGATTGTCTAGATCAAGTTAATTAAGGTAAGAAGACTTTCCCTAAATGTGGGCAATACCATTCCATGGGCTGGGGTCCCAGACTGATTTAAAAGGATCAAGCAATGGGCTGGAGAGATGGCTTAGTGGTTAAGCGCTTGCCTGTGAAGCCTAAGGACCCCAGTTCAAGGCTCGATTCCCCAGGACCCACGTTAGCCAGAAACACAAGGGGGCGCATGTGTCTGGAGTTGGTTTGCAGTGGCTGGAGGCCCTGGTGTACCCATTCTCTCTCTGCCTCTTTCTCCCTCTGTCTGTTGCTCTCAAATAAATAAATATAAATAAGCAAAATTTAAAAAAAAAATAAGGAGCAAGCAGGCTACACACAAACATGCATCACTTTCTGCTTCCTGACTGTACTTGCAATGCGACCAGCTGACTCATCTCTCTATTGCTGTGCTTTCCCCACCATGATGGCCTGAACCCCTCAAACTGTGAGCCAAAACAAACCCTTTCTTTATTGTGTTGCCTTTGTCAGGTGGTGTGTGGCAGCCTCCCTTGGGTTCATCCATGACCATAGGTGATAGTCCTAGAGGAAAAAAAATAAGACAATAATAATAGCCTAATTGAAAGCCTGTTCCTAATTTCTTTTTTTTTTTAAATTTTTTATTTATTTATTTGAGAGTGACAGACACAGAGAGAAAGACAGATAGAGGGAGAGAGAGAGAATGGGCGCGCCAGGGCTTCCAGCCTCTGCAAACGAACTCCAGACGCATGCGCCCCCTTGTGCATCTGGCTAACGTGGGACCTGGGGAACCGAGCCTCGAACCGGGGTCCTTAGGCTTCACAGGCAAGCGCTTAACCGCTAAGCCATCTCTCCAGCCCCCTAATTTCTTTTTTTAAAAAAACAAAGTTTGATTGTGCTGGGCATGGTGGTGTGCACCTTTAATCCCAGCACTTGGGAGGCAGAGGTAGGAGGATCACTGTGAGTTCGAGACCATCCTGAGACTACATAGTGAATTCCAGGTCAGCCTGGCCTAGAGTGAGACCCTACCTCAAACAAACAAAAAAAGTTTGATTGTTATAAGATCTCATTGCTGGAAGGGTGTGCATGTGCATATGTCATACATGTGTATGCAGATTCCCTCTCCAACCATATGTTCATGTGTAGAGGCCAGAAAAGGATACTGGGCATCCTATAACACCCCTCTGACTTATTTCTCTTCTTTTTTTTTAATTTTGTGTTTCCAAAGGGTTTATTAAAGAATATTTTTAGGAAAGAAATCGCTTTTGATTTTCACTAAACAAAAAAAAAGCTAATTTGGGAGCTGAAGGGATGGCTTAGCAGTTAAGGCACTTGCATGCAAAGTAAAAGGACCCAGGTTCAATTCCCCAGGACCCATGTAAGCCATATGCACAAGGTGGCACATGCATCTAGAGTTCATTTACAGTGGCTAGAGGCCCTGGCATGTTATTCTCTCTCTCTCTTTCTCTCTCTCTCTCTGTCTCAAATAAATACAAATATTTTTAAAAAGCTATTTTGCTCATGCTGTGTGTATAGTAAAGGTATAATAAAGGTAATGTCAGAGCGCAGAGCTGCAGGCCTATGCAGTTCTCTGTGGTACAGCGGCGTGGTGAGAATAAATGAACGACTCTCCTGTGCTTCTCTTCCAAAGACAACAGAAGATGCAGTGAAAAGCCATCTTCCCATTCATTCTGTGGCATTGCAGCCCATATTTTTACCATCACAGGCTACAATTTTCATTTTGTCCACCTTAATAAGTTCCGTCACTTCTCTGATTCAACATCATTCAGTACAAAAGTCTGTACATTATCACAGAATCTGTATGTATTTACAGAGTCCCTGAAATTGCTGTTCCTGACCCTCTGGGCCAGTGCTGAGTCCACAGCCTCATGAAACTGAAGCAGAATTTGAAGGGCAAGTTGAGGGTGACCTGCTGAGACTGTGTGAGCTCAGCTAGGCTCTCGAGAAGACTGTTTCTCAGTGTGGCATTTCTGTATAACTGATATGCCATGGCTTGGGAGGAAGAAGTTGCTTTTTCAGGCCTGCATTGATGTCCAGTGGGAGGTGCTTCCCGCCGCGGGGTGCTCACGGGAGGGCTGCCAGGAACCTGGAGGGAGGCATTCACCTCACCGAGCCTCTCGCTCTACCTCCACCACAGAAACCACCTAAATGTGTAGCCCAGGCTGGCCTCGAACTCCTGATCCTCCTGCCTCCGCCTCTTCAGCAATTTCCTACCTGCATGCTCCACCACAACCAGCCCTCTGACATTTCTGTGATGCTGAATCTCTCATTGAATCTGGAGGTCTCCTTTTTTGGGGGGTGGCTAGACTGGCTGGCCAGCAATCCCCAGAGATCCACCTGTCTCCAAACCCTTTTAGCACTGGGGTTCCCGGCATACAAGGTCTGGCAGGCTTTTGATGTGGGTGATCAGGGTCAAATTTAGGTCCTCAAGCTTGTACAGCAAGGGCTGTCACCCACTGAGCCATCTCCCCTGGCACCTGTTTCTAATTTTTTAATAGAAGATCCATTCCCTTCTTCTCCCTTTTAATGTAGACCTGAAGACTGGAACTGGCCATCTGGTATCACCATGGCAACAAATGCCATCATGTTGAGTGGCTCTGATGAGCTGAGATGGCTTACCTCTAGACTTGATATCATGTTAGACAAATACACCCGCACTTACTCTGATTTTCTTTTCTATTATTTGCAACCAAACATTCCTAATATGGTGTACAAGATATGTGGTTGTACTTCTTCAGAAGAGGAGGGCAAAAAGCAGTAAGCATTAGAAACATGGGTCTATAACTAGAATGGGACCAGGAATAAGTGAAAACAGGGAGGGAGGAGAGGAGGAAATAACAAACAAACTAATAGAGAGGGAAAATATTGGGGGGGAGGGGAACTACACATAAGTAAAGACTAAGGTGGTAAGTACACCAGGAACCACCCTCTGCGACACAAGACACTAGCCCCAGTAAGAGAAGGTGGATGGACCTGACCAGTATCCTAAGTAGAAAGTGGAGAAATCTTAATCCTAAAACCACAGGCTTTGGCTTGGGAATCCCAGGACTGGAACTGGGTTACCTCCTACAGAGAGATCCATGAGGTCCTCAAACAATGTAGATCTTTGTCAAGCATTTGGTTACCCAACAGAGCTAAAATGTTAAGACCCTATTGCTGAAGACACCACAGGATGCCATCTTCGGATACCAGGAGACCATGTGGGAACCAAGAGGGAAGCCACGTCTCTCCCGACAAACCTTCGCTGCACTGGAGAGTGCTATGGGAGCTACTATGTGACGATGGCCGCCAACTGCCTAAATAAGCAGGAGACCCCCTGCAACTTATGCACACAACCCCTCAGAAGGAAAAGAAGCAAAATGTCACGTGCAATAGTGGCACACCGCCCATGTGGGTAACCAAGTGCCCTCCAACTGGATAAGAGGTAGGTTCAGTGGGAGAGAGCTCACAATGGTGCTGGAAACCAAGCCAGTGCCCCACAGGCAGGAGACTCACAACTCCCAGAGAGAAACCCCCTTTGTTCTCTGGACAAGTTGAGCAGGTATCCTCACCGAAATGTCTCTCAAAATTACAAGTGTACCTTCCTTAACCAGAGCTGCCCTCCCCCTTGGCTGGAGAATCTGCTTCATTTTACAGATGGCGGAGAATACTGGGGAGATCCAAGATCCACCAATTCAATAAGAAAATGTTGGCCAGCTGCCTCACCATGAGATGTGCCACCTCCACTACATATACCAGGGACCAGGAGGCTCTGCAGAGGAAGAGGCAACACAAGCATTGTTCCCAATGCTAGCCTGACAACTGCCTCCAGGGAAATAGCAACAAACACAGAGGTGAACGGAAACACACCTTAACAGAAATACAGTGGCTACAGTGAACTCAACACTAAAAACAATCTAACACGCCCAAGGCTCAGGGATTGCTGTGGAAGAGGGGGTGGGAAGATTTTAAGAGCCACAGGGTGTATAGAAATATCTTGAGGTATAGCCCAGCTCCCAGAAACTGAGAAGTCCTAATTATCCCACAGTGGGCACCTTACTGAGGAGGGGCCCCAAGGAAATAGGGATCCAGGGTAAGGAGATACAAGGTTATAACCTATGTAAAAAAAATATATGTATATACATATTTAAAAATAATAAAATAATTTCAAGAAGATTACATTATATTTTTTAAAAAGTTAAACCTTAGGCAACTGTACCCAGAGACAAATAGTGATTTGTGCAGGTATGAGGAAGCAACTAGTCTGTTGTGGGGCATCATGGAATACAATCATCATGGGGCCAGGACAGCAATAGAGACTGCCAGATGCTTTCTCAACATATGCTCCCAATGTTCTTTTATACACACACACACACACACACACACACACACACACACACACACATATAAATTTGCTTATTTGAGAGAAAGAGGGAGGGAGAGACAGACAGACAGACAGAGAGAATGGGCATGCCAGGGCTTCCAGCCACTGAAAAAATGAGCTCTACACATATGCACCACCTTGTGTATCTGGCTTACCTGGGTCCTGGGGAATCAAACCTGGGTCTTTTGGCTTTGCAGGCGAGTGCCTTAACCACTAAGTCATCTCTTCAGCCCTCCAGTTGTCTTTTTCACCGTGAATTCTGTATTTGTCCCCATGTGGCACCCATATGTTCTTTCCCAGCCCTAGATCAAGCCCCATTTCAGGCACCTGGACAAAGCCAGCAGAAGATGGGGAAGCTGCTCTGCGCAGGGCTGTGTCCTCTGGACAGGCAGCCCAGCTCCCCCTGCCTCGCCTGGGAAGCACGAGCCTTCTGCATGGAACACAGGTCTGACCTGCATGGTCGACTTTAAGGCATGTTCACTTATATTATCAACACATTCGGCTCTTTTTTGGTTCCTGGTAGAAGAAAGTTTATGTATTGCTGGTATATCTGGTGTGGGGTTATTATTATTCTTAGGCTCACAGCTTTTTTTGTTTTGTTTTGTTTTGTTTTTCAGGTAGGGTCTCACTCTAGCCCAGGCTGACCTAGAATTCACTATGGAGTCTCAGAGTGGCCTCCAACTCACGGCGATCCTCCTACCTCTGCCTCCCGAGTGCTGGGATTAAAGGCATGCGCCACCACGCCCGGCTTAGTCTCACAGCTTTTTAAAGAGATACCAAAGAGACAAATACACTTCCCTTAAAGCAAGCCATCTTTCCCCTTTTGCAATTTGAGGAGCACTTTATATCGTTGACTTTTCTGCCAAGCCTTCACTGGCAAATAGCAAAACCATACTAATTACTACTATTTAGAGAAGAGGTCAGGAAAAAGAGTTTGGGGGGAGCAAGATGCATTTAGAAACTGTAAGTGGTTTGTGAAGGTAAGAGATGAAGTTGCACGGAGGGCAGTGGGTCATGGAGTATTGTGTAGCCCACACATCAGACTGGGACTTCTATTCTAGAAGCAAGGACGAGCCATGATCAGATCTTTTGTGTGGAGAGGTCACAGGTCACTGTCAGGGGACTCAAGGCCAGTGCCACATCGTAAGAAATGCTTCCAGACTGAGGTAAGGCCATGGCAGGAGCAGAGGTGAGATGTCTTTAAGGGGCTACAGGAAAGGCTCTGGTGACAAATTAGATGGAGTAGGTGAAGAGCAAAGAGTGAAAGTGACTCCCAGATGTGACAGGTGGTTGGCGATGCTATCCACAGAAACAGCAAACGCAGGAGGGTCAGGAAAATGAGGGACCGGGGAGGGCTGAGGGACGCATGACATGTGCAGTCTTGCATGCCCTCTCGCTGGCGGGTCACAAGACAAGGGGACGCATGGGCCAGACACTTGGCTCTGAGCTGGAACTCGCATTTAAATGCAAATAGCAACGGAAGACACAGGACTTCTTGTGTTCCTCTAGTGAACATGCACAAAACACAGAGATGTTTACGTGAAATCACAGAAAACACCAAAACCAAGACTGGGTGCGCACAAGAAGAAGCGTCTGCAGAGGAGAAAAGGAGCAGCTGGAGAGGCAGGCAGAGAACCGAAGAGGAGCTTGGGTCGTGGTCTGAATAGGAACTGTCTTCCTTAGGCTCATGTGTGCAGAGCGGTAAGTGGTGCCACACACTCCCGCCACCACGACGTTCTGCCACTACATGGGGCCAGAATCAAGGGAGCCCAGGACCCCGGCTGTGAACAAGCAACACATGCAGGTAAGGGGTAGCAAGGAAGGAAGGCTGCGGGTGACAGCTGTAAGGACTGAGTGGTCTTTCATGCGCAGAGCTCTTTCCCAGGCCACATGGGCAGAGCTTCCCTTGTGCCCACGTGGGATCTTCTTCCCTTGGCTATAGCTGCCTGACTGGGTGGTAATCAGGACCTCAAGAAAGACAGCAGTCATCCTGGTCTTGAGCTCCTGAAAGGCAGAGAGGGGCCACCCCTGGGAGTGACAGAGCAGCATCTGTCCTCAGGTCATAGTTTAGATCCCCAGCAGCCTCCCCAATTTTATGTGGTGAAGTGTTGACCTCTGGCCTGTGGCACTTTTAGAAGGTGGTGGGGGCCTAGGAGAAGGAAGTTAGGTCTTGCAGGTATCCCCCCCTTGAAGGAGATCATGGGACCCCCCCCCCAGCCCCTCCTCTCTTGCCCTCTCTCTTTGCTCCCTTGCCACGGGGTGAGCAGCTCTGCATTCCCACATGCTTCCTTCCTAATGTGCTGCCTCACGTTAGACTCCCAAACAGAAGAAGCCAAGAGCCATGGACCAAAGCCCCTGAAACTATGGGCCAAAATGAACCTGTCCTCACCGGCTGATTTGGTTTAAGCCACGGTAAGCAAGGCGTGGCTGAGGAAGCAGAGAGAGGAGAGACGTGGAGCTGGAGGCCAGGAGCAACCTAGGGCGAGTGGGAGGAAGGAAGGCACCGTGCAATCTGATAAATGATTCTTTTCTGCCATGGCTGGTTCCACTCAGTATGTCTTACTTGGAAATATAAAAAAGAAAGAAAGAAATCCCAAAATATATCTGGCAGGAGGGCCAGAACTATAAAGGGCTGTATTACCTGACAGGATGAAATATGTGCTAAATGGAGATGTAAGAGGTGGTTGTGGGAGCTGGGGAGGATGGGAGATTAATTTTGGCTCGGTTGGAGCAGTGTTTCCAGAAGGGAGGCGGCAAATGGGCTGGCACTTTAAGGACGAGGAGGCTTTTCGGGGAAGGCAGAGAAAGAGTGCGCTCCAGCTGAAGGAGCCTAGGCAGCGGTAGGGAAGGCAGACCTGCCTGGTTAATGAAGCCCAACACCCTCTGTGGGGGGACCCCAGGAAGCCTTCCCGCCCTCCTATACAGCACCCCAACCACCCCACCACAGCCCTTCCCACTCTGTGTGGAAATACCCTCTTGATTGGTCGGCCCCTCTCACCAGACTTTCTCAACTGTTTTTCTTTGGACTTCCTATGCCTGGCACCAAGCCCAGGCCAGGCCGGGGCTCCAAAAAACCGGTGTCAAGGCCTCACCCGTGGCGCAGGCAGCGCACTTAGAGATAGGGGAGCCAGGCGGTGAACCAACACAAGGCTGGCCTTCATTTCCCAGACCAGCAGCAGGGAGGGGGCGGCGGGCAGGGGACGTGGGCTAGCCCCAGTTAACTGGTGATATCTTACATTCCTTACGTTGTAGTCAAATATACACAGTCTAATGCTTACCATTTTACCCATATTTTATTATTGTGTGCCTGTGTAGGCATGCATGCATGTATGTATATGTATGTATGTATGTATGTATGTATATGTTTGTATGTATTATATATATGTGTGTGTGTGTGTGTGTGTGTATATGTACACCCACACGTGTGTGTACATGTGTGGAAGTCTGAGGACAACCTTGTGGTATTTCTCTTATCCTTCTTGGTTGCTTGATGCAGACTGCCTTATTTTTTGTTGTTTTAAAACAAAATATTTTGGGGCTGGAGAGATGGCTGAGCTGTTAAGTGCTTGCCTGAGAAGTCTAAGGGCCCCGCGTCAAGGTTCGTGGTTCCCCAGGACCCACATAGCCAGATGCACAAAGTGGCACATGCGTCTGGAGTTTGTTTGCAGTGGCTGGAGGCCCTGGTGTGTCCATTCTCTCTCTCTCTGTCTCTCTGCCTCTTTCTGTCTGTTGCTCTCAAATAAATAAATAAAACAAAAATATTTTATTTTTCTTTTACTTGAGAAAGATAGAGAGAGAGAGAGAGAGAGATAAAATGGGCAAACAAACTCCAGATGCGTGTGCCCCCGTATGCACCTGGCTTCTGTGGGTATTGGGGATTTGAACCTGGGTCCTTGGGCTTCACAGGCAGGTGTGTTAACCACTAAGCAATCTCTCCAAGCCTTTTGTTGCTTTTTACTGCTATGTGTGTGTGTGTGTGTGTGTGTGTGTGCCGATCTAGGTAGCCCATGAGTTCCTCCTGCATCCCCCTCCCCCCCACTGGCTCAAGCTTCCTTTGCCATAGGCATGTTGTGGTCACAGACGTGCATGCCGCTTTGTGCACTTTTACATGGATGCTGGGGAGCCGAACTCAGGCTGGTTGGCTTGTAAGCAAATGACTATAATTGCTGAGCCATTTCCCTCACCTTTCACCAGTTGTTTTTTTTTGCGGGGGGGGGGGAGGGTTCGAGGTAGGGTCTCACTCTAGCCCAGGCTGACCTGGAATTCACAATGTAGTCTCAGGGTGGACTTGAACTCATGGCAATCCTCCTACCTCTGCCTCCTGAGTGCTGGGGTTAAAGGCGTGCGCCACCATACCTGGCCCTTCATCAGTTTTAAGTGTAACACTTTAGTAGCTTTAAGTACATTCATACTTTTGCAAAATAATCATCAGTACCATCCAGCACCAGAAACTTATTCTCTCCCCCAAACAAACTATATGCACTAACAGTGACTGCTCTTCTCTTCTTCCCAGTTCCTGGCGGGCACCATTCCACTTTGGCTTCTGTGAACATTACAACTCTAAGAACTTCATAAAGTGGGATCATACAATACTTGCTTTTTTGAGGATATCTTTTTTTTTTTTTTTGGTTTTCTAACGTGAGGCCTCACTCTAGCTCAGGCTGACCTGGAATTCACTATGTATTCTCAGGGTGGCCTCAAACTCTCGGCGATCCTCCTACCTCTGCCTCCCGAGTGCTGGGATTAAAGGCATGCGCCACCACGCCCCGGCTTAGGATGACATTTTATTTTAAAAAAATATTTATTTATTTGAGAGAGAGAATGGATATGGGAACATCAGGGCCTCTAGCCACTGAAAAGAAAAAAAAAAAAATCTCTAGATGCATATGCCACCTGGTAACTCTGGTTTACATGGTTACTGGGGAATTGAACCTGGGTCCTTAGGCTTCAGAGGCAAGCACCTTAACCACTAAGTCATCTCTTCAGCCCAGAATGACTTACTTTTTTTTTTTTTTTTTTTGGTTTTTCGAGGTAGGGTCTCACTCTGGTCCAGACTGACCTGGAATTCACTATGTAG
The DNA here is from genome assembly GCF_020740685.1 of Jaculus jaculus. Classification (NCBI taxonomy): domain Eukaryota; kingdom Metazoa; phylum Chordata; class Mammalia; order Rodentia; family Dipodidae; genus Jaculus; species Jaculus jaculus. The sequence continues at coordinate 137,985,626 of NC_059107.1, forward strand.
TCTCAGGGTGGCCTTGAACTCACGGCGATCCTCCTACCTCTGCCTCCCGAGTGCTGGGATTAAAGGCGTGCGTCACCACGCCCGGCTGACTTACATTTTAATGTATGTTAAGCCACAAATATTTGCCAAGTGTTATTACTTCCTTCCTGTGAGTTAAACAAGGTAAGAATTCGTGGTCTGTTTTTTTGGAGGCCCAAGATGAAGCTCAAGAAGGTAGAATTATTTGTCCCAGCCTCAGACTTCCAGAGAGGGCAAGTTCCACACAGCACACGAGACGCCAGGCTTAGCTGATTTTCACATTCTCCATGGAGGCTGCTTCTGGTATGTCACACGGTCATGACCACAAATCTCCACTCTTACCAGATGATGGCCTTTCTGTGCCCAAAGATATAGTTCGAGCACTTCACTGTGAATTAGTGGTCAGAACAGCAAACAGCCCAGGCAGCAGTAGGGAGCCAGACAAGATGAATTTAACTTTGGGGACGCTCATCCAGAGGCCACAGCCAAGTGTGTCTTTCTATGGTTAGGTATAGAAATGGCTGCCAGTTAAGACCCTAGATTTTAACTATTGTCCATCTGTGGCAATGATGGAATGTTTGACTTATGAGGAAACAGCTCTGCAAGGTCAGAGTCATTGATGACATGAATTATGAATCTGCATATTGGGGTCCACCACTGTAGGAGGCACAGTGGAGTCACCTGCCTGAGGGCCCCATGCCTGGGTGAACTCTGTGTGCTGAACATGCTTCTCATACTCAGATCAAAACTTTGCCCACATGATTATGTTTGACATGAAGAATCCTTTAGGCTTATTTTCTGGGATCAAAAACAGTTCAAACTGCATTATCTTTTAAATTAACGTACTGTACTCAGAAAGCTCTTAATGAACCTAAAGAAAGTTAGTGGCATGGGTTTTGTTGCCATCAAGTCCTACGAAAATAATTTATTAAGGGTATGTATGTATGATTATATAAAGAGCCGATGAAAGTTGTTTGGGATAGAGTCATCAGACTAGGGTGAAATTTGGTTTTCCTCTTCTATCCTGCTTACGAGAGAAGAAGGGCTCAAGAGAGGACTGGGTTAGCAGTAGAAATAGAAACTATGTTCTTTGTAAATATGAGGGTGTGAAGTACATTTTTCTGCCCTGTTAAAGGGCTGTTATTGAACACCTACTATGTGCTGAGCCCTTTGCATGTATCAGCTCATTTCATCACCACAACAACCCTGCGTAGGAGCCACTGCTACCTCCCCATTCATGGTAAAGACAGGTGAAGGACAAGCAGCCTTTCTGCAGACCCTGGGATCTTACAGGAGTTCACACCGACTAATGGAGCACAAAACATGGAACGAGGAGCCGTTTACGGTGTCGTGTGCTAAATGCTTTTATCATCATAAATGAGTTTTGCATGTTCTTGCACTTAAAACAGGGCTTCTGCACACATACATTTGTCCTGGCTTCTTTTCCCAAGCTGAGTCTTAATTAACAGATCCTTACCTGAGCTAAGGTGTGGGGTAAAGAAGTGAAGAGGTAAGAAATGAGCTGGGGTTTGGAGGCCATGATGAAGCGGCTAGTGCGGAAGCATGGGGCAAGGAGGTGCTGGGGTGGGGAGACAGACAAAGGGGATGGCCATGAAGGGCCAGGAGTCACATTTTAATCTAGAGGCTCCAACTTTATTCCATGGGCAAAGGAGTTAATGAAGGTGTAAAACAGCCATGGAGGGGCTGGGGGGATGTTTCAGTGGGTAAGGTGCGTGCCACACAAGCATGAAGATCTACCATTAGATCCCTAGTATCTACAAAAAAGCTGGCCATAGATTTTCCTTTCTTCTTTTCCCTTGGTGCTGGCCTGTACTTCCCTAGACCAGGATGTGGTCTACATCCACAATGAGCTGTTGATCATTGAGACCTACTAGATCTCCCAAAACAAACAAGACAGACTTCTGTCATAGCACTTGATTACTCACCAGAGGTTAACAGTAAGACCCTACTGCTGAAGACACCAAATGCTGCCGGCAGGGACCATGGAGAGACCTGGTTGGAATCCGGAGGAGAGCCAGACCCCAGACAATTAGCCCATCTAGTGCTGGAAAGCACTACATGAGCTACCAGGAGAAAGTGGCCAATATCTGTCCAAGCAACTCACAGTCTAAGCAACTCAGAAGCAAACAACATGATGTGATGCTCACGCAAGTGCAATAGTGTCACACAGCCATTGTGGGTAACCAGCTGCTCTTGGACTGGCTAACAGATCTGCTCAGTGGAAGGGAAACTATATCTGGAACTGGGAAACGAATCAGAATCATATCCAGATAATGATTCTGCTTTCCATTGTCAAGCTCCCACTAACCTTAGACTATAAGAGGGTCTACACCATTTTAATTCTCTCTAAATTAATAATGGTTATCCCATTTAATTGGTGCTGACTTCATTCTCTGTTAGTGAATGTGCTTCTCTTTTTCAGATGGGAGCTGGACCTGAGGAGATAAACCACCCAGCGTGCTCCACCCTAGCCCCAGCTGAAACCACAGAGGAAATGAGCAAGAGCAAATTAGGGAAATGGGCAAGAGTGCCGCTTTCTTAGTGAATCTGATATCAACACAAGGGTGATGGAGATAGACACTGAGGACACTCAACACCTACCAAACCAGAGATCCAGAGGTTCCTAAGTGCCCATTACTGCAGTAGACTTAAAATGCTCCCAGCAGGGCTGGAGAGATGGCTTAGCAGTTAAGTGCTTGCCTGTGAAGCCTAAGGACCCCGGTTCGAGGCTCGGTTCCCCAGGTCCCATGTTAGCCAGATGCACAAGGGGGCGCACGCGTCTGGAGTTCATTAGCAGCGGCTGGAAGCCCTGGCGCGCCCATTCTCTCTCTCTCCCTCTATCTGTCTTTCTCTCTGTGTCTGTCGCTCTCAAGTAAATAAATAAATATTTTTTTAAAAAAAGCTCCCAGCATGGCTCAGGGAATTTTGCAGAAGAGGAGGCAAGAAAGATTGTTAGAGCCACAAGTTGGGACATTTTGCACAGAGACATTGCCTCTCCCCCCCACCCCATAATGCATGACCCGCAATCCCCAATGAGGAAGGCCTCTTCAGAAAAGGGGCAGGGAGGAGGGAAAGGATGGTACCAACAAGTGTTAATTACAAGAAAATATGTCCATATCTAATTTAAAAAGATGGCAAAAGAAGAAAAACAAAGCTGGCCATAGAGGCGCGCATCTGTAATCTCAACACTGGGAGGTTGGGTCGGGATCTTCTCTGAGATGCACTAGTCTAGCCAAATCAATGAGTCCCAAGTTCAGCGGAAGACTCTGCCTCAAACAGAAGGTAGAAGAGTGATCGGAAAAGACAGCTAACATTGACTCTGGCCTCTACAGTACGTACACGCACATGTGCTCATACCTGTGTGGACACACATACACACATGCACGCACACTATACATACACACACACACACACAAAACCCCAGCTATGAATGCACTGAGTTCACAGAGTGCCCTACACATTATAGTATTTCAAGCACAATCACCTTAGGACTCTTATTTTACAGATGACGGAGGCAAGGCTCAGAGCGAACAAGCAGAGTTTCTCAAGTGATGGGCCAGCAATCCAGTCCTGCCGGATTCCATCTGCCCGGTGCTTTCGACCCGTAGGAAGCTACTTTGTAAGCCAAGCAGGGAGAGCTGGCGACCACTCGAGGAGCTTCCAAGGAAGGCTGCAGAGAGACCGTGGAGGACGAGATGGCACAGGGCAGGGGGAACCGGCAGGCATCGGCCCCATCGGGAAGAACGGCAGGCTGGGAGCCCGACATTGCTGGTTCCTCGAGTCGAGATGATGCTAACGGCTCACTGAAGTGCCCGGGACAGCGGAGGGCCTGGCTTGCTCAGGTGGAGCCAGCGGAAGAAAGGGCAGCCATTGTTTTCCTGGATTCTCTTAGCAGTTAATCACAAATCTGAATATGCCAGGTTTTAACTATTTTCAGCTACGAAGACTCTGTAAACTTGAAGGTGGGTTTTTAGAAACATTTATTGACTATTTATTTATTTAAGAGAGAGAAGAGAGACAGAGGCAGATTGAGAGAGAACGGGCATGCCAGGACCTCTAGCTACCGCGAACGAACTCCAGCCTCATGCGCCACCTTGTGCATCTGGCTCATGTGGGTACTGGGGAATCGACCCTGGTCCTTAGGCTTTGCAGGCAAGTGACTTAACTGCTGAGTCATCTCTCAAGCCCAAAGGTGGATTTGAAAAATCCCCAGGATCAATAAAACTTCTGTTACTAAAGCCTTTATTTTCAACATGTTTTTTTTTTTTTTTTTTTTTTTTGAGGGAGGGTTTTGCTCTAACACAGTCTGACCTGGAATTCACTATGTAGTCTCAAGCTGGCCTTGAACACTTACAAATAGTTTTATTTACTAACATTTTATTTTGACTATTTTTTTTTATTTTTCCAGTAAGGTCTCACTAGCCCAGGCTGACCTGGAATTCACTATGGAGTCTCAGGGTGGCCTCAAACTCATGGTGATCCTCCTACCTCTGCCTCCCGAGTGCTGGGGTTAAAGGCGTGCGCCACCACGCCCAGCTTTTAACATTTTTTATTTACTAACATTTTCAGATTATCATCTTATCCTTCCTTCTTTTCTTTGTCCCTCTCCTCCTCCCTCCCTCCCTTCCTCTTTCCTTCATTTCTTTCTTTTATTTTTAATTTTATTTTTATTTATTTATTTGAGAGCGACAGACACAGAGAGAAAGACAGGTAGAGGGAGAGAGAGAATGGGCGTGCCAGGGCTTCCAGCCTCTGCAAACGAACTCCAGACGCGTGCGCCCCCTTGTGCATCTGGCTAACGTGGGACCTGGGGAACCAAGCCTCGAACCGGGGTCCTTAGGCTTCACAGGCAAGCGCTTAACCGCTAAGCCATCTCTCCAGCCCTCCTTCATTTCTTATCAGTGCTAGAAATTGACTCTAGGGCCTCACTCATGCTAGGCAGACCCTCTTCCACTGGAATTCACCCCCAACCTTTCTGTTTTTGTCCCATTAGCTTATAACTAGTTGCCTCTGCCTACGGCTGAGTGGTTGGAACTCCAGGGCATGTGCCATCATTCCCAACTAGTGTCTTTTCTCTACTTCATTCCTTCTATAACGATTCCAAGCTAACACTCTAAACTTGAGGTCTGTTCTAAACTGTGATAAATTATGGGGGTGGAGAGATTGCTCAGTGGTTAAGGGTCTTTGTACTGCAAGCCTTCCAACCCGAGTTCCATCCCCAACACCCACTGAAGCCAGAGGCAAAGTGGCACAGGCATCTGAAACCCCACGGCCCCTACAACAACGAGGGGCAGAGTCAAGAGAAGCCTGAAGTTCTTGGGCCAGCTAGTGTGGCTTCTCCAGCAAAGAAACTGTCTTAAAAACAAGGTGAGGGCTAGATAGATGACTCCGTGGCTAAGTGCACTTCCTGCACAAGCATGAAGACTCAAGTTCAAATCTCCAGAGCACATTGTAAGTAGCTGGGTGTGCCCATGCTTGTCTGTAACCCCAGTCCTGTGGGGAGCAGGGGCTGCAGAATCACCGGGGCTCACAAACAAGCTCTGGAATCAGTAAGAGATTTCACCGCAAAGCCAGTCATGGCAGAGCAAGCCTTTAGGCCCAGAACTCAGGAGACTGAGGTAGGAGGATCACCATAAGGCAAACAAGTGAGGGATGGAGGAGGAAAGCCTGACATTCTCCTCCAACTGCTGCAGGTTAGTCCTCTTAGTACCACAGTAAGCCCACAGGGTACTGCATTAGTAAATACATGTGCATATAACACACCACACACACACACACACACACACACACACACACACACACACACACACACACACACACGGTAGGAGAGAACTAATACCTTGAGATTGTCCTCTGACCTCCACATGCATGTGCCCATACACACACTCACACATATACATGTATGCACACAACTTTTTTGAAGAAAAGGAAGACTGGTGATATTTTTAAATCAAAAATTAGAAAAAGAAATATGAATTCATCTCTGTCATCAGCTCAATGATAGGAGATCAACTAAGCACTATAAGGCCCAAGGCTTTTGAGAAAACATGGTATGCAGAAAAACAAGGTGATAAAGGTTTGAGATATGTAAAAACCTGTTATGCATTTCCTAATCTTATTTAACTGTAATACCTGTTTGGAAAACCCCAGCCCCAGCCCCCTGACGTGCTTTGGAAGAGTTCATACTGTTTGTCCTTGCCTGGAAAGCATCCCCCATCTTTAATACTCCTTTTGTCTTTAGCACTTCTTTTTCAGATCTCAGCCTGGGGTGACTTCCTGATGGAACTCTCCACACACATAAAGTCAGGTTAATGACCATTTACCCTCACGGTAATGACAATCTCTGTTGTAACTGCCTATCGACTAGGCTGCTTCCTTCAATTCAAGGACTGTGTCCTGTGCACCTTTGTATTCTGGTACCTAATACAGTGCTAGCAATAAACACCTGTTCAATAACCAGCCAGGACGTGACCTATTGGCCCTTCCATGAATATGCATCACCATAGGTATTCAAAACTTGAATGGAGGAAACATTTGGCACCTGTGAAGGAACATCGAGCATAGTAAGAAGAGCAGGAAGGGGCTGAAGAGATGGCTTAGCGGTTAAGGCGCTTTCCTGCAAAGCCAAAGGACCTTGGTTCAATTCCCAGGACTCACACAATCCAGAAGCACTAGGGGGCGCACACGTCTGGAGTTTGTTTGCAGTGGCTGGAGGCCCTGGCACACCCATTCTCTCTTCTCTTTGCCTCTTTTTTTTTCTCTCAAATAAGTAAATAAATAAAAATAATTTTTTTTTTAAGAGGAGGAAGTTGGGACACAGACCTCCGAGAATTTAAAGGTCCAAATTCAACTCAACAAGGGTCCCCAAGTAAAGCAGTGACATTTTTAAAAAAGCATGCCAGATTCTCCTACACTGGGAGGTTAGACACCAGGAATCTGGCTGAGTTCTGTCTCTAGCTGGATGTGCAACTTGGAGCAAGCTCCTTGCTACTTTTTTCTCTGAATTCCATTTATGTATGTGAGGTAAGAAAAAAAATTAAACACTTTTATTTCTATTTATTCATTTATTTATTTGAGAGAGAGAGTGGGCGCACCACGTGCTACAAATGAACTCCAGACTCATGCACCACCTTGTGCATCTGGCTTACATGAGTCCTGAAGAATCGAACCTGGGTCCTTGGCTTTGCAGGCAAGCACTTTAACTGCTAAGCTATCGCTCCAGCCTGAGAAAAAAATTTTTAAATATTTTTTATTTTTATTTATTTACACAAGCATGAGAAAGACAGAGAGAATATTTTATTTATTTATTATTTGAAAGAGGCAGAGAGACTAAGCACACCAAGGACTCTAGCCACTGGAAACAAACTCCAGATGCATGTGCCACCTTGTGCATCTGGCATTATGTGAGACTTGGGAAATCAAACCTGGGTTCTTTGGCTTTGCAGGCAAGCGCCTTAACTACTAAGGCATCTCTCCAGCTCAATTTTTTTTAAACTTTAAAAACTTTCTATGTGCCTTGATGTAAAAGTTAATGACCCATCTTTCATAATTATGCATAAAATGTTTTTTTTCTTTTTTAAGAAAAAGGAAAAACAATCTCATTTATAATCCTATCACCTAGAGCTTCAGAGCTTTTAAAGTGGCTGACAGGGAGTCAGAGAGTCATTTTTAACTCCAGTTTGTATAAGACATTAAAAATAGAAAACAACGTCCAAAGCTCAGGGAGCATTGAGGAAGATGGGCAGAAAGAATGTAAAAGCCAGAGAATGGAGAGGAGTGTTTTAGAATGCTGTCTTCTAGACACGCAGTGATCATTGCATTCATGACCTCACAGCAACGGTTGTTACTTGCACAAGACTTCCATAACATTGGGCTCAGCAACATTTTGTTATGAATGATGGAAGAGAGCCAAAAATAAAAGGCATGCAAGTAGAAGAGGGATAGCTGATAAAAGGATTTCAGGGTAAGGGGGGGAAAGAAGGTGACAGGAGGGGATTATAATCAAAATACATTACATGCATATGTAAAAACTGTAAATCAAAAATTAAATATATAACAAAAATAAATCATTCAGATAGAACATTTTGGAATATTTAATTCTAATGCTTAAAAAGTCATATAATGGCTGGAGAGATGTCTTAGTGGTTAAGGCGCTTGCCTGAGAAGCCTAAGGACCCATATTTGATCTCTTTCCAGATCCCATGTAAGCCAGATGCACAAAAGTGTTGCACTCACAAGGTTGCGCATGAGAACTAGATGGCGCAAGCATCTGGTGTTTGATTGCAGTGGCTGAGGCCCTGGCACACCAATTCTCTCTTGCTCTTACTCTCTCTCTATATATATAAAAAAAAAGTCATATGAGGGCTGGAGCGATGGCTTAGTGATTAAGGCACTTGTCTGCAAAGCCTGGGCCTCATATTTGACTCTCCAGGTCCTACATAAGCCAGACACACAGTGACACAAGCACACAAGGTCTCACATGCACACAAGGGAACGCACGCATCTTGAGTTTGATTGCAGTGGCTGGAAGCCCTGGTATGTCAATTCTCTCTCTCTCTCTCTCTCTCTCAATCTCTCACATAAAAGAGGCCAATCTGTTGGGCTTGCCTCAAAAAAAAAAAAAAAAAAAAGCCATATGATTAGAGCTTGAGAGATGGTTCAGTGGAGAAAACTCTTGCCCCACAAGTGTGAAGACCTGACTTCAGATTCCCAGCGCCCACATAAATCTAAGCTTGGCAGCCAAGCTGTTAGCACCCACATAAATACCATCTGAGCGTGGCAGACCCACCTGTAATGTCAGCATGCAGTAGGCAGAAACAAAGGATCCCTGGGGCAGTCTGGCTAGTTAGTCTCGTCAGCTTGGCAAGTCCTGGGCTCAAGGGAGGGATCCTTCCTCAGTAAATAGCATGGAGGGCAGTCAAGGAAGACTTCTGATGTCAGCCTCCAGCCTGCACATGGATGTGCACACATTTGGACACATGGTCCAACACACGTATATACTGGCATGCATACCACACACAGATATACATGAAAAATGTTTCATATGATTATGCAACATTCCTTTATATATTTTAATGGAGTCATGTCCAAAGTGTTATTCTGAAAATTACATTTCTCATTTAGCATTAGGTGCCAGACCCTGGAGTTTGACTGATCCGACACTCATTTTTTTCTTCATTTTTATTCATTTATTTATTAGAGAGAGAGAGAGAGAATGATAGTGGCTGCACCAGAGCCTCTAGCCACTGCAAAGGAACTCCAGACACATGTGCTACCTTGTACAGCTGGCTTTTGTGGGTACTGGAGAATTGAACCTGAGCCCTTAGGCTTTGCAAGCAAGTACTTTAACTGATAAGCTATCTCTGCAGCCCAACACTCATTTTCAAACCTTGCCATTTGAAAAGCTAAACACTTTCTCAGCATCTTTTGCAACCAGAAGTTGCCCCGTGGCATTGTTTGGGCCAACAAGATGCAATGAGCTGTGTGGAAGGGGATTTCCAGGGAAGCTTTGTCTCTTCTAATAGCCTAGAAGCAGTTCTACCCAGGTTTCCTCTTTGCTCTAGAGGCGGATGGGATGCCTGAGGCTGCAGCGGTTCTCTTGTCCCATGAGGAGTGACAGTTATGTTGGTCTTGGCATCACTTAACTGAACTTATGCCAGGAGCTGCCTACATCAGTCTTCTTGTTATGTGAGAAACATTAATCCTTACTTATTTCAGCCACTGTAAACAATTTGTTAGTTATAGCCAAATCTCTCTCTCTCTCCCTATATATATATATATATATATATATTATGTGTATATATATATATGTGTGTATATATATTTGGAGAGGGAGGAGGAAGGGAAAGTTAGAAAAAAAAGGGAGAGAATGGGTGTACCAGGGCGTCCAGTCACTGTAAAAAATACTCCAGATGCATGCACCGCCTTGTGCATCTGGCTTACTTGGTTACTGGGGAATCAAACCTGGGTCCTTAGGCTGGCTTCCCTGGCAAGTGCCTTAACTGCTAAGCCAACTCTCCAGGCCCAAATGTATTCTTGACATATGATGTAACATAAACAACTTTTCCTACCAGTAAATTCACTCTTCTCCAATATTATATTAAATGACTGCATGGATTCTATTAGAGATGTACCATGATTCATTTAATCAATTTTCTGCTGTTCAAAATTAGATCATTTACCATTTGACTCTCTTAAACACTGGATAAAGATTTTTAGACAAATCCTCCATATATACCCATAATTTTTTCTTAGAATAAAATACTTCAGGTGGAATTTCTTGGTCTAAGGGCTCATACACTGTTAAGACCAATGCCAATTTGCAAACATCTTTACCTTGCTAAGCCATCTTGCCAGCTCTCCAATGCCAGTTTGAATGTCTTCATCTCCTCCTCATAAATAAGGAAAATAAGACAAGCAGAAACCAAAACCTCATCACTACCTCATTTCTTTTTCTTTCTTTTCTTTTCTTTTTTTTTTTTTTTTTTTTTTTTTTTTTGGTTTTTCGAGATAGGGTCTCACTCTAGCCCAGGCTGAACTGGGATTCATTATGGAGTCTCAGGGTGGCCTTGAACTCATGGTGATCCTCCTACCTCTGCCTCCCAAGTGCTGGGATTAAAGGCATGCGCCACCACGCCTGGCTTCATTTCTTTTTTAAAAAAAATATTTTATTTTATTTATTTGAGATAGGGAGGGAGAGACACACAGACAGAGAACGAGCATGCCAGGGTGTAGTCTTGCCACTGCAAACAAACTCCCCATGCACGTGCCACTTTGTGTATCTGGCTTTATATAGTTACAGGGGACTCGAACCCAAGGTATCAGGCTTTGCAAACAAGTATCTTTAACTTCTGAGTCATCTTTCTAGCCCCCTACCTCATTTCTAAGGCTCCTTTTACAGCTAGCCTCTGGTTTAGCTTGTGAAAAAGAAGTGAAGATTCAAGTGTGGGATTTACAGAACTAACACTTGCTTTCTGGTTTAAGGATTTCTTTATATGTGCATTTGAGAAAGAAGCAGAAAGAGATAGAGAGAATAGGTGTGCCAGGCCTTCAGCCACTGCAAATGAACTTTAGAAGCATGCACCACCTTGTGTATCTGGCTTACATGGGTCCTGGGGAACTGAACCTGGGACCTTTAGCTTTGTAGGTTAGTGCCTTATCTGCTAAGCCATCCCTCCAGCCCTGATTTAATGATTTCTTTCCAAGTAATAAAATTATTGCTTGGCAATGAGCTAAAGTCTAATCCATACAGATCTTCCCAGTGTTGTATGCCTGGATTCTATGTCAGCAGAAGGTTTCCCGACCAAAAGTTCAGGCAGAACATCTGAGGTGGCTCAGAGAGGAGACAAATGAGTAGAAAGTAGATCCAGAGAAAAGAGCTGATCTCTGGGAAGAAAGACGGTTTAAAGGAACGAAGGGAAGAAGGGGAAGGAAGAAAAGGAGGAGAGACATCAAGGCAGAGCCCAACCACTTCCCCTCTGGACACTCCCCTAGTGCATCCAGGCCCTGCCGAACTCTGCTTGGGTAACTGTTCCCCCCAGCGTCAGCAGGGGGTGCTTTCTAGACCTCCATGACAGTTCCAGAAGCTCTTTTGAGATGTCCTCTTATGCTTTCCTGACCACCATATCTCCCTGAGACTTTCTTGCTTTGCTTTGCTTTCTCTTTTTTATTTTATTTGAAAGAGAGAGAGACAAAGACAGAGACAGAGAATGGGCATGCCAGAGCCCTGCACGCCACTGCAAATGAACTCCAGGTAAACACACCACCTTGTGCATCTGGTTTACATGGATCCTGGGGAATCGAACCTGGGTCCTTTGGCTTTGCAGGCAAGTACCTTAACCACTAAGCCATCTCTCCAGGACCTTCTTTTCTTTCTCTTTCTTTCTGTCTTTCTTTTTCTCCCTCTCCTCCTTCTCCTTCCTCCTCTTCTTCTTTCTTTCTTCTTCTTCTTTTTAATGGAGGGGGGGCTTTAGATGGTGGGGCAGAACATATTGTAATCCTAGAACTAGGGAAGTGAGTGGAGACAGAAAGATCAGGAGTTCAAGACCAGTCTCTTACATAGAGAATTCAAAGCCAGCTGGACTATGTAAGATCCTATTTCCAAAAAAAGTTAATTAAATATATTTATATTTTTTTCTTTTGTTTCCTGAGGTAGGGTCTCATCTACCTCAGGCTGACCTGGAATTCACTGGGTCATCTCAGGGTGGCCTCGAACTCACAGCAGTCCTCCTACCTCTGCCTCCCAAGTGCTGGGATTAAAGGCATGCACCACCATACCCAGAAAAAAATATTTTTAAATGTTTTAAGACTTTTTTAAACAACTAAGGCAAAGGGAATAATGAACTTCATGTGTCTATCCTTTTTTTTTTTTTGGTTTTTTCGAGGTAGGGTCTCACTCTAGCCCAGGCTGACCTGGAATTCACTCTGTAGTCTCAGGGTAGCCTTGAACTCACAGCGATCCTCCTACCTCTGCCTCCCGAGTGCTGGGATTAAAGGCGTGCGCCACCACGCCCGGCTGTCTATCCCTTCTTATTCAATATTCTCTCACACTTTCTGTAAACACACTTGGACATTTCAAAGCAAGATTCAGTCATCCTGTCTTACTCTGTTTAACTGTTTCTGTGTCCTGAGATGGCCTCCAGAAGGACAGACTCCTAGAAATGCACAGAACACAGACACATAGTACAAATGGGTAAAGGTTGCCCACAGGTGTCCCTTCTAATGGCGGCATGCTGCTTTCTCTCACTGACCTCTAGAAGCAGGAAAGTGGCCAACTAACTGCTCAAAAACACACACAGAGGGCTGGAGAGATGGCTTTGCAGTTAAGCATTTGCCTGTGAAGCCTAAGAACCCTGGTTCAAGGCCTGATTCCCCAGAACCCATGTTAGCCAGATGCACAGGGGCTGCACGTGTCTGGATTTCGTTTGCAGTGGCTGGAGGCCCTGGCGCGCCCATTCCCTCTATCTGCCTCTTTCTCTGTCTGTCATTTTCAAATAAATTAAAAAAAAATTTTTTTTAAACCTTCGTTCCCTAAGGAAAGCTTAGAAGCCAGACAGTTGCTCAAAAGCACCATACTTTAAACAGTAACAAGCCATGTCAAATGGACACTTCTGATTGACACCCAGTGATTTCGGTTGTCACATCTCCAGTTACTTAATGCCCTTGCAGTATTTTATATGATTCCTTCCACATCCTGAGTGGAGCTTGCTCACTAGCTGGTACTGGCTTTTCTTTGTTCTCACTTGATCCGAAGGGGAAGGTTCACTAGAGGTCCGAGAGTCTAGGTATACAGGGCTGGGGTCTCTGAGAAGCGAGGGTTCTGAGCTCTCTAGGAGAGACCAGTCAGAGATGGACACACGTGCAGCTCAGACTTGCTTCAGCGCAGTGCCTGGAGCCAGCCAGCATGAAATGAACTAAGAAATTAATGAATTGGAACTAAAGGGGCTTGAGATCCTGACCACTCGGGCGTTGTATTGTAAACAACAAATGATTGGCACAAGACTTACCAAATAGCACATAAAAATAAGCTGTGATCAGAAGGTAGTGAGACCCGAGGAGATAAGCCACCCCTCACATCTCAGTCGAGGCCCAGGCGAAACCACCGAGGAGCTGGGAGATGAGCAAGAGCGCTGCTTCCGTGGCGAGCCTGACAATCAGCGCCGGGGTGAAGGAGACAGACGCTGAGGACAGTCAACGCCTACCAAAGCACAGATCCAGAGGCTCCTGAGAGCTCATCACTGAAATAGACTTAAAACCCACCAACCACAGCTCAAAGAATGTTGCAGAAGAGGGGCGGAAAGACTGTAAGAGGCACAGGTTGGGTTGTCATGCCCAGAGGCATTGCCTCCCGCTGTAACTGATGTCTGCTCCCACAATGCATAACCCACAACCCCATGGGGAATACCAGCAACCCCACAGACAGAGGCAGTATGGGGATAGGGAGGAGAGGAGAGAAAAGGGTACCAACACATGATGTGTCCCTACAAAGTATGTCTGTAATTAAAAAAAAAAAAAAAAAAAAAGCTAGGCTGGAGGGATAGCTTAGCAGTCAAAGCATTTGTCCGCAAAGCCAAAGGACCCAGGTTCAATTCCTCAGGACCCACGTAAGCCACAAAGGCACACATCTGGAGTTCGTTTGCAGTGCCTGGAGCCCTGAAGAGCTCATTCTCTCTCTCTCTCTCTCTCTCTCTGTGTGTGTGTGGGGGGGTGTGTGGGGGGGGGTGTGGGGGTGTGGGTGTGTGTGTGTTTCTCTTGCTCTCTGCTTCCTGGTCACCATGATGCATGCTACCCTGCAACCACCTTTCCTGCCATTCTGCTTGAGCTAAACAAATGTGTTCCACCCTTGTTTACCTCAGGTATTTTGTCAGAGCAACAAAAAGCCAACACAATTTTGTGAAGTCTTTGCTATAGCATAGGCGGCTATAAAATATTGGAAAGTATGGTCAACGTTTCCTTCTTAATTCTAAGTAACAAAGGTGACTGCATAACCCTTTGGATCTCACAGACTCAAAACAGTGTAAGCTCACATCTATGGGATGCTCTGGGCATTGTGCTAGATGGTTTTGATGTATTTCTCAGCTTATCACTGGTACAGATGAAGGGGAGACATCCTGTATTATTCTCACCTTCCACGGGCTCAGAAGCCTTCAGCAGTTTGCTCCAGGCCACATTGCTTCAGCAGATGATGCGGAGATGCCCGCACACCACAAAACAATGAATACATCTGAAGAAGTCTGTGAACCCCCTAAAGCCCATTTTCTTTGGAGTCCTGTTCTAGACCTTGTATTCAGGAAAATGAATTGTGCAGAAGAGCTCAAAGATTTATATCCCCCACAGAGCTGAGAGTTTATGGGAGCAAACTGTGTCAGCAAGAATTCTGGAGGAAAACCTTGCAGCCTGGGAACAGGTTATAAATCTTTAGGTCTCACTAGACTTTGTTTCCTTGGCAACTCAAGTCACCAGGCTGATTGAAGACTCTTGGCTCCGGTAGGAAGCACATGGCATAAATACTACACTTTGATAAATCAGGCTCCGGGAGAACTGAGGGTCCTGTCGAACTTCAGCAAACAAAAACAACATGCACATGCTGGAACAGTCTCTGAGTATACTCCTTGTTTGATGTACTCGATAAACCAGAGAGCAAACAACACCACAGAGGTCCAAACGAGGTGATGCAAGAGTAAGAAGAATGGGAAAACTATGTGATCACATGTGGACTGTCCTAATCTCAGGATGACGGCGAAAACAGTGAGGCATCACTGCGGATGTGAAAAGCGAGTTTCACACTGAGCCAACTGAGAGGAGGTGACACTCTGGTCACCACAGATGGGGAAACGCATCCCCCCTTGGGGTCATGCCTCAAGCCAAATAAGCAAAAAGGATGTGAAAAGAAAACCTGTAAAGCAGACTGCCTGTTTCAGCATGGCATTGTGTGGGCAAAGCCAGAGCCCACCTGGGAATGGAGGAGACGAGCCAGAATGGTTTCCATGGTGAATACTCTCCAAATGAAGAAACAAAGGCTTGAGAAGTGTGTTCAGGGTCCAGAGATTAAGCCTGCTGAGTAGTGTGAGCTGCGACAGCCCCAGACCAATGATGATGGAAATCAGCCATTCTCCAGAGCCACCAAGGACAGGAGGAAGGAACTGGTTGTGGTGAGGGACAGGGAGAGCCAAGAGATTCCCACTTCTGAGAATGTCAAGCTTGGAATGAAGTTATCAAGGGTCCAACCCAGGAATGGCACCAACCTGTACCTAGAAGTCAAGGAGGCAGGCCCCTTTATGAAGCTGTGTGCGTGCGTGCATGCATGCATGCGTGCATGTGTGTGGTGGTGGTCCTCACGTTAACTGTCTGCCAGTACAAAAATCCTTTATCTGAAATTCTGAATCCCAAAATGTTTTGAAAACAAAAAATTTTCACTTATGTGTATGCAAATCATTTGGTAGCAAAACTTGACCTGAATGAACACAAGGCTATCGTAACCTTTACTCATAGGCATCGACTATGAACTATTGCATATTACTGAAGACAAATCAACATGACTGCTTGCATAATGCTAACCTCAGTCCCCACTGGAAATGTTAAACAACATAAGGTAAAGTAAGGGAGGAATTTCCACAAAAATTTTAGGTGACTGTTGACACCTATCTCCTTCTATGGGTCAACAGAAATGCTTAGCCATGTGGACTAGAAGGAAACCACAGAATGCTTTGGCCTCCAGATAGAAAGCTAGCTTGTGGGCAGTCTGTGTTGTCCACATCCTCATGGGGTCCATGGACTAGTCAGTCCACTCTTTGATCTGGTTCTGGTTGGTAATTTGCCTATGATGTTGAACTCCATCACCTCTAGCTTTGCACCCATATAAACCCAAAGGGCCGCCAGCCAGGCCTCTTGTCCATGCACTGAAATGTGGACCCAGGCCTTCTGCTGCATGGTGAGAATGTGTGGCAGGGCTGTAGGCTTGCTCCTTTGTGAGGGGCGGTGTTGCTCCCTGAGAGAGTGTGACGCTCACTATTTCCTCCCCAAGGGGCACGATTGCAGATGTACAGCAGAAAGTTCTTGAAGATCCCCACCATCTTTCAATGAACAAGACAGGGGGCTCTGAGCATTTCCAACAACCTCTGCTTTCCTTGTCCAGAGTGGAAAGGCTACTGGGAGGCTTGGAAACAAGAAAAGAGGAATGTGATAAAGGAATATAGATAATATTGAAAAGACCTAGATGTTAAGTCAGTCACGCCCACGTGATAGCTGTGACTTTGAGAAGTTTACCTCCCTGTGGCTAAATATCATTTGGGCCCTGGAGAAAAACAGTATTTTCCTCATAGGGTTTTTATGGGGGTTAAATGGCATGTAAAATCTCCAGTACACGACAGGCGCTCACTAGATGGGAGCCATTATTGCTTTTGCTCTTAGCATTGGACCCATGAACAGAGCCGGGCTTCACTTGTGATTTCTCCAGATTGTCTGGCTCAGCAAATCAGGGGACTGTTG
Source organism: Jaculus jaculus (assembly GCF_020740685.1). NCBI lineage: Eukaryota > Metazoa > Chordata > Mammalia > Rodentia > Dipodidae > Jaculus > Jaculus jaculus. The sequence continues at coordinate 138,002,651 of NC_059107.1, forward strand.
ACTTGGGGAACACAGAGCTGGTGGAAAATAAAGGCGTAGCAACAAATCACATTGGGGCAGAGCAGCTAATAGCTGCTTCCTCTGGCTCCTGCATTCGCTTTGTTAGAGAAACAGAATAGCTCCTAACAGCTGGGAAGCCAAGCCAGTCTAAAGGCCAGCGAGTCTCATCAGTGGGCTTCTGTGGAGGAGCAAGGACAGGTAGCACAGGCTACCCCTTTGCAAGGAGGCCAAGCAGACATGACCCCTGGGGGTCATACCAGTATTTCTTGCCAGTGCATATGTAATGCCACGTGTTTTCTAAAGACAGCTTCATTTCCCATCTATTCAAGTGACAAGACACGTGAGTAGACACATACCAGGTACCACATTAGGTGCTGGGACACAAAACTGCAATGGCATGATTCTTCCCTCGGGATTGGGAGAGAGGCAGAACCAGTTATTGTGGTGTGTGTTGAGGGGGCCAGGGAGGGGTCTGCAAAGGGGCATGGAGGGGGGCGGCTGTCTAAAATAGACATTTCCTTAATGTGGAATTCCTATGATGTGAAAGTTTATATAGTGAACACATGCTACTTCTGGAATCAGAAAAAATACCACAAATAACTGGAAAAATAAACAGCTCAAAGTCTGATGGTATAGACTAACAAATATTCAGATAAATACTAGGACCAGTGCCCAAGTTCAGAAATGTCAGAGTACATTGTTGGGGGGGGGGGAATGGGGAATATCAGAGTAATTTGGTAGGAAGAAAGAAGGGGTGCCCATGTTGTCTCGAGCTGGGGGTGGCAATTGGGGCTTCTCTGAGAAAGTGATATGCTGAGACTTGAACACAGGGAATCGTGGTGTGCCAGTGGGAGTGTAACTTAGTGTGATGCTTTTAAAGGGAAAACTGCAATGTTCATAAATATTCAATGTCCTTATTCCTTGGCCTAGATGTTCCACTTCTAGGATCTCAGCTGAGAGAAATGTCAGGACACACACACAAACACACACACACACACACACACACACACACACACACACAGGTCTATGTAATAAAATGTTTACTGTATCACTGTATATAGTGATGAGGCACTGGGAAATACCTTACATGCCAATCAGTAGAAAATTGTTTAAATAAATTATGTTGTGCCCATACCCCAAAACATTCAATGAAAAAACACGTATATATTAAGTTAGAAAAGGCAAGTTATATAATATGCTGTTATTTGATGCATTGTTTAATATTTTTTATTTATTTGTGTGTGTGTGTGTGAGAGAGAGAGAGAGAGAGAGAGAGAGAGAGAGAGAGAGAGAGAGAGAGGGAGGGAGGGAGGGGGGGGGGGGGGGGAGAGAATGAGTGTACCAGGCCATCTATCCACTGCAAATGAACTCCAGGCACATGCACTACCTTGTGCATCTGGCTTACGGCGGTTCTGAGGAATCGAACCTGGGTCCATAGGCTTCACAAGCAAGTGCTTTGACTGCTAAGCCATCTCTCCAGCCCCCGATGTATTTTTATACATAAAAAATATTTATATATAAATGGGAAAAATCTGGAAAGATAAACTATCAACACTTGTGGAATGGTGTTGGGGAGAAGGAATTTTATTTTCCCTCTTTTAAAATATTTCCTTTATATTTAAATTATTTAGTTGTGAAGTTCCGGGGAAGTACTACTGCCCTGTCTGAATGCGGGAGGCCTGATGTTACAGAAGCAGAGCCCCAGGAATGCTTTGAGGACGTGGCAGCAGACACGTGGGGGTTCAGACAGGAAGAAGGAGGACAGGCTAGAGGCCTACAGGAGAGTGGGGGGCACAGAAAACCCTGGGCACAAAGGCCCTACAGAGAAGTCAGGCCAGGCCCCAGAGCAGAGCAAAAGAAGCTCTCTCCCGGGTTCGAGGCATCTGAGGAGCCAGGCAAGAGAAAACTCGCCCGCAGGAGGCAGAGGTAGGAGGATTGTGGTGGGTTCAAGACCACCCTGAGACTACATAGTGAATTCCAGGTCAGCCTGGGCTACAGAGAAGCCTTAACACCTTGGATCACCTTGTTAATGAATCCCTGGGGAGAAAGAAACTTATCTTAAGCAGAATACCAGAGTATGCAGAGAACATTTTGTTGAAGAGCAAGTTGGGGGAAGTTGTTAAAATTCTGATTGATTCACAAATAAATTTATAAATACTAGTCAACCATGGTAAAGGCCCCTGAGAAATAACCCTTGGCGTCAGACCAAATTACTGTTCCATGCCCCGTTTCCTTCTTGGTAGATCTTGCTTACTTTGCCTCTCAATTCTCCCCTCCAAAAGATATAATAGGGCTGATGAGATGGCTTAGCGGTTAAGGCGCCTGCCTGCAAAACCAAAGGACTCAGGTTCAATTCCCTAGTGTCCAAGTAAAACCAGAGACATAAGGTGGCACATGCACCTAGCATTCACTTGTAGTGGCTGGAGACCCTGGCACACCATGTTGCCTTTCTGTCTGCCTCTCTCTCTCAAATAAGTAAATAAAGAAAACATTTTTAAAGGGATATAATGAAGATCATTTGTACTTTAATGTGAATTTGTGGTAATTCTTTTCTGTGAGTACATTTTCATTTCAGCCCCTAGCTCTAAGTACATACATTTTATTTGGAGGGTCCACCTTTTTAGAAGCAGTTCGGAACATCAGAAAACAGGTAGACATGGAGCAGAGGTTCACCTACATTGCAAGCTCATCTTCCCTTCAAATGTCTAAGCAACTTAGGGCAATCTCTGACAGCTGCTATTTTGGTCCAAAATCCATATGTTTAATTTTTTTATTTTTCAAGGTAGCCTCACTCTAGCTAAGGCTGACCTGGAATTCACTATGTAGTCTCAGGCTAGCCTCGAACTCACAATGATCCTCTTACCTTCACCTCCCTAGTGCTGGGATTAAAGGCATGTGCTACCATGCCCAGAACCTATGAGGTAGGAGGCAGAGGAAATATCTCTGTATGACTTCTTTAAAACACATCAGTACATGAACTGAAGACATAGCAATTTTCTTGTTAATCTAATCAGTTTTAGACAAGAAAACTAGATAATTCTGCTGAGAAAGTATCCCTCTGGTGGTTAAATTATCTCTTTGCCTGTCTACATCCGTCAAATTAACTCAAGAGCTCTAAGTTCTTGGGCTGGAAAGATGGCTTAGTGGTTAAGTGCTTGCCTGTGAAGCCTGAGGACTCTAGTTTGAGGCTTGATTCCCCAGGACCCACATGAGCCAGATGTACAAGGGGGCACACGCATCTGGAGTTCGGTTTGCAGTGGCTGGAGGCCCTGGCGTGCCCATTCTCTCTCTCTATCTGCCTCTTTCTCTCTCTCTGTTGCTCTCAAATAAGGAAAATCAAACAAAAATATGTTTTAAAAAGAGCTCTAATTTCTCATTTCATACTGTGCTGTATGACAATGACTGAGGTACATTTAAATGCTGAGGATTCAAGCATCTCACTACTCTCTCAGAACAGTGTGGCCACTGAAAATCTCATCCCTTCCTAAAATAGGCTCCCAAGCCAATGCCCGCCTGGTCCTTGAGTGGGTACCAGAACCTACATGGTTCAAACACTGCCCCATTGTCAGGCCAGACCCTCAACTAGAAAATGTAACGCAGTGTTCTAAGTGAGCTTTCCATTTCCCAATCATAAAAAAAAACAAGCAATAATTTTAGGGCATATAGCAACATTCAGAAAGAATAGATGGTGACTAATTTCCTTACATGACTAACTTCTGAGACAATAATAAAAGGATACATGATAATAGGCAGCAAGCATAGTTTTTAAATAAAACACTACCTTTACCAGTAACAGTAACATGAATTATTATTTTTTAACCTATCGGATGGGCAAAGCTTACTAAATGCTTTTCAGTGTGGGAGAGTATTTAAGAAAACAGATGATAGTGGGAGTTAAGACTGTTACATTCTTTCAGAGAATAATCTGATATCTTGCTTAGTAGAATCTTAAGCTCTATGTTTCCACAATTCTATTTCTAGGAATTTATCCTAATAAAATAAATAAGTACACAAAAAATATATATTGATCATCTTTATAATGATACCTATAGTAGCAATAAGTTGTAAAAATCCATATATTCATTAATAGTGAGTGGTGAGTAAAATTTCTTTCACAATGAAATACTATGTATTCATTCAAACATAGAGGTAAATTAATTTGGAACTACAGCCATAATGTTATTAATAAAAAAGGTAGACTGGAGAGATGGCTTGGCAGGTAAGGCACATGCCTGCAAGGCCTAATTACCAGAGTTCGATTCCCCACTAACCATGTAAAGCCAGATGCATAAAGTGGTGCATGTATCTGGAGTTCATTTGCAGTGGCTGGAGGCCCTGGTGCATCCATTCATATTCTCTCTTTCCCTTTCTCTCTTTCTTTGTCTGCAAATAATTTAAAACTTAAAGAAAAAGATAGGATACGAAATCATGTATAGCAAGGGATTCCACTTTTATTAAGCAATGTATACACATAATGAATATAAATTGAAAATGTCACGCAATTTATATAACACACACACACATTTAAAAAATTCCTCTAATTCCCTTCAACATAAACATAATTTAAAAACAGAAAAAGCAGTATTATATAAACAGGTGGGTTTTAATTTCTTTCCTAAGGGTATTTCTTAGCATTTGCAAAACTAATAAAAACAGGACCCACTGGGAGTGGTTATTATAAGGTTTCAATTACCTTTACCTTTGATCAATAGTAAAGGTTTTGTTAATAGGCATAATAGATGCTAGAATGAGTTTTATTGATGAGAAACAAACACATGCTCTCAGGCAGCAATGTCCTGTAGGCAGCTCTGGTTTCTCAAGACCCTGGGAGAGGAATGAGGTGAGCCAGGCAGCCTGTCTCCTGGCTCTGTGTTGGGAGGACTCGGGCCTGAGCTACTCCATGAGGCCACTATTGCTGCATGTGTTCAAGAGTGCTTCCTGCAGGGAACTGGGGCTAAAAGGCAGCAGCTGGACCTTCTTAGCCCAGCTCCAAGCCCAGGCCAGCACCTGTTTGCATGCTTGCCCCTTGTGGTGGTTTGATTCAGGTCTCCTCCATAAACTTATGTGTTCTGAATACTAGGTCCCCAGCTGATGGCAAATTGGGGACTGGAGCCTCCTGGAGGTGATGTACTGTTGGGGGCGGGCTTATGGGTGTTATAGCCAGCTTCTCTTTGCCAGTGTTTGGCACACTGTGCTGCTGCTGTTGCCCACCTGACTTTGGCCAGGAGGTGATGTCCACCCTCTGCTCATGCCATTGTTTTCCCCTGCCATCATGGAGCTTCCCCTCGAGTCTGTAAGCCAAAATGAACCCTTTCCTCCCTCCCACAAGCTGCTCTTGGTCGGGTGCTTTCTGCCAGCAACGCAAAACTGACATCAACGCCCCTGTAGTGAGCTTTGGTTTGCCCCGGAGCAGGATTCAGTTTAAGAGTGATTATGTGTTTTATCACCGGTCCTCACCCCTGATGCTCTGTAATCATTCAAGGCTATGCAAAGCTGTTGAAAATGACCTTTAATTGTGATCTACTCAACTGGTCCAGACTGGTTTGCAACAAAGGCCATACTATTTCCGCAGTGATTATCTACGATCACTACGTGAGCTCTGATCTCTCAGCACCCTGGTGCACACCTCTGTTTTCGAATTTTTTTTCCTATAATGAATATGCATTGTATGTGGTTTCCAAAACAATAAATGCAGAACAGAAAACTGGATCAACTGTGTAGATAACACTGCCACCATCTGCTGGCAAAGTCCGAGAAACACTGGTTCCCAACAGGAACTTGGTCTAGAGTTCTGGTCTTTGACTTCAAATTGTTTCCTCTGGATTTGGTCATAGAGCAGGGAGCACCTTCTACAATGGAAAACATCTTTTAAAGCAGGAAGTTTCCTTTACAATGTTACATTGAAAGAATACATCTCATTGCAGATGTAGTTTTGTTAGTTGTAGAGCATTAAGTATACCATATTCCCTGCCACAGGTAATAATATTCACTTGCCCAACTATCAAATAGCTTGTTAAGGCATATGTCTCCTGGAACCTCTTTTTTAAATTTTTTTTGTTTATTTTTATTATTTATTTGAAAGCGAGAGAGAGAGAGAGAGAGAATGAGCACAGCAAGGCCTCCAGCCACTGCAAAGGAACTCCAGATGTGTGCGCCCCCTTGTGCATCTGGCTAACATGGGTCCTGGGGAATCAAGCCTCGAACAGGGGTCCTTAGGCTTCATAGGCAAGCGCTTAACCACTAAGCCATCTCTCCAGCCCTGGAACCTCTTTTTATGAAAATATTTATTAAGGGATGCCCCCAGGAAGGTCTGAACTCAGAAGTGACAGCTGTGGCTTTCTCATCACCCAGTGGCAATCACATGCTGCCCATCAGTACCACCGACTCCCTCTCCACTGAGGCACGCCCAATGCAGTTCAGAGCAGTTCCTTACTCACATGTGGCCCAAGCACTGTGGGATAGTCAAGGGACTCACTTCCTAGGGAGCATGGCCACCCCAACTATCCCCCCATCTTTTATTCATGCTTTTGTTTCTTTAGCCTGGCACATCCTTACCATCTTTTCCCACACATGTGCCATCTCCTTGGGGTCCTGATAAAATGTTCATCCATGGTCTGGAGACATGGCTTAGTGGCTAAGGTGCTTGTCTGCAAAGCATAAGGACCCAGGTTTGATTCCCCAGTACCCACGTAAACCAGATTCATAAGGTGACACATGTGTCTAGAGTTCGTTTACAGTGGCTGCAAGCCCTGGCACACCCATTATCTCCATTTGCACCCCCCCCAATAAATAAAATCTTTTTTTAATGTTCAATGAGGTCTTCCTTGGTTTCTTACAGTGCTATTTTTCCGTTTAGCTCACGTGACCCTCATGTGCTCATGAGATGCAGCAGTGGTAGACATGGACTCATCCCATGCAAACAGCACCCGCCAAGAGGGCTCATGTGTGTCCCAGGTGCCCCATCAACATTCAGTATTTGTTCCATTTCAGGTGCCAACTGTTGATTAAGTGGCCCTGATTTGAAGGTCAACAGGATTCACTACCTTGGATCTCTCTCTCTCTCTCTCTCTCTCTCTCTCTCACACACACACACACACACACAGAGAGAGAGAGAGAGAGAGAGAGAGAGAGGGAGCTCAGATGTTGACAAATAAAACTGACTTACTGTTGTCACCAGAAGCAACAACTTCAAACAGGAACCTAAAAGATGTAAAAACTAGGCTGGGGAAATGCCTCGTCAGTTAAAAGCACTTGCTTGCGAAGCCTGCCTGCCTTGGTTTGATTCCCCAGTACCCACATAAAGCCAGATGCACAAAGTGGTGCATGTGTCGGGAGTTCATTTGCAGTGGCAAGAGTGCCCCTGGGGGCAACCATGTTCCCTCCCTCAAATAAATAAAATATTTTATTTATTTATTTGAAAGACAGAGAGAGAGAGAGAGAATGAGAATGGACACACCAGGGCCGCTAGCCACTGCAAATGAACTCCAGCCGTATGTACCACCACGTGCTTCTGGCTTATGTGGGTTCTGGAAAGTTGAACCTGAGTCCTTAGCCTGCACAGGAAAGTACCTTAACCACTAAGCCATCTCTCCAGCCCATATAAAAGCATTTTCAAAAGAACTTTTAAAAATCTGTAAAAATCAGTTCGCAATCAGTTGAATTCCTGTTAAAGGTCTGATTAAGTTCTTGGTGTGTTTTTACTCATGTGGTTGCTAAAGTGACACAATGGGTAGGCTACCATCTCCGCATTCTTACTGTCTGCTCACTCTCCTAGACAAACCTAAGAGCCTTACCTTACGTTTGGACTATGCACACACCAAGCAAGTTCTACCCAGACACAGAAAGCAGGAAAGGATTACAATTATGCCAATATGCCATAGTCTGGTTTCTCAGGTGCTGCCTGGGAGGAAAGGCAGCACTTGGCTTCTAGAATCTTCCACAGATTACTAGCCTATTTCTCACCTGCCTGCCCCTGCCCCTCTCTTCCCAGGCCACAGCACCACTGTCTTGTGAAACACAGGGGTTTCCACCCTTATCCTGCGTATAGCAGCAGCTCCTCAGACCCTGCCCAGCCCCTCCCTTTCTCCAGAGAAACGTGTTGCTACAGGTATGTACACGCATTGACCAAATCTACACATTATTTATATGGCCTCCTTTAGTATAAATACAGTGCTTAGAATCCCCATTTGAAATAAATGGAAAATAATACAAATCAGTATCAGAAAGGCTAAATAACATGTGCATTCATACCATGAGCCTTAAGACACACAGAGACATGTTTATACACACCCATAAACACATATACGATACACAGTGCAATGTTTTGCCTCGCTGCTATTCACCTGGGAGGCAAACAAGATTTCAGCTACAAGTATTAAGTTCACTGTCTACACTGAGAGTCCACAAAGGTCCCATAAGAGCAGCAAGCCCCAGACTGTCAGAGTCTAAGCAGATGAAGGTGTCTCTCTGTGCCACCATTGTCACACAGTGAAAAGGTGGGAGCACGTGGAATTACCAACACTATATCTTGCCAAGTTGAGAAGCTATTTTGAGAAAGGATTTTTTTTTTTCTTTTTTAGAGAGCGCAAGAGCGAAAGAGAGAGAACTGTTGTGCCAGGGCCTCCGCCACTGCAGTACAACTCCAGACGCTTGTGCCACCTGGCGGGCATGTGCGACCCTGCACTTGCCTCACCTTTGTGCATCTGGCTTATGTGGGACCTGGGAAGTAGAACATGGGTCCTTAGGCTTTGCAGGTAAACACCTTAACCACTAAGCCATCCCTCCAGCCCAAGAAAGGATATTTTAATATCAAAAATATCAAGCTATCGGAATGACATGAACAAATTTAGCTTTACAAAAATCTCACTTCGGTGCATACACTTTGCTGTGGACCTGCACTGCCTTGGGTGTGGGCTCTCAGGAACGCTGAGTCACGATACAAGGTGAACTGTAGCAAGCCAGGGGCAGAGTGAGGGGAAGAAACCCCTGGCTTCTGCCTGGAATCAAGGGGTTCCACATCTCAGACCCTTTGAGAACCATTATCACAATGCTATGATTCCCTTAATATTTTATCAAATAAACTTATATGGTTTTATTTTTTATTAATGTTTATATTAATTATGACAGGTTATATGTACTCTTTTACCCCCTTGTCCCAGCTTCTGTCACCCTGGAGACCCTCCTCAGTAAGGTTATGGTATTCACTGTAGGGTCTTGAAGGCCTCAGCCAGTCTCTGTGGGGCAGTGGGGGACCATGCCTCAGGATTGGTTTTATTTTTAAAGGAAGCTTGGAATTACTAAAGATAAAAAAAGAATCAGTATCATTTGCCACAAATAAAAGAAAATCCATGAATATGTACAATAAAAATAAAAATGTTATGAAATTCTAAAAACTCTACTTAAATACTGTTGCATGCTGAGGACTCATATTCATTCTCCTCCTGTCCCCTTCCCTCCCTTCCTTCTCTTCCTTCTCCTCCTCCTTCTTTTCTCTCTCTCTCTCTCTCTCTCTCTCTCTCTCTCTCTCTCTTTCTTTCTCTTTCTCTTTCATTGGAGCATCCACCAAACCAAGCTTTTCAATAAATGGAAATAAATGACTTTCATGCAGGTGGTGCAATGTTAACTGGTAGTGGGTGCTAGCTCTATCTGAAATCAGTTCTGATGGTTACTTGATGGTTATCTTGCTCCTAGAGTAACATGAAGCAAGGCCCTGCAGTACCCAAAGCTCTTTTAATTCATCATACATTTGGCATATTTCTTGGGTACCTACGCCATCTCAGTGCCATGAAGAATAGAAAAGAGAAGTCAACACAATGGACAAGGTACCTCTTTCAGTGCCAAAACAGACATTCAAGAAACTATCCAAACTATGTTCATATTTTGTGTGTGTGTGTGTACACACGCATGCATATGTAGGGTATACATGTGATTATCTATGAATGTGTATAAATATTCACGCCCATACACAGACAGACACACATGTATATGCAAAGATTGGGAAAGTGCTATAAAGGAAGACACAAAGGTGAAGTTTAGTGGTAGGAACTTCCTTAGAGAATGGGGTACAATTAGGTTGAGACCTGGAAAAAAAAAGTTGTCGCAGGTTGAAAGGCTGGAGGTGGATGGGGTAGAGGAGATGGATGGGGCATTCCAAGCTGAGGTAACTAGTGGAAGGATTTGGCTCCTCCAGGGAACTAAAACTTCCTATCTCTCTGCAAATATTTCTTGGCATAACAAATGTTTCTTGAAAGAAAAATCCATCTTTTTATTGTTTTCACATAAGCGATCAATGTTACATAAATTGGTCAATTCCTAAGAAAACATCTGTAGAGAGCTAGAGTGGTATTCCTGAACCTTCCTTCCATGACGAGCAATGCCAGAATCCCCAGGCTCCCTGGATGTGTCCTTTGAAGCGAAAGCAGATTTTGCAGAGCCCATCTCTGTGAGGGACATTGAATTTCTTTCTCTCCATCTAATCTAACAGTGACTTTCAGCCCTGCTTGGTTATTTATTAATCTCATTTTGTTTTGATTCTCTATTTCCACTTGCCTTTCTGGAGAATATCCAGGTATGTTCCTCTTAGGCAGGCCTGAATTCCCTGAGAACTAGGGAATTGCAAGTGCATGCCACCAATAATATTTATTTCTTCTTTCATGTCTCTTTCTTGCACTTGGAGGGAAAATTCCATTTGCAAGGATGGTCTCAGCATCTTTTTCAAGTAATGCCAGCAGATATTCAACTCAGTGAAATCCCAGTTTGTGGTGGGGCAAATAAGTATAGTATTTATGATTGAAACCCATCTTCTATTCATTTGGAGGTGGGATACGGATGTTGCATCATGACTGCTCAGAACCCACAACTCCATGCTGAATACCAGCATCCCACGAAGGAGGACCCTCAGTGGAGTTGGGGTAGGGAGGAGGGAAATGATGGGACCAACACATGGTGTGTCCATACAAAGTTCCAACTTAATAAAAACCAAATAAAGCCGGTCGTGGTGGCGCACACCTTTAATCCCAGCACTCGGGAGGCAGAGGTAGGAGGATTGCCGTGAGTTCGAGGCCACCCTGAGACTCCACAGCGAATTCCAGGTCAGCCTGGGCTAGAGTGAGACCCTACCTCAAAAAAAACAAAAAGAAAACAAATAAGAAATGGGTTCATGCTTGTTTCAACTATAGACTCATATTTCCCTGCAATGAGGGTGAGTGAGGGTCTAGGATGGTGTTGTGTGCTATGAACACACACATAAGAGGGAGACTTTTGTGCATAAATACAGCAGCCCTTGCATGCTGAATGAAAAGTAGACGGCCTTTGTGAACACATTTAATAAGTTAAAGTCTCCCAATATCTCTGCCTCTCTTCTCACCAATCTCTTTCTTCAAATGTCTTTGATCAAGAAGCCGCATTGCTGCTCCTCTTGCAAGGCAAACTGTCTCAGGGAGAAATGGTTGGCTGCCGGATTCCTTGTTACTCTCGAAGGGTTCTTCCTCCAACAGCCTCCTCCCCATCACACTGTTCATTACGCCTTCACCCGAGGTGGCCCTGTGTGGCCTGAGGACAGCAGGTGACACTCAGAGTGGAGGAGTCACTTCCTCCAGTCACCGCCGATACATTTGAAGTTGGCAATCAAAGAAACTGAGCATAATGGAGAAAGTCTGATTTAAGAGCTTGAAGTTGCTTTTCTTGGAAAATTCTGTCCTTTCCTCATTAGCTTGCCTGCAGGAGTTCTATCTCTGCATTTCACCAAAAGAAATCACATTTAGAAAATAATGTCTTCAAATCTGAGCAGATGAACAACCCAACTGGTACTAAAACTCAGCAGCTTTTAGTGACGGGCAGAAGGCTTCAGTCTCTCGTGGGAAGTGCACATCATCCAGAGCCGTAGGGCGCCATGTCTGCCATTAGCTCATCAACCCTGGAGGGCAGCGACCAGTTCTGTGCAGATGTCATTCCTTCACTGGCTGACACAGACTACAGAATTAAGCGTTCTACAAAACCTGCTGCATGAATCTGATTAATAACCGCTAAATATTTAAAACCAACTGTCTTCTTGAGGGTAGAGCTAAGGTTGTTTTTACTTTGCTTTTGCTTTTCTATATGTTTCTGGTTTTCTCCAGTAAACATGAATATACTTAGTCAGAAAATTATTAAAATCTTATGTTGAAATTGGAAGGGCTCACAGACATTTGCTACAATTCTCTTACTCCTTCCACATGGAGACTGAAGCATGGAGATGCCACATGATAGGTTCAAAGCCACCGTGCTTGTTAGTGAAGAGGCTGGAAACAAGCCAAGGTCACTCATCCTTCTCTTCCTAGTACCCTTTCTCCCACTACACACCTTTTCTCCAAAAGACACTGCTTTAGTAAGAGTCTAATTAATGCCCTGAATCCAACCTCAAAGCAAGCCATGCTACTGAGCAAGTAATACCTCCACAGGAGACAATATCTTAGAAAGTACACTGTGCGGTTCAAAAATGACTAAGTTAGCTTGTTTCTTAAATTCAGTAATAAATGTTATTCTAAAAAAGGAAAGAAAAGACATCGAGGGCTGGAACGATAGCTCAGTAGTTAAAGGCATCTGTTTGCAAAGCCTGATGGCCTGGGTTCAATTCCCCAGCATGCATATAAAGGCAGATGCACAAAGTGGTGTATGTATCTGAAGTTCATTTACACTGGCAAGAGGCCTTGGTGCATCCATACTCTAGCTCTCTCCTTCTCTCTCTCTCTCTCCCTCTCTCTCCCCCCTTGCAGATAAAAAAAATTAAAAATCACTAAGTAAGACATGCTCTGCTGCTATGAGATCAAAAATCAGGCTACTCCTCAGTAGCAGATGGTTCTATGTCCTGGCTAACCATGAAACATTCAGGAAAGCTGAACAGTGGCCATTGTACTAAAAGGAAAACTGAATGGGTTCATTTATATCTCAAGAAGTAAAACAACTCGAGAGACATTTACTGGGGGCTCAGCTCCCCGCAAAAACAATTTTTGGTGTACAAACCTCAAACTCTGTCTTATGAAATTTTCAAACATATAATAGAGAATATTAAAAATTAATGAAACATTACCCAGCCTTAGTAATTTACTAAGTAATGGTTATACTCCCTAGCAATTGCGTCCATCCCCACAGGTGTTTCTGAATTCAGCTTCAAATTTCATAGCATCTCATCTACAAGTACTTAAATATGCATTTTAAAGAGAGAAACACTCATTTTGAAACATAACCACATAACTGTTATTACACTTAAATCATTTGATAATGAATTCCTACAATAACCCTAACCTTTCTGTGTTCCAATATCCATTACAATGCTACAATTTTTATGGTTCAGATTTCAGGCATGGTTTATCCCATCAGTTAACTTCTATAATACACTAAAAGGAAGATGCCATTATATGAATCTCATTTTACCATAGAAGCTCAGGTACAGAGTGGGAAAATAAAATGAAGGTTACATTAGAATTTGAGTCCAGAACTGCCAGTGGTTGTTTGAATAAAAAATGTTCCCCATAAATTCATGTTTGAACACTTAATTCCCACTCGGTGGTGCTGTTGGGGAATGTTGGAGAACCTGAGGTAGAGCCTCCCTGGAAGAGATGTGTCACTGAAGGTAGGTCTTGAGGTTTTTGAGCCTGGTCCCATTTGCTGTTCCCTTGCCCTACTTCCTCCCTGATGATGTGAAGATGAGACACGGGTCCTGCTCCTGCCAAGCTTTCTCCTCATGCTGGACTCTACCCTCTAGAACTGTAAGCTTGAAATCAACTTTTTCCTTCCTTAAGGTGCTTCTGGTTGGGTCTTTTGTCCCAGTAAGGAGAAAGTAACTGATGCACACCCCTGCTCTGCAGCCCAACCCTTTCACTGCTACACCGTTACCGTTCTACCGTCTTCCAAGATGATCCCTGGTTACAAAACCCAGGTAGATGTTTAATCTCTTCCTGAGTTTAGGATTTGTTAAAAGTGGGTATATGGGGAAGGACATATGTAATGCTTTCTCAAAGTGTGGGGGAGTTTAGAAGAGGGCATGCTTGGACCTGGAGAACAGCTATAGAAGTATCCTCAAGTGTATCAACTTCCTAGACTTTGCCTGGAACCAGGGTTCTGGATGCCTTCTTAGAAAGCCCTCTGAGCACAGCTTTCACTAAGGCCACTTAAGACTAGGCTCCAGGAACCAGCCTCCAGTCGGTTCAGTGACAGAACACCCCAACTTCCTAGGAAGCAGAATGGTTTTCAAACAGTTCCTACTAGCAATGGGTCACAAAGTCAATTTACATATTTCAGGTAAAATTAATACAATGTTATTTAGGAAGGTGTGAGCAGAATGTAGGAAGACCTCAAAGAAAAGTGTCACGCCTTAGGATTCCCAACACTCCAGAACCCTGAGAGGGTGAAGGGAAGGGACAGTCACCTGTCCCTGCAAGAAGGGGTCCTCCCCCAGGAGCTGAACAGTGTCATCAAGGGAATTGAGAGCCAGAGATGACTTGACATCTGGGCAAAGTACCCCAATATTATGCTCCCCTTCTGATTCCTTCTGGTGGCCTCCCTGCTGGCTGAGCTCTAAGGAAAACCAGAGGTTGAGGGAACTTCTTTGCTAATTTAGTCAACTTCCCAAGGCTGAGAATACAGTAGACATAGACCTGAAATAGGCAACTGAAGCTGTTCTGTACCTGGAGACTCACAGTCACCTTCCTGACTATACTGAGCCGCACAGCGCACAGAGATGCACCCCCTGAGCAAAGCTAATTGGATGGACATTTAGCACTGCCAGGAATTCCAGCTCTCCACATGCTTCAAGGGCTAGGCCTCTCTCTCCTGCTGCCTTTGATGATGGAGGCTCCAAGCAGAGGAACCAGATCCCATCCCTCCTCCAGTGATTTCCATCCCACAATAAAATCCAGCATCCCGGCATGGCCTGCACAGCCTGGTATGATCTGACTATTGCCCATCTTTCAACTTTGAACGGGTGCTCCACTCTCATAGGCTTGTGACACTTTGAGTTCTTTATCTTCCTCCAAAAAGACAAATTTGGCCAGGCATAGTGGCATATACCTTTAATGAGAATCACTGAGTTCAAGGCTAGCCTGGGCTATATAGTGAGTTGTAAGCTGACCAAGGCTACAAAGCCCCTTTCATAGCTAATTTTTCTGCATGGTCTTTCCATGGCTGTGAGCTCCTTGACCACACAGTCTCCCCTCCAGGCCAGCTGCTCTCTGCATATTTTGGTTTTGTTTGGGATGTGATGTTTTGTTTGGGTATTGCTAGGGATCAAACCCCGGGCCTTGTGCATGCTCAACAAATACCCTACCACTTTGCTAATTTGCCCAGCTTTTCCCTTTTAAAAAAAATTGTTTTTTATTTGACAGAGAAATAGAGAGAGAGAGAGAGAGAGAGAATGGTGTGCCAAGACCTCCAGCCACCGTAAACGAACTCCAGATGTGTGCGCCATCATGTGCATCTGGCTAATGTGGGTCCTGGGGAATCAAACCTGGGTCCTTTGGCTCTGCAGGCAAATGCCTTAACTGCTAAGCTGTCCCTCCAGCCCCCCAGCTTCTCTTTTAAAATACCTTGGCTTGGACTGGAGATAGGGCTTAGCAGTTAAGGCACTTTCCTGCGAAGCCTAAGGACCCAGGTTCGATTCTCCAAGTCCCACATTAGCCAGATGCACATTGTGGCCCATGCATCTGGAGTTCATGTACAGTGGCTGGAGGCCCTGGCATGCCCATCCCCTCTCTCTGTCTCTGTCTCTCCCTTTGTCTCGAGTAAATAAATTTAAATGTTTTTAAATA
Organism: Jaculus jaculus; assembly: GCF_020740685.1. Lineage (NCBI taxonomy): Eukaryota > Metazoa > Chordata > Mammalia > Rodentia > Dipodidae > Jaculus > Jaculus jaculus. Next base: position 138,018,433 of record NC_059107.1, read on the forward strand.
CCTTGGCTTGAAGTTTTCATAATAGTTGTCACTATTCCAAATTCCATCTGTTTGCTTGTCTTTCCCTGCTACAGAACAATGAGAACATTAGTTCCTCACCTGCAGGTCTGAGGCTCCTTCTCTAGACTTTAAAAATTTATTTATTTATTTGAGAGAAAAAAACAGGGAGAAAGAGAGAGAGATAGAGAATGGCTTCCAGCAACTGCAAACAAACTCCAGATGCATGTACCACCTTATGTATCCAGCTTACATGGGTCCTGGGGAATTGAACCAAGGTCCTCTGGCTTTTCAGACAAGTACCTTAACCACTAAACCATCTCTCCAGCCTGGCTCCTTCTTTATCCAGCCCCCAGCACAGACCATGGCAATGTTCAGAGGTTGGACAGGAATGTGTTCGATGGGATGATCTAATGCATGCATGCAAACACAGGGGAAAGTGTGCCTATTGCAGCACATTTCTTCCCTTGGACTCTCATCTGGGCACCCCAAAGCCCCTGGTCAAGTTCCTTAGCCAAACTGTACTTACATCTCATGCTAGTGACTGTTTAGACTATAAAAGCAGCCCATTTTCTTTGTAGATGAGTTGGGAATCCACAAAGAACATAAATTGAAGATGAAAATAACCTAGAGACAACAGCTGTTAAATTGCTATTATGCATATATTTATTGCACAAAATTGGAATCATTCTGTTCTTACTGATTTGTGATCTCTTTTCATCTAACCATGTGACATAAACCTTTCACAGGGTACTTAGCTCTTCCAAAACACATAATTTTAAGTCTGTATGGTAGGTACACCACTGTATGACCAAATAAAGTTTACACTAACTGGTCCTCTACTAGTAGACATTTCATTTGTTTTCTTTTTTTTTTCTTGGTTATCATAAAAAATAATACACATTCTTACACATATCTCCATTATGATATCCTCCAGATGGAGTCTATAAGTGGAATTGTCCATCAAATAGAAATAAATTACAGCCCTTGTAACTTGCTATAAGATGCTCCTCAGAGCAATTGTATTGATTAATCCTGTAAAGAACACTAATGCTTAATGTTTTGTTTTTCCTTTACTACTAGTAGATGTTAATATTTTTAAAAACTGTAACACCATGTTTAACTTTCTGTTAGTTAGTCAGCTCTTCTATTAGGCCACAAATTTCTTGGAAGTCTTTACCTCTGTACTACAGCTGGTACGCAGCAGGCTGTGGATGGATGGGCTAGGTGAGTTTTATGAAGGAATACAAGCAGAGACATTAAGCTACGTAAACAAGTGGCCGAGTTCTAGGCATCTCCTGTCCAGCTTATGTAAATGCCACAGGGACAGCTCCTCCTGCCTAGTGGAATTCTGCTGAGTTGAGTGTCCACTTGTTCTTGGGTTTGGAGCGGTAGGCTCACCTCCCACGTGACCTGGCTCTCCCTCCTACTCAGCTTCACCAGGGGAGGTTTTCAAATTACTGATTTGGGTTTACATGATGTTTGCTGCTCCAAGTATAACTAATTAATGTCTTAGCAGCAGAATAACACATCTCAGATTTCCCTTAGCAGAGCAGCGCAGAGTAAACACCACACTGGACCGCTGCACAGCATCCAAACCTACCAACTGGAAAGATGTAACCACCAGGGGCTGAAGCTGACCTAGAATCTGTGCTGAGAGAAATTTAACCCCACGATGGCACGCAAGAGGGCTGCCCCCCATTCTCCAGGCACTCATGGGCAGCCCTCAGGTTGTCAGCCCTCGGGAATCTCTCAGGCACGGAATGAGGCCCAGCGTGTGGATGTAGCCCTGTTGACCAGCATTGCTTAACAGATGGTAAGTACATGTGCAGAGTAAGGAGACTCCAGAGAGGGCGCGCAGGCGAAGACTCGAGGAAGCCGGCAGGAGGCGGGCGGGCTGGGAGGTTTGCTCTGGTGCTCTTCATTGTCGTCCGCACCGAGTCTAACAAATGGGGACGCAGGGAGGAGACAGCTGGGGCCACATCTGGACAGCTGCACAGCTCATAAATTCTGAAGCTCTGATTTGGACATAAGTCAGACGATCTCATGCCTTTCTCTCTTCTATGCCGCTTTCCAACATTATAGGGAAGTGTTTAATGCCTTTGCAAATTCATGCTCCTTTAGCATGAATCATAAATTGAAAAGTATTAACTTTCAAATCATCACCTAAATTCCAGCTATTGTAAGGAGGTTGCCTTTTAAGTGACCCTTATATATGAGAAGGAAACAAGTGAGACTGTTATCTATTTTTAAAATTATTATTATTATTATTATTATTATTATTATTATTACTTTGTTGTTTTTTGAGATAGGGTCTCACTTTAGCTCAGGCCAACCTAGAATTCACTATGTACTTACTAGTCTCAGGGTGGCCTTGAACTCATGGTGATCCTCCTATCTCTGCCTCCTGAGTGCTGGGATTAAAGGCATGCGCCACCACACCTGGCAATTTTGGTTTCTTTAAGAACTGTTATCTAACCCCAACAAATCAATAGCAAAGTTTCCTGTGATGGACAAGCAGAGAGCAAAATGAGCCAGACTCTGTGATGCTAGTTTGTTTGTTTTTTAATGTGCACCCTCTTTAGCTGAGGACAAGAGTTAATCATGTTCATGACATTAAGTGTCAGTGACAACTTATGCGCAAATACCACAGAAGCAGCTCTTTCTCTTGTCTATTTGGTGCCAGGCACTATAGAAACAAAGACAGCAGCTTCCTCCCTCTGCTCAGGAGCTTACGGTCGGTCGGCGCAGGAGATCCAAAGGCCAGCCATCAGAGACCAAAGGACAGCAAAGCAGCTCAGTTGTCTGTGTGTTGTAGGCTTCCAAGGAGTCAAGAATGGACCAAGGGATGAGAGGAACCAAATATGATGCTGGCCGACAATGCATAAATATCATATAAGTCATCCACTTATTGAGCACCCTGCCATGGACCAGGCACCTATCACTACTCATCAAGGTAGAATCTACCACTATTTCCATTTTTAAAAAATACTTAATTAATTAATTAATTTGGGAGAGAGTGTGTGTGGGGGCACACAAGGGCCCCCAGCCGCTGCATACTAACTCCAGATGCATGCGCCACCATGTGCATCTGGCTTACGTGGGTTCTTGGGAATCCAACCTGGGTGTTTTGGCTTTGCAGGCAGGCGCCCTAACTGCTCAGCCATCTCTCCAGTCCTGTTATCTCCATTTTACCAAGAATAACACTGATGCTTACAGACTCATTAATTTACTCTGTAAGACCCTAAACACGAAGGGAACCACCTAGAAATAGAGTCAGTCACTTTTAAGTTGTCCTCCGACCTCTACACATGCCCTGCAGCACATGTGCCCCCCCCACACACACACACATGCACGTGCACACACAACTAAATAAAGACGTAAAAGTTTTTCCTTAAAAAAAAAACATAAGCTGGAGACTGAGAAGGACACCTGCCATTGACCTCTGGCCTACACACACACACACACACACACACACACACACACACACACAAACACACACACACTTATATGCACCAATGCAGATATAGACACATATACATGCAAAAAAAATGAATCTTATGAATCTAATGATAGCTGGGTGTTCTGGTACACACCTGTAATCCCAGCACGTACCAGGCTGAGACAGAAGGGTTTTCATGAGCTGGAGGCTATCCTGGACTACACAGTAAAACCCTGCCTCAAAAGAGAAAAAAAAAAAAAAAGAAAGAAAGAAAAGAAAGAGAAAGGGGAAGAGAGGAAGGGGCAGAGAGACAAAGGGAGGGAAATCGGCATCAACAAGCAGAAAGAGTCCACAGGCAAATGGCTGCAGAGTAGATGGCCACTGTGTCGCTCCTCCCTGTCTGCAGCAGGGAGGGAGACAGCGAAGGCCTGGAGTTGGTCAGAAAGTTGAAGTCCTTTGGCATTCTCCACATCTCGTCAGGAAATTGCTCCCTGATGCCCTCGAGCGCTTTGCTGCCCATACCTCACCCAGCTGATAAATGAAGCACTTTTCTAGAAGTGGCAAGCCCATCTTTACTACGCTTATGACTGGCAAACATAAATCCTTTATCAACCATTCATGTCTCTCTGGGGCTGGGCAGAGAACGGCGTGAGGGACTGAGCACGTCGTTACAAACCTGCCTTGGAAATCAGTGTTTTCTGGATTCTTGGAGGAAGATAAAACATGCTGCTGTTTAACAAGCCCCCCGAGTGTCTTCAGCCAATTTCTTTTTATTTATTTATTTATATTTATATTTATTTGAGACTGAGAGAAAGAAGCAGAAGTGGGGGTGGGGGGTAGAATGGGTGCACCAGGGCCTCCAGCCACTGCAAATGAACTCCAGACGCATGCGCCACCTTGTGCATCTGGCTTACGTGGGTTCTGGGGAATTGAGCCTGGGTCCTTTGGCTTTGCAGGCAAATGCCTTATCTGCTGAGCCATCCCTCCAGCCCCTTCGGCCAACTTCTTACTCAAAGCCAAAGTCCCTGATACTGAGGGGAAGGCCTGGCTCTGAAGTCTGCCTTCTGTGGGCACATCACACACATGGACACCTGAGTGGAACTATGAGAGAGATGGACCCTCTGCACGCTGTAAGCATTTTTGTGTGTGTGAGGGTCTAAGGATCAAAACCAGAATCTTGTGCATGCTAAGCCAATGCCATACTACTGAGGTATAGCCCAGTTCAGACCCTGTATGGAGTTAGGAAAGCATCACATACCCACCTGCTGTTGTGACTGATGCTGGGCCATTGACTTCTGACCTTTGCCAAGCAATGGGCATTTCTGAAGTTCTCTGGGCAATGCTTTCCTGAGCCACAATAACCCCCGATATTTACTGAGCCCTTAGCATGTGCCAGGCACAGCTCTCCAAGTCTTTATGTATGTTTCCTTTTTCTTTTTCACAACAATGCTGAGGGGTAGTTCTATTGCTATCCTCACATTTTACAAACACAGAAACTGAAGCACAGAGATAAAGAACTCGCTCAAGGCTACACAGCTGGAAAAGCCAAGCTTCAATTCACACTGGCAGCCGGGCGTGGTGGCGCACGCCTTTAATCCCAGCTCTCAGGAGGTAGAGGTAGGAGGATTGCCGTGAGTTCGAGGCCACCCTGAGACTCCATAGTGAATTCCAGGTCAGCCTGGGCTGGAGTGAGACCCCACCTCGGAAAAAAAAAAAGAAGAAGAAAAAATAAAAACACCCACAATTCAGACTGGCCCTAAGGCGCCACACCTGCCTCTATGCTGCTCAAGCTTGCTAAGTATGCTTTGTACAGCATGGGTTTTTGTGGGGTCCCCCCATAAATTCAACGATGAGTTCTCTCTCCCCTCTTCTGGCATCCTAGCAAACCACTGGCTCAGCATCTGTGGTAGTTCGTGGGTTCTGAATGCTTGGTCCTCAGCTCATGACCACTTAGGAGGGGAGCCTTGCTGGAGGAGTGTGTCACGGGGGGAGGGTGGGCCTCAGGTTTTATTAGTCCCCCAGCTTGTCAGTGTTAGTTCAGCTCACTCTCCTGTTGCTGTTTTCTGCCTCCTGTGGCAAGGAGGTGACATCCAGCCACTGCTCATGACATGCTTTCCCCTGCCACCTTGAAGCTTCCCCTCAAGACTGTAGGTCAAAAGAAATCCTTTCCCCCCATCGGGTGCTTTGGGTCCCAAGGTGGTCATCTTATACTTGTTGCTTCAGGTCTTGGCTGCTTCCACACTGCAAAGGAGTGTGTGTGTGTGTGTGTGTGTGTGTGCGCGCGCACACACACATTAAATGTGGAAATTCAAATTTCCACATTACAGCCTCAGAATAATAAATACCAAGAGGGTAGATCAGGCATGATCTCCACTCCAGAAACAGGTTAATTAAGGCTCAGAGAGCCGTGTGATAAGTTAATATATATCTTATCATTAATATTCAGATATCTCATCCCAAATGGCATTTTCTACTGATTTTTCAGAGCTACCCTCCCTGTTGAAGCAATACAGGTTTTTAGAACAAAGAGAAGCCCTCTCCTCCCCCAAGGGGAGTGACCTTGGGCAAGCCATCTAACATCTGGCTTAGATTTCGTTCCATCTGATAGGTGGGTAGCTCTACTGAGTGCTCTTTGACCATCATGCAGAAAAGAGGGTGTAACTATGAAGCACCTGTGACACGGAGAAAAATGTAACTCCCTAAGGCTCTTTTCTGCTCTAAAAGCCTGGACCCGAATTTCCTGCTTGGGAGGCCACCCACCCCCAGGGAAGAGAGGACTCCAGGTTGCTGGTTCTTTTCAATCTAAAGTCTCCAGGGGCGGCACACTTGGCAGTTACTGATTGATATCTCAGTTGTGCAGCCCAGTGTCTGCGGACTTAAGTTCCAGGGAGCAAGAAGCTGGCGCGTGGTCCAAGAGGAAGACAACCAAACTGGAGCGCCACTGCCCCCCCTGCCCAGGCTGACCTTAGAGGATAGGAAATTTTGGAGAGATGGAGTGTTGCTCACTTCAGCAGCACGTATACTGAAAGTGGAACAATTCAGAGATTAGCATGTTCCTGAATTCGTAAAGTGTTCCATTTTTTAAAAATGATTTTTATTTATTTATTCCACAGAGAAAGAGGGAGAGAGGAGGAATGGGCGCGCCAGGGCCTCCAGCCACTGCAAATGAACTCCAGACCCATGCACCCTCTTGTGCATCTGGCTAACGTGGGCTCTGGGAAATCAAAACCTGGGTCCTTCGGCTTTGCAGGCAAACACCTTAACTGCTAAGCCATCCCTCCGGCCCAAGTGTTCCTATTTTTTTTTATTTTTTATTTTATTTTATTTTTTTTTTTACGGAAGAAAAGACAGGAACAGACAGAGAAGATGGGGCGGAATTTCAGGGAGGGTAGTGATAGGGATTGCAGTAGTAATGGAAAGGGAGAGAATGGACAGTGAGAGCCTGCGCTGAGGTCTGGGATATGAAGATAGAACATCCGGCCATGTATTCAGGCTGCAGTAAGTAGGACACTTGACTGGGTGGAAGGGCTAGGGCGGGAGGCTGGGATTAAGTAATCATGTGACAGAGTACACATTCTTGCATTTTGCCTTTCCTTAACAAGTGCTTTTCATATATGATCTTATTTAACCCTTGTATACTAAGCCTATGCTAGCCACACCAGTGGGCAAGTGAGGAGACACACTCAGAAATTCAGACATGGGTTATTTCCACATTTGAGCCTCAGAATCATACACAAAGGGTAGATTAGAAATGATCTCCACTCCAGAAACGGGTCAACTGAGGCTCAGAACTAAGTGGTTCTCACTGCTAAAAGCAAACCATTCTTTTTATGAGTAATATTTAAAATTCACCTTTAATTTTTTAAATATTTTAATTAATTAATTAACTTATTTATTTTATTTATTTTTGGGTTTTCAAGGTAGGGTCTCACTCTAGCTCAGGCTGACCTGGAATTCACAATGTAGTTTCAGGGTGGCCTCGAACTCACAGCAATCCTCCTACCTCTGCCTCCCGAGTGCTGGGATTAAAGGTGTGCGCCACCACACCCTAATATTTTAATATTTTATTTTTATTTACTAATTTAATTGACACAGCTAATATTTTTATTTTTGTTTATTTATTTGAGAGAGAAATAGCCAGGTAGAGAGAGAACAGGTGTGCTGGGGCCTCTAGCCACTGCAAACAAGCTCCAGATGCGTGTGCCTCCTTGTGCATCTGGCTTACATGGGTCCTGGGGAGTCGAACCTAGGTCCTTTGACTTTGCAGGCAAGCGCCTTAACTACTAAGCCATCTCTCTAGCCCCTCAGTTAATTTTTTGAAATGAAATAAAAATCAGGAATAAAGTGAAGCCCATCCTCGAGACAACCAACTTCCCAACCCCCTCCCCCCAAACACACATATGTATCTAAGTGCTCATGAGGGATGGAATGTTCCAAGCTAAGGCCTGTCCAAAGCCAAAGCTGGGTCGGGCCTTCAACTTTGTCACCTACCTTTTAGGGCAAGGTTCTTTCATCCTGAGGGGGGTGCAGCCAGAGCAGAAGTCACAGGCCACCAATATGATGGCTGAGAAGCTGAGTAACAGTGCAGCCAGGCCTTAGGCTTCCTGCCCTTCTACTGTGGAGCACGGTATTAAGAAAATTCCATTGACATCCACTCACATCTCAGATCCCTTAGCTGTGGAACTCATCTGAAGAAAATGGAAATTAAGCCTTTACTATCCTGTCATGGTACATACTTGGCTCCTAGTTCTGATGGAAAACCCACAGGAACCTCAGAAGTACTTAACTCAGTGTGCTCTGAATGCTTGATTCCCCAGCTGGGGGCAACTTGGGAGGTGGGAGTCTTGCTGGACAAGGTATGTTCCTACTCTGGGGAGTGATAGCCCAGCTTTTCCACTCTCTTGCTGCTGTTTTCCGCCTGCTGTGGCAGATTTTGGTGTCCAGCCTCTGCCTGTATCATGCTTTTCCTGCCACCATGAGCTTCCCCTTGGGACTGTAAGCCAAAATAAATGCTTCCCTCCCATCAGCTGCTTTTGGTGGATGTTTTGCCCCAGCAACATGAAGGTGATTATAAGAACACTCATCATGGTGAGGGTAAACTAACTTACAAAAGACAAGGAGGAGCTGGGGAGATGGGTCAGTGGTTAAGGCACTTGCTTGTAAAGCCTGCCGATCGATCCAGGTTCAGCTCCCTAGTACCCCTGTAAGGCCAGATGCACAAAGTGGTACATGCATCAGGAGTCTGTTTGCAATGGCAAGAGACCCTAAGGATACCTCCTCTCCCTTTTCTCTCTCTCTTTCAAATAAAAAAAAAATATTAAGACAGAGAGAAACAAGATCTTTGTTTTAAAAGTCTATGTGTATGACTATGTGTATTTCAGCACCATTAACAAAGAACCAATATATAAAATCAACCTAGGTAATCCATCAAAAGAGTGGGGGGGAACCAACAGACAAAAATGTGGAGCATATGCACAATGGAATATTATCTGGCCATAAAAAATCCTCTCATTATACATGAAGCTGGAGGATAGTCTATGAAGAGAAATAATGCAAACATCTAAAAAGCTGATTTCAAATAACATGGAGAACAGTGATTCATAGAACCTGGGAAGGATATGGAGAGGGGAGGAATGGAATAAGGATGGTTGATGGGCTCAGGGTTGTAGTTAGACAGGCTTAATAGCTTCTAATCTTCTAAAGCACAGGAGGATAACTATGGTTGACAATAATTAATTATCTCTTTCATAATAGCTAGGAAAGGGGACCTTGAATGTTTCCAACACAAAGAAATGATATCCATTGGGGGTGATTTTATATATATATATATATATTGTCCTGATCTGATCCCTACTTGTATGCATGTATTGCAGTGTCACATTACACTCCATACATATGTACAATAACTGTGTCAATTAAAAACAAGAATTATAAGGCTGGAGGGTTGGCTTAGCAGTTAAGGTGTTTGCCTGCAAAGCCAAAGGACCCAGGTTCAATTCCCCAGGACCCACATTAGCTAGATGCGCAAGGGGGCACGCGCATCTGTAGTTCGTTTGCAGAGGCTGGAGGCCCTGGCATGCCTATTCTTTCTTTCTGTCTGTCTGTCTGTCTTTCTTTCTTACTTTCTTTCTCTTGTTCTCTCTCTCTCTCTCTCCCTCTTTCTCTGCCAAATAAATAAAAGTATTTAAAAATAAGAGCTATATTTTAAACCAATAAATACAAGTGTGTGCCTGGCTCTGGACTACGTATATCTTCCTCTTGGCCTAACCACTGACAGGGCCAATGGCTTTGGTTCAACCCTGCCAACAAAAGTACAATAAGACATCCAGAGCTAACATTCCAGAGACGCCTTTTGGGAGATTTTTGGACTGACAACGATTATTTGCAGATTCTCAGGAAGAAAAGCCAAACATTATTTCCATTCTCGAGGTTTAATTCATGTGACTTGATGCTGCATTGGCATGCTTGTAAACCTAGGTCATGATCAGTCACGCAGGACACCATGTCCTTCTCTCAATAGTACGCTGGCGGCACAGCATTCCTTCAGGAGACATGAGAGTAAGGAAGATAAACCACCACATGGCGGCTGCTTTCCTCTGGCTCATGCCTTAAGTTCCATCCACCCAGAACTACACATTCAGTGAATGGTTATGACACACCAACCCTGCACAAGCCAGCATGAAGTTTAAAGCTAGCCTTGGTTCTTGCAGGAGAGTCTACAGTGAGCCAGAACTCAGAGACACAGTCCTGTGGGAGGCAGGATCTTAAAGACAATGGAAATAGCATAAAGGGAGAAACTATGGCTGAAGAGATGGTTTAGCAGTTAAAGTGTTTGCCTGCAAAGCCTAAGAACCCAGGTTCAATTCCCCAGTACCCACATAAGCCAAATACACATGGTGGCACATACATGTGGAGTTCATTTGCAGTGGCTAGAGGTCCTGGCCTACTCATTCTCTCTCTATCTGCCTCTCTCTCTCTCTCTCTTTATCTCAAATAACTAAAAAATTAAAATTAAAAAAAAAAAAGATTCTAGTCAATACTGGGCTGCATGTAACAGCCATGAATAGTGTGCACAGATAACATAGATTGAATTTGACAGATAAAACTTTTTCACAAGATTAACAGGCAAAGCTACAGATGATTGGGCTTCTGCAGGAGAAGGAAAATACTTGGTAGCAGAGGCCAGTAAGTTGAAAAGGAGACATAAAGGGAAGAGAAAGGAAGCGAGGAGGATACTTAATAGGTTGATATTGTATATATGTAAGTACAATGATTGAGATGGGGAGGTAATATGATGGAGAATGGAATTTCAAAGGGGAAAGTGTGGGGGTGGGGTGGGAGGGAATTACCATGGGACTTTTATTATAATCATGGAAAATGTTAATAAAAATTTAAAAATTAAAAAAAAAAAAAAGATTAACAGGCAAGTCTTCCTGAAATTAACTGTCTATGTGTATGTCAGGAAGGGGTCTGGGGGTGGGCTGTGGATTGAACCTAAGGCCTTGCCCATGAGAGGCAAGTGCTGTACCACTGAGCACTGTCTCAGTTGTTAATTAGCCACTAATCACACATACTAGTAAGCTTAAAATTGGTTTACTGAGCAGAGAGAAGACTATTGGTTTTCAGCAGGGAATTAATCACCAAGTGTGAGGGAAGGGGGTGCTAAGTGCTAGGTGGAAGGTCTAGCCATGCAGGGCATGGGTGCACATAGCCTTACCAACAGGGGAGACAGAGAGACGGCAGGGGACACACAGGGCAAGAGGACCTTAAGGCTATTGAAGCTCTGTTCCATTAACTCTGTCCGTCAATTAATCAATCCATTAATTCATCACTCATAAAAGAAAAACATGCTATATTGCTAGAGAATGGACAAGTATGGCTAAAATTTGTTTCATTTCTAACACACATGGGGAAGCTAATATTTTAATTTTCTTCTTGTTCCTGTATTTGCAACAACAAATTCCTTGATTTCTGCTCCAAAGTCAGAGTATAGAATTTGATTCCGTGGAGGGTAGAAAAGTCCACTTCCATGATGTGATGCCCTCACCTTGTGGAATGCTGAGACACTGCTGCTAAATGTTTTTTTCAAGCAGCTCGATTGAGACAGAATTTCGTATCTAAAGTTCACTTAAATATACAATTCAATGGATTTTCATATAATCTTATTTTAGAGCATTTTGGGGATCCCAAAGCCACCCATTAATATACAGTATTGGTCTTCTGTGACTGGTTTCTTTCAATTACATGTTTTTGGGGTTCACTTTGTTGCAGAAGGTATCAGTACCCTTGTAGCAGACAGCTTCAGGGTCGCTGAGATGAACTTCCAGACCTTCCAGACCAGGAACAGTTATGGAGGAAAAGATTTATTGAAGCTTACACATCCAGGGCAAGTTCCATAATGGCAGAAGAAGCTGGCCTGCTTTCATAGTACCAAATACAGAAAGAGAAACACAAGCCAAAAAGCCAAAAGCCACACAGCACAGCACACTTCAGGAACTCCAGCTAGGTACACTTTGCATATCTTTAGATTGAAATCTGAAACCCACCACCGAACTTTAAGGAAACCCCCTCCCCCCCCCCTCAGTGATACTGCCTCCAGCCAAGTGGCTGCAGATGCAAACTACAAACTAACAAAACACTGAATATATTGGGGGCCATCTATTCAAACTACTACAACCCTCATTGTTCGATTACCGAATAACCTCCTTATATGAACAGATCACATTTTGCTTATTTGCTTATCAGTTCAATGAAACCTGGGTTGTTCCATTCGTTTTTGGCCATTCATAACATTGCTGTATACATTTGTACACGAGTTTTGGTATGCACGTATGTTTGCATATCTGCTGGGCATAGAATATAACTGAGAATGGCATTGCTGAGTTTTCAGGGGATCAGAGCACCACTTGGAACATAGCCCAAAGGGAGGGGCAACTTCAAGGAGGACATATTCACACACCCATGCTTACAGCACCATTAATCTTGACAGCCCAAAGAAAAGCAGCTCAAGTGTCCACTGACATGAATGGACAAGTGGAATATTGGCCTTACAAAGGAAGGAAAACTGGACCCACGCTATGCCATGGGTGAGTCTCAAAAACATTGTGCTAAGAGAAATACACCAGTCACGAAAGAACAAACACTATAGGACTCCACTTATGCCAGGTGTTCAAGTTCAGGTACAGTATTAAGAGAGAGAGGGAATGGATAGTTACTGCCTAACAGGTATAGACTTTCTGCATGAAAGGATGAAAGTACATTGACAGTGACAACAGTTGTTCAACAATGTGAATGTAATGAATGTCACTGAACTTCACATTTAAAACTAATTTAAATGATAGACAGATAAATAAACAGCTGAGGGCAGTAGTTAGCATCCTGTCCTCCGGTTCTGGTTTATTTTATTTATTTTTAAAAATATTTTATTTTTATTTATCTATTTGACAGAGAGAAAGAGGGAGAAAGAGAAGGAGGGAGAGAGAGATTGAGAATGGGCACACTAGGGCTCCAGCCACTGCAAACAAACTCCAGACGCACGCACCCGCTTGTGCATCTGGCTTATGTGGGTCCTGGGGAGTCAAACCTGGGTCCTTTGGCTTTGCAGACAAATGCCTTAACCACCCTCCAGCCCAGGTTCTGGTTTATTGTATTGTCTCTTCCTGCCAACTTCTATGCCAAAAAGTAAGATAAACTGAAGACTTAAAAAAGGAAAAGGCTTGGGCTGGGGAAATTGCTCAGAAGATAGAGGGTTTGCCTGGAAATGCATTCCATCCCCAGTACCCACTGTTTAGCTAGTCTAGCCTAATTGGTCATCCCCAAGTCAATGAGAGACCTTGTCTCAAGAAAGATAGAGATGCGGGTCAGTGGTTAAGGTGCTTTCCTGCAAAGCCTAAGGACCAGGGTTTGATTCTCCAATATCCATGTAAAGCCAGATACACAAAGTGGTGCATGTGTCTGAAGTTCATTTGCAGTGGCTAGAAGCCTTGGCGCACCCATTCTCTGTCTGCTTCTCTCTCTCTCAAATAAATAAATTAAAAGGAAGGTTTAAAATATATTTTTTTTTGAGGTAGGGTCTTGCTGTAGCCCAGAATGACCTGAAGTTCACTATGTAGTCTCAGGGTGGCCTCAAACTCATGGAAATCCTCCTACCTCTGCCTCCCAGGTACTGGGATTAAAAGTGTGAACCACCATGCCCAGCTCTAAAAAATATTTTTTAAAATACATTTTAAAGAAAAGGTGTGTGGCACCTGAGGTTATCTTGGCCTCTGTGTGCACTCATCACATGCTTATCTGCACACATACGTGTAACACATATACAAGCACATGCACACTATACACACACATGAAAAAATAAAAGGTTTAAAAAATCCAAGAATTAGCAGCCTTGATATTAACAGCAAAATGGGGTGAAGATTCTTTCTGCTCCTGTCTGTGGAGGGTCTGCCCCACATGACAAACTGCGCTAATAGGAGGGGTCTGAAAATACCTAACATAAGGACTATGCTCCCTAGAGGAATTGCCAGACAAGGACATTTCACTCCCACAAATAGGAGTTTTAGCAGTTACCTTTTTGTTGCTAGGACAAAAGCACCAGACCAGAAGCAGCTTATGGAAGGAAAGGGTTTATTTACTTCAGCTGACAATTTTGAGGGGAAGTTTCAGCACGATGGGAAAAGCATGCCAGGAGCAGACAGCTGGACGTCACATCTCCACTTCACCACAGAGGAAGCAGAGAGCATGTGCTTCCTGCGCAACAAGAGGGGCTGGGCTACAATACTACAAGGCCAGACCCAGTGACCCACCTCCCCCAGCAAGGCCTCACCTCCCAAGGGTTCTACCAGCTAAGGATTAAGTTTGAGGCTTAATTACAAACACGTGAGACTAAGGAGGGCATTTCATACTCAAACCAGCATTGGATACAACTTAATTGACCCTCTTGAATGGGGACTCCGTGATTATTGACAAATGAACAGTGAGGGCCTGACTTGTAGGGGAGCTCCAGGTCTGTTATGCCTCATTCCACAACACATCTCTCAACTCTGAACATTCACTACCTACCTCTTATTCACCTATTAAATACAAAGAGAGCAATTATGCAATTTGGGACTTGGGCAATCATTTTTATTATGAATGAATTCATGCCTACGATCTCATGTTTTGCAGGGCTGCATATAAAAGCTCACTGTGACTTAATAGTATGATGTCTATTCATACTGTGAAGTCATTAGCAACAGAGCCATCCTGCTGAGAGCAAAGAGGAAATGCCACATATGACCGAAGACAAAATTATCTACCAAATCAAGACCTGGACGTCTCAAATACATTTGGCACAGAAGACATCAGATTAAGAACATGTTCTAGCAGAGGGATTAGGTTAAATAACCCATGCCAAGAGCTTTAAGAAGCAGCAGACACATCTCTTATGGAGGCATAAAGAGTCCTCCAGCAGCTCAAAAATACTTACTAAGCACCTATTATGAGCCAAGCACCACACTAGGTTCTAGGGATATAATAACAAATGAAACTTGACTTTCCTTCAAATATCTCAGGGTCTACGGTGGGGATAGATGGGTATTAATAAGACGTGATATTGATGTAACAGAACATACATAGATAGTGTTAACACAGCAAGATAGAAGAAGGCATGGCGGACTCAAGGCAGACTTGCTTGAGGAGGGACAGCTTAGGGCGCACTGAAGACATCCGTGGCAGGAAGAAGAAAGCCATGGGAAGTGTTCCTGAGCGGAACATGCACAGAGAGGACAGCTCACAGACCAAGCACCACTCTGGTCCCTGGAGTTAGGAGAAATCAGACAGGGTCTTGCCCTCCTACTTGTTAATCTTCTCCAGCCTCAACTTTCACATCTATAAAATAAGGGGAGCAAGTGGAACTCTTCCCAAGGGACTAGACACCCAGAACGAGCTTGATACACGTAGCTGTTACCATGAAAATAATGTCTTTTCTAAAACAGAGAGACGTAGTATGGCAAGGATTCAGAGAAGCACCGGATTCTTGCAATGGGCGCTGACTTTGATGTCCACTCATGGCCTTGCGTGAAGTTTTCATGTCCAATAAAATGATGCTTTAGACATGTAAACTTGTTGATGTAGCCCTTTTTTAAAAAAAAATTTTTTTTATTTTCATTTATTTATTTGAGAGCGACAGAGAGAGAAAGAGGCAGAAAGAGAGAGAATGGACACACCGCGGCCTCCAGCCACTGCAAATGAATGCCAGATGCGTGCGCCCCCTTGTGCATCTGGCTAACGTGGGTCCTGGGGAATCGAGCCTCGAACCGGGGTCCTTAGGCTTCACAGGCAAGCATTTAACCACTAAGCCATCTCTCCATCTAAGATGGCAGCTGAAGCCCTGGTCGTGACAACTGCACTCCACATAATATGGCGAAGCAAAGTATAGTCAAGAAAGGCCACCACAGGGCCACCCAACAACTTCCTGTCCTCATTCTACTGGCCTCCTCCAGCTGCGAGGGAGGCTAGCCATATCATCTTTCTACTGAATAGCTAGCTCTGTGCTCACTAAAATGTGTGGGTTGTCTGAGAAGAATTCTGGGGAAATGCGCAACTTTGGTGATGGCAGAAATGGGTACTTACAGGGGGTCATTGCTGGCATCCGAAAGTGTTAATTATGAAGAATTTGTACAACTTTAGCTGCAAAGACTGACAAGAAAATTAGGGAAACTGTTCCGCAGGAGGAAGCCACAGAGGAGACAGAATGAGCTCTTGATGAACTGAAGAGGCTACATGAGGAACATGTAAGCTATTGGTGCCTTTAGTAAATGCAGGGCATCCTCTGATCCAGTAAACCATTACTGGCATTTCCTTCAAGAGAAAACCAACTATATGTAAAAATGGGTTTGTTGAAGAAATTCAGTAAGAGGGACTGGAGAGATGGCTCAGAGGTTAAGGCCTACAAAGGCTAATGAGCCAGGTTGGAGTCCCTACTACCTATGTAAAGCCAGATGCACAAAGTGGCACATGTACCTGGAGTTCTTTTACAGTGGCTAGAGACCATGGCACACACATTCTATCTCTCTTTGTACTTGAAAACAAATAAAAATATTTTTAAAAAGAATATTCAGTAAGAGAAAACAGGATTGAATTACTACACAACACACTGTAGCATGTTACATAGACAATGAAAAATATCTTCAGGGTTGGAGAAATGGCTCAGCAGTTAACACACTTGCCTACAAAGCCTAATGACCCAGGTTTGATTCCCCAGTACTCACATGAAGCCCGATGCACAAAGAGGAGCATACATCTGGAGTTCATTGGCAGTGGCTAGAGACCCTGGTACACCTATAGTCATTCATTCAATCAATTAATATCCCTCTCTTTCTCTCTCTCCTTGCAAATAAATAAGGAAAAGAAAACCATATTCAAACACGCTGCTTTCTGGATGAAGTAGACAAAAAGATTTTACTGATTATAGCTGGATATGGATTAAGTGTATATAAATGTCAAAATGAATTTAACTTATACTCATTTGTCAGATCTTAACTCAAACATGGCTTTTTTTTTTTCTTTTTTATTTGGTGCTGAGGACCATGTCAGACATATATTTTTGTTTGTTTGTTTTTCAGCCAAGTGCTTATCTGTGTGTATTCAGTGTTGCCAGCACCTTCCTGGAGCCCCTGTCTGTTAAAAAGCAGGTTTTGTGTGACTCCTCCTGTTAGACTTTAAGCTCCCTCGGGGCAGGGACATTCAATGGGTGTCAGGGTCTTTTCCTGCCCAGCATTCCTCCTCCTTCAGCCACAGACCTAGAGTGTGACCAGGTCTAACCAATCAGCCCTTGCACCCCACCCCATCACTCTACTTCAGGGGTCTGTTTATCTCTGCCTTGCAGGACCCTCACTCAGGCAGCCTCCCATGAATGCCTAAGGCTCAGGAATGGAATCATAGGTGGATGCTCTTCTGGCAAGCCAGTACTTGGCAGAAGCTGGCCAAAGACATATGTGGGTTGAGGTTATATATGATGGATGAGGGCAAAACAGAAATAATATCAAAATAGAAGAAGGACTAGTTGGAAAGAAGTGCAAGGGGGATAGGGAAAGGGGATAAGAGAAGGTCACAGGAACCTGTGTACCTGTGTGAAAACTGACAATAGAAAAGTTTAAGGGAGCCGGGCGTGGTGGCGCACGCCTTTAATCCCAGCACTCAGGAGGCAGAGGTAGGAGGACTGTCATGAGTTCAAGGCCACCCTGAGACTACATAGTGAATTCCAGGTCAGCCTGGACCAGAGTGAGACCCTATCTTGAAAAACCAAAAGGAAAGAGAAAAAGAAAAAGAAAAGTTTAAGGGAGGGCTGGAGAGATACCTTAGTAGTTAGGGCACTTGACTGCAAAGCCAAGGGACCCAGGTTCAATTCCCTAGGACCCACATAAGCCAGATGCACAAGGTGGCATATGCATCTGGAGTTTGTTTGCAGGAGCTGAAGGCTCTGGCATTGCCCGTTTTCTATCTGATCTCCTCTTCCTCCAACGAATAAATAAATAAATTTAGATAGAAAAGTTTAAAGGAGGGACTTGGGAGATGACTCAGCAGTTAAAGGCACTTGCTTTCAAAGACTGCTGGCCTCGGTTCAACTCTTCAGCATCCACATGAAGCTGGGTGCAAAGCGGCACAAGTGTCTGTGACCCTAACATGCCTATGACAATGGGAGGTGAAGCCAGGGGAACCCCAACCTTGCAGGTCAGCTAGTGTGCAGTTCCTTTGCAGTCTAGCCATTTGTTTGCAGTGGCAAGAGACCCTGTCTTAAAGAAGGGGGCTGTGGTGGTTTGAATAGATGGCCCCCAATATATTCAGTGTTTTATTAGTTTGTAGTTTGCATCTGTAGCCACCTGGCTGGAGGCCGTGTCACTGGGTGGATCTTAGGTGTGGTGGTGGGTTTAAGATTTAAATCTAAATATATGCAAAGTGGGCCTAGCTGAAGTTCCTGAAGTGTGCTGTGCTGCGTGGCTTTTGGCTTTTAGGCTTGTGCATATCTCTCTCTCTCTCTCTCTCTCCTTGGACCTGTGAAGGCAGGCCAGCTTCTTCTGTCATTATGGAACTTGCCCTGGATCTGTAAGCTTCAATAAATCCCTTCCTCCATAACTGTGCCTGGTCTGGACCTTCATCTCAGCGAACCTGAAGCTGTCTGCTACAGGGGCACACAGATACCTGAAAGTTATTTTCTTATTTCCATACACATGCTTTGGCACACATGCCCCCCCACACACAAATAAGTTTTTTAAGATAAAAAAGCCAGGATTAATATTAATAATGGTATCCAGATTAATATTCATAAGTTATAAATTTGCTGTCTTGAATAAAGAAAAAGAAAAAGTAAGAACTATTTAAAGAAAAGATACATCCAGATGTAACAGTTTATTTCATTCAGTTGAATTCAAGGGTTGATCAGACCTGGGCATTAGACCAGCCCCACCACTTGCGAAGCTTTGTGCCTGTGTAAGTACTTAGCCTATTATATTCATGGCAATTAGAACTACAATGTAACTGCCATATGGCCCAGGTGCCTGGGCATATACTCAAAGGACCGTATCGCCTATCACAGAGATACTTGCACATCCGTGTTCCTAGGAAATAGAATCAGCCTAGATGTCCATCAACAGATGACTGGATAATGAGAAGGGGCTACATATACACAATGGAGCTTTATTTGGCCATAAAGAAAAATGGAATTCTGAAATTTGCATGAAAATTGATGGAACTGGGAAGTATTACATTAAGTAAGGTAACCGAAGCTCAGAAAGACAAATACTGCACGTTCTCTTCTCTCGTACACAGATGCTGGCTTCTATTTTATTGTTTTACGTTGGAGTATGGGTAAAGGACCTAAACGTAGATAGGGGCTCATGAGAGGGGGAAAAAGTGACTTTAAGGAAAGGATGTGCCCCAAAAATGAAGAGGAAAATGCTGGGCGTGGGATGGGGAAAGGGAGAGAGGAGAGAGAAGCTGGTTAGGGACAGGGTCAACCAAAAGTACGGATAAAACTGTCATAAGGAAACCTGCCGCTCTGTATGCTAACTAAAACTTAAATAAACTGAAAAATAGAACAAGTTTCTCCACATGACTGTGGGCACGTTACGCCCAGCTTTGCAAAGACGCTAACACGTGAGAAATCACTGTTACTCCCACGGGTGGTACCTGACAGCCAGGACAGGCCAAGGGCGAACATTCCCCAGGCAGATGAGTTTTTTCTCTGACATGACGGCCCCTTCCCTGACCACGCAGAGTTAGAGGCAATTCCTCCCCCATCACTGGGCTACTGCTCTCACTTCCTCAGAGGACAGCTGCCCGTCTCCCAAGGTCACATCTAGCTGTTTACCAGGCCTGAGCTAGACAGTTCAGTTAGTAGCCCCCATGGCTGCTCAGGAGGCTGGTCTCAGTCAGAGGGTAATTGCACAAGGATGGCTGACAATGAGCAAGTGCCAGGACGGTGCAAGGGTACACAGGTCCCTCTGCAGATGGATGGACGACAGCTCCCAAGCAACACTGATGAGCAGAGAGTGCACGGGGACTTGAAATCACAAGTCAGTACACATCACATGCCTGGGCTCCACATCTGAAAATCTCATCCAGCCAGAGTAGAACAGAGCCTAGCAGTATGGAATTTTCAAAGGCTCCCTGGAGGAGTCCAAAACTCCCAATAGGATTGAAAGCTACAAACCTTGAAGAGCCAAGCCACATTTGAACAGCGGCCACCCAGTTTGTGGCTCCCATCTCAAGCACAATAAATGGCTAGATGCAATTCATACAAAGCCACAGTGTCTTTGGGGGGAAAAAAAAACACAAGGGGCCAAAGAGATGGCTTAGTGGTTAAGGCGCTTGCCAGCAAAGCCAAACCAAAGGTCCCAGGTTCAATTCCCCGGTTCATATGTAAAGCCAGATGTACAAGGTGATGCATGCATCTGGAGTTTGTTTGCAGTGGCTGGAGGCCCTGACACGCCCATTCTCTCTATCAATATGCCTCTCTCCTTCTCTTTCTCTCTCTCAAATAAATACATAAAAAAAAATTTTAAAAACGCAAATAAGTCTCTATTCTTTCTAAAGAATAGATTTTTAAGCCAGACGTGGTGGCGCACACATTTAATCCCAGCACTTGGGGAGGCAGAGGTAGGAGAATAACCATGAGTTCAAGGCTACCCTGAGACTAGAGGGAATTCCAGGTCAGCCTGGGCTAGAACGAGACCCTACCTCGAAAAACCAAAGAAAAGAATAAAGATTTTTTTTAAAAAAAAACAATACAAACTTAGCCCCAGTGACATGCCATGCAGGACTTTAAGCAGGACTGAATACACTTCCTTCACTTCCTCTGTACCTCCTGAGGGCGTAACTTCGGTCACAGGGGGTGTGTAGCATGTGACATAAAGGCGGAGGTAACAGCCAAAAGAAATCACAATGAAGATAAGCAAATTTAAGGACCCAAATTGAATTATCAGCTCCAGAATAATGACTAAAAAATGTAAATTGTTCAGAAACATTGCCTTTTCTGAGAAACTGGTAAGCTCCTGTCTTTTCCTTTTTGCCATGGCTGCCAGGAAATTCCATGTAAAATCATCCCAAAAGCCTTAGCTATCACGTTTTTGTATCAGTATTTTTGCTTTCTCTACCTTTCCTTGGTCCTGATGTTTAATGTCTGGATCCCAGTGATTGCTATCATTTCCTACTTTGTGTTCCCATCAAAAAAAAGGACATTCTTTGTCAGAGCCACATGTTGGGTCATGATATGCAGAGACATTTATCATACCAATAACTGTGGGCTAACTCCACAAGGCACGACCCATATACCTCAACAAGGAAGGGCCAATGGGGAGGGGGTAGTTCATGGATGAGCCTAATTATGGTACCAAACTGCCTGTATTTGCGGAATAGAAAACTAATTAAAAAAAAATAGTACATTCTAGCTGGGTGTGGTGGTGCACGCCTTTAATCCCAGCACTCAGGAGGCAGAGGTAGGAGGATCGCCATGAGTTCAAGGACACCCTGAGACTACATAGTGAATTCCAGATCAGCCTGGGCTACAGTGAGACCCTACCTCGAAAAACAAACAACAACAACAAAAATAGTACATTCTCATAATTCTCCATCTCAGAAACTTCAAACCATCTGACTCATGCCCCTTTAAAACACCAAACAAGGGCTGAAGAGATCACTCAGAGGTTAAAGCACTTGCCTGCAAAGCCTAATGGCCTGGGTAAATTCCCCAGTACCCACATGAAGATGCACAAAGTAGCTCATGCGTCTAGAGTTCATTTGCAGAGGCTACAGGCCCTGGTGCACCCTCCCCCACCCCCCCCTCGCTCTTGCTCTCTCTGTCTCACTCTCTACTTGCAAATAAATAAAAATTATATTTTTTAAAACCACCAATCTAGTTGCCTTTGTAAAGAAAATTGATTTTTCTCCTGCATAAATTACTCTACAATTTATAGAGGAAAAATACCAGGAGACTCAATACTTCTCTCCAGTTGTATTTAAAGAAAAAAAAAAAAAAAACTTGTCTCATCTCTCTACAAGGACATGTTGCTTTTCCTTTCCTGCCATTGTTTCGTGTTTTAAAAATCATAGAAGATACAGATAATCCCAAACCCAACAAAATGCTAGAAGGTTCTTAGGAAAATTCACTTTCAGTCTGGCACACCAGGAGGATCTCTGTCACACTGCTGGTGGTATATTTACGTTCTAGCTTCTTTGAGTCAATACTAATCAAAATCCTACCTTGGGGCTGAAGAGGTGCCTTAGCAGTTAAGGTGCTTGCCTGCCAAGGACCCCTGTCTGATCTCTCTCCAGATTCCAAGTAAACCAGATGCATAACTGTGAAGCAAGTGCAAGGTCGCACATGCTCACTAGGTGGCACAAGTCTAGAGTTCAAGTGCAGTGGCTGAGGCCCTGGTGCACCAATTCTCACTCTGGCCCTATCTTTAAAAAAAAAAAAAACTAGGGCTGGAGAGATGGCTTAGTGGTTAAGCACTTGCCTGTGAAGCCTAAGGACCCCAGTTCGAGGCTCGGTTCCCCAGGTCCCACGTTAGCCAGATGCACAAGGGGGCGCACGCGTCTGGAGTTCGTTTGCAGAGGCTGGAAGCCCTGGCGCGCCCATTCTCTCTCTCTCCCTCTATCTGTCATTCTCTCTGTGTCTGTCTCTCTCAAAAAAAAAAAAAAAAACAAAAAACTAAACCTACTATGTGCTAGGTGTAAGACAAGTCAGAGACCCTGCCTGCCCTTTTCCCACAAGATGTCATTTGGGGAGCACAGAAGATTTGCTCAGAGTGACTTTTCTGCAGCAAGCCTCGGCCTGTTTGCGGCACTTCCCCGGTCTGAAGTATGCTCACACCTCCAGCCCCATTAGCTTCCTCCTGGCTGGTTTCGTGACCAGCACCCACCCCGCCCTGGGCTTCTTTCTGCCCCTGCAGCGACTGCAATGTCAGCCTGGAGCTCCTCTGGCCAACCTCACTCATTTCACCCCATCTCCTTGTGCCAGTTCTTCCCCTGCCAGCACCCGCCAAGCTCTGCGGAAGGCCCCCCCCCCCCCCAGGAATCAGGTGCTTCGTGCCTCCACACGCTGCCACCAAATGGAGCCAACTGCAGCATTCCCTTGTGTCCAGTCAAGGTGAGGTCCAGTACTGGCCACTGCTCAGTGGCACCAACCAGGGAAGAATGATCCCCTTGTTATTCTAACAAGTGTGGAATTGGGGGTGGGGAGGGAGGGGGCTCTGCTTGACAGAAGAATGTGCCATGAAGAAAAAGCAATTGCAGTGACTAGACAATCCTCACCAGGGTTTGGGAATGAGTAAAGCCAGTAACCAGAACTTTGCATGGGCAAAATCCCAAAAAAAAGGCCCCCAAAGGATGCCCGCGGCAGATGCCAAGCCCAAGAAGCCGGTCCAGCAGTGATTATGCAAAGCGCTGGCCTTGCAGGCTTTGATGGTAATGCAGTCATTTCTCCAAGTTCCAGCACACTAAATGCAAGCTTAGCTTAATGGTAGCGAATGGACGGAAAGGTAATTGGGACCTGAAAGTAGAGACTTCGCTTCATTTTAATAATTCTTTCCCAGAAATATTTGAGTGTCAAAAAGCATGATTCTCTGGGAGCCAGTTTAAAGGAACAGCCATTAAAGACTTCAAGAGTCTAAGCATTTACTGTGTTTTTAAGCCATGAAAGTTAAGCCTATAAAAAGACAGATAGGAAGGACCCAGGATTACTGAATCCATGGCAGGAAAATAAGATGTGAGAGGAATAAATTCAAACATGCAATAACTCTATTCACCTATTTCCCACTAATACCATCTTTTTCCTATTCCTCTCCCCTTCCTCCTCACTCCATTGCCCATCATCTACCTCAGGCACCCCACCACATCATAGGTGACCTCCTGTAAGAGGCAGAGTGTAAGGAGGAGGAAAAAAATGCCGACTACCCCACACACCAGGCCAGCCATGGGAAACTTTGGGGAAAATGGTGCCCTGGTGGCAAGGCTGACATCTGCCATAGGATTCTGCTATGGCCTTTTACTCACAGAGATCCAGTAAGGAATAAATCCTTTCAAAAATAATCATTGGGGGCTGGAGAGATGGTTCAGTAGGTAAGGCATTTGCCTGCAAAGCCTAATGCCCTGGGTTCAATTCCCCAGTACCCATGTAGAAACCAGATGCATAAAGTGGCACATGCATCTGGAGTTTGTTTGCAGTGGCTGGAAGTCCTAGTGCATCCATGTTTCTCTCTCTCTCTCTTTCCTTGGAAATTTTTTTTTGAAAAGTTTTTGCCAGGCACGGTGGCACACACCTTTCATCCCAGCACTGGGGAGGCAGAGGTAGGGGAATCACTGAGAATTCAAGGCCACCCTGAGACTACATAGTGAATTCCGGGTCAGCCTGGGCTAGAGTGAGACCCTACCTCAAAAAACCAAAAAGAAAATTGTTTTTATTTTATTTTAATGTTTTTTATTAACAACATATTTTGCATGGATACATCATGTGTCAGTACCCTCTTTTCCCTGGTTCCTGCCCCCATTCCATTGGCGACGCTTCTCAGTGGGGTTGCAGATAATCCTCATGGGGTTGTGGGTCATGTGTTGTGGGATCACCAGTCAGTTATTTTTGGGGGCGGGGGAGGGAATGTCTCTGGGCATGATGTCTCCACCTGTGGCTCATAAAATCTTTCAGCCCCCTTTTCCGCAAAATTCTCTGAGCTGTGGTGGGTGGGTTTTAAGTCCACTTCAGTAATGCGCTCTTAGGAGCCTCTGGATCTCTGCTTTGTGTTAAATGTTGAGTATCCTCAGGGTCTGTCTCCTCCACACTGGCACTGATTTTTGGGTTCAGCATGGAAGCAGCACTCTTGCTCTTCTCCCCAGTTCCTCTGTGGTTTCAGCTGTGGCTTGGCTGAATTGTGAGGGGTAGCTTATCTCCTCTGGTCTATCTACCTTCTGAAAAAGAACAAATTTCTGCACAGGTACCCTCCAGAGCAGGGAATCCAGGAACTGAGGGCCCAGGGACCCTTCAGTCAGAAAGGCAGAGCAAGGGCCTGCTTCCGCAGCCAGGTCACAGGGTCCACGCAGCTCCAGGCCAGGAGCAGGAGGACCTACTGGGACCAGGGAACTGGGAGGAGCTGGGGAACAGGGATCTAGCCTACTCACTCTACACGTACCCTCCAAACCAGGGTATCCAGGAATTGGGGCATAAATTAAAAAAAAAATTGGGGGGCTGGAGAGCTGGCTTAGTGGTTAAGGCATATGCCTGTGAAGCCTAAGGACCCAGGTTCGATTCTCCAGGTCCAATGTACATGGCAGCACATGCATCTGGAGTTCGTTTGCAGTGGCTACAGGCCCTGGCACACCCATTCCCTCTCTCTCTCTCTTTCTCTCTCTCTCTCTCCCTCCCTCTGTCTCTAATAAATAAATAAAAATAAATCAGAAAAAATTAAAAATAAATAAATAATTTTTTGGTCACAAATAACAGAAAATGTGGCTGGTAGATTGCATAAACAGGAGTCCACTTTCCTTGCACAACAAGCCATCAGCATACAGACCTACAGACTGGTCAGTGATGCTCATGTGGGCTCAAGGATGGCATGACAGAGTGACCCCACCCCACCCCACAGTCAAGAAATGCCACAGCAGCCCCAACATTGCATTTTAGCCTTCTACCTTCAGAGCAGAGAGCAGATCATGCAAGTCCTTCCCCTCTGCATCCTTCTTACACACAGAAGCTCCTCTCAGAATGCCCCTTCCAGTGGACTTGCCCACCCATCTTAGGACCCAGGAGACACTCACATATCTGCTCCTAGGGCCAGAAGCAAAACATAACTTTCAGGAGTTTAAGTGACTTCCGCCCTTGTTAATAAGGACAGGAAAAGTGTTGGATTGGGTGGGATGCCTGTCTGCCATGGCATTACCATCTCCCTCCAGCTGAGAATAAAGAGGCTGACCCTCAGTGAGGGGACAGAACAGGGCAGGGTTGCACCCCCCTTCCCAGCCCTCTCTCTATGCAGCAGCTTTCCTTGAGGGGACCCAGGAACCCCATCAACAATGGTATCTTTCTTTCTTTCTTTCTTTCTTTCTTTCTTTCTTTCTCTTTGGTTTTTCAAGGTAAGCTTTCACTCTGGCCCAGGCTGACCTGGAATTCACTATATAGTCTCAGAGTGGCCTCGAACTCATGGCAATCCTCCTACCTCTGCCTCCCCAGTGCTGGGAATAAAGGTGTGCGCCACCACACCCAGCTTTTTTGTATTTTTTTAAACTTATGATAATCATACTGTTGCAGGATTTTGAGAGTGATGGGGCCTCCAGGCCCAGATGGGCTGGACTGGAGTGGTTAGGCTCTTCAGTTTGAGTTCATGTCACAAGCCAGAGAAGAACTGAATAATGTGGACAAGGAGGTAGGCAAAAGTAGACTTTATTATGGAAAATATAGAAAAGACTTTCAAGAGTGGGAACGTTTCCCATAGGAAAGAGAGAGGACTTAGAGCTGAAAATGGAAAGATGGAAGTGTCAGGGTTGCTGCTGGCATCCAACAAAGAAAAAGAAAGGAAAAAAAGAAAAATTCACGTTTTTTGTCGTTGTTGTTGTTTTTAGTTAAAACTCAGGAAAGCAGCCAGACTCAGTAGTGAAGGTCTTCGAGCAACTGTGCCAAGGGAGGGGCTTCCATAGGCTTAAGTACATTATGTCATTCCTCCCGCCTCTGCAGCGTGTCTGTCTGTAGGTCTCTCAACCAGGTGAGTGATTCACAAGATCCAAGGACCCGAGGACTTTGCTCCTCTAGTCTGGACAAAGTGTCTCTTCCCTCTCTTTCTTGAAGAAAACAAAAAAGGTTACCTTGCTCCTAATCGCTATCAATACAAAGCCTGAAGGCTGGCCTGAAGACATAGATGGCTGAGCTTGCAAAGCCTAATGGTCGGGGTTCAATTCTCAAGTACCCATGTAAAGCCAGGTGCACAATGTGGTGCATGTGTCTGGAGTTCGTTGGCAGAGGCAGGAGGCCCTGAAGTGCCCATTCTTTCTCTGTCTCTCTCCCTTTCTCCTTCCAAATTAATAATCAATAAAAGTATTTTTAAAAATACTAAGCCTAGGCTGGAGAGATGGCTTAGTGGTTAAGGCATTTGCCTGCAAAGCCAAAGGACCCTAATTCGATTCCCCAGGACCCACATTAGCCAGATGCACAAGGGGGTGCACACGTCTGGAGTTCGTTTGCAATGCTAGAGGCCCTGGTGCACCTGCTCTCTCTCTCTCTCTGCCTCTTTCTTTGTCACTCTCAAATAAATAAATAAAAATAAACAAAAAAAAATGTTTTAAACACTAAGCCTGACTTTACCCTAAGAAGGTTACCCTGCCACCCAAGTGCAAACTAGTCAGGTCAAGGGCACCCGAGGACTAGACAGAACCTCAATATGCTGAAAACAGCCAGTCCTGGGGTGGGAAGCCTCGCGTCAGATGCCCAGGGAAGCGGTGATCATGGTAACCTCACCACTGAACCTCCAGGCCACAAAGCAAGCCAAGCCTGGCAAAGATGCTGGCATTACAAACAGGACGTGGAAGAAGCCATCTGAAACACAGAAGTGTTCAGCCTTTGCCTCGCCAGGGTGGGTCAGACTAGAGGCAACATTTCAGGGCATCAGCCCTGGGAGGCAGCACAGGGACCCAGACCCGGGAGGTGAGAATCCACAGCCCGACTCTGCCAGCTGATGCTGCAACACGGGCGCGCCATTGTCCTTAACTGTGAAGTGCAAGTGACACCGGGCTCTACCTCGGAGCCTGGGAAAACGAAAAGACAGACCACACGCTTCGCAAGGAGAAAAACGGTTGCTCAGTTAACGGTGGTGCGACATAGTAAGAGCGACAGCAGTGGAACTGGCAGCAGACACAAAACCAGACGGCCACCTGTCACAGCCAACATTTTAAAGATTTAGAGCGACTACCCAGCAAATCCACTCCCTAACACAGCGCTTCAAAGCCTGGAAGTCTGGCTAGCTTCCTAAACTCACCCAACACCATCCAACCGCCCTAAATCACAAACATGCATAAAAAGCAGGAAATTGAATTCAACATGTCTTATTTCTTATTTTCTTCTGCGTATATTTTTTCTCTTGTTAAATGGTCCAAGAAATCCAAAGGATATCCATTACAAGTATGAGCATTTTATTTTATGTTGTTTAGTGAGACAGAGCGACAGAGAGAGAACTGGCATGCCAGGGCCACTGCAGTCGAACTCCAGACGCTTGTGCCACCTAGTGGGCATGTGTGACCTTGTTCTTGCCCCACCTTTGTGCCTCTGGCTGACATGGGATCTGGAGAGTTGAACATGTGTCCTTAGGCTTTGTAGGCAAATGCCCTAACTGCTAAGCCATCTGTCCAGCCCCACAAGTATGAACATTTTAAATAAAAGAACAATAACAGGGCTGGAGAGATGGCTCAGCAGTTAAGGCACTTGCCTGCAAAGCCAAAAGACTCTGGTTTGACTCCCCAGGACCCACACAAGCCAGATGCACAAGATGGTGCATGCATCTGGAGTTCATTTGCAATGGCTAGAGGCCCTGGTACACCCATTCCATATCTTCCTTTTTCTCTCTCTCTCTCAAATAAATTTAAAAAAAGGAATTTTAAAGAACAATAATAGGGCTGGAGAGATGGCTAAGTGGTTAAGGTACATGCCTGCAAAGCCTAAGGATGTAGGTTCGATTCTCCAGGTACCACATAAGCCAGATTCACATGGTGTCACATGTGTCTGGAGTTCTCTCTCTCCTTCTTTCTCTGACTGGAATAAGTTAATAAAAATTTAAAAATCTAAAAAGAACAATAATAAACATCCTCATCCCACAGTTTGAGAAATAGAATAAACCCATCTCAGAAGCCATGTCTTTCTCTAGATCCAGTCTCCTCTCCCCTCCCAGGTAACCAGCAATCTGAATTCTGAATTAATGATTCCTT
The DNA here is from genome assembly GCF_020740685.1 of Jaculus jaculus. Taxonomy (NCBI): domain Eukaryota; kingdom Metazoa; phylum Chordata; class Mammalia; order Rodentia; family Dipodidae; genus Jaculus; species Jaculus jaculus. The sequence continues at coordinate 138,047,303 of NC_059107.1, forward strand.
TGCTTTGCTTCATCCTTTTATCACATATATGTATCCCGAGACCATAAATCATTTACATTTGCCTCATTAAATTCTATGTAAATGAAATGACACCAAACTATTCCTCTGCGACTTGCTTTTCCTGTTCAATACATAGAATCCCATCTATGTTGACACATGTGATTATACTTCCTTCAGCTCCACTACTGTTTAACAACAATCCAGTCAGGAACTCATTGACTTTTCTCCTGTTCATAGACCAGCGCCTTGCTCCCATCCTGACTCCTAACCTGAGGATGGGAACATACAGACCCTGTTTAGGATCAAGCTGAGACACCTTTGAGGGTGAAAAGGAACGCAACTGATGACTGCACAGGCCAGCAGCGTAAGCCATGCTGGACAGTCACCCTCCTAACATTGTCTGTGGATTTCCTAAACACCCCCTCAAGTGCAGACTGATGGCAGGTTCACATCGTAAGTGCTATTAGCATCTACATTTTCAGTATAGCCCTGAAAGAAAACCTAAACCTAAACCCTGGGCAGAGGAAAAGCAAAGTTTTCAACAGCTCATGGAGAGAGATGGCACAGCTTGCCAGCCTCCACTGTCCTACCCACTCACACGTTGAGGGAAAGAAGATATAAGAGGCCTTAAACTCTGAAGCCTTTTTCCATGATAAGGGCCTAACATCCGCCACCTCATTTATTTAATCTTTATGACTCTGCAGAGATGGATAATGAAGCTGGGAGCGGTGGAGTAACTAGTCAAAGGTCTCAATGCGTGTTAGTGGCAAAACCTCAGCCACTGTGTCTAAGTAAATCAGCATATTTCTAGGAGTCAAAGTAGGTATTAACGAACAATGGAACCAAGAGGAAAGGAGTAGAAAGGACTGACTGCCCAGGCACAGTAGCACCTCAACATCCTCATCCTCACCCTGCCATGTGTTCTTGTAATCTTCCAAGTGTACATGTAAATAACGTTGGGACCCAAATCTCTCACTGTATAGAGAAACAGTTTGCTCACAGAGGTTGTCACGCGATCTACCCAGCTCCTCGCCCCTTCCTGCTCTGTACACCTGAAACACCTGACGGGCATCGTTGTGGCACCCTGCCATCTGGCACAGCAGGTTGGAAAGGATCATAATACGCTTCCCTGAGATTCGTAATTAAATCACAAAAACATTCTTCCTCCCACAGCAGCTCACGCAGGTATGGTTGCCAGAGCAGAGTTAATGTCCCATTCATTGGGGCAAGCCTGTCTCCAAGAGGGCATAGCCATGTCCTCTCATGGGGAGAGTTTGCAGCGCCTCACTTATACACCTACGCAATGTTCCTCAAATGTTTCATACATGGAAAATCATAATTAATAGTTTTACCCCTGAGCCTGAAGCATGTGTATCTCTTTAAAAAAAATTTTTTTATTTATTTATCTGCAAGCAGAGAGAGATAGAAGAGAAACAGAGAGGATGGGTACACCAGGGCCTCCAGCAGCTGCAAACAGATTCATGTGCCACTTTGTGCATCTGGTTTCACGTGGGTACTAGCAAATTGAACCTGGGTCATTAGGCTTTGCAGACAAGCGCCTTAACCACTGAGCCTACAAGGATCTCTTTTGCTGTACAAACATCATCACACCTATGCCATTCATAGTGGCCCTGAACCAGAAATGACATAAATGTCCATCAACAGCAAAATGACAGTTGTGGTGTAGTCATTCAATATGAATGCTCTACAGTAGCAAAAACATACAGACCAAAATGGTGTGGGGAAAGAAAAAAGAATAAGAAATTTGTATACTGTTCTTTCACTTACGTGAGGCTGCGACAGCCTCAGAGATGTGTGCCCTTTTCTGTAGGTATCTTACACTTAAGAAGAAAAGGTTTAGCTGGGCGTAGTGGCGCACGCCTTTAATCCCAGCACTGGGGAGGCAGAGCTAGGAGGATTGCTGTGAGTTCGAGGCTACCCTGAGACTCCATAGTAAATTCCAGGTCAGCCTGGACTAGAGTGAGACCCTACCTTGAAAAAAAAAAAAAGAAGAAGAAGAAGAAGAAGAAGAAAAGGTTTGTGAACAGAGAACATTCAGAATCAAGGCCTCCTTTAGTATTCTGTTATTTATACCCGAGTTATCTTCACCCCAACACTCTTGTGCAAGTCACCCCGCTGTGTGTCTCCACGTTTATCGATGCCGGCACCTCATGTATAGGGATGAGATGAGAAGTACTGGAGACGATCACAGAAGCCAGGCTCAGCTGGGACTTGGCACGCAGCAAGCACCAAATTCACGAGCTGTTTCAGTGGGCGGCCTTCCATCTACGCCTGGGTCTTCACAGTTAGGGCTTACTCTTCATATCCTAGGGGCTGGACAAGGATATGTTGAAATAGACAGGGTCACTGATCCTTGTTAAGAAGTGAGGGGACAGCCTGCCTGGAGGACTACCACGTCATATAACCCCAAGGGCCCAGAAAAATGTCTGTACCCAGTGACTCCATTCTAGGACGCTCTCCTGAGAGGACGAGTTGAGCAAAACAGACTGGTGCACTGCAGTGTTGTAATATGTGCCTAACTGTGCGTTCTTCATGGAAGTCACAACCTAAAGTAGTTCATTGAATTGGGAGCCAGCTAAATAAAATAATGGTAATGAAGGGGCTGGAGAGATGGGTCAGTGGTAAAGGCACTTGCCTGCAAAGCCTAAGGACCCTTTGATTCTCCAGTATCCATGTAAAGATGTACAATATGGTGCATGTGTCTGGAGTTCATTTGCAGTGGCTAGAGGCCCTGGTGCTCCCATTTGCTCTCTCTGTCTGCCTCTCTCTCTCTCATGAAATATATAAATAAAAATGTAAAAATTCTGGTGATGGGAACTTTAGTAACATGGAAGTGTTGAGGGGCACCATTGGGGAGATGGCTTCATGGATAAAGTGATTGCCACACAGTCTGAGCGCTCGGGCTGGGATACCTGACACCCAGGTAAAAGCTGGAAGCCTTGGTGGGCTTCTGTAACCCCAACACTCAGAAGGTGAATAGGAGGCAGAGACAAGAGAATTTCCCAGAAGCTTGCAGAACAGCTAGCCCAGTGAACAATGAGAACATGAGATCTTGCCCCAAACGAGATGGAAGGCGAGAATTGACACCTGAAAGTTTCCCCTGACTTCCACATCCACACCATGGCACCTCCATGCCTGTGCTGACACATATGAACACATATGCACACATATCATATCCACACACATCATAGACACATACATGTATACATCACAAGAATTTTAAAATTGAAAAGTGGTGGGCTGGACAGATTGCTCAGTGGCTAAAGGCACTTGCATATAAACCCTAACTGCCTGGGCTCAATTCCCCAGTACCCATGTGAAGCCAGATACACAAAGTGGCACATGCATCTGAAGTTCATTTTCAGTGGCCCTGGAATGCTCATACTTTCTCTCTCCCTCCCTCTCTCTCTCTCTTTCTCTCTCTTTCTCTCCCCCACCCCCATAAATAAAATAAAAAGTTGAGTGTCAAAGCAATGGACTTATCTGTATAAACTTTTAAGATCATAACACAGAAAACATTAGAAGGGAAACCAAAAATTCAACATAGTTCTATTACAGGAATTTAAATTTTATTATATTTACCTATATTTTAATATTTATCTGAGTATATATTATCTCTTATAGTGAGAATTACAAACATTAAAGAAAAATTTAGGGTCTGTTTCTCCTACAGCTTTCATCTTTTTGTCAAAGTGACAGCCACCTACAATCCATCACATTTTCAAAAGGACATTACACAAGGAATGTGTCTGAAGGGAGGTGACTGACAGGCTGGCAAAGGGCCCAGATGCACAAAGTGGTACATGCATTTAGAGATGGTTTGCAGTAGTAAGGGGCTCTGGCATACCCATTCTTTCTCTATCGTTCTCTTTTTCTTTCTCCCTCTCTTTCTCTCTCCCCTCTCTGCTTGAAAATAAGCAAATGAAAATCTATTTTCTTGAATAATGGCACATCCAGAAGCCATCGACTGTTACTAGAAAATTTTCAGTGCCAGGGATGGGATACCTTCCAGTGAGTTGTTGGCCAGGGAGGTCCCTGTTGCCTCCAAAACATTATAGGGTATTGCCAAAGCCCTTGGTTTCCTGTGAGAAAGAGACGGTAAGACCCTATTGCTGAAGACTTCATATGCCTGAGCAGCAAAGTCACTGAGAAATCAAGCTGGTGCTGAGCAGAAAACCTTCTCCCTGTAGACCAGCCAACTAAAACTGGAAAATGCTGCACTCTATGCAGCCCTATGGGAAACAGAAGTCATCAGTGTTGAAAACAGTGTTCACTGGAAGCCTCAAGTTTGGCCAGACAGGCCAAATGACTGAACGAGTGCAATAGTGGCGTGTCTGCTCTGGCAGAAACCAACTGCTCTCTAATTGGACCAAAGGCCTGCTCTATGGGAGGGAATACATGGCTGGTACTGAAAACCTAATCAAAAGCCTATGGCAGAGGAGGTCATGAGCCTTAGGGGCATAAAGCCTGCTCTTGTCTGGATAAATGCATATATTATTCTCACCAAATTGCCCTGAAAGCACTACATTTATGTTCATATTCATATATTAATGCTACTTTCACTTCTGGTTAGAGAAGCTTCTCTTTTCAGATGGCAATGACCACTGGGTGACCCAAAAGGCAACAAAGTGCTGAGAAGAAGGAAGGGAGGAGTGTCCAGCACTGAAACATCTCTATCACACCCTCCAAGGCTCAGGGTCCATTGTGGAAGAGGTGGTGGAAAGAATGTAAGAGCCAAGGAAGGATATAGAAGTTGTCAATAAAAATATATATTAAAAATATTTAGAATAAATAAATGAAAACAAGGCCCACATGGAGGGGCCAAAGGAGCAGGGATGTGAACCTTGAGAAAGACTGGTGAATCCAGCAGCTAGCTTGGAAAGCCTGTCACATATAAGGGCCTCCTCTTGCCCTACAAGACTCCAGAAGTCAGAACTAAGTAAGACCAGTGAATGAGAGTCACAAGGAAAAGAGAGCGGGCAGGGGAAGATCACAGCTCAAGAAGCAAGCAAGCTGAGAAGCCCTGCTGCCTTCCTGACAGCAGAAAAGGGGCCCCACAATCACTCTGTGGGCATCTGGGCAATGGCACAGGGCTGCCTGAAGCTGTCTTGCTAACCTCACACACCAGCCTACTCCGTGGACAAGCCGAGTCAGGACCTCATGCCAGCCTGCTTTCCTCTGATTCCTCTTTCTTGTCCTCTGCCAAGCTTCCCACAATATGCATTAATGGTCCACGTTTCTCCACTTTTTTTACACACGCCTGTATTCAAGTTCAGGTCAAGTTTGGATCAGATGGTCCCATAAACTCAGGTGTTTGGAAAGTTTGGTCCCCAGCGAGTGGCAACTTGGGAGGCGGAGCCCTGTTAGAGGAAGAATGTTGCTGGGGGCCAGGCTTTGGGCTGTTACACCCAGCACCCCCTTGCCAGAGCTCAGCTCATTCTCATGCTGCTGCGGCCACGTCTCCGCTCTGCCATCTTTTCCCTGCCATCCCGAAGCTTCCCCTTGAGACCGTCACCTGAAACACTCCCTTTCCTCCCATAAGCTGCTTGTGCTCATGTGTTCTGTTTTGTTTCGTTTTCCAGCAATGAGAAGGTAATTACTATAACACTTTCCTAGCTGACTTCTCTCTTTCTACTCTTGTCATTCCTGTTCTCCATCTTTTTGCTACATGGTCTCCAAAGTAGTGATTTTCCTAGAACAAAGTGAAAATAATGAATAGACAAGAAGACTCGAAATGGAGACTTGGCTTTGGTCTAGTCTGACCAGGGCCTCCTTCCCCAGCCTCCTTCAACAGTCATGCTCAGCTCTTCCCGTGCTAGGACATTAGCACATACTGACATGCCCCATCTGCCCTGACCTTTCTGCTACTGAAACCTCAGTTATCAGTCCCCAGTTTTAATCCTGTGAGGAAGTCTTCATGCCCAAGGAGCCTGTAAGTGGCTAATATGACTTTGTGACCTAGCCACCTCTATCCAGCCTATTCTCACTGCCTCTGGTCTCCTCATTGAGCAGAAACCTCCACGTTTCTAGCCAGCACCAGCATCTCCGGGCGCCTCACTCATTACCCATGCTGCTTCTCTGCCTGGAATAATCTTTTTGTGATTAAGTCCAATCATGCTCAGAGCCCAGCCTGTTTCCTCTGACTTCCAAATATTGGGTTAGACCCTCTCCTGTGTGTGTGTCCAACATCTATAAACATTCCAGCAATGCGCTTTTGTATTTAATTATATTCTTGCTATTTGGTAAACTACACAAAGGCAGAGGTTACATCTTTATTGCTCAAAACTATTGAATAAAATGAGTTTATGTTCACTCCCCCCACCCATGAATGGCAAATAAGATTTTTCTAAAAAAAATAGACAAATAATAATAGATTGCCATGGGACATATTCTAACGAGTGGTATTTTCTTCCTAGTATAATGAAGCAAATCTAGGCTTCACTCAATTCCCCTGTCCTATGCAAAGGTTCATGCGTTGTCACTTTTATTTTTACTGCAGGCACTGTAAACTATCCTTTATCAACACTTAGATACCCAGGGGCAATCTTAAGTCCATGCACAAAAAGATCGATAGGTACTAAATAGACTAAAAAGATGTGTAATATTGAATTCATAAAGTGGCAAGGTATAAAGGAAAAATAAATCAAGAAGATACTGGAGGACACAAGACTAATAAGCAAAAAATAAATCTTCCACAGTCTGCTTCCCCCAAAGGCATGAACAGTTCCTGCTAATTTGATGGAAGTGATTCATGAGAAAAACCTTTAGAATTTGAGGGCCAGAGCCCTGGATTCAGGATAGAAATGCAATAAGCAAAGCCCAGGAGGCAGGGCCTCTGCCTCTGTCGGAGTTAGGTCCTTGTCAGCTGAGATGCTGGGCAAGTCTCAGGTCGTTTCTGAATTTCAACTCTTTACCTAACAGAGCTAGGTTGGCTGATGTGCAAGAAAGCTCCTGGCTTCTTCCTGTCTTTTCTTGGGGTCAGAACCAGATTTTCAGCTGTGCACATTCATGTCCCGTGAAGCCATTACACTTGGCCCACCTCTGCAACCAGATGGCCAGGGAGACAGAAACAGGCCCGGAGGGTGGGTTCTATAGGAGGTCCTGGAGGAAGAGCCCACACCATCCTCCTCCCCACCACTGGGCACTCTGACGAGACGACCCAAGTCCTTTTGGAATGTAAAGGCACAGGTGAGTGATATGCAGTGTCCATGGGGAAAACGGATGCCAGGGCCTGGGTCCCTAGGAACCTTAGGGAGGTGCCATGACTATGAGGTGGCCTGCTTCTGAACTCCTCCAAACACAAGGAACAATTCTGCCATGCCACTCTGTTCTGCAGGACTTTGTGAGTGAGGCTTGCGTTACTACTCAGCCTGAGTTGGCCTGTTTCAGGCTGGGGTCCTTATCCTTTCTTATGGAGTGAGTTACTTCATCCTGGAACCCTTGTCATGTCAGCTCAACAAACAGCTCAACACACTGGGATTTGGTCTGAGAAGACCTGAGTCTCCATCTAATCTTGGGCAGGTTGCTCAAATTTTCTGTCCACACCACGAAGACGCCTTTCTTTCCTCCAATTTCCCCAGGAGAGAGCGCAGGTTCCGGAGTCACCTGCAGATTCCCATCACCTCATGGCTGGGAGATCTTAGCCTCTCTCGGTATCTTTGGAACATCAGGATCCGATGATGTTTGCGCAGGAAGCAGTGAACGCAGATGCTGGCTTCTGTACCCCACCACAGACAGTAATGACTGTCATCTCCTTTTTCTTCTTGCGTTACTAAGTGAAATGGCAACAACCCACCATCACCGGGCACTTGGGGTTCCGGGCACTGTCCAAACACCTCTCACGCATGAAGCCACTTCTTCACAAAAACATGGTAAGAACGACTGTTGCTTCCACTTTTACAGACCAGGATTCTAAGGCACAAACTGTCAACTACCTTGCTAAGATCACACAGCCAGAAAAAGGAGCCGTGCCCTCTGACTCCAGAGCCCTTGCTCTTCATTGCCAGATGGCAAATACTGCTTGTTGCCCGTGGGTAGTGTTGTGTCTCCCCAAACAACCCGGAAACCTACTCGGGCCTCAGCCTGTTTTCACATTCATTTCAGTGTCCTTGCTGGCAGTTGGCAGGGATTTGTGCCCACCACAGGCTTTCCGAGATGCTGCAAAAACTGATGGCAGACAAATACCCATTTTTTGAAACATCTATATTGTCAGAGGACCTTGAAGAAGACCATCTGTCTGTTGAACTGAGGTGTTCCTGAACCAAGACACACAGAGCTCCTGTCACAGGGAATGGATAAGTCCCTCATACCCAAAAGACATGTCTTGAGTCTTCCGAGTTAGACCCTGGAAGTCTTGAACTCTGAGAATAATTCTGGCCGATGCTTACATGCTTCCAGACTCTGAACCGCCTAGGGGTGAGGCCTTTGCCATTTACTCAAATTAAGAGACCTATCAGACTGAATAAAAAGTGCCATAGGGAGCTGGGTATGGTGGCACACACCTTTAATCCCAGAACTTGGGAGGCAGAGGTAGGAGGATCGCTGTGAGTTCGAAGCCACCCTGAGACTACATAGTGAGTTCCAGGTCAGCCTGGAATAGAGTGAGACCCTACCTTGAAAAAAAAAAGTGCCACAGGGGGCTGGAGAGATGACTTAGCAGTTAAGTGTTTGCTTGTGAAGCCTACGGACCCCAGTTCAAGGCTCAATTCCCCAGGACCCACATAAGCCAGATGCACAAGGTGGCGCATGCATCTGGAGTTCATTTGCAGTGGCTGGAGGCCCTGGCATGCTCTCTCTCTCTCTCTTTCTCTCTATTGCTCTCTCTCCCCATCTTTTTCTCTCTATCACTCTCAAATAAATAAATAAAAATAAACAAAAAAAAATTTTTTTTTTTGTTTTTCAAGACAGGGTCTCACACTGGTCCCCGCTGACCTGGAATTCACTATGTAGTCTCAGGGTGGCCTCGAACTCTCAGCAATCCTCATACCTCTGCCTCCCAAGTGCTGGGATTAAAGGCATGTGCCAACACACCCAGCCCCCCCAAATTTTTTTGTTCATTTTTATTTATTTATTTATTTAAGAGTGGCAGACAGAGAGAGAAAGCGGCAGATAGAGACAGAGAGAGAATTGGCATGCCAGGGCCTCCAGCCACTGAAAATGAACTCCAGATGTGTGCGTCCCTTGTGCATCTGGCTAACGTGGGTTCTGGGGAATCGTGCCTTGAACCTAGGTCCTTAGGCTTCATAGGCAAGCGCTTAACCACTAAGCCATCTCTCCAGCCCCCCCCAAAAAATTTTTTTTGCTAAGTTGCCACAGGTTGCTGGTCTACAGAGAGCCAGCATTCCCTACTGGTGCTGCCAGTATCACCTATAACTCCACTATTCATGTGGCTCTCATGTTAAATATATCACTACAGGGGCTGGAGACATGACTTAGCAGTTAAGGCATTTGCCTGTAAAGCCAAAGGATTCTGGTTCAACTCTCCAGGACCCACATAAGCTGGATGTGCAAGCAGGTGTATGCATCTGGAATTCGTTTGCAGTGGCTGCAGGCCCTAGCATGCCCATTCTCTCTCTCCCTCTCTTTGCCTCAATCCCCCCCCCCTCAAATAAATAAATAAAAATGAAGTTTTTAAAAAAGTCCCATGGGGGCTGGAGAGATGGCTTAGCGGCTAAGCGCTTGCCTGTGAAGCCTAAGGACCCCGGTTCAAGGCTCGGTTCCCCAGGTCCCACGTTAGCCAGATGCACAAGGGGGCGCATGCATCTGGAGTTCGTTTGCAGAGGCTGGAAGCCCTGGCGTGCCCATTCTCTCTCTCTCCCTCTATCTGTCTTTCTCTCTGTGTCTGTCACTCTCAAATAAATAAATAAATAATTTAAAAAAAAAAAGTCCCATGGGAAACATGTCAGGGCCGTACAGGACATGTACCAGATTGGGAAATATATATATAAATAATCACTACACAAATGAGGTTAGGTGCCAGGAATGCAGATGATATGATACAAACCTCATTAGCACAGCGCCCGGTCATTTAGACCAAGCAACCTTTCTCAGAGCTGAATTTTATTTTTCTATTATTGATAAAGAAAAATGGGGCTGAAGAGATGGCTCAGCAGTTAAAGCACTTGCCTACAAAGCCTAATGACCTGGGTTCAGTTCCCCAGTCCCCACATAAAGCCAGATGCACAAAGTGGCGTGTGCATCTGAACTTCATTTGCAATGGCTACAGACTCTGGTGCACCCATACTCATTCATTCTTTCTCATTCTCCCCCCTCTCAAATAGAGGGGCTCAGCAGTTAAGGTACTTGACTGCAAAGCCTAAGGACCTGGGTTTGATTCCCCAGAACCCATGTAAAGCCAGCTGCACAAGGTGGCACAGGCATTTGGAGTTTATCTGTAGTTGTTCGAGGCCCTGACATACCCATTCTCTTTCTCTATCTGCATTTCTCTCAAATCAATAAAAATTAAATTAAGAAGGGGGGCTGGAGCTGGAGAGATGGCTTAGTGACTAAGGTGCTTGCCTGCAAAGCCAAAGGACCTCAGTTCGATTCCCCAGTACCCACGTACACCAGATGCATAAGGTGGCACATGCATCTGGAGTTTGTTTGCAGTGGCTGGAAGCCCTGGCATGCCCATTCATTCTCTCTCTCTCTCCCCTTCTTTCTCTCTCTCAAATAAATAAAATAAAATAAGATAAAATAAAATAAAGGAGCCAGGCATGGTGGCACACACCTTTAATCCCAGCACTTGGGAGGCAGAGGTAGGAAGATCATCATGAGTTCTAGGCCACCCTAAGACTACATAGTGAATTCCAGGTCAGCCTGAGTTAGAGTGAGACACTACCTCAGAAAACTAAAATAAAGGGAGGCTAGAGAAATGAGTCAGCAATTAAGGCACTTGCCTGCAAATCCTAACCACCCAGGTTCGATTCCCCAGAAGCCATGTAAAGCCAGATGCACAAGGTGGCACAGGTGTCTGGAGTTCATTTGCAGTGGCTAGAGGTCGTGATGTACCCATATTCATTCTCTCTCTCTCTCTTTCTCTCCATCTCAAATACATAAACACATACATTAATTAATTAAATATATTTAAAAAAGAAAAACAATAGGAAAAATATAGCCCAAAAGATGAATCTGTTCAATCTACTAATATTTACTATAAATCTATTTTGTGCCAGCACTGTGATAATAGTCACAGACATTATTTTGTGTGATTCTCATTACGAGAACACCATAGTGGAGGAAGTAATGTCACCTTCTTAAAACAAGTTACAAGTCTGGACAATTAAAATATGAGAGCTGAAGAAATGGTTTAGTGGTTAAGGTACTTGCCTGTGAAGACTAAGGAACCCGGTTTAAGTCCCCACTACCCATATAAGGCAGATGCCCAAAGTGGTGCATGTGTCTGGAGTTTGTTTCCAGTGGCTAGAGGCCCTGGCATGCCCATTTTCTCTCTCTCAAATAGATTAAAAAAAAATAAGATATGGTTTATTCCCCAAAATGGGATGCTCTGCAACTGTAATAAAACCAATGAGGTAGATCAGTTGGTGCCAGAGTGTTAATAGGAATGACTGCTGAATGAGAAGAGCAAGAGATGGACCCCTCTTTATAGCACACCCTGGTATTAAAAGCAAGAAATGATGGTAATGATACACACATGCATCAGGGGAGATGCAGGAGAAAATCTCAGGGAAGAAAATCAAGAAATCCTGATGGTCTGGGATAAGGAAGACACTCAATTTTCACTATAATTTTATAAGGTGAAATCCACTATTTTTTCATATTGTTTACATACTATTAAACCTGATTAAAAGAAGCTAGTATTGCCGATAATTTACTGGTTCTTGCCTACCACACTGCACATACATGAAATTTCTGTGTTTACTGCATGAATGTGACTCTATTCCTTACTGTTTAAATATGTTGATTCTCTATTCAATATTTTCTGTTCAATGCATCAGGGTACACCTTAAAACACCATCAGGTAAGTTTGGGTTTGTATAGTGCTTAAAGAAATACAAATACAACAATTTTGCAATCTCTTCCATACTATTCCATTTTCCCTTTATGCTCTCTAACCTCTTCTTGCTGAAGCTCTGCATGCATGTATGTGCGCGTGCACGCGCACACACACACACACACACACACACACACACACACACACACACACACAGCGACAGGGAGATGGAACAGGGAATTAGAATGAGGGATGCTTTCTCTCTGCTGCTACAGGTTCAAATTGATCAATAACCTTTACCCACATGCTGATTCAAGGAAAGCTAATAGATAACCACTTAATTAGCACTACCAATTACTTTTCCAAGTATATTTCGAGACCTGGTGAAGACTCGCTTGAAAAGAACTGCACTATCATTAACAGTAACCACAAATCCGTTCTCATTAGCCAGAGGACCCCTTAAGCATCCCGAAGCTCTCTCCATCCCGGACCCATGGATGAAGTTGGGTTCTTAGGTATACCCGGCACGTCCAGCTGCTTCCTCCACAGCTCTCTCCCTGCGTGAGTGATGGCAAGCTGGGGAATTGGAAACTGACAGTTTTGTTTTCTTAGTGCTGATAAAGGGGAACAAATTATGTATTTGCCCTGAGTGTACAGGCGTACTGTTCTGAGTTATTTTGTTGGCATTTCCCCCCAGTAGCAGCAACTAGGAAGAGGGAAAAAAAATGACATTTGGCAACTTCTTTAGGGGAAATCTTAACAGATTTGTGGGTATAACTCTTCAATCTGTTACATAAATAAACCCCAAGCAATGACATCAATTAAAAGTCTTTTTAAAGATAGTTCTGACAAAAGCAATACCCTGGAAGCTATGGTCCCGATATTGTAAAAATCACAAGAGCCACCATGTATGAAGCACTTCTATGCACTGGTAAGGTGTAAAGTGCTTTAAAAGAACACAGTGGTTTGTCACAGCTCCACAGTGTCATTACCACCTCTGTTTTGCAGGTAAACACAGATTCACTAAGATGAATTAGCAAGTAGAGGAATTGAGATTTGAATCTCGTCCCTGAAAACATTAAAGCAGAGCTATAAAGTACTCAGATGGGTAGTGTTCCATCTCTGCCCAACAAGCTCATGAGGGAGAGAACGGCATTACTGATCATGTCAATCTAGGAATTCTGGCTTTGCCGTCCTGACTCTGTCATAAACAAGCTGGTTCTCATCACTCTACCTGCACATGGTGTGTCTTGCACCCCTATGGGAAGCAGCAACCACACTTGGCTCTAAAACTGTGAGGACAAGTGCATGGAGACAATTTCACTGGAATAGTAAAATCAGAAAAAGTCTAATCTAAGCCACATGATGTACAATGAGCACATGACATGTACTTTAGACAGAAAAGCCCTGACAGATGGCATTAATTGGCAGCCAGCTTCCAGTATAATTGTACCAATAACCTCTAGTGGCCATTGCTAGATCAGATGGTCAGTTTTGGGTCATCTTAGTTAGCTGGGTCAGCAGTACTGGACAGTTAACATGCCCTCATCTTGACCAGACACCATTCTCTACTGAATTGTCCTACATCTCTGTAGTGGTTTGATACAGGCTTAGTTGTTCTGGATGCTAGGTTCCCCACTGATGGCACTTGGAAATTAAAGTCTCCTGGAAGCAGTGCATTGTTGGGGGGTGGGCTTATAGGTGTTATATCCCGTTACCCCATGCCAGTGTTTGGCACACTCTCCTGTTGCTATGGTCCACCTGATGTTGACCAGATGGTCATGTTCCACCCTCTGCTTATGTTGTCATTTTGTCTGCCATCATAGAGCTTCCCCCCTCAAGCCTGTAAGCCAAAATAAACCTCTTTTTTTTCCCACAAGCTGCTCTTGGTTGGGTGATTTCTACCAGCAATGTGAACCGGACTGCAACAGTAAAGTGTTACCAAGGAGTGGGTTTGCTGCTAGACACCTGACTGTGTGGCTTTGGCCTTTTGGAGCTGATTTTCAAGAGGAATGTGGAAGGATTTGAAACCTTGGCCTAAGAGACGCCTTGCAGTGCTGTAAGTACAGCTTGATGGACTATTCTGGTCAGAGTTGAAAGACCTGAATGCAGTAAGAACTATGGACTGTGAGGTTTGGCATGTGAGGGTGAGAAAGAGCTTTGCCTGGACTGCGCTAGAAGCAGTTTGTGTGAAATGCTTGCTGTTATGCCTATGTCCTGAGAAGTCGCGCAGGGTTGCTTTGTGTAGAAATGAACTGGTGTGAGCAGAGGGATATGGCACAGAAAGAAAAATCTTTGGCTGAATTGCTACCCGTTCAGCTGCAATTGAGAGACTACAACCTTTGAGATTGGGCCAGCTGACCTGCACTGGGGCAACAGGAAGAATGTAGACTCTTTAGAAGGGGCCTGAGTGCTCAAGGACTGTCCTGTTCTTCAAAGTCTGCTTTATTCCCCCCTGGATTAACAAATTGGCACCCTACCTGGTATTGTGGGGTATAAGAAATGCAAGAAAGAGAGGGTCACTGAGTTTGCAACACGGTCTTGTGTTTTGGAAATGGCCATGGGCAGGTGTGAAGCAGGTTTGCTGGTTGCCTGCATGGAGACCCCATGGGGCCATGAGGATGAACTGTGGGTTGCAGTGGAGATCCAGAGGAAATGCCAGGAACATGAGATGGTTGCTAAGGAAAGCTGTCAGCCTCAATGAAGTTTTCCGGGATTGTGAGTAGCCTAGCTGGAGGGGCGGAATTGGAACTCCAGAGACTTGTTGCTGGCTAGAATTATTGGACTTGGAGATTTGTCACTGGCTAGAGTTGTTCTACTTGAAGCTACAGAGTTTGATGTTTGCCCTGGTTGTTTTGAATCTTTTTTTTTTTTGTGGACCCCAGGAGGTTTATTGTCACCCCCCAGTTCCCACCCCACCCAATAATTATACAAAAGTAATAAAAATGCCCATTCCCCATCCCCATTCATCCCAGAAAAATGCCATAATTTATGCAGAAAAAACACAGTCCAAGGCAGCTGGCAGCCTCAGCCCATCTTCTTCCAGATAGTGAGTGAAGCAGTGAGGAGTCCAGCCACAAAGATGGTCACTGTCTGCCACGTGGGAGTCCCAAAGTATGAGAGGAGTCCATCACAGCCACCCTGGTCTTGGATCCAGACCAGCAGTGTTTTGAATCTTATATTGGCTGAATATTTCTTTGCTATGCCAGTGCTATCTTTTACAGTGTGAATGTTTATTCTGTGCCATTATGGTTTGGGGGGGATTTTTTTGTATTATGGCTTTGTTAAAAGACCTTGGATTATAGAGATGTTTGAACATTAGTATGATTGATAAAAAATGTGATGACTTTGAAAGTTACGCTGAATGTATTGCGTTTTACATGATGAAAGGTTAACAGTTTATGGAGGCCAGGGGCGGAATGTGGTGGTTTGATACAGGTGTCCCCCAAAACTTAGGTGTTCTGAATGCTAGGTTCCCTACTGATGGCAATTGGAAATTAAAGCCTCCTGGAGGCGGTGTATTTTGGGGGGCAGGCTTATGGTTGTTATAGCCAGTTTCCCCATGCCAGTGTTTAGCACACTCTCATGTTGCTATGATCCACCTGTTGTTGGCCAGGAGGTGATGTCCACCCTCTGCTCGTGACATTGTTTCCCCTGCCATCGTGGAGCTTCCCCTCGAGCCTGTAAGCCAAAATAAATCTCTTTTTGCCCACAAGCTGCTCGTGGTCGGGTGATTTCTGCAGCAATGCGAACGTGACTGCAACACCATCCCAGATTGCTCCTGCCCCGTCTCCTGTGCTGCGGCATCATCTTCTCCATAGCCCCTGGAGGGCCTAGGACTAAGGCCGAGACCTCTTGTCTCGACTAATTCTCATCTAGTTTTGTACATTTAAATGCAATCTGCATGCTGAAGACTCCCTAATGTGTATCTCCATCTCAGACACAAACATTGTCCTCAGCTGCCTATTTTGTTGCTGGAATGGTCAATGAACAAATTATACCCTAAAATAAACTCCTATATCCCCCTCAACTCTGGCCTCAGGAAAGAACCATTTCAATTAGTGAGTATTTGGTTCTCACAGGTGCTCAGGGCCAAGGGGAATCCTTAATTCCCACCTGAACAAGGGTTTAGGACAAAGTGTTCCCAGGATGTAAAAATCCCCATCACCCTCAGTTATATCTTATTGTTTGTTTTTTTTGTTTATTGTTTTATTTTCTTGTTTATTGAGGTAGGGTCTCACTCTGGTCCAGGCTATGTAGCCTCAGGGTGGCCTCGAACTCACGGCGATCCTCCTACCTCTGCCTCCCGAGTACTGGGATTAAAGTCATGTGCCACCATGCCCAGCTACCCTCAGTGCTCTCTTGATCCCATCTCTGTTCACCCGTTTCCCTGCCTGCAGCCAGCACCACTTGCCCACACAGTGTTCCCTCTTCTTGGACCACATCCCCCCATCTGTATGCTGTTCCTCTCTCACTTGTCTCGGGATTTATTCACATATTACCTTGTCAGTGAGGCCCTTGTCTGATGATGTTCTTATAATTGCAATCTGCTCTTCAAAGTACTTTATCTCTTCCCCTACTTGGATTTTGTGCTATAAAATGTCACTATCAGAAACATAAAGACATATATAAAATGTCACTATCAGAAACATAAAGACATATATGTTAATATATGTATATTAACATTCCTCAATTAGAATGTAAAGTCCAGGAAGGTTTAGAAAGTGCTTGTGCATCTTGCTCATTATGGAATCTCCCACATATGGAAAAGGGTAGGCCTTCTATGGAGAACGATGATGTCATCTGTCAGCATCCACACATAGTCTGGGCACCTCAGGGTGTTCATAGCAATTTCTCTGGGAGAACTAAGTGGTGATAAAATGTCTGTCTCAAAAACTAGTCTCCTCTCATCTTAAAATAGTGGCCATTTGGGGGTTCAAGGAGAAGCGTATTTCGTGTTCCACTTGGACATCATTGTCCTACATAGTCAGGAGGAAACATGTAATCTCTAAGAACAACTTTGAAACTAGAATTGGCATGTTAACATGTAGAATACTTCTTAACATATGAGTGACATATAATGATGTTTTTGTTGGCTTTTTCAATTTTGAAATCACCTACCATGATCTTGTAATGGCAAAAGGTGGTAAGTACATATATAACTCGAATAAAATATCTACATGACCAGCTCATGCAAAGAGGTGGTTCACTTTGACTGATAGTTCCAGAGGGTCTCAGTCTGTGCTCAAAGGACCCAGCTGCCTGAGGGCTTGTGGCAAAGTGAGACAGCCCAGCACAGAGCGCTGATGGAGCAGAGCTGCTCAACTCATGGGAGCCAGAAAGAAAGAGAAAAGCGACAAATCTCCGGGTCAGCTCTCTTCTTCAAGGGCACACCACAATGACAAGAAGCCCCCTCCCAGAAGGTCCCACCTTTAAACTTGCTACCGCCTCCCAATGGGACTAAGCTGGGGACTGAGAAGGCTTTAGCACACGGCCCTTTGGGAGACAGCCCGGGTCAAACTGTTCCAGGTGGATGGCCAGAGCTGAGGCACTAGCGCCAGGGAGTCAAGTCTAAGCCACAGTTGCCCCACGAGCCAGTCATGAGATCTTGCCAAGTTCTTTAGCTTCCCCAACCCCTGGTTTGCTCGCCTGGAAAGGGCACAAGGACACAGAACAGTCATCCAGTAAGACACTGTGAAGATGAAGAGATAAGGCACACACAAAATAGTTCACATGGGGCAAGCAGGAAGTCCTCAATGCAGGTATTCTATGATCACTGCTCATCAGACCTCTCCGGAAGGCTTTGGCTCGAAAATGTGAAGATCCTTATCATCCCAATCTCAACTCATGCCTGCCCCAGTGCAGTAATTCCCTTTGGGGGTTTATGTCTAATGAAACACATCCAGTTTGTAGCAGGGATAAGTAAATAAGATCACTTAAATGTCTTAACAAAATATACAAATATTCACTTTTTAAAAAATATATTTTGTCTATTTATTTGAGAGGGAGAGAAAGAGGAAGAGAGAGAGTGAGAATGGGTGCACCAGGGCCTCTAGCCACTGCAAACAAACTCCAGACACATGTGCCTCCTTATGCATCTGGCTTATGTGGGTCCTAAGGAATTGAACTGGGGTCCTTTGGCTTTGCAAGCAAATGCCTTAACTGCTAAGCCATGTTTATCAGCGCACTAATACTCATTTTTAATGACAAAATTTTTGAGTGGTTAAGAACTGGCTGGTGCATCGCTGGACGTGATGGCACACACCTTTAATTCCAGCACTCGGGAGGCAGGGGTAGGTGGATTGCCATGAGTTCGAGGCCACCCTGACACTACAGACTCCATAATGAATTCCAGGTCAGCCTGGGCTAGAGTGAGACCCAACCTCGAAAGAAAAAAGAAATGAACTGGCTGGTGCACCAAGTAAGACATCTCTATCACATCCTCCAAAGCTAGGGAACCATCATGGAAGAGGTGGAAGAAAGAATGAAGGAGCCAAAGGAAAGGTAGGATGCTTTGGAGAAGTACTGTCTTCCAGACAAAGTAGTCTCGGCATTCATGACCTCACAGTGACTGACGCTACCTATACAAGACCTGCATAACAGGACAAAAAATATATAACATCAAAATAGAAAAGTGACTAGTTGGAAAGAAGGGGTTCAGTGAGGGGTGGGATAAGAAAGGGGAGGCAAGGAAGGTGGTGGGAGGGGATTATGATCAGGGTACTTTGTCTATATGTATGGAGGTCATCAATAAGCAGTTAAAGCCACGCATGGTAGCACACGCCTTTAATCTCAGCACTCTGGAGGCTGAGGTAGGAGGATTGCTGTGAGTTCGAGGACAGTCTGAGACTATATAGTGAATTCCAGGTCAGCCTAGACTACAGTGAGACCCTACCTCTAAAACCAAAACAAAACAAAAGTTAAAAATTTAGGACTGGAAGCCGGGCGTGGTGGCGCACGCCTTTAATCCCAGCACTCGGGAGGCAGAGGTAGGAGGATCACTGTGAGTTCAAGGCCACCCTGAGACTCCATAAGGAATTCCAGGTCAGCCTGGGCTAGAATGAGACCTTACCTCGAAAACCAAAAAAAAAAAGGAAAAATTTAGGACTGGAGAAATTGCTCAGGTTAAAGGTGCATGATCGCAAAGCTTGATAGCTAGGGTTCGATTGCCCAGTGCCCACATAGAGCTGGAGGCGCTAAATGGCACACGTGTCTGGAGTTCATTTGCAGTGACAGGAAGCACTCTCTGTCTGTCTCTTTCTCTCTGTGTCTCTCATAAATAAGTAAATAAATATTTTTAAAGTTAAAAATAAAAAAAAACCTGGCTAATGGTTGGGCACGGTGGTACACACCTGTAATTCCAGCAACATGGAAGGCTGAGACTGGCATATTTGCATGGCATGAGGTTTAATTTCATTTGGGGTGAGAGGGGAAGGAGTTGGCTAAAGTTAGAAAAATCAGGTATTAGCACCTGAAATGACAGAAAAGGAGGTAGAAAACAGAAAGAAAAGATAAAAGATACACTAGAAAAAGGTTGCATCTCAAAGGATTACTTCAATACTAGGAACCTTATACCTTGGTTGCTTTGTTTTGAGACAAGGTCTCACTCAGTAGTTAAGGCTGGCTTTGAATGTGTGATTCTCCTGCCTCACTATACCTGGCCAGCCTTTCCTTTCTTTAAAAAAAAAATTTTTGTTTATTTTTATTTATTTATTTGACAGCGACAGACAAAGAGTAAGAGGCAGAGAGAGAGAGAAAGACAGAGAATGGGCACGCCAGGGCCTTCAGCCTCTGCAAACGAACTCCAGATGTGTGCGCCCCCTGTGCATCTGGCTAACGTGGGACCTGGGGAACCGAGCCTCGAACCGGGGTCCTTAGGCTTCACAGGCAAGCGCTTAACCACTAAGCCATCTCTCCAGCCCTTTTTAAATTTTTTTAATTTATTTATTTGACAGCGACAGACAGAGGAAGAGGCAGGGGGGGCGGAGGGAGAGAGAATCAGCCTTTCCTTTTTAAATAGCGTACTAGACAGATACATCAGAAGAAAGCCGTGTACTCCGTGCTGGCCAGTGCCTTCTTTTAACCGATAGTAAATACTATCTATGGAGGTAGTTCTGGCCTCGTGCCGGATACTGCTCCAAGGGCTTTACATATAATTGGCCCATTTCATCCCCCCAACAGTGGGTACATTAACACTCCCAGTTACAACTGAAGAAACCACGGCATCGAGAATAGAAACTTCCCCAACATCCAACAGCGTCAGGAATCAGGCTGGAGCCCAGACAGGGAAGCTCTGAGACCCAGTCTTACAACCACGATACACACCCCTTGTGTATGCTCTGGTTTCAGAGATGGGGTGTCACCTTATTCCTTGTAGAATTGCTCCTCTCCCATGACATTGATTCTGGGATGGTTGAATTTTCCCTTACCTACCTAGGCCACAGGGGTAATATATGTGACCCAAAAGGCCAAACAGGGTTTATCTCTGAGATTGTTTTTTTTCCTACAGAAGCTGAGAAGAATCTACTCTTATCTTCTGTTGGACTGATAGCTATAAGGATAAGGCTATCACTCCACAGTGGCCAGGGCCTCTGTGCTCAACTGTGTGGAAATATAAGGAAGTGTTTAGAACACAGGCCAGCCAGGCACATGGGCCAGATGAGAGGTGGGCAGATGGAAAGTGACATGGCAAAAGCCACGTAAGTCCCAGGATCAGAGTGTCTGTGGAGTCTTCTCTACCTTCCACCTGAATTCTGTTTATATGAGTCAAACGATTTCTACGTTGTTACTCAAGATACTAGTGTAGCACAAGTAGCTCAAAGACATACTTGTCTTGGGGCTGGAGGGACAGTGTAGCCATTAAGGCGTTTGCCTACAAAGCTAAAGGACCCCGGTTCAATTCCCCAGGACCTACATTAGCGAGATGCACAAGGGGGCACACGTGTCTGGAGTTCATTTACAGTGGCTGGAGGCCCTGGCACGCCCATTCCCTCTCTTTCCGCTCCCCTTTCTCTGTCAAATAAATAAATAAAAATAAAATCTTTCTTTTAAAGGGAAAAAGAATATACCTATCTAGCTATCTAACACCTCCAGGATGAGCCAGAGAAACATAAGCTGGAGCATCTTAAACAATAAGGTGGTTTATAGCTAGTGGAACAAATGCAATAGATTGAATGCTCGTGTTTCGAGCTCTCATCCCTGGGCCAGGCAGGGGCGATAACAGTAAATAAAATACCACAGTGCTCACGAGAAGCGAAGAGCTGGTCACAATAACTCATGAACAAAGTACAACACGGTGCGACAGGTGGTTAATACGGTCCCTACTGTGGGCTCTTCTGCACTTAGTTTCCTCCCAGACCCCTAGCTTCCCAACATGGTATCATGTTGGAAAATGGTTGGACAGGGTTGTTGTAACAAAATACCATAAACTGGGTGGCTGGATATCAGAAACTTATGATCCCATAGTTTGTAAAGCTAGAAGTCCAAGATCATAATGTCAGCAAAAACTGTACCCCCCTCAGCCCCTCACACAGGGCTTCAAAGCACGTGTGCTTCGCCATTCTCTACTAGTTTCTAGTGGTTTGCCAGCAATCCACTTTGCTGTCCCACAGGTACTGATTGCTGCTTTCATTGTCACATGGTATCTCCCTCATATGTTGTCTGTATCCAAATTTCTCCTTTTATGAGGACAACAGTCTTAGTGGGTTGGAAACACACCATGCTCCCTCTATGAGCTCATCTTAGATATATATGCAAGGACCCTAACCCTAAGCTTACATTCTGGGGTACTAAGAACCCTAACATGTAAACGTGTATGGGTCGCAGCTCAGCCTATAAGAACTGCTTTATTACTTACTATGTCTTAGGCTGTGTTACTTCCACAGAAAGGCCTTCCCTGAACACCCAACCAGTTCAAAGCAGTTCTTGGCCACCAGGGCCTCCACCCCAATGTTTTCTTCACATATTTACCACAAGCAGAAATCATCCCTTTTAATTAATTACTGGGCTTTGGTCTGCCTCTCTACACTAGACAGTAAGCCTCATGAAAGCAGGAATGATGTTTTACCCATTTGTCTCCAAGGTCAAGATGAGAGCTGAATACATGGTGGCACGCAGTAACTTTAGTGTTAGCTGAATAAGTGAATGTGTGCAGTAAATGAATGTAATTTGCCAATTCATAAATGCCATAGATGGTGCTGCAGCCAGGTTCGCATTGGTGGCAGAATCACCCAACCAAGAGCAGCTTGTGGGAAAAAGAGGTTTACTTTGGCTTACAGGCTCAAGGGGAAGCTCCATCATGGCAACAGAAAATGATGGCATGAGCAGAGGGTGGACATCACCCCCAGGCCAACATAGGTGGACCATAGCAACAGGAGAGTGTGCCAAACACTGGCATGGGGAAACTGGCTATAACACTCATTAGCCCACCCCCAACAATACACCGCCTCCAGAAGACATTAATTCCCAAATTTCCATCAGCTGGGAACCTAGCATTCAGAGCACCTAAGTTTATGGGGGACACCTGAATCAAACCACCACAGATGGGAATAAGATCGTGCCAGGTAAGCTAGACAAAGGCAGGCTGCTGTGAGTAAGTTGGTTAGGGAAGACTCCTGAGGAGCCAATAATCACACAGGCCAGAACCATTTCAGTGAAAGTGGGGCTGAGAGTGACTGGGGTGGGATCTGGGAACAGGAGACGAGGAAGCAGAGACAGCAAGAAGACATGCTGGAGAGGAAGCCAAAAGTGGAGTGTCTGTCCTCACTGCCCTCCGTCTAGACCCTAACACTTGGCCAAGACTTTGCACTACCTGGTGAAATAAAGCTTCCCTTATTCCTCAAGTTGTTACGACAGTCCTGACACTCCTTCTGCCTCTGTTCCCTGGACCTTCGGTTCTGGTTTTGCTTCAGCATTTCCAGCATTTCTATGGAACTGTGTAATCTTTCCATCCTACATGCCTCTTGCCCCTCCAGCAATTTCTCTGTGGAAAGGAACACCCAAGGTGACCAACAAATATGAAAATTTCTGGCTGATGTGTCTCCCTTGCAGCTAAGGAAGCCAATTTTTTTAAATATTTTTTTAAAACTTTTATTTATTTATTTATTTATTTGAGAGCAACAGACACAGAGAGAAAGACAGATAGAGGGGGAGAGAGAGAATGGGCGCGCCAGGGCTTCCAGCCTCTGCAAAGGAACTCCAGACGCGTGCGCCCCCTTGTGCATCTGGCTAACGTGGGACCTGGGGAACCGAGCCCCGAACCAGGGTCCTTAGGCTTCACAGGCAAGCGCTTAACCGCTAAGCCATCTCTCCAGCCCAGAAGCCAATGTTTTGTTGTTCCTTAAAAACAAAGTTTTGAGATTTGTAAACTGGTAAACACTGATAAAAGGAATCAGAGAAAGATACTAACAAATGGAGAAATATCCAGTGTTCATGAAATGGAAGAACTGATCTTTTCAAAATGTTCATGCTACCCAAAGACGTCTACAGACTCAATGCAATCCCTATTAACATGCCAGTGGCGCTTCTCATGAAGACAGATTTCTTGGAAGCATATGGGCCCATGACCGGCCCCGCTAAAGCAAGCCTGAGCAAGAACAGCAAAGCTGCAGCCATTACGCTTCCTGGTTTTAAACTACACTCAAGGCTAAAGATGTCAAAACAGCATCAGGTATGGTACTACACACCTGCAGTCCTGATACTCAGGAAGTGGAAGCATGAGGATTGCAAGTTTGAGGCCAACCTGGACCACATAGTGAGAGTCTACCTCAAAAAGCTTAAAATTTTTTAAAAGAAAAGCAATACAGCAATGACCAAAAAAAAAAAAAAAAAAACAGACATAGAGACCAATGATGCAATAACTGGTGTGGGGAAAACTGGATATTTATGTGTAAAAAAAAAATAGTGAAACTGGAGTCTTTAATATACAAAAAAAAAAGTCACTTAAAGCTGGGCATGGTGGCGCATGCCTTTAATCCCAGCATTTGAGAGGCAGAGGTAGGAGGATCACCTTGAATTCAAGGATAGCCTGAGACTACATACTGAATCCAGGTCAGCCAGGACTAGTGCAAGACCCAATCTCAAAAAATAAAACAGGGCTGGAGAGATGGCTTAGGGGTTAAGCGCTTGCCTGTGAAGCCTAAGGACCCCAGTTCAAGGCTCGATTCCCCAGGACCCACGTTAGCCAGATGCACAAGGGGGCGCACGCGTCTGGAGTTCGTTTGCAGTGGCTGGAGGCCCTGGAGTGACCATTCCCTCCCTCTATCCCTCTCTCTCTCCCTCTCTGTCCACCCCCCCCCCATATCAACCTCTTTCTCTCAAATAAATAAATAATAAAATAAGTATTTTTTAAAATCTAAAATTATAAAGCTTCTAGAAGAAAATGAAGAAAAGCTCTATAACTTTGGCCTTGGCAATGGCTTTTGGATATCACAGGCAACAAAACAAAATTAAACAAGTAAGGTTATGGAAAATAAGAACCCTCTACAGAGCAAAGGAAATGATCAACCAAATGAAGTAGCAACATCCACCATGAGAGGAAAGGCTTGAAAACCACCTATTTGGCAGGAGATTAAAATTCAAAATTTTATTAAGAATTCATAAAACCCAGTGGCAAAAAAAGAAAAGGACACACTCCTATTGAGGTAATGGTTTTTTACCTAAACAGACATGCTTTAAAAAAAAATGCTATACAAATAACCAATAGGTATATGAAAATGTGTTCTGTCACTACATATCAGGAAAGTACGATTTAAAACCACCCACGAGATATCACCTCACACCTCTTTAGAAGACCATTTTGGGCTGGAGAGATGGCTTAGTGGTTAAGCGCTTGCCTGTGAAGCCTAAGGACCCCGGTTTGAGGCTCGGTTCCCCAGGTCCCACATTAGCCAGATGCACAAGGGGGCGCACACGTCTGGAGTTCGTTTGCTGTGGCTGGAAGCCCTGGCACGCCCATTCTCTCCCTCTCTCTCTCTCTTTCTCTCTCTCCCCTTCTTTCTCTGTCTATCCCTCTCACATAAATAAACAATAAACAAAAAAAAGTTTTAAAAATGAAGACCGTTTTATCAGAACACAAAAGATAATAAGAGGTGGTGAACAGGTGCAAGAGAGGGAACTCTTTTGCATTGTCGATAGGATGTAAATTGGTACCACCGTAACGGGAAACAAGATGGAAGTTCCTCAAAACAATTAACCACCGTGCCATCTAGCAATCCCACTTTTGAATATACCCAAAGAATCTGAAACCACTGAGTTGAAGAGTTATGTGAACTTTCATGCACACCTCAGCATTATTCACAAGAGGCAAAATATGGAAACAAATGATGTGTCTAGCAACCAGTGAGCAGAGAAAGACAATACAGCATATACTCCAAGGGATGATCTATAAAGCACAGCTTTTATAAAGAAGACAGTGTTGAGCCAGGTGTGGCAACGCAGGCCTTTAACCTCAGCACTGGGGACACTGAGCTAGTGCCCTGAGTCCAAGGCCAGCCTGCGGCTACAGCATGAGTTCCAAGTCAGCCTGGGTGACAATGACATCCTACCTGGAAAAACAAACAAACAAACAAAACCCACTAAACACAAAGGTCATCCTGTCCTGTCATATGTGACAACGTGGATGAACCTGGAGGGTATTATGTTGAGTGAAATAAGCCAGCCATCTCCTATGCTGAAACAGAAAATAGGATACTGGGCTGGAGAGATCATTTAGCAGCTAAGGCGCTTGCCTGCGAAGCCTAAGGACCCAGGTTCAATTCCCCAGTACCCACGTAAGCCAGATGCACAAGGTGGTGCTTGTGTCTGGAGTTCTTGCAGTGGCTAGAGGCCCTGGTGTGCCCATTTTCATTCTCTCCAATAAATAAAAAATATTTTTAAAAATAGAATGTTAAGGCCAGGTGTGGTGATGCACACCTTTAATCCCCGCACTCGGGAGGCAGAGGTAGGAGGATCGTTATGAGTTTGAGGCCACCCTGAGACTACATAGAGAATTCCAGGTCAGCCTGAGCTAGAGTGAAACCCTTCCTCAAAAAACAAAACAAAACAAAAATAGAATGCTAAGCCAGGCATGGTGGCGCATGCCATTAATCCCAGCACTTGGGAGGCAGAGGTAGGACAACTGCTGTGAGTCTGAGGCCACCCCGAGCCTATGTAGTAAATTCCAGGTCAGCATGGGCTAGAGCAAGACCCTACCACCAAAAAAAAAGGTGAATGCTGACACCAGGGACTGGGTATGGGAGAAATAGAGAGATGGTGAACCAAGGAAATAAATTTTCAGTGATAAAATGAAAGTATGGAGACCTTATATATACCACGATGACTATAGTTGTAACAATGTATTGTATATACTTGAAATGTGCTAACAAGATTGAGCAGACCCCAGGCATTCCTACCACATACCAACAGGAACCATGTGAGACAATATTTATGTTAATTACCTTGATCTTGGTAATACTTTTATAATGTGCATGCATTCCCAAAACAGCATTTTGTACAACTTACCTAGATAGAACTTTTGTCAGTTATACCTAAATAAATTTATTAAAAAAATAAGCTCTTGGGAGTAATGACATATAAAACAGCGCATGAGAAAACTCCTGGGGTCATCCCTTCACTGAAGAAACCAGTGAGCTTATAGGGGATGGTTGGAAGCAGCCGTTTAAGAACCCTAAAACTTCACCAATGCTTACAACAACCAGTGTGTTAACCTGAAAGAGACAGGCTACTGACTTTCCACCCTCAGCAGCCTGGGTGAACCAGCTTCTGCTCCCCCAGCCCCCGGCCCCAATCGCACCTGTGGGGGAACAGTCCGTCCTCCCAGAGTGCTGGCTGGTACCAGAGTGGTCACTGGGCCTGTGTCTTCTAAAGTTGTGCTGTGGATTCTGGCTGGTCTGACAGACCAACACCGATGCCCTGCGTCGGGGCCTGCTCACCAGCAGCAGTCCTGAGCAGCTTCTACTGGGAAATTTTAAGAAACAATCCTCCCATCCTGGGAGTTCCCCTTTCAGAGCCAGACGTTTCAGGAAATCTTTGTCAGGTCACTGGCTGACCACAGAGATAACAGAACAGAAACTTCAATGAGCACAAAAACACAAAAGAAAGAAACACACATTTGCAAAAATAGATGAGAAAAGTCACAAATAATAAACATCAGTCCTCAACGACAACAGTCAGCAAATCTCCAAGAACTAGAAAAAATGAGATTCCCAGAGTTACCCCATTATACATTATAGCACTTAGGAAGTCTGATTTTCAATTTAAAACATGATGAAGCATGCTACAGGAAAAAAAAAAATCATTCATAAGAAAAAGGGAAATTTTCAGAAACTGTTAATGAGGAAGCTTAGAAAAGAGAATCATTAACCAGATGCTGAGCCAACTGCATTCAGTACAGTACAGTACAGTAGCTTCTTGTCTGCAGTTTCTCCTTCCGTGATTTTGGTTACTAGGGTCAACTGCAGTCTCAAAATTTTTTCAAAATAAATGATTTGTCACCTTCCCTTTGTGTCACATTTTGAGTAGAACAATTAAACCTTTCTTCATCTGCTCCATCCTGTCTGAGATGTAAATCACTGCTTAGTACAACATACCCACATGATACACGCTGTCCATTCATTTAGGCATCTCAGTTATACAATGGACTCCCACTATTTCAATGTGTTTAAGTGACCCTGTTTCTACTTATTAATAGCCCCAAGGCATAAAAGTAGAAGACCCAGGCGTGGTGGCGCACGCCTTTAATCCCAGCACTCAAGAGGCAGAGGTAGGAGGATGACCGTGAGTTTGAGGCCATCCTGAGACTACATAGTGAATTCCAGGTCATCCTGGACCACAGTGAGACCCTACCTCAAAAAATCAAAAACAAACAAAAACAAAAGTAGAAGATGTGGCAGTTAAGATATGCCTGCCAGGGAAAAGCCACAATGGGATTCCTTTCAGTGAAAGGACTGAAGTCCTCGACTTTGTACAAGTTTATGCTGAGGTTGCGAAGATCGAAGGAAACAGCAAATCTTCCAGCCATAAAATTGGGAAGGAAAAATGAATTTGTGTGTGATTTGACACTGTGCCTCGCACTGCAAGATTTAAAGCCTCAGTGTGTGAAAGTGCTAAATTAAAATGGAAAAGACGTTAAAGTTATAAAGTTTGGCACTATCTGTGGGGTCTTTAGGTGCCTTTACAAATGATGAGAGACTGGTCAGCTCAAGGGAGCCATCGACGACAAAGAACTAAAGGAACTTGGGGGAAAATGTATAACTAGAAATTCTAAAGCTCAAAAGAACAATAACTACAATCCCTAGATGGGTTAAGTCATGTGTTTTGAGCCGGCAGACAGCAGAGTCAACAAGCTTGGAGATAAGACAATAGAAATGATCAAATCTAAGGTTCAGGAGAAAAAAGGAAGATGTGAAGTAATCAGCTTTAAGGGACTTGTGAGATGCCATCAAGCTAAACAGCACATGCATTGTATGAACCTAGAAGGAAAAGAAGGAGAAACAGAGGCAGAAAGAATTTTTAAGTATTAAATGCCCAAAGCTTCCCTAAATCTGATAAAAGGCATGAACATACAGCTGGGCGTGGTGGCGCACGCCTTCAATCTCAGCACTGGGGAGGCAGAGGTAGGAGTTCAAGGCCACCCTGAGACTACTTAGTGAATTCCAGGTCAGCTTGGACTAGAGTAAAACCCTTCCTTAAAAAAAAAAAAAAAAAGTGAACATTTACAAGCAAAACACTCAATAAAAAGAGAGAAACAGGATATAGCTTAGTGGCTAAAGGTTCTTGCTTCTAAGGCTTGCCTGCCCAGGCTTCAATTCCCAAGACACATACACAAACACACAGAAAGAGAGAGAAAGAGAGACATAGAGAGAGGCCAATAAATAGCTAAAATATTAATTAACAGTAATAAGAATAATGGCAAACATTAAAAAGTAGCCTCAGGGCTGGAGAGATGGCTTAGCGGTTAAGCGCTTGCCTGTGAAGCCTAAGGACCCCGGTTCGAGGCTCGGTTCCCCAGGACCCACATTAGCCAGATGCACAAGGGGGCGCACGCGTCTGGAGTTCGTTTGCAATGGCTGGAGGCCCTGGCGTGCCCATTCTCTCTCTCTCTATCTGCCTCTTTCTCTCTCTGTCTGTCTGATGTTCTCAACTAAATAAATAAAAATGAAAAATGAAAAAAAAAGTAGCCTCAATTACAAGGAATCCTCAAAAAGATTAACAGTTAAAGCCGGGTGTGGTGGCGCACTCCTTTGATCCCAGCACACAGGAGGCAGAGGTAGGAGGATCGCTGTGAGTTCAAGGCCACCCTGAGACTAAAGAGTGAATTTCAGGTCAGCCTGGGCGAGAGTGAGACCCTATCTCAAAAACAAACAAACCAAAAAAAAAAAAAAAGATTAACAGTTGATTTCTCATGAGAAACTATGGAGAGTCTGGAGAGATAGCTTAGAGGGTAAAGTGTTTGCTTTGCAAGCATGAGGACCTGAGTTCAATCCCCTCTACCACATAAGGATGCCAAGGATGGCACCATACCCCTGTAATCCCACCAGTGGGGAGGCAAAGACAAAGAGGATTCCAGGCCCTCACTGTATAGCCAATCTGGCCTAATTGGTGAGCTCCTGGCCAGTGATAGATTCTGTCTAAGAAGACATAGATGATGTTCCTGAAACAGCACCCAAGGTTTTCTTCTAGCCTCCACCTGCACGTGCATACACTTACACACACATGTCCCACACACGCATGTGTGCACACGTCACACACTCTCACTCACCAGTGAAGCCATAAATAAGATAGTGGGCGTCATTTAAAGTACTGAAAGAAAAAAAAAAGGTTGTTAACCAAAAATTCTACATCTGCAGGTACTATCTTTTCAGAATGAAGGCAAAATTAAGACATTTCTATCTAAATTAAAGCCAAAAGAATTTGTTACCAGTAAACTCACTGTACAAGAAATTGTAAGGGGAGCTCTTTAGGCTAAAATAAAAGGATGCTAGAGAGAGGAGCTTAAAGCAAAAGAAAAAGAGAGAGAAAGAAAGAGAAAAAGAGAAAGAACAAACAAAGGAAGAAAAAGAAACCTAGTAAAAAGCAGCTACATAAGTAGCTAGAAAAATCATCATTATTACGGCGGAGAACTGATACACATCACAACAGAAATACGGAGTCTACAGAGAAGTCAACACTAAAAACAAACTGCTAACACTCCACCAGGGCTCAGGACTGTTGAGGAAGAGGGGTTCCAAAGACTGACGGAGCACCTTAATACCCCACAGTGAACACCAAGACCCTACTGGGGAGGGCCTGCAGGGGTGTGGAGCCTGAGGGTGAAGGGAGACAAGAGTATACACAGCATACATTTATATAAAATTTTTAAAAGCATAATAATAATCTCTAAACCATTACTGTACTTTAGTTTTAGCTTTTCCTTTTTTCACAGATGATTTCAGATGCAATGGTATCAAACAATATCTACATCATTGGGCATGACATCTTTAGTCCGGGGCAGTAGCAATATAAAGCAAGGGGAATGGATTTGTGTAGGAATAGAATGCATGCTATTGAAATTTGGGTCATGTTCATTAAAGAATTATTTGTGCATGTTTTCCTTCAACTGAAAATGCTAATTTTGAAATAAATTGTGAGAGAAATACGGTATTATTGTGGAAAAACAAGACAAAAAACTGGAATCACCTCAAAGCACATCAGCTTTATTCTGGTTGGAATTTTTGTTTTTTCTAAATAACTAGAGCTTTTCCAGAAGAGCCAGAGTAGCCACCCTCCTAACTCTGTCTTCTGAGTGCTGTGATCAAAGGCGTGTACCACCATGCCCAGCAAAAAGTAATGTTGGCGATATGGAAATTTAAGCACTAGATAATTAATTGAAATGGTAAAGTCCTATAGCTGATTTTTTTTAGCACAATAGTGGTATTATTTGCATGTGTTTTTTGAGGAAAAAAATAGTACTCATCTTCAATTAACCCATTTCTTATCAAATGCAGGAATTTCTAAGATTGAGAACAAGTGAAACATCTAGCAAATATTTTAGTGACTTTTTTTAGAGTATGTCTTTAAAATAATGATGCAGTTAATTGTAAGAACTGTCTTCTAAGCCAGAATTAGGAGGTGTGTCTTTCTGTCACCATGATTGATACAGGATATACAGCCAAATGGAAACTCCCATGCTGCCACCTGGAAAGCCAAAATGTTAAGACATATGACATTTACTCATCCATGTATCCATTTGTTCAAAAAGATATTGTCTATTCCAAGTCCTAGGGATAGAGACATCCACAAAACAGACAAAAAAAAAATACCAACATTGTGCTAGGGTGTCACAGTTCAGGAATATGGTAGTTTGGGGCTAGGGAGATGGTTCAGAGATGAAAAGCACTTGCTTGCAAAGCCTAATGGCCCAGGTTCCATTCCCCAGTACCCACGCACAAAGTGGTGCATTTATCTGGAGTTCATCTGCAAGAAGTCCTAGTTCACCCATTCTCATTTTCCTCTCTCTCTCTCTCTGCAAATAAATAAAAATTTAAGGTGTGGTGGTTCGCTGAAGTGAGGGGAGAAAGGGCCAGGTGAGAATAGAGTTTATGTTCTCATGCTGAGTCACCCCAGGCCCCTCTGACTGGGCACACAATACGAATTCACTATTATTTATTTAGAGTCTCCTGACCCTGTGGTAAAAACCATGTCAGTAACTTCCTCGGGTGGTATTTCACCACTGCCCTTTCACCCAGGCCACAGACATAGGAGCCAAAGGTGAATCAGTCTTCAGTCACGACCAGAGATAAACCATCACCTACCAGCTGCAGTAACAATAGGCTTGTCTCTTCCTTCGATCCAACCTGTGTCCTATGCCTGGAGCTGATTTTTAAGATGGCCATCTGCCCAGAACAATTTCACCAGATTTTGTCCAAGGTAGAAGTCCAAGCTCAGCCCCCTCCCCAACCCAGCCTTCCAGATCAAGCTGTGATGTGGACAAGTCACTCCAGTGCTCTGGTCATGGGCTTCTGCATCTGTTGAGTGAGGCTAGGGGTTCACACCGCACAGGGCTGCAGAGACTAACCTCAGCGGGAGACACGAAAGGGTTTATAACGCCTGGCACCGGAGCAGTCACGCATTTCTCCAAAGCTCCCAGCATTCCTTGAGGCCAATCGTTTTATCTAGAGAACATTAGCTGTGGAATTGTGCAACCCCAAGAGTGGGGGACTTGGCTCAGCGGTAGCAAGCAGGAGTCACAAGGCCCTAGGTCCGATTTCAGCACTAGAAAAGAAGTCATGCGAGCATACCACGCAGCAAGGTGGATTTGGAGAAGAAAATTCCAGGTTGCAGCAAGGGCGTAGGTTAGCTGTGAGATCCAGGTTCTCTGTGCTCGTTGGACTCCGCCACCAACTGGACGTGAGTTTGTAGAGAACTTCCCAGGGAGACTGTCTGGCCTCTCTCCTTCTGCCTTTCAAGTCAGCCCCATCGGGACCAGCATGCTACCACCTCTCTGGCTCTCTCTCAGCTTTCTTCACAAAATAACTCTCCCTGCACCAGGCTTTCTTCGCTTATATTGTAAGATGTCCATCTGACCTGTCCTAAGAGGGCATTTAAGGTGGCAAAGGGGCTTACAGCCCTCATAAGCCATCTTCTGCCAAAGTGAGAAGTAGGCATCCCAGAGTAGCAATTCTGCTACCGCCTGGCAGCTGGGTGCTCAGGGTGAATTTGTCAGGCCTGGGCAAGTCAAAGTAAACAGAGAATCATGGCCTCTGCCCACTGCAGCCTGCAAAATGTTTTGGTGTTTAATTTTTAAAAATAAGATGTGAAGGCCAGGAGTGATGGCACACACCTTTAATCCCAGCACTTGGGAGGCAGAAGTAGGAGGATTGCCATGAGTTCAAGGCCACCCTGAGACTACATAGTGAATTCCAGGTCAACCTAAGCTAGAGTGAGACCCTACCTCAAAAAGTAAAAATAAATAAATAAAATAATAAGATGTGAGAAACCGGGACCTGGAGAGATGACTCAGTGGTTAAAGGCACTTTTATACCTGGCAGCCCAGGTTCAATTCCCCAGCCACCCAAATAAAACCTAATGCAAAAAGTGGCACAAGAGTCTCCTTGTAGTAGCAACATACACACCTATGTAAGTAAATAATTTATTTATATTTTTATTTATTTGACAGAGAAAGAGAGAGAGAGAATGGGTGGGCCAGGGGCTCCAGCCACTACAAACAAACTCTAGACGCATGCGCCCCCTTGTGAATCCGGCTAACATGAGTCCTGGGGAATCAAACCTGGGTCCTTTGGCTTTGTAGGCAAATGCCTTAACTGCTAAGCCATCCCTCCAGCCCTAAATAATTTTTTTTAAGATGCAAGAAACCACTTTCCCTGACATGGCCTAAGAAATTATAAGCATTTGTTGGAGGGAAAGCTAATCAAAATCTAAGAGAATTTAAATAAATCATATGGAATCCTCTGGTTTTGGACAATGGAACACTCAGGAGCCATAGATCATTGCTAGAAAATTTTCAGTGCCAGGGATGGGATACCTTCCAGGGAGATGTTGGCCAGGGAGGTCCCTGGTGTCCTCAAAACATTACAGGCCATTGCCGAGGCCCTTGGTTTCCCACCAGGAATAGACAGTAAGACCCTATTGCTTAAGACTCCACATACTTGGGCTGCAAGGCCACTGAGAAATCCTGCTGGAACTGAGATGATAACCTCCTCCATGTAGACAAGCTGACAGAAAGCTGGAAGAAGACATTCTGCATGCAGTTCAATGGGAGAAAGAGAAATCACTAGTGAAGATACTCAACAGTGGACACTGCAAGCCTTATAATTGGCCGGCCTGGCCAAATGAGCCAATAGGTACAATAGTGGCACATCTGTCATGGTGGAAACCAACTGCCCTCCAATTGGACTGGAGGCCCGCTCCAGGGGAGGGAATACATCCCTGATACTGAAAACTTAAAACAGAGGTAGTCATGAGCCCTAGGGTTGTAACATCTGCTGATGTCTGGATAAGTGTATATACTATGCTTATCAAACTGCCCAGTAAGCACTTCTCTTAATATTCATACCCTTATATTAATGCTACTCTCACTTTGGGTTGAGAATCTTCTCTTTTCAGATGGTAGTGACCTTGGGATGACTCAGAAGGTATCATAGTGCTGGACAGAAGTGACTAGAATACTGAGTAACATCTCGATCACACCTTCCAAGGCTCAGGGTCTAATGCGGGAGAGGTGGCAGAAAGAATGTAAGAGCCAAAGGAAGGATAGGACTTCTTACAACATGCTCCCTCCAGACATAAAATGGCCTGGATATCCATGACCTCACAGTGCCTGATACTACCTACACAAGACCATCATAAGAGGAGGAAAAGATCATGACATCAAAATAAAAGAGAGACTGAGATGGGGAGGGGATATGATGGAGAGTGCAATTTCAAAGGGGAAAGTGGGGTGGGAGGGAATTACCATGGGATATTTTTTATAATCATGGAAAACGTTAATAAAAATTGAGAAAAAAATAAAAGTATATCTAGAAACAAAAAAAAAAAGAAATTATAACCATTTGAATGATGTTTGCCTTGTCCTTACTTGATGCCATCTCTGTCAAAACAGGGGACTGTGACTCTATCGTGTCATCCCCCAGCCACTGACCTGAGACAAGGTTATTGGTTAACTACATAAGTCAATTATGGTATCTACTGATGTGGAAAAATTTCATACTAGATCATATTTGGTGGGGCTCACAATAATCCCAGCACTAAGGAGGGGGATTCACTAGTTCAAGGTTAGACAAAGCTACATCCTGACACTGGTTAAATTTCTTTTTAATTAGATACTTAAAAAAAAACCTATGATAGATAGATAGTGAAATGAGTACAGATTAACAGCAAGCCACGGGTTTTATGAAAGCACTATCTTAAAATTAAAATGTTGTATAAAACCTGCTTTGTGAGTCACTGTTACGAACACAGACCCAGCAATTGATGATAGCTCTCATGATTATAGAATATACACTGTGTTTTCTTATTCTAAAGTGGGAGTGAAAAATAACTATTCACTCACTGCACTTCTGTAAGGAATAAGTGGTAAACACGTGTATGACACTTAAAATCATGCTGGGCTCATAGTAACCACTTAAGAAATATTAGCTACATTTTTTTTTCTATTATCAGACACTGACTCACACTCTATCAGATCAAGTTGAATAAAAGTTCATTTAGTTAAACTTCCTATTAAAAAAAAGTACTCATAGATTAAGATGTACATATGATCTGTCCCCAGGACAGCAAAACTTGCCCTTGGACCTTTAGATGCCTTCTAAAAACCATTAGTGAACTCTCAACATATAAGAATTGCCTACAAACTATTTTCTAGAAAGTGATTGCTCCTTGAAGCAGAAATATCTATGTATGTAAAGAGAGTTATCAAACTTTAAATGTATGCCAGAAAGAACTAAACCATCATCCTCAATCACATATTCTTCTAGAAAATAATCAGAGATAATTTTTACCTCTTCTTCAGCCAGGCAATGTTTCCAATCCTGTAAAATGTGGGCCACTTTCATCTCATGCAAACCTGAGTCTAGCAGAGCTTCAAACCACTACTGCCTGGGTTTAAAAAAAAAAAAAAAAATCTCGAAGAAACAAAAAGCAGAAGTATATCTTCATTTACACTGTCCACTACAGGCGTGGCCTTTGACTCAGACTGCCATTTTTTAAATTTATTATTTTATTTTTTGACAGAGAGAATGGGTGTGCCAGGGCCCTTCAGCTTCTGTGAATGACTCCAGATGTGTGTGCCCCCTTGTGAACAAGTGTGACATTTCTCATTTGCCTCACTGTGCATCTGACTATGTGAGATTCGAACATGCGTGCTTAGGCTTAGCAGGCAAGTGCCTTAACCATTTAGCCATCTCTCCAGCCCCTCAGGCTGTCATCTTTTAGTCTAGCAATTCCCTAGTGGGTACCCTGCAGGCCACTGGTCCCCAAGATGTGGGAAACACACTGTACTTCCAACCAAAAAAGATAGGATACCTACTGGCATATTAAAGGCCCTGAATCCTTTTCAGGCTTTGCTTGGAAGCTTGTTAGGTTGTGCTTAATCCACTGTTTGAAAACTTAATCACAGACTCTCTTGCTCAAGAAATGGCTTCCAGCAACTAGATTTGGGAAATGCTTAGGCAGTCTGCAACTAATCACTTCTCATTCACCTAGCCCAGCTAAGGAGGCACTTAATAGACGAAATGTCAGCCCCACACATACGCAAGACTCCCCGTTCAATGCACCTTCCCATTAAAAGGTATATGGTTTAAACTGAAGAAACTGTCTCCAGGATCCATCTGGGCTGTGCCTCACATATAGAGAACACACCAAGACATTCATGGCAGTGACTCACAGAAGCCCGTTTTAGAAGATGAGGAAGATGAGAGAATGGAAGACAATGATGTAAAAGCAATCCTGCCAAGAAAAGAAATGTAATTCTCCTTATTTTAAGCAAACAAATGAATTACTTTACAATCTAATTAGCATATGTCCAAAGCCACCAGGGACAAACCCACCCGTGATTAATGAAGTCACATGTAGAGACATGTGGCTGGAGGAGGGGCCAAGACTCTAGTCTCCAGAACATCATCTGTGTTCAATAACTGGGAACTCCCCACTCAGGATATGTAGGTTTTCTTTTAAAAAAAAAGAATGTTGGGCTGGAGAGATGGCTTAGTGGTTAAGCGCTTGCCTGTGAAGCCTAAGGACCCCAGTTCAAGGCTCGATTCCCCAGGACCCACATTAGCCAGATGCACAAGGGGGTGCATGCGTCTGGAGTTCATTAGCAGTGGCTGGAGGCCCTGGCGTGCCCACTCTCCTCTCTCTCTCTCTCTTTCTCTGCCTCTTTCTCTGTCTGTCACTCTCAAATAAATTAATAAAAATAAACAAAAAAGAATGTTGAGGGCTGGAGAGATGGCTTAGTAGTTAAGTCATTTGCCTGTGAAGCCAAAGGACCCAGGTTCAATTCCCCAGGACCCACATAATCCAGATGCACAAGGTGGTGCATGCTTCTGGAGTTCAAGTTCATTCAAAGTAGCTGAAAGCCCTGACACACCCATTCTCTCTCTCTCTCTGTCTCTCCCTCTTCCTCTCTCTCTCTCTGAAATAAATAAATAAAAATATTTTTAAAAAATATTGGGCATGGGTGCACACCTATCCCAATCCTTGGGAGGCCCAGATAGGAAGATTGTTGTGAGTTCAAGGCCAACCTGGAATTACAGAGTGAATAAGTTCCAAGTTAGCCTGGGCTGGAGTGAGACCCTACCTTGAAAAAAAAAAAAAAAAAAAAACATTTTACTTATGTATTTGCAAGGGGAGAGAGTGAGAGAGAGGCACTCCAGCCACTACAAATGAACTCCAGATGCACTTTGTGGCTTCACGTGGGTACTGGGGAATTGAACCCCAGTTGTTAGGCATTGTAGGCAAGCGCCTTAACCACTGAGCCATCTCTCCAGCCCAAAGTTTCTGTTTTAATAGTGCCTTTTCACTAGCACCTGAACCTCATACACACACACAAAAAAAAAAAAAAAAACGGATTTGAGGATGCAGCTTGCCTCCCCCTCAGATTATCATGACAATCATCCAAACACACTGCCCACAGGGTCCCCTGCTGCCCAACCAGATGGCCAAATCTACAACAGAGGCACAGCATCCACAGGGAAAAGCTAGAGTTTCCGAAGGAACAATGGTACCAAAGAAGAAAGCAAACACTGTACAACTCCTATGTCCCAAGATTTAAATCATGGGGGCATCTTGGGCATTACTATGCCCCAAGGGTGTGGGCAAGAGAAATGCTGGTTAGGGGCTGCGTGTATAAACTGTCTGCAGCTGGACATCAAGACCCATGAAACGCTGCCAATGCTTCACCCCAGAGCCCTCTGACAGACCTTCCTGCAGCAATGACAATGTCCCACATCACGCTGTCCAACATGGCAGCCACAGGCACACGCGGCCAGTCAGTTCTTGAAATGTAACCAGCATGACTGAGGAACTGAGCTTTTAATTATTTTAAACAACCACATATGGCTAGTGGCTGGATTGGCACAACTAGCCCAGATGCTCAACCTTCCACATGAACTCCACAAAGACCGAGAGACATCCAGGGACCATGGAAGGTCCTCCCTGCGTTCTGAATAACAGGTGATTTTACATACAGCAAAGCCCGGGGAAATAAAGTCTACTGAAGCAGATAAGAGCTACTTGACTCTCCCTAGGGCACTGGAGCAGGTGCCAAGCATGGCTGGTCATTGCTAAATTCAATTTTTTTTGTACATAAATATTTACAGTAACTTTAATCATAACTACAAGGTTGAACTAACACAGATATCCATGAGTTAGTGTGTGGATGCACATTTAAAACAAAAAGAAAAGAAATGAGCTCTTTGGATGCTAAGGCCACAAAAAAGCTCACAGAAGATGAAGTAGACCGATAGTCTTCCTCACTGGGGGGCTGCTGGGGGTCTGGGAGGCCTTCCCGTGCATGAGGACCCAGAAAAGCTCTCCTGTTCCTTTCACATATGTATGTATATATGTATGCATGCATGCCTATCTATCTATCTATCTATCTGGTTATTTACTTGCACACCCTTGTGTGGATACACCAGTGTGTCTTGTCACAGCAAGTGAAGCTAAATACAATTTTCATTACTGTAAAATACTATCAGGATTATTAATTCTGCAGAGTAGAGAGGCTCCTGCCAGTAATCCAGCACTCTAGAGGGAGGCAGACTCGGGAGCGTTATTTGTTTGAGGCTAACCTGGGCTACATATTGAGTTCAAGGCCAGAATATGGGCTATATAACAATTTGTCCACAAATAAAAAACAAAATGAGCAAGCAACAACAACAAAAAAGAAGCATTAGTTCTGCATCGAGCTTTTGTTCAGTCTTACTGCAAACCCCCTTCTAATGCTCCCTGTGCATTCAAACCGTCAGCACTGAGTTCTGACAGGCCCTTCCCCTCATGCCTGGCAGCCTTGGGCAGGGAACTGGCTGGCCCACCTCGGAGCAGCTCAGCTGTGTTGGGCACTTTTTATATTCGTACTTCACAGAATCACCAAGGCCACAGATGAAGCCAGGCTCTGGTCATGACCACTCCAGCCGACCTGCACTACCCTTAGATGGCATTCTGAGGAAGACAAGCCTCCTTAAACTACACATGACTCCATAGCCATTTTTACCCAGACCAAAGGGGGAGCACTTCCTCAGGTGGCCCAGTAGAAGACTTGTAATTAGTGCAAACACAATCCTTCATTTGTATGAAGGACTGTGCCATGTTGGCCCAAGTACAATCTTTCATTTGTGTGAAGGAATATGCTCTGATAGGTACAGCCACCCATATCACATAGCCATCCTGGCTATACAGCTCTTCAGTTCTCTTTTCTAGCTCACCCTCCTATGCCGCCTCTGGATGTTACAAAATTTAAGCTCAGTAAAAAAAAACTTTTCTCACCAGGCTTGGTGGCACACACCTTTAATTGCAGCACTCAGGAGACAGAGGTAGGAGGATTGCTGTCAGTTCAAGACCAGCCTGGAACTACAGAGTGAGTTCCAGGTCAGCCTGGGCTACAGTGAGGGCCTACCTTGAGAAAAGAAAAAAGCCAACCAAACAAATAAGCAAAATGACTTCTCTCATGAGGAGAATGGGCTGAGCTGGAAACAGAAAGAAGAGATGGTGGGAAAAGCAGTGGCTCCGTGGCAGCAGGAAAGAAGCAGCATCCAAAGCACAAACAACGACAGGGCAGCTGAAGAGATCCAGACAGCAAGCGTGGCTCTTGGCGTGGAGCAGGGAGCAGAGGCAGTGATGCCTCAGGCTGTGAAGGACTAAAGGGGAGAAACTGGATCCTGGCCACTGGAAACATTCCAGGAAGCTGTCAAGCCTTAAGGGCCAAAGGTAATGTGTTAGTTACTGTCTCACTGCTGAGACAAGATACCTGACCAAAGCCGGGCATGGTGGTGCACGCCTTTAATCCCAGCACTTGGGAGGCAGAGGTAGGAGGATCACCTTGAGTTTGAGGCCACACTGAGATTACATAGTGAATTACAGGTCAGCATGGGCTAGAGTGAGACCCTACCTCAAAAAAAAAAAAAAAAAAAAAAAAAAACCTGACAAAAATAAGCTTAAGAAAGGGAGGGTTTATTTCAGTTCACAATCCCAAGTTACAGTCTATCATGGAAGAGAAGGCGTGGCGGTAGGCGCTTGAGGCAGCGGGTCACACTCGTTTTGCAAGGAGGATTGCTGCTGCTCAGCCAGCTCTATCCTGTTTATTTAGGACCCTCAGCTCAAGAAATGGTGCTGTCCAAAGTGAAGGTGAGTTGTGCCACCTCAATTAACCTAATCAAGCTAATCCCTCACAGGTGATTCTAGGTCCTGTTAAGTTGACAATCAATAAGACCCGTCCACCCCTTGTCAACTTGGCACCCAAATAAATCACACTGAAGACATAACCTCTTACTCCTTATTTTCTATTGGGTCACGGCCATCTCATAATGCAAAAATACATTCAGTGCAACTTCAAAGTTCCCATAGACTCTAACAGTTCCAACACTGTTCAAAAGAGTAAGTGTAGCCAGGCGTGGTGGCGCATGCCTTTAATCCCAGCACTCAGGAGGCAGAGGTAGGAGGATCGCCATGAGTTCAAGGCCACCCTGAGACTACATAGTGAATTCCAGGTCAGCATGAGCTAGAGTGAGACCCTACCTCAAAAAACCAAAAAAAAAAAAAAAAAAAAAAAAAAGGATAAGTACAGAGTCTCTCCTGAGACTCAGCCAGTGTCTTTACTGTGAGAACTGGCACAAAGTAAACACTGCCAATCCAAAAGGAAAGACTGGGGACAATTGCAGGGAATGATCAAACCAAAGCAAGACCAAAAAACCCAGCAGGGAAGACTCCAGATCTTAGAGATCCATGTCTGCATCTGGCACTGGTGATAAGATCATCTGGGCTCCAAGGGGGACTTGGGTAGCTCCACCCCTCCAGCTGTATCCCTTGAAATTTTAGTCCAAATATTTTTTTCCCTCCCTTATTTTGCTCCTTGTCAGGTATTTGGCTACAACAAGAAGAAAAGTAATGAACAGAGACCACATCCATAAAGTGAAAATACAATCCAAAGAATGAGATGAAATATGTGCAAATCATATATCCAGCAAGTATAATGTCTCTACACTATGTTTAAAGAAAAAAAAAACTCCAGCTAAACAATGGAACGACTAGTAACTGTGCGTGTTTGGTGTGGGCATATTTTCATTTCTCTTGGTTCCATGCCTAATGGTAGAACGTAGGGTCATATGGGTAATTCTATGTTTAGTATTTTGAGGAAGTACTGAACTGCTTCTCAAAGTGGTTGTACCAAATTAAACACCACCCAGAAGGATATTAGGGGTCACAGTTCTTCACATCTTTGTCAGAACTTATTCTTATCTGTTTTAGATTTTATTTATTTATTTATTCATTCATTCATTCATTTGAGAAGGCTGGGGAATGGGCATGCCTTGCCACTGTAAATGTCATCTAGGCCCA
The DNA here is from genome assembly GCF_020740685.1 of Jaculus jaculus. Classification (NCBI taxonomy): domain Eukaryota; kingdom Metazoa; phylum Chordata; class Mammalia; order Rodentia; family Dipodidae; genus Jaculus; species Jaculus jaculus. The sequence goes on from NC_059107.1 coordinate 138,088,821, forward strand.
TAGACCACTTTGTGTGTCAGGCTTTAGATAAGTACTGGGAAATTGAACCCAGACATCAGGCTTTGTAAGCAAGCACCTTTAACCACTGAGCAATCTACCAAACCCTGTTCTTATCTTTAGAAAAAAAAAATTGTTATCCAGTCATGTGGGTATAAAATGCCATCTCATAATGGTTCCATTGGCATGTCCCTGTCCCTGGTGATGCTCAGCATATGTGGTGGCTCCCAAGTTTAAAAAAAAAATGCCCCCCATAGACTCATGTGCCTGAGTACTTGCTCCCTAGCTGGTGGAGCTGTTCAGGAAGGTTGTGGAAACTTTGAGACATGGAGCCTCACTAGAGGAAGTGTGTTCCTGGGGGCCGTGCTTGAGGTGCCGGCAGCCTGGCTCCATTTCCTGCTGGCTCCTTGCTGATGTGACAAGCTAGCACCTGCTCCCGTCACGCCTTCTCTGCCATGACAGACTCTAGCCTCTGGAGCTACAAGCCAAATGAAACCTTTTCCTTCCTTAATTGCTTTGGTCAGGTTCACAGCAATGAGAGAGGAACTGACACAGCATACTCTATGCACTTGCAGACCAGCTACTGTTTGTCTTTGGAGAAATGCCTATTTCCTAAATGAGTGGCATTTATTAAGTTGCAATAGTCATTCTGGATGCCACGATTTGTCAAATAAATCAACATATGCTTTAGGTAGATTTTATTCTACTTTGATTCTACTCTGGCTTGAGTCAGCTTCTCTGATGAAATAACCCTTCCATTGCTCAAGACAACAAACCTCTTTGAAAAGGCAACTCACTTTCTGATGTGGAGCGGTGGGGAGACCTGATTCCATAGAATGGAAAGAGCCCTAATGATTTGAAAATAATCACTGAGACTGAAAAAGAAATGATAGAAATAAGATAGTTAGATACAGATTACAGATTTTTTTAATGAAAAAAATTCTTTCTTCTTCCTCTCCTCTCTTTTGTTTTAAAACTCTTTCACTTTTTTTTGTGATGGGGGGGGGAGTTCGAGATAGGATCTCACTCTAGCACAGGCTGACCTGGAATTCACAATGTAGTCTCAGGGTGGCCTCGAGCTCACCGCGAACCTCCTACCTCTGCCTCCCAAGTGCTGGGATTAAAGGCATGTGCCACCATGCCCAGCTCTCCTTTTCACTTTTTCTTAGTGAATATAAATAACTCATTATCATTGCAATGATATATAGGACCTGATTTGACCTTCAAACCAGCAGAAATACGGAAAAATGGGCCAGGCCACTCCAAAACCAGGAGGTCGTGAAGGACATGGACATGCATGCAGAAATCAGAGTAACTTTGACCACCCCTCCCCCCAACTCTGCCTGCTTTCTACACAACCAGGCAAGGTCAATATGTATATATGTATGTGTGTGTGTGTGTGTGTGTGTGTGTGTGTGTGTGTGTGTATGGAAACTTGATGAGTAAAAGCAAGATATGCTAGATATGCAAACTTCTTTTTCAATAGGTAAAGAATGAGAGAAGGGAAGAAACAAGATTCAAAATGATTCCAAAGGCAAATCTTGGGGGAAACCCTTAAGAAAAACATAGTAACATTCAAAACATTTCATATAATAATATTAAATATAAATCCTTCCATTAATGTTTAAAGCAGCAATTCTATAATAGACCAAAGTCTATAGAATGAAAAAAAAAAAGAGATTTTCGTCAATTGAAAACTTAACAACCGTCAACAGCAAAAGTTAGCTACTAAATAATTCAGATCGCCAGATAGCCCCTGTCCACATCAAAGGAACTGACAGGCTCAATAAACTCTCCCACACCATATCAGACATGTAGGTTGTATATGGACCCAAAAGAGATAAATAATCTAAAACATATCCAAAATGAAACATCCAGAGTAGTTATAGGTCTGGAATCCAAATTAAATATAAAATACTTGACAGAACAGAAGGTATTTGTAGAAGTGATGGCTTAAGATATTCTTAGCCATCTGAAGTATTGCAAATAAACAATTCTTTTAGCTCTGTGGTATCCATCACTGACGGTAAAGATTATAGGCTCCACATATAAAATAATATTCTACAAAATGCTCTCATAACATTCTAATGCACAAAATTACTCAAGATTGGGCTGGAGAGGTTGCTTAGTGGTTAAGGTGCTGGCCTGCAAAGCCAAAGGACCTCAGTTCGATTCCCCAGGATCCATGTAAGCCAGATGCACAAGGTGGCACATGCATCTGGAATTCATTTGCAGTGGCTGGAGACCCTGACACACTCATCCATTCTCTCTCTCTCTCTCTCTCTCTCTGCCTCCCTCTTTCTCACTATCTCAAATAAGTAAATAAATATTTTTTTAAAAAGGAAACCAGGGGCTGGAGGGACGGCTTAGCAGTTCAGGCATTTGCCTGCAAAGCCAAAGGACCCAGGTTCAATTCCCCAGGACCCACATTAACCAGCTGCACAAGGTGCACACGCATCTGGAATTCGTTTGCAGTGGCTGGAGGCCCTGGCGCACCCATTCTCTCTCTCTCTCTCTCTCTCTCTCTCTCTCTCTCTCCCTCTTTGTCTGTCAAATGAATAAATAAAATATTTTTTTAAAGAAAAAGGAAAACAATCTATCTCTTTTTTAAAAAATTACTCAAGATTAATCCTACAGGCTTGAAATATTATAAATCCTTTTAGTTGGAAGTGCCTAGCACCACAGAGAGTTAGCAGTTATCAAGAGCCAGATAAAGAATTTTCTGGAGGTGGAGAGATGGCTTAGCGGTTAAGGTTCTTGCCTGCAAAGAATAAGAAACCATGTTTGACTCTCCAGGTCCCACATAAGCCAGACACAGTGACACAAGCATGCAATGTCGCACATGCACACAAGGGGGCACGCATCTGGAGTGCTTTTGCAGCGGCTAAAGGCCCTAGCGTGCCCATTCTCTTTCTCTCTCTCTCTAATAAAAAATAACTCTCTGAATGCAAGGTAGAATCCTCTGGGGTGAAAGGATTCATGTCAAAGCTCCTTCCATCATCGACCACATGCAACTGCCAACTGAATGTGTTCCTAAGCTCTAGCGGGGGTATCCTGACCCAGAGGGAGTGGATCTATTCAGATTAGTCTGGCCATTTCTTGGCATGAACCTTGCCCTATAGCCTCAGAGGAACAGCAGCTTCAGTTGCCATTGTAAAGCACCACAGTGGGTGGAACGGAGTGTCCTCCTCTCCTCTAGCCCATCTCTGCATGATGATAGTAACCACTTCAAAATCGTTGTGGCAAACCCTGGCGCTCGAGGTCTGAACTGGCTGCCTGCAAGGAGGCAGCGATCTCCAGCAATGGCAGTGGAGAAACGGAACATGCAGATGGCTGTGACAACTTCGGAGCAAGGCAGCCCCATTTTGTAGGCAGCTAGTCGAGGACACAGACCCGAACAGACAAAGGTCTCTATATGCCCCAGCAAAAACAGAAAATCAGAGCACTAGAAACACAAAAGGTGTAGAATGAACTTGGCACAACCTTTGATAATCCCAAAGAATTCCAGGGATGAAATCCACACTGCCCCTGGCTTACTAAGCTGTCCATTGGCCTGTGTTCTCTCTTACTTCTTGGTTCTTTGTCCTCCTTGGGACATTTGGCAGGTTTTTTCTGAATCTATGTTCTTCCACATGATCCTCCGACTAATCAGGATTACCTATATACATCCACATTAACCAGCCAGGCTCATCACAATGACAAGGACCAGTAGGTGCATTCATTTTTTACATTTCTTTATTTGTATATAGAGAGAGGCAGATATATAGAGATATAATGGGCACACCAGAGCCTCTAGCCATTCCAATAAACTCCAGGTGCATGTGCCACTTTGTGCATCAGGCTTACGTAGGTACTGGGGAGGCAAACCTGGGTCATTAAGCTTTGCAGGCAAATGCCTAAACCACTGCAGGCTCAGGCTTAAGATAGAAAAACGTCCAAGCCAGAGTGCTGCTTGGCAACCCATTTTGGTCCTATCACAGGGAGTTGTTACTTCACTTGTCAATAAAATGTGCTTGCTTACCCTTCTACTATTTTCACTTGTCCTTCTTTTTCTAGTACTTTGTTTTTATTTGTTTATTTGAGAAACAGAAAGATGCAGACAGAGAGAGAGAGAAAATGGGTATGGCAAAGCCTCCAGCTACTGCAAACTAACTTCAGACGCATGCACCCCCTTGTGCATCTGGCTTATGTGGGTCCTGGGGAATCGAACTGAGGTCCTTTGGCTTTGCAGTCAAGTGCCTTAACTGCAAAACTGTCTCTCCAGCCCTTCATTTGTTATCTTTCATGATCATGAGACAACAAACTCAGCTCCAACCCAGGAAACTGGTAACATGGCTCTACAGATTCACTAAAAAAAAAAAAAAAAAAAAAAAAAAAAAAAAAAAACTGGCTTTACAATAGATGATTTCTGACAGACAAATTACTCTTTAATAAAGCTCTTCTTGGGCTGGAGAGATGGCTTAGCAATTAAGGCGCTTGCCTGCAAAGTCACATGACCTCAGTTCGATTCCCCAGGACCCATGTAAGCCAGATGCACAAGGGGGCATATGCATCTGGAGTTAGTTTGCAGTAGCTGGAGGCTCTGCCATACCCATTCTCTCCCTCCCTCTCCCTCCCTCTCCCTCTTTCCCTCTTTCCCTCTCTCTCTCTCTCTCTCTCTCTCTCTCTCTCTCTCTCTCTCTCTCTTTCTCTCTCTTCCCCTCTCAAACAAATTTTAAAAATAAACTAAAATTGTAAAGTCCTAAAACAAATGAAACAGTGGGCTGGTTCATGGGGCAGACATTTTGGGTCACAATCATTATATGTCATCCAGCCTGAAGAAAGAAACATAACACAGAGAAAGAACAATTTTTTCTTCAATTTTCTTTATCTAAAATAATTTCTTCAGAGCTAGAAGTGGTAGTACCATCTGTAATGCCAACACTCACTCATAAGGATGAGGCAAGAGGATCATGAGTTCAAGGCCAGGCTAGGCTACATGGTATATTCTAAGCCAACCTAAACTAAATCATAAGAAACTCACTCAAAAGAAAATAACCTGGGCTGGAGCGATGGCTTGGCGGTTAAGGCCTAAGGTTAAGGTTAAGCCTAAGGACCCATGTTCAATCTCTCTCTAGATCTCATGTAAGCCAGACACACACAGGTGAGGCAAAGCACAAGACTGAACATACCCCTAGGAGGCGCAAACCTCTGGAGTTCACTTGCAGTGACTGAGGCCCTAGTGTGCTGATTCTGTCTCTCTCCCTCTCTCTTTCTCTCTCTCTCTCTAAAAGAAAAAAAAATTTTAATTAAAGGGCTGGAGAGATGGCTTAGTGGTTAAGGTCATTGCCTGCAAAGCCGAACGATCCCAGTTCAATTCTCCAGGCCCCACATAAGCCAGGTGCATGAGGGGGCACATGTGTCTGGAGTTCTTTTGCAGTGGCTAGATGTCCTGGTGTGCCCATTCTCTCTCTCCCCCCTTCTCTCTCTCTCTCAAATAAAAATAAAATAAATAAATAAATAAATACAGTATCTTTTAAAAAAAAATTAGAAAGAAAATAACCTTCTGGTTAAAGGTGGAAGTAGTCAGACTGTGTGAAGAGTTTGGAGGCAGTTTGCCTGGAGGTTAAGGGTAGAAATTTTAACTCCACCCTTGTCCTCATGACTACTTAAGCTGAGCTAATAGACACCTGAGAGCTGTTTAAGCCAGCATGCCACCTAGCACGTACCATATTACCCAAACATCACCATGACCATCACTATGACCCTTTTACCCTCAGGAGACTTGAAAATTAGACCAATACTCATGTAGTCTTTCAAATTTTTATTTATTCGCATTTGTGGATGCCTGCACACGGCCCTCTTGCCATGGTAAATGAACACCAGATGTTTGTGACACTTTCTGCACCTAGCTCATGTGGGTAGCTTGAGAAGTGAACCAGGGCTGGCAGGCTTTGTAAGCAATGCCTTTAACTGCAGAGCCGTCTTCCCAGCCGCATATGGCATTCTTAGTGTCCATTTAGGGCTTCGTTACTGCTGTGCTCCAATCAATTCACCAGTCAGACATGACCAAGTGTTCTCATTCATTATCTTAGGAACTTGCACTTTGAAACAAAGTCCCCAAATCATTTCTCTGGATAGAACAAAAGCTGTACTTTTCATTGAGTAAAGCATGATAATTTTTAAAACAAAATTTTAAATAGGTACAGTCCTGTTGTTTGTTTCTAAGAGAACTGGACAAATAAGAACATGCCAGGTCTTCAGAGAGCCTGGCAAACAGAAACAAAGCAAGAAAAACAAGGCCGTCTTCAGGAAAAGCTGGTGTGGCTGCCTAATTCCTGGAGCTGCAGCGTCCAGCAGGGCCCTGGCACACACTGGCCGCGTCCTGGGTAAGAGCTGAAACCTGGCCAAGCTCAAAAGCCCCTCTTTTTTAATTTTCTCTCTCTCTTTTTTGTTTTTCAAGACTATGAAACAGGAAGAGAAACTTCATGGGGGTGAGCTCTCTATTTTGAAAGACAACCCTTTCTGGTTCTCCTTCCCTTTTTGCCTTGCAGGAGGTAGAGAGACAAGACCCTGGGGAAAAAAAAAAGTCTGTGGTGCCAGGCTGACCACATGATGTCAAGAGAAGCCCATGGGCCACTTCTGGCCTGGCCAGCCGGTCAACCAGCCCTCCCACCCCGTCCACCCTATGGCTAACCCACCCACTGTCCCAGCACATCCTCTAGCCACACACCATGCTCAACAGGGGGTCCAGGCCCCCACACAAGGGAAGAACAAATGTCCTGTGGTCCTCACACTTGCTGGTCAGCCACAAAGCCCCACAACCTCGAAAAGTTCAAGGGCATTATGTCAGTGGGATTTCCCACATAGGAACAGCCCCGACACAGTCTCACAGCCCCTGTGGGGCAATGCAGGGAGGAAAACAACTTGGAGGAGGAGGGACGTGTGCGGACCCCTGACACCCAGGGAGCAGCAGCGCCCCTGTCACCCTGGCTCTGCTCTTGAATTCTGCCTCTGTTCTCTTTTTTCTCTGCTATACAAAGGTCACCGACAGGAAAGTGGCCCCACCAGGAGCAATTCCCAGGGGTACCCAGCAGAACCGGAAAGCACTCTTGCTCTGGACAGCTGCCCTGTCCACGAAAGCACACCCTCCATCCAGCCAGAAAGGGAGCACCAAGGAGGGCGCTCGGGATTCGGGGCTGATGGACAAGGTTCATTCATAGGGCTCGACACCTGACAAGGCATGCGGCCAGAGCAGGCGCCTCAGCCCTGGTTTTCTTCGTCCATGAGCAAGGGCTAAGAATAGCACCAACCTTGGGGTATGTTCAGGATGAAAGACATCCGTGAAGGACAGCCGTGTACGACTTACCATCACCAGCAACATGAAACAGAATGAGAATGACAGTGAAAGAGTCGGAGATTCCACAAAAGAAGGGGAAATTTAGAGAGGTGCCAAAGGTCACACAAATAGCAGTTAGGGGAAAATCAAATGCAAAATAAGACTACATCAACTATAGATACAGGCATGATATGACTCGGCGATGGTCGAGGTTCGCCATCAGCTTAACTGGATTTAGAGTCACCGTGTAAACACAGCCTGGGTGTGTCTGTACGGGCATTTCCAGGAAGGCTGGACTGCACAGGGAAGAGCTAACAATTCAGGGGATTGAGTTCCAGGCTAAATAAAATGGAGAAAACCAGCTGAGTGCCAGGATTTCTCTCTCTGCCCCTGACTGCAGAGGCAATGTGACCAACCATAGTGGGACTTCCCACCATGATGCACTGACCCTCAATCACATCAACTCTTTCTTTCTGAAGTTGCTTCTGTCAATGGTATTTTTTTTAATTAATTATTTATTTATTTGAGAGCGACAGACACAGAGAGAAAGACACATAGAGGGAGAGAGAGAGAATGGGCACGCCAGGGCTTCCAGCCTCTGCAAACGAACTCCATTCGCATGCGCCCCCTTGTGCATCTGGCTAACGTGGGACCTGGAGAACCGAGCCTCGAACCGGGGTCCTTAGGTTTCACAGGCAAGCGCTTAACCGCTAAACCTGTCAATGGTATTTTTATCACAGCAACAACTAAACTCATACAGACTCTAATGGTGTCAAATCATTCTACCACAAAAGAGAGTAAAAGGAAACGCACAATGAATCTGGACAATGGCTTTGTGATGGCCCATTACTGTCTTCTCTGCTACTGTTGTTTCCCAAATGTTGTGTAGACATGTATTGCTTTAGAAATCAAGCTGGGTGTGGTGGCGCACGCCTTTAATCCCAGCACTTGGGAGGCAGAGGTAGGTGGATCGCTGTGATTTCAAGGCTACCCTGAGACTACATAGTGAGTTCCAGGTCAGCCTGGACTAGAGTGAGACCCTACCTTAAAAAACCAAAAAGAAAGAAAGAAAATAAATCAAAACAAATCTAGAGTTTAAAGGTTGTTTTCAAATAACAAACATCTGATACCAGCCTGATCTCAAATAACTAAAGAGCAGTTACAATGGCCTCCAGAGCTCAAATCTGAACCCCAAGCAGCAGGGTGTGAGTTATTCAAGCAGCCTAGCAGAAGGCACCTGGCTTGAAGGAAAACAAAGAGTGGGGGGCGGTGGGAGCCTCAAACCTAACAGCTGTGACGCCCAAGAGTACCAGGCTGGGAAGAGGCTCTGTAAAACAGAATAGACGTCAAAAAGCAAAGAAACATAGTGATGGCATTAGTACTTCCTAGTTTAAATATGAGAGCTTATGTGCCTAGAGAAAGAAGGGAACCCTGGAGAAGGCCAGCCAGCAGCTGACTCTATCTGCCTCTTCCCTCCCTGGCTGTGATGAGAGCAGGCTCCAATGCTGAAACCCAAAACCAGAAAGACAAAAATGCCTGAGAAGAAACCATGCTGTACGGGAGCCTGGGGCTCCACCTTCTGAGACTTTTCTCTGACCCCAGCTAGAATCAAAATTTCCTTCTTTTGCCATCTACTAGACAGATCTACTAACTCTGGAATTACTGACACATAGACACAAGTCAGAGCCCAGAGAGAACTCCCACGGGGTTTTTAAAAAGGATGAACTTGGGCTGGAAAGCTGGCTTAGCGGTAAAGGTACTTGCCTGCAAAGCCAAAGGACCCAGGTTTGATTCCCCTACGACCCACGTAAGCCAGATGAACAAGGTGGCACATGTATCTGGAGTTCATTCACAGCGGCTAAAGGCCTTGGCACACCCATTTTCTCTCTCTCTCCCCCTCTTTCTCTCCCAAATAAATAATATATATATATTTTTAAGGATGGAGTTAACCCAGCATCTTTTCCTGCAAATCTTCCTTAGTTGCCTTTTTTGGTTGTGGTTATTTTGTTTTGTTTTTTTTTTCTTTTTCTTTTCTTTTCTTTTTTTTTTTTTTTTGAGGTAAAGTTCCATTCTAGTTCAGGCTGACCTGAAATTTACAATGTAGTCTCAGAGTAGCCCCAAACTCATGGCGATCCTCCTACCTCTGCCTCCTCAGAGCTGGGATTAAAGGCGTGCGCCACCACGCTCAGCTCCCTTAATGGTCTTCAGAGACCATCTTTCCTGTTATGATTGGGATGTGATTTGTCTCCAAGGTTCAAGGTACAAAAGTTTGGTGTGATGATGGGAGAGCTGGTGGAGGTGGGAACCTATTCCAACTAGGCCATTGGGTCACAGCTGTTAGAAGGAATCAATGAGGCTGGTGGAGAGGGCTGTAATGAAAGAGCAAGCCTGACCCTGAATTGTTCTGTGGCTCCCTATCTTGCCTATTTCTCCCACACACATTCCCATCATGACGCCATCTCCCAGGATGTGACGTAGCCAGGAGGGGCCTAGGCAGGTCCGGTGCATTTTCTTTGGACCGTCAGCCTCTAAAACTGTAAGGGACTAAACCACATCTTTATAAAGCTCCCAGGCTCTGGTATTTTGTTATGCAAGAGGGAAAACAGTCTAATAAATATGTTCTGGGGCCCATATGAAGGGTGGAAAGACAACAGATGCAGAACTGAGGGCTGAGGACAATGTCAGGCCTCACTCCCCTCTGACCTAGCTGTAATCTGCTCAACAGCCCTCCTCCCCTCCCCCCACAGCACACCTACACCTTCCCAACACCCACCTCTCTTGAGCTGCAAGCTGGGATCACAGCAGTCAAGGGGAATCCAGGCCACTCTCCAGCTCCCCCGTCCCACACATGAGAATGGACCTGGATCTATCAGTCAGGTGAGCAATACACCTTCCTAGTAGAAAGGTGAACGCAGTTCTGCATTCCACAGCCCTACTTACGGCTCCAGAAGCCACCTTGCAACCATGAAGAAAGGACCGAGTGAGGAAAGCTCTCAGCTCGAGCCTGTTGCCTGATGGGGTCAATGCCAGCCATCACCTTCAAAAGATAGGTGTGGGCTGGAGAGATGGCTTGGCAGTTAAGGCGTTTGCCTGCAAAGCCAAAGGACCCAGGTTCGATTCCCCAGGACCCATGTAAGCCAGATGCACAAGGGGGCACATGCATCTGGAGTTTGTTTGCAGTGACTGGAGGCCCTGGGGCACCCATTCTCTCTCTCTCTCTCTCTCTCTCTCTCTCTCTCTCTCTCTCTCTCTTTCTCCCTCCCCCTCCCTCTTTCTGTGTCAAATAAATAAAAATAAAATTAAAAATTAGTTTTAAAAAATGCTTAAAATCTGGCCTGAAGAGGTGGCTCATCAGTTAAAAGCACTTGCTTACAAAGCCTGCTGGTCCAGGTTTGATTCCCTAGTAACCATGTAAAGCCAGATGCACAAAGTGGTGCATTTATCTGGAATTTGTTTCTATCAGCAAGAGACCCTGGCATCTCCATACTCTCTGTCTGCCCTCCCCTCTGCCTGCAAATAAAAAAAAATATTTTTTAGCCAGGCATGGTAGCCCATGCCTTTAATCCCAGAACTGGGAAGGCAGAGGTAGGAAGATCACTGTGACTTCAAGGCGACCCTGAGACTTCATAGTGAATTCCAGGTCAGCCTGGGATAGAGCGAGACCCTACCTTGAAAAACCAAAAACCACACAAACAAAAAAAATTTATTTTTTGAAATATTTGAAATAATTTTCACCAAAATGTTTTCAAGAAAAAGTGATGTGAAATTATCAATATGACTTTGCTTATTATTTTATAACCCCATGTACAGGTGTGGATATATCCAAATGTTCCTCAATTTGTGATGAAGTCATGAACTGATAAACCTATCATGAGTTGAAAATGCATTTAATACACCTGACCTAACCAGTATCAAAGCTTAGCCTATTCTTCCTTATGTGTACTCAGAATTCTCATGTTAGCCAACAGTTGGGTCTATTTTACAATGAAGCACTGAATATCTCATTTAACTTATTAAAGATATAATAGGTTGGAAAATAAAGTATCAAAAAATAAAGAAATAGGGCTGGAGAGATGGCTTAGCAGTTAAGCGCTTGCCTGTGAAGCCTAAGGACCCCGGTTCGAGGCTCGGTTCCCCAGGTCCCACGTTAGCCAGATGCACAAGGAGGTGCACGCATCTGGAGTTCGTTTGCAGTGGCTGGAAGCCCTGGCTCGCCCATTCTCTCTCTCTCCCTCTATCTGTCTGTCTGTCACTCTCGAATAAATAAACAAAACTTGAACAAAAAATATTAAAAAAAAAAATAAAGAAATAAAATCCAGACTGGAGAGATGGCTTAGCTTGTAAAGCCTAAGGACCCTGTTTGAGGCTTGACTCCCCAGGACCCACATAAACCAGATGTACAAGGTGGATCACACAACTGGAGTTCGTTTGCAGTGGCTGGAGGCCCTGATGTGTCTATTTTTTCTCTCTCTCTCTCCCTCTTTCTCTCTCTGTCTGTTGCTCTCAAATAAATAAATAAAAATAAACAAACAAACAAAAAAAAGAAAACCCAACAATACAGAACACTGCTGCCCAGCATCACAAGAAAATATCTACTATATATTGCTAACCAAAGAAAATGCCCAAATTTTAAGTGTGCTTTCCAGTGAATGTATATCACATTTATGCCATCATAAAGTCAAAAAAGACAAAAGCCAAATCATTGTAAGTTAGGGATGTGGTGGTCTTAAAATAAAAAGAAATCAGGCTGGGTGTGGTGGCGCACGCCTTTAATCCCAGCACTCAGGAGGCAGAAGTTGGAGGATTGCTGAGAGGTCGAGGCCACCCTGAGACTACATAGTTAATTCCAGGTCAGCCTGGACCAGAGTGAGACCCTATCTCAAAAAACCAAAATAAATAAATAAATAAAAAGAAATCAAGGCCCCTCAAAGAAATCTCTGACATAAGTACAGATCAAGAAAAATGCCAGATAACTGTTGTTATGATTTGGATATGACATGGCCCTTCAAAGGCTCATATGTTGAAGCTTGGTCCCCAAAGCAATGTTCAGAGGTGGGACGTTTGAAAAGTGACTGGATCATAAGAGTTTGGGCATAAAAAGTTGATACACTGGCAAATCTACTCATCCATGGATGAATCCATACCAGAATGGATTAATGGAAGGCCCTAGAAACTATGGAAGATGAGGCCTGACTGGAGGAACTGAGTCATGGGGACAAGCCTTTGATTAGAAAATCAATTTTGTCAATGACAGAAAGAAAGCATCTTCCTTTTCATCTCTGTGTCCTGGCCACCATGAGGTAAGTGGTCTCCTCTGTCACAGACCCCTGTTACTATGATGCTCCAGCTCACCATAGACCCATTATTACAATGCAGCCAGCAGACCATGGACCCAAACCTCAGATGCTAGAAACCAAACTAAATCTCTCCTTCATTAAGTCAGTGTTCTTTACTGTGGACCAGCTGACAGCAAAGTGGAAACAGCTATGCTGCATGCAGTTCCATAGGAGACAGAGACATCATCAATAGAGATAAACAACAGTGGGCACTGCCAGCCTTAAGTTGAGCCAGCCAGAACAAATGAACCAACAGGTGCAATAGTGGCATGTCTGTTATGGGGGCAACCATCTGCTCCTTAATTGGACTAGAGGTCTGCTCCATGGGAAGGAATACATGTCTGGTACTGAAAGTCTATGACAAGGGAAGTCATGAGCCCTAGGGGTGTAATTTTTTTTTTGTTTATATGTTTTTTGGTTTTTCAAGGTAGGGTCTCACTCTAGCCCAGGCTAACCTGGAATTCACTATAAAGTCTCAGGGTGGCCTTGAACTCACAGCAATCCACAAAGTGACTAACACCGGCCTGAGTCCTCTTTGGATGCTATGAAGTAAGGAAGTGGTCAAAGGATGGGAGGAGTTGGGATGTGTCAAATGGACACATGTGCCAAACCGAAGAGTTCCTAACAGCCACAGCTGGAATGCTTGAAGTTAAAACTAAATAAATGTAGTATTAGATGATACAAAAACTGAAACAAATATCCATGAGCTCATATGGATGTCAAATTTTCCTTGTAGAAGAAGGAATTTAGAGAAATATAAAGCTACCATTAGAACACCACACTAATGACGACTTCTGGACAAGCGCTGATGAGTACTAAAATTAGCGGATCAAACTTCCTGCAGAAATAGACTATTTCCATAGATTTCCTTACACTTAAACTATCGCCTCTAAAATATTAATAAATATTAATAAAATATTGATAGCCATGATGAAGATATGCCAACACATTCTTTGATGCTTTTCCCTCTCAGAAGGAATGCCAGAGTCCCTTACTTCTTCCCCTGTGAATATGGTGGATCTCTGCCAACTCTAATTTCTAATCAGCTAGCTATGGACAACAGAAAAAAAAAATGTACTCTTACAAGTAGTAACACCTGGCAGTCACTGCCTTATAATCCAGGGATAAAGGTTGTGACCAGTGAGAAGCCACACCTGGCATCACATATTCTGGGACAATACAGTGAGGAAGGCTCATTACCCCTCTTAGATTCTCCCCCCACACTCACAACTCTTTAAAATATTTTTATTGACAACTTCCATAATTATAGACAATAAACCATGATGATTCCCTCCCCTCCTCTACTTTCCCCTTCACAAATCTACCCTCCATCATATCACCTCCCTCTCCAATTAGTATCTCTTATTCTGATGTCAGCATCTTTTCCTCCTGTCATGGTGGTCATGTGTACGTAGTGTCAGGCACTGTGAGGCCATGGATACCCAGGCCATTTTGTGACTGGAGAGCACATTGTAAGGAGTCCTATCCTTCCTTTGGCTCTTACATTTTTCCCACCATCTCTTCTGCAATTGACTCTGAGCCTTGGAAGGTGTGATAGAGATGCTTCAGTGCTGTGTACTCCTTTGTCACTTCTCAGCACTATGGTACCTTTTGAGTCCTCCCAAGGTCACTACCATCTGAAAAGAGAAGCTTCTCTGACCATAAGTGAGAGTAGCATTAATATATATGAACATTAAGATAAGTGCTTACCAAGCAATTTGGTGAGCACAATATAGGTACTTAGCCAGACACAAGCAGACGTTACACCCGTAGGGCTCTTGACTTCCCCTGTCATAGACTTTCAGTACCACACATGTATTCCCTCCCATGGAGCAGGCCTCTAGTCCAATGAGGGAGCAGATGGTTGCCCCCATAACGGACATGCCACTATTGCACCTGTTGGCTCATTTGGTCTGGCTGGCTCAACTTAAGGCTGGCAGTGCCCACTGTTGTTTATCTCTGCTGATGACTTCTCTCTCTCCCATGGAACTGCATGCAGCATAGCTGTTTCCACTTTGCTGTCAGCTGGTCCACAGTAAAGAGGTTTTCAGTTGAGCTCCAGTGACCTACAACCTAAGCATCCCACATGCACAACTTTAATGCCATCCCAAAGCATACCCAAATCAAGAGGCAATTCGGGCCTTCTATAAAGTGCCTTAATCCTACTTTTCAAAAGTATCAAGGTCATATAAGACAGAAGAAGGTAGAGCTCCAGGCACTGGAGGAGACAGAGGAGCTACAGTGGCCAAGCTCAGTGTGAAATGAATCTATAGACAGAAAAGAACATTAATGGAAAAAGTACCAAATTCTGAAAAACGTCTGTGGTTAACAAGCAAAGTTAACAGCATTGTCACAGTGCAAATGGACTGGCATCATTTAGGATAATAATATGGGTGGGGGGGGAAGCAGACAAAAACTATGGGAGCTTCAAACCATACTTCTACCTGTGATGGCTAACTTTGGGTGTCAAGCTTGGCTGGATTGACAGATGACAAGGTGTCTGGTAAAATGTAGCTCTGGATGTGTTTAAAGGATGCTTTCAGAGGAAACTGGTATGGAGTCAGGAAAGCCAGTCTCTCCCCCTGTCTCTCCCTTCTCTTTGGGTTTTGTAGCCTTTGGGTTCTGGGCCTTACCAAAGTGGCCTGGCTGGGGCTCTCTGGCCTCAGGGTTTGGACTGAGGGCTACACCATCAATTTCTCCGTACTGAGGCATCTGGACTTGAAGTAAGCCACACTATGGGCTTCCTGAGTCCCCTAGTCTCTATAACTGTGTGATCCAGTTCTGCCGATAAACTTCTCATGGACCCTACTGGTTCTGGCTCTCTGAAGAAATCCTAACATACAACTCTTACCTAAAACGACTTCAAAATGAAAGGCTGAACAAAGCGATCTAGGAAGATGCACCGTGCTCTCCCGAAGGCTCCAGATGCCCATCACCGCAGTGAAGAAGCAACAGAGTCTCTCTCGGCTATCGAGTGCTCACACCTGAATGCCGCAGCCATGACGATGACACACCAAGAAGGCAGAGCGTGTGTCATCTTAATTAGTCACCAGGGTCTTCACGCCAAAATCCCCAAATCCTACTCCAGGGGTGACTCGCTCCAGTGGTGAGCGCTCAGTGTGGCAGGGTTCCAGCCTCTTGCTTCTGGCTGTGGTCCCATCACACGGCCCTGCTAAGCCCCAGGCACGATGAGTTACCAACAACCCCAAAGGACAAATCTGAGAGAGTTTCAGCATTAATTCATTTGCAGAGAGGCTTTGCCTCCCCGCCCCCCTCTGTTCATAAAACAGCTTGATTAAGTGCTTAATGCTACCTCAAGAGATAACTTAACACTCAGCTCTCAGCCAGCCGTGAATGAATAGATAGAATCTTCTCAATTAACCTTGAAGGAAAATGTTCATTGAAAACTCCCTGTCATCTGAACACATGAAGTTTAGCTCATGCTTTAGTTTTTCATTGTGTGTGTGTGCGTGCGTGTGCATGCGCGTGTGTGCATGTGTGTAGGAGTGCACACCGACCACAGCATGCATGTGGAAGTCAGAGAACAGCCTGGGTGTCAGGCTTCACCTTCCCCTCAGTCAGGGGACCCTGAGTCAGGGTCTCTTGTTCACCACTGCATGTACCAAGCTAGCTGGCCCACAGGCTTCTGGAGACGCTCCCTTCTCTGCCTCCCATCTCCCTGTGGGACACTGGGATTACAGATGTGTGCTGCTGTGCCCTGGATCACGTAGCCCTTAGGGATCTGAACTCAGGTCCTCAGTACTTGCAGCGCTAAGCAAATGCTTGAGCGACTGAGCCATCTCACCAGCCCACTTTTCTCAGCTTTGAGGAAGGCTCGCTGCATTTTCTTCTTTGTTTTTACAATGCAGTGGCAGATTGTTTACAAAAATGGCCAGAAATTCTCCATTCTTCCCATTTGCATCGCAGCCTTTACTCAACATGATTATGTGGTTCTTTTAGCAAGGGGGAGCACTGATCATACCTAGAAACTAGTATGGCTGTGTAAATTGCTTTAGTCACACAACGTGGCAAAATCAACAGTATAATAGTTTTAAACTGCGGTTGCTGTTCAATTTCTGGGAACCAGAACCAGCCTGCTGTGAAGATGAAAAAATAAATGTGTGCGATAAAGATGCCATGGCAGCTAAGGTCATTCAGCCAACCCAGGTGCATGGGCAGTCCCTGTCAAGAAGAGAGTGACCCCTGCGGCCCAGCCCACGCTGCTCACCTCCAGAATCATGAGCTAAATGGTTATGTCACCAAATTTTAGGATAGTGTGTTATTCAAAAATATCTAACTGATATAAATGTAGTATGAAATTTTAATGTGATTTATTAGGGAAAGGCCAAAAAGTATGGAAAAGAAGAAAATCACAGGGCCTGGGGAAATGGCTTAGCTGTTATGGCATTTGCCTGCGAAGCCTAAGGACCCAGGTTCAATTCTCCAGGACCCACATAAGCCAGATGCACAAGGGAGCACATGTGTCTGGAGTTCATATGCGGTAGCTAGAAGCCCTGGCATGCCCATTCTCTCTATCTGTCACTTTCTCTTCTCATAAATAAATAAATAAATATTTTTATTTAAAAAAGAGAGAGAGAATCACTTCTCACTAGGTGAAAACCAAGAGCCTGGTATATTTCTTCCCAGCCCTACTGTGTGGATGGGAGTGAATTAAAATGGAATCCATTTTGTCTTCATTAGTATCTTACGTTTCCTCCCCTACTAAATATCAACCGTTTTTGTTACATTGCTAGTCTCTGCAAACAAATCTGTGAATGTTTGCACAACACGCTGTTTATCATGCATGTATAATCATCGAAACCCCTGCCATCTTTCTGTAGTTTCTATAACTACATAACTAACAGCCAATGAAGGTTTTATAATTGTAAGTAAGACTATTCATCAGCACACAGCAAGCTCGGCTCAATTCTGTAATTATTTCCTTAAAATCGATGCTCGTGGTTGGGGCGATGGCTTAGCACTTCAACGTGTTTGCATGCAAGCTCCCCAGTGGAGCTCCATCTTTGGTCTTCCTCAGTGCTCACATAAAGCTCATGCACACTCATCTGTAATCCCAGGGAGCCTAAGGCAATGGGAAGTAGAGCCAGAATACAGAAGGGAAGCTCTAAGCAGTCGCAGCAAGAAAGAAAAGTGGGAATGGAGAGATGGCTTAGCGGTTAAGGTGCTTGCCTGTGAAGCATAGGGACCCAGGTTCCATTCCCCAGTCCCTGTGACAGCCAGATGCACAAGGTGGCTCATGGGTCTTGAGTCTGTTTGCAGTGGCTGCTCTCTCTCTCTCCCATTCTCTCTCTCTCTCTCTCTCTCTCTCTCAAACAAACAAATAAGTAAAAAATAATAATAAAAGAAAGATACAGGAAACACCTGAGGTTGTCCTCTGACCTCCACATGACACCTGCATGCTCAGACACACATACACATACATTGATGCGCAAATAAAACAGAAAAAAATCAATTTTCAGAACTGAAGCCTACTCAAGCCCTGCCCCCCTCATATATACACCATATATATGCAGCAGTTGTTCATGTGTTGAAGGTGGGGTAGGACTCTCCCCAGCAAAGAAGAGAGAGGAGGAAGTTGATGAGTCTCAGCTTGAAGCTCCATCTGTTTTTTTCCAAGCCATTTATGATAGTCCTGGCCAGTGAGGCATGAGAAGTCTTTTGGGGACTTTTTGGAAAAGATTTTCCTTATAAGAAACCCATGCAAGGGCTGGAAAGATGGCTTAGCAGTTAAGGCATTTGCCTGCAGAGCCAAAGAACTCAGGTCCAATTCCCCAATTCCTCAGATGTACAAGTTGGCACATGTGTCTAGAATTCGTTTGCAGGGGCTGAAGGTCTTGGCACTCCCATCTCTCTCTACCTGCCTCTCTATATCTCTGTCTCTCTCTCAAATAAATAAAATTTTTAAAAAAGAAGGAGATAAAAGAAACCCATACAAAAAGAAACAATTCTTTTTTAGACTCTAGAGTATGTGAAGATATGATGCCTGAAGCTCATGCAGCCCCGTTGTGACCAGCAGGGCAGGGAATGAACACCTATGTGGCCTTTGTGATGACGTTGAGCCTCTGCATTTCCTGGAACCCGTCTTCTCTCTACTTATAAACAGTGAAATAATAATCCTAAACCTCTTGTTGGTTCACCCGTTTTTAGCCAATTTTTCACTTCCTTTGTAGCCAAAGGACGAAGGCTTTCTCCAGCTTTGCCTCACCTATGACCCAGGTGGGCTTCCAGAACCTTTGCTTGCATATTCGGGCTTGCATAAAATTGATAACATAATTTGGGGAAAATGTAATTAAAATATTTAATGTTGCAGCATCCAGAAACCTAATGGAATTTTCATTTGCTCAGACTTTAAAAAGATCTCTCCTACTCTGCTGCAAAAAACATAAAATACATTAAAAAAAAAAATCCTCACAACTACTACTGCTTTCTGCAGCTATTGTGAGTGGGTGCATGTTCCCACCATAGCTACCAAATTGCTGCTGGCATAAAATAAAGCCACTACACTTCATGTACAAAAGCCACACATATCCTGAATGCAGCTCTGGGAACCTTGCCTATATTTGTTGGATTTTATTGGTATGCACATATATTCTTTTTTAAAAATTATTTTTCTTGGGACTTGATAGATGGCTTAGCACTTATGATGTTTGCCTGTGAAGCCTAAGGACCAAGGTTCAATTCCCCAGTACCCACGTTTAGCCAGATGCACAAGGTAGCACACGCGTCTGGAGTTCATTTGTAGTGGCTGGAGGCCCTGGCATTCCCATTCTCTCTTCTCTCTCCCAAATGAGTAAAAGTAAAATATTTTTTAAATTATTTTTCTTCCTAGTTTCCTCTGTATTTTATATGTTTCATGCCTTCTTGAATTAGGAAGGGATTCCAAAGCAAATAATAAATATTTGGGGGGGGGAGGAATTGAGAGCTAGCTTCACGGTTAAGGAGCTTGCCTGAGAAGCCTAAGGACCCATGTTTGACTCTCCAGATCCATATTAGCCAGATCAAAGGTGAGGCAAGCGCAAGGTCACACATGCCCACTAGGTGGTGCAAGCATCTGGAGTTTGATTTCAATGGCTGAGGCCCTGGTGCCAATTCTTTCTCTCTCGATCTCTCTAATAAATAAATAAATAAATAAAATTGGGGGAACTTTTTTAATTGTCAAGGAAATCTATAATTTCACTAAGTATTATGTTAGATGTTTAAGATGTATGTACACATATGAATACATGTTCATTGTTTTTATTTGATGTCCTTTAATCATGTTAAAGAAATATTCTTTTTTTGTCTGTGCATGTGTTTAGCTTGTGTGGTGTGGCATGTGGTGTGTGTGCCATGTACACGTATGTATGTGCAGATGTGAGCACGTGCCCTTTGCACGTGTTCCGAGCCCAGAGGAGAATGCTGGGGGGTCCCTCCTCCGTCACTCGTCCACTTATTTCTTTGAGAAAGAGTCTCTATAATTCCAGAGCTTGCACCTTCATGAGCCCCAGCGATTCTCCAGTCTCTGCTCTCCAAGGGACTGGAGTTACAGGCACACAGCCGTGCCCAGCTGTCATGCGGGTGCTGAGGAATCAAACTCAGGCCTCTTTACGCCCTCATGCTTGTATGGGAAGCACTCTTAGACTCTGAGCCATCTCTCCAGCCCTGAGATACCCTATTTTAATATTTTATTCTTCCTCTGTGTGCTTGTAAGTCCAAGTGCACATGCATGTGTGTGTGTGCATGTGTGTGCGTGGATGTGTGTGTGTGTGTATGTGCACACGTAGGCCGGAAGAAAACCTTAGGTGTCACCCTCAAGAATGCTATCCACTGGGCTGGAGAGATGGTTTAGCGGTTAAGCGCTTGCCTGTGAAGCCTAAGGACCCTGGTTCGAGGCTCGGTTCCCCAGGACCCACATTAGCCAGATGCACATGGGGGCGCACGCGTCTGGAGTTCGTTTGCAGTGGCTGGAAGCCCTGGAGCGCCCACTCTCCTCTCTCTCTCTCTCTGCCTCTTTCTCTCTCTGTCACTTTCAAATAAATAAATAAAAATAAACCAAAACAATTTTTTAAAAAAGAATGCTATCCACCTACTTTGAGACAGGCCTGGACCTCACCAGTTAGGCCAGACTAAGCTGGCCAATGAGCCCTATGTTTCCTGACTCCACCTCCCCAGCACTGGGATTACAAACACACCCACCCCTCACTCCCGCCAGTTTACTTAGGTACTGAGGATAGAACTTGGGTCCTCATGCTTGTGAGGCAAGTGCTTAAATGACAAAGCTATCTCCCTAACCCCAGGGATTTTATTTTTATTTCTGTGGTGCAGGGGATTGAACACTGAGCCTCAAGTTTGCTAAACAATTACCCTACTACTGAACTCCATTCTTACTCTGATTTGTGTGTGTGTGTTTGAGGTAGGGTCTTGCTCTAGCCCAGGTTGACCTGAAATTCACTATGTAGTCTCAGGGTGGTTTCAACTCACAGCAATCCTCCTACCTCTGCCTCCCAAGTGCTGTGATTAAAGATGTGTGCCACCATGCCCAACTTGATTTTATTTTTAATTAAAAAAGTTATTGTATGGAGATCATTATATGCTTATCTTACTGGAATTGATAATAGAGACTTTTTCTGAAGTTTTTGGTATTTTATTTTTATTAATTTATTTGAGAGAGAGAGAGGAAGATAGAGAAAGAGAGAGAAAGGGAGAGAGGATGGATACACCAGGGCCTCCCACTGCTTCAAACAAATCCCAGATGCATGCACCACCTTGAGCATCTGGCTTATGTGGGTCCTGGAGAATCTTTGGCTTTTGCAGGCAAGTGCCTTCACTGCTAAGCCATCTCTCCAGCCCACCATGGAGACTTTTACAAATTTCTTAAAAAGTTTTTATTCCTGGGCAGGGATGGGGGGAATGGAAGACATGAATATCTAAAGGATTCCCTTTATTTTTATTGAGAATTTTTAATATGTAAACACATTCTAATTTGATCATAACCTCCTCCAGTTATCTTTTCTTATGCCCGCTCCCACACTCCTATCCCACTGAACCCTTCCTCTTTCCTACTGGTCATTTATCTGTTTATGTCTCATTTGTTTGGTCCTCCTCCATCATCTATGCCATAACATAGATGGGCTCAATAGAGTCCGAGTCTTGTGGAGGTGACATCTTCCGCTGTGGGGTCATGAGTGCATTTATCAGTTCGTGTGTCCCCAAGAACTCTTCCCCCACCCTGTGGCTCTTACATTCTTTTTATTCCCTCTTCTGCAATGTTTGCTGAATCTTTTTTTTAAGTTTTTTAAATTTTTTATTTATTTATTTGAGAGCAACAGACAGAGAGAGAAAGAGGCAAATAGAGAGAGAGAGAGAAAGAGAGAGAGAGGAAGAATGAGCACACCAGGGCCTCCAGCCACTGCAAATGAACTCCAGATGTGTGCACCCCCTTCTGCATCTGGCTAACGCAGGTCCTGGGGAATCGAGCCTCGAACCGGGGTCCTTAGGCTTCACAGGCAAGCGCTTAACCACTAAGCCATCTCTCCAGCCCTTTGCTGAATCTTTGAATGATCCTTTCATTAGAGTTTGTTTTTGAATCTTTTCATGCACTTTGGTGGGTTTTTAATCACATGACTGGGACAGCTCTTCCACTTGAGTGTGACAGCAGTCCAATCACGAGAATTACCTCATACTTGGAAAGTTAGTTTTGTTAATAAGATCCTAATAGCAGCACATGTCCCTACGATAATGGGAAAATTCCAAGGGCTTAAGTTGTTAAAGGGAGGCCATCCTAGGAAATGCAAGCGACCTTGACCTTTCCACTCCTGCTCCCCACAGTCCTTGCCTGAGACCTTGCTTTCCCTTTGTAGTACCGCTTCACTGACCACTCGGTACCTTCCTGAAGCGAAGACTTAGCCCTGGCTTGAGTTTTTTAAGGTGTTTTGTTGTTGTTGTTTTCTTTTGTACCAGAAATATTTCTTCATGTTTCCAATGTGATATAAGAGGGAAGAAAAAAACAAAAACCACACTTTATTTCTGAATATAGAGTCATCCACCTGTCCACTTCTCACCATCTCCATATGGATCTGATATCTACGTTCACAAAAGCGCTGCGGAAAAAGCAATGAGAAAGAAGCCTCAAGCCGGGTGTGGTGGCACACACCTTGAATCCCAGCCCTCGGGAAGAAGAGGTAGTAGGAGCACCATGAGTTCGAGGCCAGTCTGAGACTACATAGTGAATTCTAGGTCATCCTGGGCTAGAGTGAGACCCTCCCTCAAAGAAAAGAAAAGAAGAAAAAGAAAGAAAGAAAGAGAGAGAGAGAGAGAGAAGGAAGAAAGGAAGGAAGGAGGGAAGGAAGGAAGGAAGGAAGGAAGGAAGGAAGGAAGGAAGGAAGGAAGGAAGGAAGGAAGGAAGGAAAGAAGCCTCAGTGGCATTCAAGTACTTATAGCTCAAGTGTCTGGGTGGTCAGGGCGGGGGTGGGGTGGGGGTTCTCTGCCGATGTTGATTAGGATAAGCCAACCTGATGGAAATATCAACCTGGTTCAGCTGGCTGGTCCATACATCAAGAAGTCCTGGCCTGGAAACCTAAGGTATTCTGGCTTCCTGATGAGAATGTTCTCGTGGCAATGGTGGTGTGCAAGAGAATGAGCAGAAAGCTGCCTTGCCTCATGAGGCCTCAGCTTGGACCCAGAGCATACGTTGCTCTACATACTACTGCGTCCACTGACCAACGCCTGCGCCACAAGGCCACACGAGGCCAGAGGTCTGCGCTTTGGAGGGAAGAACTGCAAAGGCAGACACGTTTAGAGGCAGGGGCCTGGCTATCCACGCAATCCACCAGGCCACACCTGTTTCTTCATGTTCAGCTCACTATGTCTACTCACCAGGGACCCTATGTACTCTCCTCCCATGCCTTCTTCCTCCACAAGACACACCTCTGGCACCTGACCTGTCTCAGAGGCTCAAAGACGAGACCGAACCTGCTGGACAAGGTTGGGCACAAATGCTAAGTGAGCCATCCAAGAACATCCCAGGTGCGGAGGGCCCTGTGGTATCCCACGGAAAGACCACTGCAGACCACAGTGGCCTGGTGGGCCATGAGCAGGGGCCTATGTCCCTCACCTCCACCTTTCACTGAGTAAAGAGCTCAGGAAGTGAAGGCTGGTACCACACAGAGTGGTCCTCACCAAGGGCACAGCCTTCTTCCCATCAGGAACACGGGAAGAGCTGGGCAAGGGTGAGGGAGGGCTTTGCCATCATTAGGTGCCAGACCCCGGGCAGACCTTCCCCTCTCAAAATGCTAATCAAACAAAAGGGCCAACTTTTAGCGCTTAGTACTTAGCCTCCAGTGCCAGGAGCCCACAGCTGGGGATCTTGAAACTAACTCCTTTCGTGCAGTGGGGCTCTCCGCTCACATGCTGAAAACCAAAAGGCACACGCCTATCAGTATGACCTGAAAGAAGCCTCTGGAAACGAGAGTGCCACCACCAGAGATGACCAGAGGCTGACAAGCAGTTATCATTCTGCCAAAACACAAAATAGGTAACAATTTTCCGAGCAGTGTGGGCTCCAGGTTCCCTGTGATTGAAGAATGATTTCAATCTACTTCAAGCAATAGTTTTGCTGAAATTTCTCATGCTGGGAATTGTCGTCCTTTCCTATGTTTCAGTTCTTTTGAAAAAAAAAAAAAAACTTCAATTTATTTTGCTTGAGTAGGTGCTACATGTAGACACTAAATTCATAGGCCACAGAATAATATGAAGTAAAAAGAAATGTCCCCAGTATCCCTAAGCCACTAAATTACCCACCTCAGTGACAGCCATCATAACCAGATGATCTTGTGTGTGACAAGTACAGGAACACGGGCAGAGTGTGTGCCAACATGCACACGTGCACACAATCAACCCTAGTTTCAAAACTAATGACTGGTATTATACTGAAATCATTGTTTGATACCTTATATTTTCTTTTTTTCTTTCTATTTTTTTTTCTTTTTCTTTTTTGTTCTTTTTCAGCACTAGGAATCACATACTCTACCATATAGCTGCAACCCCAGTCCACTTTTTCTCCTCCTAACCATCTATCCCAAGTGTTAACCCAGACAAAGCAATCTCAGACTTTTAGAAGACTATCCTATTCAGTAGGTAGTCTGAGATTTAAGCAGCTCCCGTGAGTATTCAGATTGCTTTTGGTATTTAACAACATCAAATGAACTGTGTTTGCACAGGTGCCAGCATAATACATTCCTGCCTATGGAACTTGTCAGTCTGGGGTAACTGCATTTTTCATGTGGACAAACACAGCCAAACCTCCTTCCAGAGACCTACACCTCAGATTAGGCAGTTATAATCCATAGGCTAAATTCAGCCTGTGATGTTTTTACATTTCTAGAAAATTCTTTCACAAACTTTAAAAGAAAACTGGGCTGGGAGTGTAGCTCAGGAGTAGAGAGTTTGCCTAGCATGTTCTAGATTCAATATTCTATATCAGAAAAATAAAGTATCGAAGAAGACATTAGAAGAAGAGGAAGAAGGAGAAGAAAACATGGCAGAGCTCTTCTATGACCTATATAGCTGAAAATGTTACCAATCAAGTCTTATTTTAAAAGCTTGCTAGGGGCTAGAGAGATGGCTTAGCGGTTAAGCGCTTGCCTGTGAAGCCTAAGGACCCTGGTTCGAGGTTCGATTCCCCAGCACCCACATTAGCCAGATGCACAAGGGAGCGCAATCATCTGGAGTTCATTTGCAGTGGCTGGAGGCCCTTGTGCGCCCATTCTCTCTCTCTCCCTCCCTCTCTCTCTCTCTCTCTCTCTGTCGCTCTCAGATAAATAAATAAAAAGCTTGCGGAGCTGGGGTCCATGGAGTACTTCTATGGTTGAGGAGGATCGGTAAAGCCTGGGCTTGATTCAAAGCCAGTCTGGGTAAAAGAGTGAGACCCTCATCTCAGAAAAAGTAAAAGAAAAAGAAGAAAGGAAACTTACTGACGCCGACACTCAGCCGGTGTACATTCCTGCTTCTCCACTACTTCTGTTCAATCTTTGTCTACCTAACATTTACAGGAATACTTCAGGTTTTATCCCCGCTGAAGAAAATGAAGTATCCATAAGACTTATATTAGCAGCACTAGGATTTTTCTGGACAAAATTACAGCTTGTTCTGGCATACAAATATAAACAGACACTTGAATTTCTCACCTCACAGTCACAAGTAGAAAGAAAAGGTTAAAATCCCCAACTGTTAGAACTGGAGAAAAAAACCTTACAGGTTATTTGGTCTAAGAGTTACAGATATTTTTTTTGTGTGTGTGCCACTTAAGTTTCAAAAAGGATTTAAAGGATTAAAAGAATGTTGCCAACTTTTTATTTTGCCAAGGAAGGTTATTTAAAAAATAAAAGCAATCCAATGACCATGTACTTTCATTATCACTTAATAAAAATTAAAACATTAGCCTAAAAAGAAGAGCAAGGCTGGAGGGATGGCTTAGCGGTTAAGGCGTTTGCCTACAAAGCCAAAGGACCCAGGTTCGACTCCCCAGGGCCCACGTTATCCAGCTGCACAAAGGGGCACATGTGTCTAGAGTTCATTTGCAGTGGCAGGAGGCCCTTACATACTCATTCTCTCTCTCTCTCCCTCTTTCTCTGTCAAATAAATAAATAAATAAACATAGTTTTTTTTTAAGAAAAAGCAGAGCAGTTCTGATATTAGAATAGAGGAGAGTCCGTTAACTCGAGTACATTTAGCAACATGAAAAGTGAACTACAAAGTCAATAGTACTTCAGGTTGCAGGGGTGAGGAATCCACATCAAAGCCATGATCAGGAACTAACCCCATTGTTTTCTAAGTGATCTGAGGCTCCTGGACCTAAATAGCATGCTCACAACTCACTTCTGATGACAACAAATGCATGGAAGCTCCAGAACTAGAACCCAGGACCTGTGCCAGCCTCCATGGGTTCCCCCAACCCAGTGCTCTGCCAGTCACAGTCAAACAACAGCACCACTGTTTCAACCAACCTCCAGCCCATTCTCCCCCTTCCCTGTCTCACTGCTCTTGGCTCTTCATCTGATGTGCTTACCTGTCATCCAGAAGGTCTGTCCTCTTTGTTGGGGGTGAGGGGACAACAGTAAAATGAATGGAAACCTCCCTCTCATCTTAGGAACTAGAGAATCATAAGCTTCATGCACCCCAACAATCCCCATCCATTCCAAATGTGTCTATCATTCCCCCAACAGTTCTAATGAACACCCTGCACTTGGTCCTTGAGGCTGCCCACAGAAGAGAGGAAGAGGAGGAAATGCAGGCATGAGTTCCTATGAGCCTTTAAGAATTCAGCCGGATGTGGTGGCGCACACCTTTAATCCCAGAACTTGGGAGGCAGAGGTAGAAGGATCACCATGAGGTCGAGGCCACCCTGAGACTACAGAGTGAATTCCAGGTCAGCCTGGACTAGAGTGAAACCCTACCTCAAAAAACCAAAAAAAAAAATAATAATAATAATTAGTCAGTTTTCCCCAAACTTCAGAGTCAAGGCAATGAAAATGACTTGAATATGGAGCTACAGATCCAAGCTCTTCCCTGATCTACTTTCCATGATGCTCTGTCGGCCGCCCTCTGCATTCCCCCTGTTCTGCATCCCCTGTGACTCGCCCTGGCTGTATACGCCCTGGCTGCAGAAGTCAGTCTCACTGTGCTCTTCCTACTATGCGAGCCAACACCCCCAGCCAAGGCCTTTGGCCCTCCACGCAGACACCCAGGACCCTCACGTGTACCGCAAGACACTGCTGTTTCCAGCCGGCCCTGCAGCAGAGACTAGATGATGCTCTGGACTTGAGGCTTCCTGCTGTCCTGCCAGCATCATAAAAGAGAATTCACTAGAGAGCCGTGAGCACTGGTAACACATTAATAAATACAGAATTAGCTCCATCATTCTGTTTTCAATTACAACTTTAGCTCTTGTGCAGCAGGGCTTTAATAGAAATCTGACTTGGGAATTTGTAATACTTTTTTTTTAATGAACCAAATAGTAAAACTTTTGCCACCATGCCAAGATGTTGTTACTTTTAAGTCTTCCTTCTCCCATCAGTCCAATATACAGGTATAAAGATCATTATTTTACTTTACAATACAATGTTTCTCCCACTCATCCATTATTGCCTTTGTTTTTCAGTCCATTAGGAAGCTTTATTTGCCAGGTGTGGTGATGCACACCTTTAATCCCAGCACTTGGGAGGCAGAGGTAGGAGGATCACTAGTGAGATCCTACCTTGAAAAACCAAAAACAAAACAAAGAAAGAAAGAAAGAGAGGGAGAAAAAGAAAGCTTTCTTTATTTGTGTTTTTCAAGGTAGAGTCTCACTCAAGCCCAGGCTGACCTAGAATTTGCTAGGTAGTATTAGGGTGGCCTCAAACTCATGGTAATCCTCCTACCTCTGCCTCCTGAGGTAACACCATCACCCCTGGCCATTATAAAGCTATTGAACTAGTAATCTAAGACAAAAACTAATTCATCATTTGTTTTGGTGTTTTGTTTTGTTTTGTTTTATCTTGTAAGAGGCTATGGTCAAAAACATCCTGACTGTCACCAGGACACCAAGAAGTAAAGACCTTTCCCAAGGACACTCAGTGTGGACAGAGGGAGATAGGATCTCTGGGCCAACACTTCTGCTTTCCCTCAAGATGACTTCTTCAGGTTTTGGCAGTAGGCTCTGCCCAGCATCTCTCTAAATCAGGTTGGCCAAGCCATAGTTATTCATCCTGCAAACAATAAGCATGCTGATTGACCTAGCGTGTTGGTGCTACTGACTCAATGCAGATGAGGAGATTCTGGCCTCCGAGGCACACTGGCTTCCTTGTTGTAACACGAAGGGATTCTCAAGCCACTATACCAAGGTGTTATCTTCCTACTCTATAGTTACCATTTCTAAGATATTTCCCATTAAAGAGACAAGAGGACATGATATGGCTTAAACTGGCCCTCAGAGTCACAAAAAGAAGCAAAAAGAAGTTACAGACATGTTTGAGGCAAAATAGATAGAAAGACAGAGAAGATTACAGGGACCTGGGAGGGGAGAGGGGTCCATCATCTCAGAGTCTAGTTGAAGCCTCTTGCAAGTTAAGAATCAAGAGTTCCCACATAATCAACAATACTTGCTGCCTTCCAGCATAGAGACAATATTTCCCTTACACAGAAATTTTCCAATATGAATGTTTAAGAGGTCAAGTCACAGCTCAAGCAGTAAAGTGCTTGCCTTGCCACATGAGGACCTGAATTTAATACCCAGCCCTATATAAAAATGCCAGGCATCATGGTATGTGCTTGCAATATCAGCACAGGAGGCAGACAGAAGGATTCCTAGGCAAATTGATCAGCTCCAGGCCAATTAGAGATGCTGTCTCAAAAGAAGTTTGTCTGCATATCTGAAGATGTTTACAACGCACTGGATCATCCTCTGCCTTCCACATGGACTCACACAAGCACATGCACACACACATGCACATACATACACACACACACACACACACACACACACACACACACACACACATACATTGAAATAAAAACCCATGATTAAAGCCAGGCGTGGTGGCGCACGCCTTTAATGCCAGCACTTGAGAGGCAGAGGTAGGAGGATCACCATGAATTTGAGGCCACCCTGAGACTCCATAGTGAATTCCAGGTCAGCCTGAGCTAGAGACCCTACCTCAAAAAACCAAATTTTTTTTTAAAAGTGATTAAAATAGCAATGAACATTTGTTTGAGGCCTAAGCATATATGACCTTCCTCCTTTTCCAGTTATAAACCTGCAATTTCCTATGAATCTCACAAGAGCCCCTATTTACAGTAAAAAGCATATCTTAACCCCCCATGTGCATCCTTTGTTTTACCTTATCTAATCATAATTCCACCCAAGGCACTTCCAGACCCACACTAGAATTTTATTAATCAGAAAGAAAAGGCTCTTGGCAATCTGCTGAAATGTACCTTTAGAGCCACCCAAATGGTGTAGACGGTACAGCTAAAACACAAGGAGGATGCTCCTGGAAGAAGCCAATGCCCACGATCCGGGGTGGCTTCTCCCTCCCTACTGCCTCTCTTTCTATGAACCTGCATACTTAAATCATGCTAAGCAACCTCCTTTAAAATAAATCCCAACTCTGCTTCACACTGGCTTGTCCTGACATTCCTTGGTTTTTTTGAGGTAACATCTCACTCTAGCACAGGCTGACCTGCTGGAATTCACTATGTCGTCTCAGGGTAGCCTTGAACTCTCGGTGATCCTCCTACCTCAGCCTCCAGAGTGCAGGGATTAAAGGCATGCGCCACCACGCCCGGCCGGCCTGACATTCTTTCCTGAAGTGAATTCAAGGTTGGGACTTACCTGAGGGATGGTTCCTAAAGGCTAAGGGAAAACATCTGGCTGCCAGAGGAAGTCCTGGGCTATCTCCTGCTGCACTGCTGTTGATAATTGCCATGAAAAGCAGCAAGTCACATGGGCAGCAGCAGAATGGTGAGCAAAACAAATACACACACATGCAATAAATGCAACCTTAAAGTCTGTGATGCTTCATTCAGTTATCAATTCACTCATTCATTCATCCATTCATTCAACAAAGAGTGACTGGTTGTTTCCTGGGAACCTGTTATCAGTGTTAAGCACTGGGAATACTGTGGCCAGGACATTTCCTCATGAGGTTATAGTCTTAGGTTTACAGCTTAGTTAATAAACAAAATTATAACTGTCAGGCTGGGCGTGGTGGCGCATGCCTGTAATCTCAGCATTCAGGAGGCAGAGGTAGGAGGATCTCCGAGAGCTCAAGGCTACCCTGAGACTACATAGTGAATTCCAGGTCAGCCTGGGCTAAAGCAAGACCCTACTTTGAAAAAGAAAAAAATATATATATAACTGTTGCCCATTAGAAATGATGAGGATTTACTTAAGTTCCCCACAGGGGTCATGTCACTGGGGCTTATCTTCAGTTCAGCCTTACAAGATGTGCTCAGGGCAAGTTGGAACTCTGGGTGTCTGCCAGTGCTTCCTAGTGTTTGTTTTCCTCTCTTTGCTGTAGATACATACTGGAGTGAGGCAGCTTCTTCTACTATGGAGCCTCCTCTGGATTCTGTAAACCTGAAATAAGCCCTTTGCTCCCACAAAGCTGCTTATGGTCAAATGTTTGTCTCAGCAATGGAGCAGTAACTGCAACCAACTTATAAAAGATGGATTTTTAAAAATGTAAAAATAAAAAAAGAAATGATGAGGATAGGAGGAACTTAGCAATAAGTAGACTTGCTGATGAGCACTTTATAGGTGAACAAACAAAAATAACAATTCTATTCATTCAGAAAATCAAAGACCAACTACATAATAGTAGCCACTTATTAAAAGGTAGGTAACAGGGCTGGAGAGATGGCTTAGCAGTTAGAACACTTGCCTGTGAAGCCTAAGGACTCATGTTCAACTCTCCAGATCCCACATAAGCCAGATGCATAACGTGACTCAAGGGCACAAGGTTGCACATGCCCACTAGGTGGTGCAAGCATCTGGAGGGTGAGTGCAGTGGCTGGAGGCCCTGGCACACCAGTTCAGTCATGCAAGCATGTGCGTTCTCACTCTCATACTCTCTCTCTCATAAATAATAATGATAATAATAAAACAAATATTTTAAAAGTCAGACAACAAAAAACTGACGGACAGTTTCCACCCGTAAAGCTCACAAGATGACAGGGGTAGCGAAGAGCTTGAACACAGGTACAAAGGCTTTGATGATGGATGGAGAAAATGCTGAGAGGCAGAAGAGACAGGTAATAAGAGGTGATAGACAACCAGCCCTGGCAACCAAGCTGAGTAATGAAGGATTTGTAAGGCAGTGCCAAGCAGGCAAGGGCTAGAGAAGTCCACGTCAAATACAGGGAACAGCACGTACATTCCTAAATGAAAATAGTGTCTCAAGGTGAGCCGTGACTGGGGCCAAAGACAAGCTTAGAATGGAAAACAGAAGCCAGGTCCTGGAGGGCTCTGTATGCCCTGACAACGTAGCTGAACTTTAACTTTGAGTGGGAGAAAGCTCCTCTACTGTGTTTGAAATAGCAGCAGAGGGCTGGAGAGATGGCTTAGCGGTTAAGGAATTTGCCTGCAAAGCCAAAGGGCCCAGGTTCGATTCCCCAGAACCCACGTTAGCCAGATGCACAAGGGAGTGCTTGCGTCTGGAGTTCGTTTGCAGTGGCTGGAGGCCCTGACGCCTTCATTCTCTCACTCTCTCCCTCTTTCTCTGTCAAATAAATAAAAATAAAAATAAAAAATTAAATAGCAGATTTGATTTGCAGCTAAAGTAATACACACTTCATACCTTGCTGACAGTGTGACTGATGATGATGTAAAGAACAGAGGAAGGGGCAGCCCTGGCCAGCAATGGTTTACTGCTATAGAAGGCTAGTAACTGACATTTGTTCTTGACATGCTGATACCACATCAAAGGGAGTTTAACTGAGGATGAAAAAGAAGTATATTTAGAGAGTGCTTATACATGTGATCTCTCCATTGGCGTCATAGGAATAGAACTACTTGACCTAGTAATTTCATTACTGAAAACCACCTAGATGAAAGTAATCTTATTCAATGGTGTTTCTAACCACACTGCTCACCAGTGCCAACAAATGAAAATGATCCAAACATCTAAAAATAAGGAGTGATTAAGCCAAATGTCATCTATCAACATGATTAAATACCACATAAACATTAACTACAGCCATTCATAGCAGTGCTATGAAGAACAAAAAACAGGCCACAAAGCAGAGCCCAAGTGAAGTGCCTGATCCAAAGTGCTGGAAACCACAAGAGGTGTGGATTTCAGATTGTTTTTTGGGGGGGAAGGGGGTGGAGATGATATCTACACACACATAATGAGATATATTGTGAAAGAGACCCAAATATAAACATAAAATTAATTTGTTTTTCATGACCATTTCATACATATAACTTGAAAGTAGTTTTATATAATTTTTAATATTTTTAATATTTATAACTTCCATAATTACAGACAATCAACTATACTTCCCTCCCCTCCATCTTCCTCTTCACAACTCTAGTCTCCATTGTATTTCCTTCCTCTCTCAATCACTCTCTCTATTATTTTGGTGTCATCATCTTTTCTTTCTGTTATACTGGTCTCGTATAGGCAGTGTCAGGCACTGTGAGGTCATGGATATCCAGGCCACTTTATGTCTGGAAGACTGCATTGTAGGGTGTCCTACCCTTCCTTTGGCTCTTGCATTATTCCCACCACCTCTTCTGCAATGGGCCCTTAGCCTTGGAAGGTGTGATAGAGATATCAGTGCTGAGCACTCCTCTGTCACTTCTCCTCAGCATTATGGTGCCTTTTGAGTCATCCCAGAGGTCACCACCATCTGAAAAGAGAAGCTTCTCCCAACGAAAAGTGAGAGCAGTGTTAACATATGGGTATGAACATTAAGAAAAGTCTTTCTGGGCAGTTTGATGAGCATAATATACATATTTAGCCAGACACCAGCAGGCATTACACCCCTAGAGTTCATGACTTCCCCCATCATAGGTTGTCAGTATCAGGCATGTATTCCCTTCCATGGAGTGGGCCTCTAGTCCAATAAGTGAGCAGTTGGTTTCCTCCATAACAGACATGCCACTATTGCACCCATTGGCTCATTTGGTCCAGATGGCCAAATTTAAGGCTTGCAGTATCTACTGTTGCTTATCTCCAGTGATGATCTCTCTCTCCCATGGAGCTGCATGCAGTGTAGCTTTTTCCGACTTTCTGTCAGCTGTTCTACATGGAGGGGGTTATCAGCTCAGCTCCAGGAAGATTTCCCAGTGACCTTGCAGCCCAAGCATGTGGAGTCTTCAGCAATAGGGTCTTACCATCTATTCCTGGTGGGAAACCAAAAGCATCAGCAATGGCCTGTAATGTTTTGGGGGTTATCAGGGACCTCTCTGGCCAACAACTCACTGAAAGGTATCCCATCCCTGGCACTGAAAATTTTCTAGTAACAATTTATGGCTTCTGGATACACCATTGTTCAAAAAAGTAGGTTTCCATGTGATTTATTCATATTCTTTTAGATTTTGATTGACCTTCCTCCCACCCTTCCTTTACTCAATCTCTTCCCCTGACCTCACTTAGGCCTTTTCATTCCCAGTAATCTGTTCTTCTACTTACAAATATGCAATGCCACCCCCTTAAGTCCTTCCCTCTTCTTCCTCTCTTATAGGCCCTGTCTAGCTTATTGGCCTCTGCTACCAAGTTTCATTCCAACTCATATACAAGTCCAAACATTTTTAGCTAGGATCCACATATGAGAAAGGACATGCAACATTTGGCTTTCTGGGTCTGGGTTAGTTCAGTAAATGAAATCCTTTCCAAGTCTATCCATTTTCCTGCAAATTTCTGTATTTAATTTTTCCTTACCATAAAATAGAACTCCATTTTGTAAATGTGCCATATCTTCACTATCCACTCATTAGTTGAAGGACATATAGGCTGGTTCCATTTCCTAGTTATTGTGAATAGAGCAGCAGTAAACATGGATGTGCAAGTATGTCTAAGGTAGTGCAACGAGTCCTTAGGATATGTGCCTAGGAGCGGTATAGGTGGGTCATATAATAAATCTGTTTTTAGCTGTCTCAGGAACCTCCACACTGATTTCCACAATGGCTGTACCAGACTACATTCCCACCAACAGTGTAGAAGGGTTCCTCTTTTTCCACATCTTTGCCAGTATTTATGGTCATTTGTTTTCTTGATGATAGCCATTCTGACAGGAGTGAGATGGAATCTCAAAGTAGTTTTAATTTTCATTTCCCTGATGACTAAGGATGTAGAAAAAATTTTAGATGTTTATAGGCCATCTGCATTTCTTCTTTTGAGAACTCTCTATTTAGTTCCATGGCCCATTTTTTTAATTGGGTTGTTTGATTTATTAATTTTTTGAGTTCTTTGTATATCCTGGATATTAATCCTCTGCCAGATGTATAGTTGGCAAAGATTTTGTCCCATTCTGTAGGTTGGCTCTTTGCTCTATTTACAGTGTCCTTCCTTTGCTGTGCAAAAGCTTTGCAATTTCATGATGTCCTAGTGGTTGATTAATGGTTTTATTTCTGGAGCAACTAGAGTTATATTCAGAAAGTTGATGCATATGCCAATATGTTGAAGGATTTCACCTACCTTTTCCTCTAGCAGTTTCAGAGTTTTAGGTCTGATATTAAGGTCTTTGAGCCATCTGGACTTAACTCTTGTGCATGGAGAGAGATAAGGATCTATTTTAATCCTTCTACAGATACATATCCAGTTTTCCCAACACCATTTGTTGAAGAGGCTGTCATTTCTCCAATGAGTATTTTTGTCAAAGATCAGGTGGTTGTAGCTGCCCAGACTTATATTTGGGTCCTCTATTATGTTCCAATTATTTAAATGTCTGGTTTTGTGCCAGTACCATGCTGTTTTTGTTACTATGGCTCTGTAATATAGGTTAAAATCAGGTATGGTGATACCACCAGCTTTATTTTTGTTGCTCAAAATTGTTTTGGATATTCAAAGTTTTTCTGTGCTTCCAAATGAATTTTAGGATTGTTTTTTCTATTTCCGTGAAGAAGGCCATTGGAATTTCGATGGGGATTGCATTAAAAGTGTAGCTTACTTTTGGTATGATTGACATTTTCACAATATTGATTCTTCCAATCCAATAACATGGGATGTCTTTCTATTTCCTAGTGATTTCTGCAAATTCTATCTTGAGTGTTTTGAAGTTTTCACTGTAGAGCTCCTTTGGTTAGATTTATTCCAAGATTTGTTCTTTATTTATTTATTTATTTATTTATCTTGAAGAAATTGTGAATGGGAGTGATTCCCTAATGTCATCCTCAGCATGTTTGCTGTTAGTATATAGTAAGGCTACTAATTTCTGTGTGTTTATTTTGTATCCTGCTATGTTGCTAAAAGTGTTTATCAGCTCTATCAGTTTTCTGGTAGAATCTTCAGGGTCCTTTATGTATAGAATCATATCATCTGAAAATAATGATAATTTGATCTTTTCCTTTCCAATTTATATCCCTTTTATGTATGTCTCTTCCCTTATGGCTATAGCTAAGATTCCACTACTGTATTAAATAGAAGTGGGACAGTGGGTACTCTTGTCTTGTTCCTGATTTCAGTGGAAAAGTTTCAAGTTTTTCCCCAGCTTAATATAATTTTTAAACATAATTTTGTGCATGAAGTATCATAGTTTGAAATTTTCCACTTCTGGTATCACATTGGTTTTGGATTTTGAAGTGTTTTAGGATTTTCAGGTTAGGGATGCTCGGCCTTATATACCATGACTCCATCCACAGGTATCTACAGTTGGTCAATGCTAGGTTGTGGGAAAACAAAACCAGATATGCTTCTTGTAGAAGCATAGCTAAGAGGCCAGAAACAGAAGTTCCAATTAGGGAATTTTTCACATGCTTGATGCAGAAATCCCAAAATGCTGGCTGAGGACTACTGTAACCTGATGCCACACTGCTGCAGCCTGATGCTAACCTGGAATGACCTGATCTGCATGGCATAGATGGCACAAATGAAAATTATGTGCACAGCAGCTCATGCTTAACTTCCCAGGACTGTACTCCTTTGAGGACTGTACTTTGTATGGTGTGAAGGAAACTGCATACACACAAAAAAAAAAAAAAAAAAAAAAAAAAACCTCATACTATGGGCTGAAGAGATGGCTTAGTGGTCAAGGTGCTCACTCACAAGCCTGCTTAGATTCCCCAGTACGCATATAAGCCAGATGCACAGAAGGCGCATGCATCTGGAGTTAGTTTGCCGTGGCTAGAGGCCCTGTTGCACCTGTTCTCTCTCTCATAAATAAAATATTTTTTTAAATCCTCATCCTACTTTATCCTGCAAAGCTATCCATTCAAATAGATGGAGAAATAAGGACATTCGATGACAAAAGCAGGTTAAAGGAGTATTTGAAGACAAAACCAGCTCTACAGAAAATACTTGAAAGAATTCTCCATGCTGAAGAAAAGGAAAAGCATACATATAAGGAACCTGGAAAAAACAAGCAATACTCAAATACTAGTTAACACAAGAGAGCACAGGTAGAACCAGAACCACAAAAAAAAAAAAAAATGGCAAACATAAATACACACCTCTCAATAATATCTCTTAATATCAACAGCCTCAATGCCCCAACCAAAAGACATAGGTTTGCAGACTGGGTTAAAAAGCAGGATCTGACAATTTATTGTCTACATGAAACTCACCTTTCTTAGGGTGAAAGGTTGGAAGACGGTGTTTCAAGCAAATGGGCCTAGAAAACAAGCAGGGGTTGCTATCCTAATATCTGACAAGGTAGACTTCAGTCCAATGTTAGTCAAGAAAGATAAGGAAGGTCACTTTATAGGGCACACTCCAACAGGAGGACATTACAATCCTAAACATACATGCACCTAACATGGGGGCTCCCAAATTCATCAAACACAATTAGAACTAAGGTCACAGATAACACCAAACACAGTGGTGGTGGGTGACTTTAACACCCCAATCTCATCAATTGACAGGTCATCCCAGGAAAAAATAAACAGAGAGGCATCTGGACTAAATGAGGTCATAGAAGGAATGGACCTAACATATATACAGGACATTTCATCCAAATGCTGCAGAATATACATTCTTTTCAGCAGCACATGGAACATTCTCTAAAATAGACCATATATTAGGACACAAAGCAAATCTTAACAAATTCAGGAAAATTGAAATAATTCCTTGCATTCTATCTGACCACAATGGAATTAAACTACAAATCAATAACAAGAAAGGCTATAGAGCATACACAAAATCATGGAAACTAAACAATACACTACTAAATGATGAATGGGTCAATGAAGAAATCAATAAGGAAATCAAAACATTTATAGAGTCAAATGATAATGAGAATACAACATACCAAAATCTCTGGGACACAATGAAGGCAGTCCTTAGAGGTAAATTTATAGCTTTAAGTGCCTATATTAAGAAATTAGAAAAGTCACAAGTTAACAACCTAATGCTTCACCTTAAAGCCTTGGAAAAAGAAGAACAAGGCAAACCAAAAATCAGTAGACAGGAAGAAATAATAAAGATTAGGGCAGAAATTAATGAAATAGAAACAAAACAAACAATCCAAAGAATTAATGAAACAAAGAGTTGGTTCTTTGAAAGGATAAACAAGATTGATAAACTCTTAGCAAATCTGACCAAAAGAAAGAGAGAAGAGACACAAATTAATAAAATTACAGATGAAAAAGTTAATATCACAACAGATTCCAGAGAAATTCAAAAAATCATAGGGACATACTATAAAAGCATATACTCCACAAAGTATGAAAATCTGAAAGAAATGGATGATATCCTTGATTTATATGACCTACCTAAATTAAATCAAGATGAGATTAATCATTTAAATAGACCTATAACAAGCATGGAGATCCAAACAGTTATCAATAATCTCCCAACTAAAAAAAGTTCAGGCCCAGATGGATTCACTGCTGAATTTTACCAGACCTTCAAGGAAGAGCTAACACCATTGCTTCTGAAGCTTTTCTAGGAAATAGAAAAAGAAGGAATTCTACCAAATTCCTTCTATGAAGCCAGCATCACTTTGATACCAAAACCAGGCAAAGATAGAAAAAAGAAAATTACAGACCAATCTCCCTCATGAACATAGATGCAAAAATTCTCAACAAAATATTGGCAAACAGAATACAAGAATATATCAGAAAGATCATTCATCCTGACCAAGTAGGCTTTATCCCAGAGATGCAGGGATGGTTCAATATACACAAATCTATAAATATAATATATTATGTAAATGGGTTGAAGGACAAAAATCACATGATCATCTCATTAGACACAGAGAAAGCATTCAACAAAATCCAACATCCCTTCATGATAAAAGTCCTACAGAGACTGGGAATAGAAGGAACATATCTCAATATAATAAAAGCTATTTATGACAAGCCTACAGCCAACATATTACTAAATAGGGAAAAACTGGAAGGTTTTCCACTAAAATCAGAAACAAGACAAGGGTGTCCACTGTCCACACTTCTATTTAATATAGTTCTGGAAGTCTTAGCCATAGCAATATGGCAAGAGTCACACATAAAAGGGATACAAATTGGAAAGGAAGAGATCAAGTTATCATTATTTGCAGATGACATGATTCTATACATAAAGGACCTAAAGACTCTACTAGCAAACTGTTAGAGCTGATAAAAAAAAAAAATCCTCATCCTAACCATGAAAAACTTCTCCCAAATGAGACCCCCTACAGTGCACTCGTTGCCTATGCTATAGGCCATACTCCAGTTTCTTCAACTGATGTAATAAACTGTTCTTCCTATTCTAATCTAAAGGGCAAATTCTTTCACTACCAATCCTTCCCTGCTACCATGGTAGACACCTGGTCTGCTATAACCCTGTCTCCAGCATCTCATAGCCCACAGAGAAGGGTGCACCCATGCACACACAGCTATGCCCACAAAGAGAAGCAGAGCAAATCCTGGTACTGTGAATCCTGAAGAGGTCTTGCCCAAGTGAGCTAATTTAAAAACACAAGGGTGGATGTTCAGATGTATGGCATCAGTGCCAAGTCTTTTTATGTTGTTGTTCTTGTTGTTATTATTAATTTGGGTTTTTCAAAGTAACATTTTCACTCTGGCCCTGGAATTCACTATGTAGTCTCAGGCTGGCCTCATGGTGATCCTCCTACCTCAGCCTCCCCCAAGTACTGGGATTAAAGGCTTGTGTCACCGTGTCTGGCATAACTGATTTTTGAGACACAGTCTTCTGTGTTGTCCAAGTCTTCCTTGAACTTGAACTCCTCCTGCCTCAGTATCTTGAGTATCTGGGTTACAGGCACATGCCACTGTACCCAGCTGTTTCCAAGTCTGGATGAGTTCAAACACACACTTGTTGATTTTTTTTTTTTATTTATTTATTTGAGAGAGAGAGAGTGGCCACACCAGAGCCTCCAGCTGCTACAAATGAACTCCAGATGAATGAGCCTCCCTATGCATATGGCTTATGTGGGTCCTGGGGAATCGAACCTGTGTCCTTTGGCCTTACAGGCAAGTACCTTAACTGCTAAGCTATCTCTCTAGCCCAATACCTGTAGATTTTATTAGATGATCGTGGGCATGAAAAGAGAAATTATAATTACGATGGATGCTCAAACTTTCATGAATACTTGCATGGGGACTGGCTGGAAAGGTGGCTCAACAGTTGAGAGAAGATACATTCTGGACCAGCACGATAGCCTAAGGAGGCCTGAGAGACCACTTGACTTAGCTCCCCAGGACCTACAGGAACAGCTGGTCATGGCCACATGTGTCTGTGTAGGAGCTAAAAACTGAGTAGGCATTTTAGAAATGACAGGACCCCAAAGTGGATAGGTTTCTCTTGTCTAAATGCAGAATCTCTCGTTGGGCCTGTAGCAGAAATTTGATGTTTTCTTAACATTTTACTACAGATCAAAAATGTAGGAGGGGTCTGGCTCTCCCTCACCTCTGCCCCCTCAGGGAGTCCTTCCACTTCCTTCTGAGAAGGCCCTTTCCAAAGAAGTAAAATTTCTAATAAGGGCTGGGGAGACAGCTCAGCTGTTCAGGCGCTTGCCTACAAAGTCCAAAGACCCAGGTTCAGTTCCCCAGGATCCACGTAAGCCAGATGCAGAAGGTGGCATGTGTGTCTGGAGGGTTTCTTTTTTACACCAGCAGCTAGAGGCCTTAGCATGCCCATTCTCTCTCTCTAATAAATAAAATATATTAAAAATTTCTAAAATAGATTTCCCTTTTCCAGAGATCTTGACTCTAGACACCTGATGTCAAGACTAATTGGATAAACCAGCTGGGGTTCATTAAAAAAAAAAAAAAAAAAACCTGTAGCCAGGCATTGTGGTGCACACCATTAATCCCAGCAATCTGGGGGCAGAGGTAGGAGGATCACCATGATGAGTTCAAAGCCACCCTGAGACAACATAGAGAATTCCAGGACAGCCTGGACTAGAATGAAACCCTACCTCAAAAAAAAAAAAAAACCTGGAGCTGGAGACATGGCTTAGCAGTTAAGGTGTTTGCCTGAAAAGTCAAAGAACCCAGGTTCAATTCCCCAATACCCATGTAAAGCCAGATGCACAAGATGCACATGCGTCTGGGGTTCCTTTGCAGTGGCTGGAGGTGCTGTGCTGGGGCACACGTTCTCTCCCTTTCTGTCTGTCTCTTTCTCTCTTTCAAATAAAAAAAATAAAATATTGAAAACCAACCTGAGTCTTGAGGTGACCTTCTCAAACCCCTCTTCCCTCTCTGGGCAAGAGCTCCACCTTGCTTCCTTCTCTTACCTCCTGGCCAAAGCCCCTTCTCTTCTCCCTCCTAAAGCTCTAAGCTATAATAAGATCATTCTGAACCCTATCCTTTGGCCTGAGGATTTCATTCTTCAAATTCATAGGACAAGATTCTGGGGACTCCCCAAATTATCACCACATTAGTATATATGAGTACATTAACGGAAGAACCCCCAAAGTCCTATATCAATAGAATGGAGAATGGCAGAGGAGAAAACCTGATGTTGTCTTCCTCTGTCCTCTGCACAAATGCACACATGTTCATGCACACACCATAAGCACATAGAGCAACATGATGTATAAATCAGGCCATATACATATTGGACATCAATATTGGTTTATTGATGGGGGAAAACCTCTATTTTTATAGTGAACATAATGTGGAAATGTGACTTCATTAAAATAAATTAACATTCATTTTAATAAATATTTAAAAAGTGATTTCCTGATTGTCCTCTTATCAACTTGTGATCTCCTAAAATAAGAACTGGTAGTGTTCAGAGGCTCCCAAGACCTCATCACTGAAGCAGACCCAGAATGAACCCAACATGGCTCAGGGAAATTTTGCGGAAGAGGGGGCGGACAGAATGTCAGCGCCATATGTTGGGTCATGATACACAGAGACATTTCCTCCTACCCATGACTGTGGGCTAACTCCACAATGCATGACCCATAATCTTCAACAAGGAGGGGGGGGGGTAGGACAGGGAGGAGGCTAACAATGGTACCAACGTGACTGTATTCAATGAGTACAAAACTAATTTTAAAAATAATAATAAAAAAAGAACTGTAGTGTTATGGCTTATTAAGTTTCTCACAAGGCACCTCAGAATGAGGACAATATCTGCGATAGCATCCTGCAGAGACTTACGGCTCTCACACCTCAGGAAGCTGCAGAGTACCCCATGGGTACACTTGTGCTAATGTACACGCCACTGAATTCTACTGTCAAAGCCAGTCTGGGCTGCGCACGTGGCTGGATGCTTTCTCTCTCCCCTTGGAAATCTCCACTCACATGCAAATGAGCAACAGTGAAAAAATGGGAGGGCTCCAGATCCAGCACTGTCTTTTTCGTATGCCTGAAACTCTTTCTGTGTTTGTGATCTGGATGTGCCAACACTATGATTTTCAGAAATAACTTGAAAAGACATTTTCAACGATGAGCTTGGAGTAGCAAAACTGGAAAGGATGTTGTAGATCTGTTGTATAGACTCTCAGGCTATCTTTCCCAAACATGCTTCCCTGAAACAATACTGCAAATTTCTGGGCTGCAGAGAGACAAATGAATGAGAAACAAAATTCTGATTCACATGCCCCAAATATCAGCTCTCCCTACTTCCACTGGATGAAACAGGCATTCCTAAAAAGATGAGTGAAAATGACCATGGATATTCCTAGCTCTTGTAGACAAATGATGAGAACTTTTAGGAACATTACTTTTTAAGCTAAGATCACATAGAACTACAAGCAAAGCATATGAAATACACCAGAGCTTCCCAACATGGAAAAGCTACCTAAAACACAGAGTTCTAGATCCTGTCACAGAAATTCTGATTCTGTCAGTTGGGGCTTGGAAGTCTGTATTTGCCCAAAGTCCCCCGACACC
Source organism: Jaculus jaculus (assembly GCF_020740685.1). Taxonomy (NCBI): domain Eukaryota; kingdom Metazoa; phylum Chordata; class Mammalia; order Rodentia; family Dipodidae; genus Jaculus; species Jaculus jaculus. The sequence continues at coordinate 138,131,458 of NC_059107.1, forward strand.
CACAACTGATTCTAATACCCAACTAGGTTTATGAACCGTGAACAAAAGACTGTACTCACACTTGGCAAACAACAGCAATGACTTTCAGAACACTTCAGAGTTTACAAAGACAGACTTGATACAAGTTCCTTCACATGATCCTGATAAGTCAAGTGTTGTCAATCAACCACATTTCACAGAAGAGGAAAATGAGTCACAAGCCTGTATGTGTCAGAGTTCAGTTCAGATGTCCGAGCATAGTACTCCCTCGGTCTACATCACCATTATTTAAGCAGCAAATTTCTGAAGACGAAGGAATTATAACCCAGTACAGGTGCTCATTTCATAAAGTATTTGTGCAGCCAATAAATCACCATGGTGCACCTGAACAACTGTTACACGTGTCCACAGTGCAGAAAGACCCTACATATCCCAATTAACCTATTCACTTTAAGCACTAAAAGATCCATTCAAACTGGGCATGGCGCATCCCTTTAATCCCAGCAACTCAGTTGGCTGAGTTGAACTCAGGAGGTTTGCCATGAGTTCAATGCCACCCTGAGAGGACATAGTGAAGTCCAGGCCAGTCTGAGCAAGAGTGACACCCTACCTCAAAAATACCAACAACAGCCGGGCGTGGTGGCGCACGCCTTTAATCCCAGCACTCAGGAGGCAGAGGTAGGAGAATCGCCATGAGTTGGAGGCCACCCTGAGATGACAGAGTTAATTCCAGGTCAACCTGGGCTAGAGTGAGACCCTACCTCAAAAAAAAAAAAAAAAAAAAAAACCAACAACAACAAAAAAAAGATCCATTCAAATGGAACTTTAATGAATTTGAAGAGCATACACAGCGTTGCATTCTAATTTCATTTTATAATATGTAATGAGAAATTACCTGAGATGAATAAATGTATGTCTGCAATCGGAAAGCAATATCCTCACCAGCTCTCTTCTGAATGCCCCCTTGGTCCTCTTTCTATCTGCTCCCTTCCTCCTTCTCCTTCCTTTTCCACCCCTCCTCTCTTTCCTCTCTCTCCGTGGTATACTTACCCCTTTCTTTCTTTCTCCTTCCCTCCTTCTACCTTCCCTCTCTTCCTGCCCCCTTACCCCCCATTACAATAGTCTTGGATCCAAGAAATTGTCCATTTGATTCTCAATGCTTGTCTAAATTTTTTTTTTTTTTTTTTTGGTTTTGTGAGGTAAGGTCTCACTGTAGTTCAGGCTGACCTGGAATTCACTCTATAGTCTCAGGATGGCCTTGAACTCACAGCGATCCTCCTATCTCCACCTCCGGAATGCTGGGATTAAAGGCATGAACCACCACGCCCTGCTTGTCTAAATTTTTGGTTAATATAATTTACTGGGATCCCAAAGAACATAAATAGCATACCTTGTGGTCAGAAAAGGGTGTCATGAGCATCACATAGGGATGGGGGCCATCAAGTAAGACAGGAAGAAGACTGGAGCATCTTTTGGCATGAGATGGGTTTCTGGTTTCTTCCCATGTCGGTATGATAACCCACTGAATATGAGAATGCACTGTGGCAGGAGAAGGGCTGGCACACAGGTCAGAAAACAAGCTGCAGACCTACCTGAGACACAAGAGATGTCAATACAAGCTACAGCCCACAGGCCAAATGCAGCCCGCGAACCACTTGTCTGGGCTGCCACTCATGTCAGAAGGACGTGCTTGGTGGCATGTGAGCATCATATAAAACGCCTGCTTCAAGCCGGGCGTGGTGGCGCACGCCTTTAATCCCAGCACTCGGGAGGCAGAGGTAGGAGGATCGCCATGAGTTCGAGGCCACCCTGAGACTCCATAGTGAATTCCAGGTCAGCCTGGGCTACAGTGAGACCCTACCTTCAAAAATCAAAAAAAAAAAAAAACAAAAAAAAAAACGCCTGCTTCAGTGTCCTTCACAAAGCTTTGTGGGAACAAGCCACACTGGTTCACCGCCGTCCCGCCCACCGTGGCTCTCTCATCATGAAAGAGTTCAGAAGCACCAACAAGAGACCATATAGGCCTTAAAGCCTCCAACATTTCCTACTTGCCTCTTCCAAGAACAAAGTGTTGCCAACTTCCACTTCGGAGCAAAGAGTGAGGGTGCATGCTTCCTACAAAACAGATGTGGCTCCAGCCTTCACTTGCTGAATATGAAATGCAATACTGAATCTAAAGTCATCTCAGGTCCACTGTCTTTGAGACTGATCTATGAAGTCGGTACCCCTGCCCGAGTGTCCCAATGAATTGGAACTATTTCTGCAGCGTTCTTGCCCTAAGCAGGAGTAGGAAAGGGCTTCTGCACACAGGGTTTTATTATTGGAATGATAGATGCACAAAGGCGGCCAAGCATACTAATCCAACAGGGCCCTCGGCACGGCTGGGCTAAGCCTCCTTTCACTGAGAAACAGATAGCTTTTCCCTGTCAGCAATTATCTCTCACACTGTTGCCATTTTCCCAGCATCGATATCCAAAATTCCAACATGCAGTGTATACAGAATCTTTCAGAACAGAATGGCAGGACAGTGGCCCACTGGGGTCCAGACAGCTCTAGTCCATTACCAGCAGCCTAATTTCTGCCCTGTCAGAAAGCAATACAAATCACAAAGCATTCGCTGGTGTTGCACCAGTCAGCTAATTCAATTGTCAGAACATTTCAAGGCCTGTAATTTGGGATGGGAAATACTGGGAGTCTCACTCTTTTGAGCTGCTTGGTGGATTATTCCATGTCGCAGCTTGCTTGGGGGTGGAAATAATGAGTTCTCCTGTAGGAAGTTCATGTTTGTAAACACTCTGGAAGCCAACAAACAGCCTAATGGATTAAACTATGGGCAACCACGGTGGCTCATGACTAACACTGAAAGCATTACATTCTAATTGGCGGTTTTATCACACATATTGATTAGCAGTTTGACTCTTGCATTTTACTCACATTTCAAACTATACATGGCCTTTTTATAACATAACTAGTCCTTAGATCTCAGGTAATCAAGTGCACTTATACTAAAAGACTCTGCAGGCTAATTTCCCCTTTGAAAACTGGAATACACCTTACACGCCATTATGCCACACAGATTGATCTCAAACTCATATGTGTGGATTTAACACAATTCCCTGAGCCCTGGTATCTGCCTGAGAAATCAGGGAGGATGCCACCACTTCCAATTTGGCTCTGACTCAAGGAATTACATAACTAAAATGGGTAAAATCACAATATGGAAGTTGTTCTTCAATAAAGATACTTAAACTTAAATATATATATATTATGTTAAGCCGTGCATGGTGGTGCACGCCTTTAATCCCAGCACTCAGGAGGCAGAGGTAGGAGGATTGCAGTGAGTTTGAGGCCACCCTGAGACTTCATAGTGAATTCCAGGTCAGCCTGGGCTAGAGTGAGACCCTACTTCGAAAAACCAAAAAAAAAAAAAAAATTATATATATATTATATATTATATATTGTATTATATATATACATATATATATTATGTTTATTTATTTGTAAGCAAAGAAAGAGAGAGAAGAGAAATAGAGAGCATGGACTGCCAGGGCCTCTAGGCACAGCAAACTCCACATACATGCACCACTTGACACAGTTTATAGGAAGGAAAGGAATTTTATTTTGGCTTACAGATCCAGGGGAAGTTCCACAATGGCACAAGAAGCTGGCCCACTCTTACAGGTCCACGCAGGAGGAGCTACCCCCTGTACCCTAAGCGAGCACACTCCGCAAAGCCAGGCAGAACTCCAGCACACTGTGTTCCTTAGGCTGGAAATCATATGAGCCCCAAGTAGCAACTTAGAGCTGGACACATGGGTGGACATGGGGTCCACCCATGGTAACACCTCCTCCAAGGTGACTGGAGATCTAATTACAAGTTTTGATAAACTCCTGAATCTACTGGGGGACGTTCATGTAAACTACCATCTTCCCCTAACCATCTTCCTTGTCCAAGCCACTTAACTGACCATAAGAAGCCTCCCAAGCAGCCATTTCAGCTTTAGTCTTCCCCAGCTCCAAGTCCATTCTACATCCATTAACTAAAGAAACTTTCGGAAAGGAATATTTGATTTTCAAATACCTGCTGGGAGCCTCTCAATGGCTTTTCATTTCCCTAAGACACGACTTGGTCTTTCCTCACACAGCCTGTCACTGACCTTCCAACCTCAACTCTTGCCCTTGCCCCTTACACTTGACCCCTCTCCCTCTCCATGGACCCCCTAAGTGCTGCCCTTCCTTCCAGGGGCTGGCCCTCGCCTCTTCTCTGAGTTCGTGCTGTGCCTTCTACCTGGAATGTGATCCTCCTCCCCTTTCTCTGACTGTCCTTCACGTTGTGGCTGATCATATTTGCTTCACTCTAGAAGGATCTTACGAACTACCAGAACGAGGCAAGGAACGCTACAGTGTCCCAACGCTTCATTCTCCCTTTGCGACATGCACAGCTCAATGCACAGTGCTGGTCAACTACCACTAGGGAAGCCTGCAAGCCCCAAGAGATGGGGCCTCGCACAGCTGCTCACTCACAGCGCATTCCTGGGACATAACAGAAGGACAAGTCTCCTTTGTTTTTTTGGTTTTTTGAGGTAGGGTCTCACTCTAGCCCAGGCTGACCTGGAATTCACTATACAGTCTCTAGGTGGCCTCGAACCCATGGTGATCCTCCTATCTCTGCCCCCCAAGTGCTGGGATTAAAGGCATGTGCCACCATGGCTGGCTGCAAGTCTACATTTTTCGTGTCTGATGAATCTAACACATTACAAATAAAGCCCATGAAATGGCCTCAGTTCCTTCCTTCTACTTGGAGACATGTACAATTTTCAACTCAGAAAGTTATATTTTATCAGCACTTGTACTTTATTCTCCTGCTGCTTTAGCAAATGGTGTCACAGAAACCAGGATAGTTCATCAAAAGAAGCCAGAGGTGGCAACGCTTGGTTTTCAAATTAAAAAAAAAAAAAAAAAAGCCCTGTGCATTTTTTCAATAATGTCTCACCTCAGTTACAAAGAAGGCGCAGTGCCTGAAATCTTGTTAGGATTGCAATGATTGAAGTGGAAAGGCTTTTGGCAAAAGGGCTGAAAGTTTATATATTCTGTATGCTATGATTTCAGTCTAAATCACAGTTGGCTGTACTTGCCTGCTGCCAAGGAGAGAGGCTGTATCTGAGTTCTCTGAGCAGGAACACTCAATTTTAATCTCCAGCCTTCCTCGGCATTCTTTTTTTCTTCCTTTTAGCCTAAACACTAAGAGCATAGACTCTGGTGTCCCAATGTCTCCTTTAAAACATGAGCTGGAGTTTAATGGACAAATTCCTCAGCCATTCAATGTTCAGCTTCCTCATTTGAAAATGAGAATGGAAGAGAGCCTATTTGGCAGTTTGGTTGTGAAAATTAAAGGATTCATTGCATGTCAGAGGCTGTGATGGTTTGAATGTAATGTCCCCATAGTTTTAGGTATTTTTGATGAAGATTAACCTTCTTACATTGTCTCCAGCAGACAGAGCCCAGCTGTAGGAGGTATGCACTGGGGGCAGATCTTGAGTCCAGCTCTCCTAGGTGTGTCCTGAATCAGTCTGTGCTGGCTGGTTACTCTGTGCTCCCTCTTTCTCTCTCTCCCTCCCTCCCTCCCTCTCCCTCTCCCTCTCCCTCTCTCTCTACCTATCTATCTCTTTCACTCTCTCTCTCTCTCCCCTATTGATGTATGATAAAGTGAGCCAGCTTCCTCCACCATGATGAAGCTTCCTCTAGAACCTGTGAGCCTTTTCCTTCATAAGCTGCTTCTGCTCTTGTCTTTGTCCCAGTGAGAAGGTAATTGCAGCAGATTTTTAGTTAAGAGCCCAGCAAACATTAGCTTTTTTTTAACTTTGTATTGACAACCTCCATACCTATGCACAATGTACCCTGAGCACTACCCATTCCCACCACCTGTCTTTGCCTCCCCTCTTCTATTCTCCCTCCCTTGAACCGTGCTACTTGCAAAACTAGTTCCTCTTTTATTCTTTCTATTCACCTTTAATGTTGGCTTTCTCCTAATACTATGAAGGTCTTGTGCAGGTAGTAACAGCCACTGCGATGTCATAAACGCAACCTCTACTTTGGGTCTGGGAGACAGCATCCCAAAGCATTTCTCCTTATCTTTTGATTCTTTTTCTTTTCACCACCCATCCCACAATGGTTCCTGAGAACTCAGAGGATGCGATAGAGATGTCTCATTGAGTGCTGAACACTCAGCTGTCACTTCTTCTTGGGATTTTGATGAGTTTTGAGTCTCCCCAGTAGGCACTGCCATCTGAAATGAGAAGCTTCAGTCTATGGCCATGCCACCCCCAACAGACCTGAAGTCATTGGAAGAGAAGCTTCTCTAATCAAAAGTGACAGCAGAATTAATATACGTGCATAAACATAAATACTTTTTAAAAGATTTAGAGAGCAATTTAGTGGGTGTTGCAGTCAAGTTCTCCTTGTTGGCAGAAAACACACAACAAGAGCAGTTTGTGGGGGAAAAGGTTTATCTTGGCTTACAGACTGGAGGGAAAGCTCCATGATGGCAATGGAAAACGTTGGCATGAGCAGAGGGTGGACATCCCCTCCTGGCCAACATCAGATGGACAACAGCAGCAGGAGAGTGTGCCAAACACTGGCAAGAGGAAGCTAGCTATAATACCCATAAGCCCGCCCCCAACAATACACTGCCTCCCAAAGGGTTTAATTCCCAAATTGCCAACAGCTGGGGGACACGGCATTCAGAACACCTAAGTTTATGGGGGACACCTCCATCAAACCACCACAGTGGGCATACTATGTTCATTTGGCCAAACACTAATAGGAGCTTCCGCAGTAGGATTTATCACTTTCATAGCCATAATGGGATTTTAATTAGGTTTTCAATACCAGACATGGACTCCCTTCCTCCTCAAAGCTGGGCAGAGAGCACCAGGATGCCAGACAATGCCACTGCTGCACCAGTGGACACATCTTGCCTGGCTGGCCACTTGTGTCGCTTGCAGAATTCACGGCTGGTTCATAGTATTTTGATGACTTTTCTCTTGTGACAACTAATCAGCAGAGAGGAGGCTTCCAGCTCAGCTCCAGCTTGATTTCTCAGTGTCCTACAACCAAAGCATGTAGCGTTTTGAACAATAAAATCTTACCATTTCATTCCGATACAGGTTATAGCCTGTATTGTTTTATGTGTGATGGGGCAGGGTGTTCATGGGCCTCCTTAACCAACAGTTCACTGGACATTAGCAATGGCTATTACTTCACATATCTAGGGACATGGGAATAGGTTTGGAGAAAAAAAAAAAGATGCTAGAGCTGGAGAGATGGCTTAGCGGTTAAGCGCTTGCCTGTGAAGCCTAACGACCCCGGTTCAAGGCTCGATTCCCCAGGACCCACGTTAGCCAGATGCACAAGGGGGCACATGCGTCTGGAGTTCATTTGCAGTGGCTGGAAGCCCTGCCGCGCCCATTCAATTTCTCTCTCTCTCTCTGTCTCTATCTGTCTCTTTCTCTCTGTGTGTCTGTCGCTCTCAAATAAATAAATAAACCAAAACTTTTTTTAAAAAAGCTGCTAAACAGAACTGAGTCAACAGAGGCAGAAGTGACTTGCTAAGCAACAACTGATTTGCTCAGACAACCACCATGACTGCAGAAATTCCCTCACTACAGGTCAGTCAGCTCAGTAACAGCCAACACAGGAGACCTGGACTCAGCAGGTAGATTCCCCAGAGCCTCTGAGCCACTAAGCAATACCTGTCTGCGTGTCTTCTCCCGCTGGGGAACAGAATGCCCGAATTACAAAGGAGAAGGTGAAAATAAAGGATACAAGGAATTCTCAAGGAAGAACAGACAAACAAAACAAGCTCAGACTCCTGGGTTCTCCAGTGAAAACAGGAAAAGTGACAGGTTGCCCTTCATTGTCACGTCGGTCGGTCGCAGCCATGAAACCTTCCACTGTCCCTGTGGCCACTTTGCTTTGGATCCAGTCAGCCAGCTTGAAATCAGAATCATTGTTAAAGTCTTCAATAGTCTGACAGATCCTTCTCCGCCCAGTCAGATCTGAATGTGACAGACATGAACTATGAGACTGTTCATAGCTGCAAGACACAAGGAAGTGCTCTGGAATCAGACTCACAGAGAACTCAAGGCTTCACTTAGCTCCTTGCTGGAGAGCCACTCTTTTCATCCGTAACATGGGGATGACCTTCTGCCTCTCCATGGATAAAGACTTAGATGCAGTTCCTAAGGAGAAACAAGGAGACAGGCAGGCACTTCGATGCTGACCTCTCTCCCTCCCTCCCTCTCTCCCTCTCTCTCTCTCTCTCTCTCTCTCTCTCTCTCTCTCTCTCTCTCTTTCTGTTTTGCTCCCTCCCTCCCTTTCTTTTCTTTAATTCAACAAATTTGCATAGCCCTTAAAATATGCCAAACACTACACTAAGTGCTGTACAAATATTCACTTATTTGGGGCTGGAGAGATGGCTTAGTGGTTAAGCACTTGCCTGTGAAGCCTAAGTACCCCAGTTCGAGGCTTGATTCCCCAGGACTGTTAACCAGATGCACAAAGGGGCACACGTGTCTGGAGTTTGTTTGCAGTGGTTGGAGGCCCTGGCATGCCCATTCTCTCTGTCTCCCTCTGCCTCTTTGTCTCTCGGTCTGTTGCTCTCAAATAAATAAATAAAAATAACAAACAAATATATATTCACTTATTCAGTTCTATGTTTGGCTGTTTGTATAAGTGGTAGTGATGAGCCCCCTTTCTCTGTTCTATTTCCTTGGAGAGCCCAGTGCCACAAACTTAGAGCTTGGCCTTGTGACTTGGGAGTACAGCAAATGTGACCCAATCAGAGATTTAAAAATGCTTGTACTGTGTTCTCTTATGCTGTTCTACAGAGCCCTAAGACCACCATGTGAAGAGGTCTGAATCTCTACTGGAGCCTGAGTGGTCACTTCCACCCACATGAGGTCCCCAAGATCAACTCATCTGTCAACCACCCATCAGAGATCACTGGGCCAGCCCAGATGAAAAAAGTCACCGAGCTAACCAAAGACTTGTGAGCTAGATAAAATAGTTGCTCTATTAAGTCATTATGTTTTGGGTTGACTCATTTTGCATCAAAAACTAATACAGGGCTGGGAAAATGGCTTAGCGGTTAAGGCGTTTGCCTGTGAAGCCTAAGGACCCTGGTTTGATTCCCCAGGACCCACATAAGCCAGATGCACAAGGGTGCATGTGTCTGGAGTCTGGAGTGGCTGGAGGCTCTGGCGCACCCATGCTCTTTCTCTCTCTCTCTCTCTCTCTCTCTCTCTCTCTCTCTCTCTCTTTCTCTCTCTCTCTCAAATAAATAAATAAAATATTCTAAAAACTAATACAATTCTGTTAGGTAGCTACCATTATTACCCCTGTCTTGCAAAGAATGTCACTGAGGCCAAGGAAGCTAAGTTACTTACACAACTTGTGGGTAGAAGTGCCAAGCAATCAATGCTCTTAATCCCTGTGAAAAACACAAGTGTTGGTGGAAGTTTTCTCAGCCATAAAGAAGAACGAAGTTATATGCTTTGCTGGCAAATGGCTGGAACTGAAGAGGATCACTTAAGCAAATTAAGCCAGACTCATAAAAATAAGTCTCATGTTTTCTTTTCCCATTTATGGGTCCTTAACTTTATATAGACGCATGAAATCACATGTGTATATATAATACACTAATAGAAACTGTCTAGGGAAGCAAAAGGGACTAATGGGGGGGGGAATTCTGTGGGGAAGGAGGAATATGAGCAATGTGCAATGCTCAGCATACTTGCATAATTTTTTTAAATAATGACTTCAAAAGATATATATATATTTTGTTTTTTCAAGGTAGGGTCTCACTCTAGCCCAGGCTGACCTGGAATTCACTCTGTAGTCTCAGGCTGGCCTTGAACTCATACTGATCTTCCTACCACACGCCTGGCTTGACTTCAAAAGATATTTTTGGAAGAGGCATACAAAGCTGGGTGTGGTAGTGCATGCCTTTAATCCTAGCACTTGGGAGGCAGAGGTAGGAGGATCAGTATGAGTTCAAGGTCAGCCTGAGACTACAGAGTGAATTCCAGGTCAGCCTGGGCTAGAGTAAGACCCTACTTTGAAAATCCAAGAAAAAAAAAAAAGGTATACAAATGATCAAGTCACTTGGCCAGAAATTCCACTGGAATTACTGGTACAGATAATGCTTACACACATGCAAAATTGGGTATGCATAAGTTTATTCACAGAAGCATGACAACAATATAAGAAACAACCAACTCCAGTGCTATATATCCATACAAAGATACACTCCCTGTACAAGTATTTAAAAAGATCTATAAATACTGATTTTGTTGTGCACTGGAATAAAAGCAAGATGCAAACCAGTGTACTTACGTGCTACCATTTGTACGTAAAAAGAAAATGAAAAAATAAAAATATATTACTGCTTTTATCTGCTCAGATTATTTCTGCAAGGACACAAGAAATGGGTTTAACATCAATTATATTAAGAGAGGGAACCAGCTGGTTGGGCAACATAATAGGAGAGACAATTTTCATTGTAAAGCTTTTCATATCTTTTGAATTTTGGACTGCGCAAATGTATTATCTATTAATTTTTAATTTAAAAGCCTGTTATGAAAATGGAGACTAGATGCCTGACACAAAGAAAGCGTTCAATAAACAGCAGCTACTATTATAATTCTTTTTCCACATCTGATTTCTAACTCTTTCTAACAGAAATAAATTTTGAAAGCAACTGATGCTTTCAAACTCCTGGCTTTGCAAAGGCAAAATTCGTTTTGGGGTTCAAAAGAGCAAGAAATCAGCTACATAAAAAGTGACTGAAGACCATGAAGTTGTCCTGGTGCCCATGACCAGGAGGGTCGAGGCACTAGCAACGTGGCCACGCACTTGGCAACCTTTTGTCCTAGCCCGTTCAGGTTGCTAAAACAAAATACCAGAGACCAGCTAGCTTATAAACAACAGAAATGCTTTTCTCACAGTTTGGCAAGCAAGCAAAGCCCAAGATGAAGGCCCTGGTGGAGTCCACATCTGATGAGGTCCTGCGTGCTGGCTCCTAGAAGCCTTCGCCAGGGGTCCTCACACGTCATGGAAGGGGCAAAGCAGCTGTCTGAGGCAAGGGTCCCACTTCTGAGGACTCCGTCCTCACAACCCAGGCATTTCCCAAAAGCCTCAATTCTTAATAAGGATTCAGAACTTCAACTTAGAAGCATGGAGGGGAGACAGCCATTGAGATCACAGCATCTCTCTTCAGAGAAACGCGGTCACTGAGAAGTCATAGAATGTTTACTTTGTACATTCCCTAAGCACTTTCTCTTTCATTCAAGAACACTAAATGGAAGGAATTATGTTTTCATCCTAATAGGATATGCTCTCTCCCCACAGCTATCCTGATCTACCACAGTTGAAAGCTTGCCACGCGGTGTTCCAACCTGTTGAACTGTGTGCTTCTTCAGAACCAGAAATGGTATGGGCACCAGGCATGGTGGTACATGCCTTTAATATCAGCACTCAGGAGGCAGAGGTGGGAAGGACACTGTGAGTTCGAGACCAGCCCGGGATTACACGGGGATTTCCAGGTCAGCCTGGGCTAAAGCGAGATACTACCTCAAAGGAAAGGAAGGAAGGAAGGAGAGAGAGGGAATGGACAAGAACAAAATTTTGCAGGGAGCAGAGAATAATGGCAAGAGTAGGGTTTGAAATCGGGCAAGCCCAGGTATGATTCCTAGCTCAACACGCAGATGGGTGAACAGCAGCAGCATCCGCGCATGCACATACACTGACGTGAACACGGCACGTGTGTGTGCGCGCACACGTCAGTAATTAGCAACCTGGGCTGGAGAGATGACCCAGCAGCTAAGGCAATTGCCTATAAAGCCTAACCACAGGCTCAATCCCCCAGTACCCATGTAAAGCCAGATTTACAAAATGGTGTATGCATCCGGAGTTCGTTTGCAGCAGCTAGAGGTCCTGGTATGTCCATTCTCTCTCACTCTCTGTCTTTCTCTGCTTGAAAATAAATAATTTTTAAAATAATAATAATAATCAACCTCAGGTATATGTAAGAGGACTCCATTGCTCCCACATCAGCAAGTTTACATGACGCTACCTTTCTCTCTCTCTTTTTGTTTTATTTATTTATTTGAGAGTGCCAGAGAGAGAAAGAGGCAGATAGAGAGAGAGAGAGAGAGAGAGAGAGAGAGAGAGAGAGAATGGACACGCCAGGGCTTCCAGCCTCTGCAAACGAACTCCAGACACGTGCGCCCCCTTGTGCATCTGGCTAACGTGGGTCCTGGGGAACCGAGCCTCGAACCGGGGTCCTTAGACTTCACAGGCAAGCGCTTAACTGCTAAGCCATCTCTCCAGCCCGCTACCTTCCTCCAATATCCTTGCACATAGAGATAGCCACACCACTCCCTCACCATCCTATTCCTTAATCCATTCTACTCACAATAACCAAGGAGGCCCTGGTTTGTTTTTATTGTGGTGGGTTTTTTTTTAAAAAAAAAAAAAAGCAAACTAGATTACATATCTCCATCCCTCCACTTGAAATTCTCTAAACAGCATCCCTATGAATCTAGGCTAAAATCCAAATTTCTCACCATGGCCAAAGCAAGGCCTTCTGCTCCAACCTTCCATTATCGCGCTCTGCTCTGCTCTCCAGCCCCACATGGGCCACTCTGTGCAGTCCTTGCGAAGTCACACAGCCAACAGGTGCCTGGCTCAGAGGCTCTGTGGCCTGTCCCCTGGAGCGCTGTTCCGGAGCCCGTAAGTAGCCGACCCACCATCACGCTGCTCCTCAGAAATGTCTTCTCTGACCAGCCAAGCTCAGAGCTTCCCACCCCCAGCTCACTCTCCATCACATTATGCAGCATTTGCATCTAAGGTTATTGCTTATTTCTTCGTTAATTAACTAATTCCCCATCTAGAATGGAGCCTCCGAGAGGACAAGACACATCACTCCACACTCCCCACTGTGCTTTTAAAATTTAGAACCGCGCCTATGCACAGCAACGGTTTAAGATGTGTGTCTCCCTGTAGAGATGAAAATACAAGTCGGGCGTGGTGGCGCACACCTTTAATCCCAGCACTGGGAAGGCAGAGGTAGGTGGATCGCCATGAGTTCGAGGCCACCCTGAGACTACATAGTGAATTCCAGGTCAGCCTGAGCTAGGGTGAGACCCTACCTCGGAAAACCAAAAATGAAAGAAAGAAAGAAAATACAAATCCCTACGAGTGCTGGTCTCACGAGTTGATGGAAAAGGAAGCAGGCCCAGGAACCTGCATTTCTAGCAAGCATGTACCTCCTTCACCAGAGGGTATGCAATCCCCATTTTAAGGTTAACTGTGGTCAGTGCCTCCCACCCCCAAATGCTGACACCCCTCACACGCCCTACAATCCCAACACCCCAGCTGCTTTCTTTACACTAGTGACAAGAACAGTAAATGGTAGGTAACTGACCCCTGAAGCAGGAGTTCAAACAAGTAACCCCGCCAGGGCCAGTTCCATTTCTACTCCTCTGATCACCAAGCATGCCAAGCTAGCTGATGAAGGTAGTTGAAATCCTATTTGACCCAGAAACACCTGAGCAGGTTTTGGACTCACTCCAAAGGTGAGCCAGGTAAATTTCCATGTTGGCTCACCAGCAGATTCCCAGAGGCAGGTGGGGCTGATCAGATTTGCACGATTCGCCCTCCAGATACTACTCTTGACACCAACACACACACACACACACACAAATACGATTTGATTCCAGTGACCAGCCACAAAAAAAAAAAAAAAAAAAAAAGACCAGAGTTCTCTGAGAAGCACCCCAGCAGCTGTGAGGCAGAAATCACTGAAGTGTCAGACAGATAAAGGCTCACTTACAATAAACCAACTCCAGACTCAAACACAGACAGAGGCATGGGCTCGGAGAGGAAAGAGCGTCACTCTTGTTTTTGCAATTTCCCAGCCTCATATCTCATCCACCCCTTCCATAACACTTAAACAGCTAACAACATTGACCCTAGGTCTTTGCGTGAGTGTGGAGCGTTCTTAGAGGGATGTCCTTAACTTTCCTCCACTTCTTTGGAGATACAAAGCCAAAGGACCCAGGTTCCATTCCCCCAGGACCCATGTAAATACATGGTGGCACATGTATCTAGAGTTCATTTGCAGTCGCCGGAGGCACTAGAGCGCCCATATTCATTCATTCATATTCTCTCTCTCTCTTTCAAATAAAGAAAAAATAAAATATTAATTTAAAAACTGAAACCTTGGATTTGGTTGAAGCAGCCTCCCCAAATAGAATCAAGGGTCACCCCTGAGTCCTACACCTTCGTGTGTATGAGCACCCCCAGACAGGTAAGACGCAGCTGCCCTGAGCCAGGACTTTTCTTTGGGACTGCGTGTCTTTATAACTTCATCTTCGCACCCAAAGGTGGGCGCTGGGCCGCTCACACCTGCTGCAGAGGCCGCGCCCCGCGCTGGGCGTGTGGGGAACTTCGCAGGAGGCCGTGAGCGCCCATGCCCCAAGGAGCCACTGGGGGCCATTTCGGAGGCGACAAGAGAGGACCATCCCCTCGGATCACGCACGGCCATACCCCTGATGGGGACTCGGGGTTTGCTCTAACCTCCCATCCTCCTCCTGCAGGGTGGGCGCTGAGGGGTCCGGTGGCCGCCCCCCGCCAAAGTTTACGCAGCCCCGCGAGGGAGAAGAGCGGGCCGGGGCAGTTCATGTTCACTTGTCTTCCAGATGCAAAATGTTGATGTCCCCGACACAGCCCACACACACCCCATCATTCCAGCTGACAGCGACGGGAGAAGGTAAGTGATCCCCCCCCCCCCTTCAGGGATCGCAGACTCGGGGAGGGGCGGTCCTGGGTCCCGGAGCGTCCCCACTCCCCGCCCAGCTCGGCCCCTCTGAGCGCCCGCGGTGCCCAGCCCTCCCCGCCCCCCCGGCCGCGCCCTGGCCGGCGGGGCGACACTCACCCTCCGCATGGTGCCCGCGCTGCCCCAGCCTGCACACGCGTGCGCCCCGGCCAGCGAGCGCCGGGGACGGCCGGGCCGGGCCAGACCGGGCAAGGGCGGGGCGGGGGCGGGGCGGGGCGGAGCCGGGCAGGGAATCGGGGCGGGTCCCGGGCGTGCGGCGCCGCGCCCCGGAGCCCCCAGTGCGTCCCCTCGGCGGGGAGCTCCTCGCCGACTCAGAGAGGCGCGGGACTCGGGGACAAAGTTCCCTCCGCCCGCGGGACCGCCTCTGCGGGGACCTATGTGAGCCGGAGCGGGTCGGGGGGGTGGCTGGGCACTTGGAAAAGCCCCGGTTCCCACTCTTCGGCTCTGCGATTGCGTGTTAAGAAGTGTCCTGAGCGTTCCTGAGCCCTGGGGACGGAGGGGGGGAAAGTGGGAAAGTCGGGGTCAACCCAGGGCTTGCAGGGATGATAACCTTGCCGGAGCAGAGAGGGCCTGATCCCGATCCGGACTCGGGGGCAGCCGTCCCAGCTCCTGCGCTGCCCGAACCCACAGGTCATCTGGCACGCCCCCACGCGTGCAAAGCCTCCCCCACCACCTCGCCGGCGATCTCCCCAGCCTCACCCGCAACTTGTTCACACCACTCCGGAGGCTGACTCCCCAAATGTTGATGCTTCTAGGGGGTCAGGGCAGGATGGGAGAACATAGTTCTGACCCTGAAAACACTGCCCACCTGTGAGCTAGGACCAGTGAAGGACCCACATCTGCAAGACCAAGGGCAGGATGGGATGAGGTGCCAGGGTCTCCCAGGAAGAAACCCGGCCTTTGGCTCCTCTGCTTCGACAGTAAACAGTGCTGACGTCAAGGCAGCCTGGGTGGGAGACAGAGACAAACGGCCCTTTTTTGACCAAGTATCCAGGGAGAAGCGCGAGGACGCTTGCGAGCTCAAAGCGGCTGCGCCAGGTGAGCGCCGGCGGGGCGCTGAGGCTCGTGATGGGTAAACAACTGCGGTGAGGGTCTCGAAGCTTCCATCGCCTGGCTGCTGAGTATTCCGGAAGCTCACCACTTGACTACCACTGCCAAAGAAAGATCGTTGTCTTTTTCTAGCCTTGGTAGACTGTTGGCAGTGCCCAGACCACAAGAATACACAGGCCAAGTACTTTAATGAGCTAATAAATAAAAACATTCTGTCTGGATTTCCCTTTGGTATTTTGTCTGCACAGATAAGAAGGGGAGGAGTGATTGATGTCTGGTGGGTGGGGGGGGGAGTAAAGAAAGGAAGTTAAGGAAGCGTAGCTACCTCCCTTTTTACTTCATTTCATGACCAGTCTACAGTGGGTGGTCTTAGGTTTTTGGTTTTTGGTTTTTTCCCCCTGATGTGAATTTCATCAGTTGGTTCTTTGCTGTTTTATCTTTGGAGAAATAACAGCTTTAGTAAGTGTCCTAACTTATGAGCCGCGTGCTTTTTTTTTCTGTATTTGCAATCCACTAGCCTATGAAGGGAACTGTGATTTTATGCGTGTTTAGAGGGAGAAGCTCGGGGAGAGGGTAGATGATTTGCACATGGTCACGTGGCCTTTTCCTGGTACAGGCAAAATGTCAGCTCAGGCATCCCTTCACTCCCCAGCTATGATCAGCAACTGTGCTCTGGGCTTCATACAATGGTTGCCCCAGGGAAGGAAGGGCCTTTCAGGAAGTGAAAACATGAACCCCTGGCAGGAATCAGATTAGTCAGGTCTCATTACCAGTTACCTTCTGTAGTAGTTTGAATTAGGTGCCCCACCCCCACCCCATAAACTCGGGTGCTTTGAACGCTTGCAGCGATTTTATGGGTTTAAAAAAAAAAAAAAAACCCTTGCTGGAGGGGATGTGTTGTTGGGAGTGGGCTTAGGGGTGTTATAGCCAGCCCCCACTTGCTAGAGTTTGGCTCACTCTCTAATGCTGTTATTGTCCACCTGATGTTGGCAAAGAGGTGATGTCCAGCTTCTGCTCCACCATCTTTTCCCTGCCATCATGGAGCTTCCCCCCAGGACTGTAAGCCAAAAATGATCAACATTCCTCCCATCAGCTACTTTGGGTTGAGTGGGGTTTGTTTGTTTGTTTGTTTGTTTTCCCAGCAAGGAGGAGGTAACTACAACTCCTTGTTGCTGGGACAAAACAGCCAACCAGAAGCAGCTTATGGAAGAAAAGGGTTTGTTTCAGGTTACAGTTTTGAGGGGCAGTTTCATCATGGCCTGGAAAACATGGCAAGAGCAGAGAGCCAGAAGTCTTTGCAGAGAGGAAGGAGATTGTTTGAGCTCGCTAGCACCCAGCGGGAACGACCAACAACCCTGAAGGCCTGCCCACAGCGACACACCCCTCCAGCAAAGCCCCACCTCCCAACGCTCCACCAGCTGGGGCCCAAGTACAAGGCTTAATCAAAAACACAGGAATGGGCCTGGTGTGGCAACACACTCCTTTAATCCCAGTAGAAGTAGGAGGATTGCTGAGTTCTAGGCCATCCTGAGACTACATAGTGAATTCCAGGTCAGCTTGGGCTATAACAAGACCCTACCTGGGGCCGGCTGTGGTGGCGCACGCCTTTAATCCCAGACTACAGAGTTAATTCCAGGTCAGCCTGGACCAGAGTGAGACCCTACCTCGAAAAAAAAAAAGAAAAAAAAAAGACCCTACCTGGAAAAAAACTTAAAAACTTCCGGGAGAATCTGCTTCTCTTTTCCAGATAGATGCAGATCCTAAGAAGAGAGCTGCCCCAACATACCTCAGAAGGGGCCCAACTGAAACTAAGGACAACTGGCTAAATAAGCAAGGGTGATGTTTTCCTGTGAACTGGATACCAGCACAAAGGGGAAGGAGATCAATTCAGAGAAAAATCAACTCCTACCAAATCAGAGATCCAGAGCCTCAGAGGCCCCCAACACCTCAGCACTGAAGCAGACCAAAAATGAACCCAACATGGCTCAGGGAAATCTTGCGGAAGAGGGGGCGGAAAGAATGTCAGAGTTACATGTTGGGTCATGATTTTCAGAGACATTTATCATACTAATAACTGGGGGCTAACTCCACAATGCACGACCCATTTTCAATAATAAGGAGGGTCTAATGGGAGGGGGTAGATCACAGATGAGCCTAAATAATGGTACCAAACTGCCTGTATTTACTGAAAAGAAAACTAATAAATTAAATTTAAAAAAAAAATAAAAAAATAAAAACAAAAAAAACCACAAGGCTGGGGCTGAGCAGCTAAAGCACTTGTCTGCAAAGCCTAACAACCTGGATTGTGGGGGGTGCTGCAGAGATGGTTCAGCAGGTAAGGCCTGGAAAGCCTAACACCCTGGGTTTGATTTCCCCCATGTGCATGTAAAGCCAGATGCACAAAGTGGTTCATGCATCTAGAGTTCATTTGCAGTAGCTGGAGGCCCTGGCACACACATTCTCTCTCTCTCTCTCTCAAATAAATAAATAAAGCATTTTCTCAAAAACTAAAAATAAAAAACACGAGACTATGGAGAACATTTTACATTCAAACCACCACAGGGACTGATTTTCTTCTGTAAAATAAAGACTTGGCCTAAATAGATGTGCAAAAACAAAATAGACATCAAAAAGTAAAGTTCAAGACTTGCAGTATTATTTCATTAATATCTCATGCTCAGCATCACGTAGGAAATCTTAGCCAGGAACCTATTGGTTTGTTTTTCTTGCTACAGCCCCTTCTTTTCCTAAATAATGTCCCTTGCTTTATGGATTTGATCTTTTAATATTTCTTGCTAAATTAATGAGACCTCTAGTGCATATGGGGATCAGTCTCAGGGAAGTAATGAGTGACCTTCAAACATTAGTCTGAGGTGGTTTTGTTTTGTGTTTTTTTTTCTATGCAGGGTCTCACTCTAGCTACAGATGACCTAGAACTCACTCTATAGTTCCAGGCTGGCCTTGAACTCAAGGCAATCCTCCAACTTCTGCCTCCCGAGTGCTGGGATTAAAGGTATGTGCCACTGCTCCTGGCTCAAACATTAGTATGAACTATTTTTTCATTTTTAAGTTAGCATACAAGGGCTGGAGAGGCTCTGCAGTTAAGGCACTTCGCCACAAAGCCTAAGGACATGGGGTTTGATTCCCCAGTACCCACATAAAGCCAGATGCACAAAGTGGTACATGCATCTAGAGTTCATTTGCAGTGTGGCTAGAGGCCCACTGGGCCCATTCTCTCCCTTCCTCCCTCTCTCAAATAAATAAATAAATTATTTTTTTAAAGTTAGCATACGGGCTGGAGAGATGGCTTAGCGGTTAAGCACTTGCCTATGAAGCCTAAGGACCCCAGTTCGAGGCTTGATTCCCCAGGACCCACATTAGCCAGATGCACCAGGGGGCGCACGCGTCTGGAGTTCGTTTGCAGTGGCTGGAGGCCCTGGCGCATCCATTCTCTCTCTCTCCTCTCTATCTCTCTCTCTCTCTGCCTCTTTCTCTCTCTGTCGCACTCAAATAAATAAGAATAAACAAAAAAAAAGGTTTAAAAAATACTATTAGGGCTGGAGAGATGGCTTAGCAGTTAAGCGCTTGCCTGTGAAGCCTAAGGACCCCGGTTCGAGGCTCGGTTCCCCAGGTCCCACGTTAGCCAGATGCACAAGGGGGCGCACGCGTCTGGAGTTCGTTTGCAGAGGCTGGAAGCCCTGGCGCGCCCATTCTCTCTCTCTCCCTCTATCTGTCTTTCTCTCTGTGTCTGTCGCTCTCAAATAAATAAATTTAAAAAAAAATACTATTAAAGTTAGCATACAAGCAGGCATGATGGTGCACGCCTTTAATCCCAGCATCCTAGTACTCAGGAGGCAGAAGTAGGAGGACTGCTATGAGTTCAAGGCCACCCTGAGACTACACAGTGATTTCCAGGTCAGCCTGGACTAGAGGGAGACCCTTCCTCAAAAAAAAAAAATAAAAAGTTATAAAGGGAAGAGAAAGGAAGGGAGGAGGGTACTGAATAGGTTGACATTGTATATATGTAAGTACAATGATTGAGATGGGGAGGTAATATGAAGGAGAATGGAATTTCAAAGGGGAAAGTGGGGGCGGGGAGGGAAGGAATTACCATGGCATTTTTTTTTATAATCATGGAAAATGCTACTAAAAAAATTTTAAAAAGTTAGCATACAAAGTACTAGGATTTATGTATAGCGTTTTCATACATACAGGTCATTGTCCTTTGTTCTTACTCGCACCTCTGCCCTAAACCCTGCCTGCTCTCCTGACACCCCATTGTTGGTCTCCATCCTCCTGTTGTAGTTTCCTTCTTGTTGCTGGGACAAAACTACCTGACCAAAAGCAGCTTATGGGAGGAAATGATTCATTTTGGTTTACAGTCTTGAGGGGAAGCTTCATAATGCCAGGGGAAAGCATGGCATGAGCAGAGGCTGGACGTCACCTGCTTGCTGCAGCAGGAGAGTGTGCAGAGCGAACACTGGCAAGCCTGGGCTAGTAAACCTCAAGGTCCTCCCCAGGAACGCACCTCCTCCAGCAAGGCTCCTCCTCCCAGCTTGTGGGGAACCACACATTCACAGGTGATTTTATGGAGGACAGCTGACTCAAGCCACCACACCATGTAATCCCCTTTCTGCATTCATGTCAAATGTATCCTATAATTCCCTTTTTTCCCCCTCCCCTTCTTTATGATCCCTTCCTCCCCTCAACAGTCGCCTTTCTACTTTCATGACCCTCACACACATATATGTGTATGTACATATGTAATTTTAAATCTAGAGTCTGATCAGGCATGCCTTTAACCAACCCAGCCTTCAGGAGGCAGAGGTAGGAAGACCACTGTGAGTTCAAGGCCATCCTGGCACTACAGAGCAAGTTCCAGGTCAGCCTGGGCTAGAATGAGACCCTACATCAAAAAAAAAAAAAAAAAAAAAAAAAAACTGGGCTGGAGAGATGGCTTAGCGGTTAAGCGCTTGCCTGTGAAGCCTAAGGACCCCAGTTTGAGGCTCGGTTCCCCAGGTCCCAGCGTGCCCATTCTCTCTCTCTCCCTCTATCTGTCTTTCTCTCTGTGTCTGTCGCTCTCAAATAAATAAATAAAAAAAAATAAAAGAAGAAATTCTAGAGTCTGTATATCAGATAAAACATGCAGTATTTGTCTTTCTGAGTATGACTTATTTCACTAAACATAATGATTTCCAGTTACATCTATTTTCCAACAAATATCATGATTTCATTTTTCTTTATAACTGAATAAAAATCCATTGTCTATGTGCACTCCATTTTCTGTACCCATTCACCTGTTGATGGGCATCTAAATTGCTGCCATGGGCTGGAGAGATGGCTTAGTGGTTAAATCACTTGCCTGCAAAGCCAAAGGATCCAGGTTCGACTCCCCAAGACCCACGTAAGCCAGATACACAAGGGGTGCATGCGTCTGGAGTTCATTTGCAGTGGCTGGAGGCCCTGGTGTGCCCATTCTCCCCCACCCCTCCCTGCCTATTTCTGTACCTCTATCTCTCTCAAATAAATAAGTAAAATATTAAATTGATGACATTTCTTTCTTTTTTTTTTTTTTTTTTTTTTTGGTTTTTCGAGGTAAGGTCTCACTCTGGTCCAGGCTGACCTGGAATTAACTCTGTCATCTCAGGGTGGCCTTGAACTCATGGCAATCCTCCTACCTCTGCCTCCCGAGTGCTGGGATTAAAGGCATGAGCCACCATGCCCGGCAACATTTCTTAATTGTTGTTAACAGAACATGTATGTGCAAATATCTTTATAGTATATTGACTAGGGTCCTTGGCATATATACCCAAGAGTAGTATAGCTCGGTCATCTGATATTTCTACCTTCTGTTTTTTGAGGCACCTCCATACTGACACAGTGGCTGATATTGTTGACATCCCACCAGCAATGACTAGGGTTCTTTTCCCTCCACATCACCAGAATTCATTTGCAGTTGTTTTCTTTATGATAGCCAGTCTGACTGGGGTGAAATGGAATCTGAAACAGTTTTTTTTAATTTATTTTTTCTTAGATATGGACATACTTAGTATGTAAACAACATATGTTGGTACCATCCTTTGCCTCATCCCTGTCCCTTTTCCAAAGAGGCCCTCCTCACTGGGGATGCAGGTCAACCCCGAGGGGATTGTGGGTCATGCATTGTGGGGGCAGCAGTCAGTTATGGGGGTGAGGCAATGTCTCTGTGCATAATGTCCCAACTTGTGGCTCTGACAATCTTTCCGCCCCCTCTTCTGCAAATTTCCCTGAGCCATGTTGGATGCATTTTAAGTCTACTTCAGTGATGGACTCTTAGGAGCCCCTGGATCTCTGGTTTGGTAGGTGTTGAGTGTCCTGTGTCTATCTCCTTGACCCTTGTGCTGATATGAGATTCACCAAGAAAGCAGCACTCTTGCTCATCTCCCCAGTTCCTCTGTGGTTTCAGCTGGAGCCAGGGTGAAGTGCGCTGGGTTGTTTATCTCCTCAGGTCCAGCTCCCATCTGCAAAAGAGAAGCAGAATTCCACGCCATGACGCCTGCCCGCACACCATCCAGTGCAGGGAACCTGAAAACAGGATTTATTTTTTTCAGTCTTTCAAGGTAGGGTCTCACTCTAGCCCAGGCTGACCTGGAATTCACTCTGTAGTCTCAGGGTGGCCTCAAATTCATGGTGATCCTCTTACCTCTGCCTCCCGAGTGCTGGTATTAAAGGCATGCACACGCCCCCACGCCCGGCTCCTGAAAATAGTTTTAGTGGTTAAGAATGTTAAACACTTTCACTTTCCCAAATACATATTTTCCATTAACATTTATTCTTCTGAGAGTTGTCTATTCAGTTATTAGCCCATTTTTTATTGTATTTTTGGTGTTTAAGCATTGCAGTTCTCTATATAGTCTAAACTTAGTCCCCTATCTGATATATTGCTTGCAAAGACATTTTTCCCATTCTGCACTCTTGTCACTCTAGTAATTATTTCCTTTGCTATAAACCATTTTTATTTTCATGTGATTCCATTTGTGAATTCTTGGGACCATATCTTGTGCGACTGAAGTCCTTTTCAGAACATTCCTACTATACCTACAGTGTGAAGTGTTTTCCCTCTGGCAGTTTTACTGTTCTAGCTCTTACATTAAGGTCTATGGTCCATTGAGAGTTGATTGTTTTGCAGTGTGAGAGATACCAATCAAATTTCATTCTTCTGGAGCTAGAGAGATGTCTTTGTGGTTAACGCACTTGCCTGCAAAGCCAAAGGACCCTGGTTCGATTCCCCAGGACCCACGTAAGCCAGATGCACAATGTGACACATGCATCTGGAGTTCATTTGTAGTGGCTGGAAGCCCTGGCATGCCCATTCTCTCCCTCCCTCCCTCTCTCTCTCTCTCTCTCTCTCTCTCTCTCTCTCTCTCTCTCTCTCATGTGCGCACGCGCACATGCCCACACGGTTTCTCACTCTCTCACTCTTTCTCTCGCTCTCTCTCATAGCTAAATAAAATATTTAATTTAAATTTTTTTCATTCTTCTGCTGAATATTCAGTTTTTCCTACCACTATTTATTAAAGAGGTTGTGTTTCTTCCAAAATAGGTTTTTAACACCTTTGTTGAAAGTTAGGTGTCTATAGCTTTGTTGTTTATTCCTGGGAATTCTATCCCATGGTATTTGGTCTACATGTCTGGTTTTGTGCTAGTACCGTGGTGGTTTTGTTACTATGGCTTCAGAGTATACTTTGAGATCAGGTACTGTGATGGGTCCCAGCACTGGTCTTTCTGCCAAGGATAGCTTTGTCTATTCGGAATCTTTTGTGCTTCCACATGAACTTTAGAATTGTTTTCTTCTAGCTCCATCAAGAACATGGAATTTCGATATTTTGTTAAATCTGTAGATGGCTCTTGTTAACATACCCATATTCACGAGCATGGGAGGTCTTTCCATCTTCTGGTGTCATCTTCAGTTTCTCTCTTCAGCATCTTAAAGTTTTCATTGTCGAGATCTCAGCCTCAGTAATTTTTCAACTCCCTTCAGAACCCAACAAAATTATTCAGCTCTGCCAAGTAAACGACAACACACCAGCTACACGGATGGAGCACGTCCACCCTGCCCATCGACGGAAAGGCTCGTGCTTCCAATGTTAACACGAACTAACTTGAAGAACTAATTTCAAAATGAAGCTAGACAAAAATATCACATTTCTTGAGCTGGAGAGATGGTTTAGTGGTTAAAGCATGTGCCTGAAAAGCCTAAGGACCACGGTTTGATTCCCCAGTACCCACATAAGGCCAGATGAACAAGGTAGCACGTGCATCTGGAGGCCGTTTGCAGTGGCTGGAGACCCTAGAGTTCCCACCCTGTTTGTCTCTCTTCTATCATTCTCTGCTTGCAAATACATAAATGAAGAAAGCTATTTTTTAAAACTCACATTTTATCTCATATGACATGACATGAAAACAGAGTGGGGAACTTCTGTCGGGAAGGAAGGGTACCAGTGGGGGATAGCGGGGTAGTAACTATGAGCAAAGTACAATGACTCATATTGTATGAAACTCTATTAATGAAATCCATTATTTTGTACAACCATCTAAAAATTAATTTAACCTAAACCAGAGCTGGAGAAATGGCTCAGCAGCTAAAGGCACTTGCTTACAAAGCCTAGTGGCCTGATTCAGTACTCCAGTGTTCCCATATAGCGAGATACAGCCGAGTGTGATAGCACATACCTTTAATCCCAGTACTTAAGAGGCAAAGGTAGAAAGATCACAGTGAGTTTGAGGCCAGCCTGAGACTACAGAGTGAATTCTAGATCAGCCAGGGCTAGAGTAAAACCGTACTTCAAAAAAAAAAAAAAAAAAAAAACAACCTACATAAAAAGAAAAGGAAAAAGAAAAAAAAACACATATAACAAGATGCACAGAGTGACACATGTGTCTGGAATTTCTTTGAAGAGGCCTGGTCAGGTAGATCAGTGGTTAAGGCACTTGCCTGCCTGCAAAACCTGTGGACCTGGGTTTGATTCCCCAGTACCCACATAAAGCCAAATGAGCAAAGTGGCACATGCTTTTGGAGTTTGTTTGCAGTGGCTAGAGGGCCTGGCATGCCCATGTGTGAGATATATATATGTATATGTATAATACATATATGAAATCTGCTTGCAAATAAATAAAATCATTTTTTTAAAAAGCAAAATAAATAAAAGAAACTTCGGTGCTATTAATGATGCACTCATCTCTGTTATCACATCTTCATTAGCCTTCTAAACTCACACATATCATTTCCTTGAAAATCACCTCACACTTAAGGACAGCATTTTTCTCTTTGGTTTCCTTCTCTTAATTGCCTATCAGCATCACCGCTGGTCACAGAAGTAGCATTTATTTCTTTTCCCTTCATGCTGGGGTCAAAGGCCCAATCTTCAACACAGTAGGAAGTGTTCTGGCATCAGGAGCTCAACGTAACTTCTTTACTGGTTGTTAATATAGGCAGGAATTTGGTATAAAATTGAGAAAAACAAACCATACAATCTCATGTAAATAATAAAGGAAAAATAGACTCTTCTGCTGTTTGTAGATAAGAAATAAAGCCAGGAACAGCACAGTTTCTTACCAATCTATCATCCTTCACTTAGAACACATTAGTAATGAGATATTGGCTTTTACTACTGCGTTCTTCAGTTAGAATCATTCATGAATTAGTGATGTTCACTTGTAAGACCAGCACTTGGGAAGCTAAGACAGGAGGATTGAATTTGACTCTAGCCTAGGAAACCTTGTCCCCACCACCTCCAGAAAAATAATGAAGCTGGACATTGTGGTACATACCTGTTCTTCCAACCCTTGGGAGGTGGAGGCAGAGGATCAGGAATCCATGCATAGCCTCAGCTACTTAGTGAGTCTGAAACCAACCTGGGCTACATGAGACCCTATCTCTCCCCAAGTCTTTGACAAGACATGTTCTGAATACCCATTATGAGAGAAGGGGACACACATTATTGGTTGAATAACTCCATGTTTCCCAAACAAAATCAAGAATAATTTTTTTGTTGTTTGTTTTTCGAGGTAGGGTCTCACTCTGGTCCAGGCTGACCTGGAATTAACTATGTAGTTTCAGGGTGGCCTCGAACTCTCAGCGATCCTCCTTCCTCTGCCTCCCAAGTGCTGGGATTAAAGGTGTGCACCACCACGCCCAGCTTCAGAATCAAGGATAATTTTAATTAAACATTTATCACAGGGCTGGAGATATGGTTCAGCAGTTAAGCTGCTTTCCTGCGAAGCCTAAGGACACATGTTTGATTACCCAGTGCCCATGCAAGCCAGATGCACAAAGTGGTGCATGCATCTAGAGTTCATTTGCAATGGCTGGAGACCCTGCCATGTTCATACATTCTCATTCTCATTTATTCTCACTCTCTCTCTCTTTCTTCCCCCTTGCAAATAAATAAAATAAAATAAAAAATATTTATTGCAACCACATGTACTAAGCACCATATAGTTCCAGATATTCAAACCATGCCTTAGTCTGCTGTTTTCTGTCAATAAATGGCTTTCTGTGTTTTATGTCATTTTAATAATTACTCTGATTGGCTGTTTAATATGCACATCAATCATGCTGTCATTATTTAACCATCCCTTCATGTTGCTATTTGGGTTGTTTCTACTCTTCCTGAAATTCTCATGTGAATTAGTAAATAGAGACATGAAGAGATAAAGACTTGGAAGACAGTAATGTGATCATGGAAAATTAAAAGGTCCAGAGATAGGGAGACAAGACACACAGAATGGAGCTCATGAAGTAATCAAGGTCACCACCAGGTTGGCAGTTGCGGGAAAGGGACAGGCAGCCTTTATCTACGCTGTCAAAGCTACATGGAACTAAGTGTGTGATTCTAGCACCACGGATAGCTCCAAGTTGTCGCCTGAAGCTTCTGGGTACTATGGGGCTCTTATTGCTGTGATTGTCGCTGCCTTCTAACAAACAATAAGTAACACATGTTGAGCATGTGCTCAACAAAAGCATTGCATGCACGAATTTACTGAATTCTCATAAAGATACAGATATATACAGATAGGCAGAGCTAAGATCTGAACCCAGATTGGCTGCCTTCAAAACCCATTACTCAGGGTGGAGAGATGGCTTAGCAGTTAAGCGCTTGCTGGTGAAGCCTAAGGACCCCAGTTCAAGGCTCAATTCCCCAGGTGCACAAGGAGGCACATGCATCTGGAGTTCGCTTGCAGTGGCTCAGAGGCCCTGGCGCGCTGTCTCTCTCCCTATCTCTCCCTCCCCCCACTCTCCCTGTCACTCTCAGATAAATAAATACAAATGCACAAAAAATTTAAAAATATATAGTTGTGTTAGGTGGCCAGTCAAAAAAAAAAAAAAAACATTTCTCCATAAAAGACCCTTACAACTGAGTATAATAAACGTCCTGATATAGCAGCACAGGAGAGGGATCTCTGAAGTATGCGAGTAGACACGGAGGGAGGTGTGTTCTGGGAAAGCTCCCCATAGAGGATAACACTGGAACCAACTTTTAAAGGTTAATTGAACTGCGGTCAGATGGCTGCTAGGCTGCCTGATCCTTGTGTGGGGAAGGGCTCTGGGGTCAGATTGAGGCTCAGCAAAAAGTCCACTTAGCAGAGAATAGAGAATGGTGGGAGAACACAGGCAAGGAGGGAAGTGGGCCACAAAACAATCCTGGATGGAAGGCGAGATTAAAAATAATAATAATAGGGCTGGAGAGATGGCTTAGCGGTTAAGCACTTGCCTGTGAAGCCTAAGGACCCTGGTTCAAGGCTCGATTCTCCAGGACCCACGTTAGCCAGATGCACAAGGGGGCGCACGCGTCTGGAGTTTGTTTGCAGTGGCTGGAAGCCCTGGTGCGCCCATTCTCTCTGTCTACCTGCCTATTTCTGTATCTCTCTCTCTCTCTCTCTCTCTCTCTCTCAAATAAATAAATAAAAATAAAAATATTAAAATAATAATAATAATTTTAGACTTTTTTCTTTTTTTTTTTTTTTGGTTTTTTTTGAGGTAGAGTCTCACTGTGGTCCAGGCTGACCTGGAATAAACTCTGTAGTCTCAGGGTGGCCTTGAACTCACGGCGATCCTCCTACCTCTGCCTCCCGAGTGCTGGGATTAAAGGCGTGTGCCACCACGCCCAGCTAGACTTTTTTTCTTAAAAGGATAAGAAAAAATGCTGAGGAGCAAGGTGTGACAGGCTAAACTTTGCATTGTAGAAAAATCATCCTAAAATTTCAGAGTTGAAATAGCAGAGTAAAATAGGATAGCAGAGTTTTCTTTTCTAATGAATCATTCTTTGCTAATGAACGAAAATGTAGCTGACAGAAAGGACAATGAACTTGTGGTGGTTTGATTCAGGTGTCCCCCACAAGCTTAGGTGCTCTGAATGCTTGGTTCCCAGCTGATGGAGATTTGGGAATTAATGCCTCCTGGAAGGAGTGTATTGTTGGGGGCAGGCTTATGGGTGTTATAGCCAGTTTCCCCTTGCCAATGTTTGGCACACACTCCCGTTGCTGTGGTCCACCTTATGTTGGCGTGGGGGTGATGTCCGCCCCTTGCTCATGCCATCATTTTCCCCTGCCATCGTGGAGCTTCCTATCGAGCCTATAAGCCAAAATAAACCTTTTTCCCATAAGCTGCTCTTGGTTGGGTGATTTCTACCAGCAATGCGAACTGGACTGCAACAGTAAAGTGGTACTGAGAGTGGGGTTGTCGCTAGACCCCTGACTGTGTGGCTTTGGCCTTTTGGAGCTGATTTTCAAGAGGAATGTGGAAGGATTTGAAACCTTGACCTAAGAGACGCCTTGTGGTTCTTTAAGTACAGCTTGATGGACTATTCTGGTCAGAGTTGAAAGACCTGAATGCAGTAAGAACTATGGACTATGAGGTTTGGCTTATGAGGGTGAGAAAGAGCTTTGTTTGGACTTGGGCTAGCAGTTTGTGTGAGGCTTGCTGTTATGCCTGAGTCATGACAAGTTGTGCAGGGTTGCTTTGCATAGAAATGAATTACTGTGAGCAGAGTGATATGGCACAGAAAAAAACCTTTGGGTGAACTGCTGCTCTGCTCATTCAGCTGCAATTGAGAGATGACAACCTTTGAGACTGGGCAAGCTGACCTGCACTGGGGCAACAGGAAGAATGCAGACTCTTTTGAAGGGGCCTGAGTGCTAAAGGAATGTCCTGATCTTCAAAGTCTGTTTTATTCCCCCTTGGGTTAACACATTGGCACCTACCTGGTATTGTGGAGTATAAGAAATGCTGGAAAGAGGGTCATTGAGTTTGCAACACGGTCTTGTGTTTTGGAAATAGCCATGGACAGTGTCCAGCAGGTTTGCTGGATTCCTGCATGGAGACCCCATGGAGCCATGAGGATGAACGGTGGGTTGCAGTGGAGACCCAGTGGAGATGCCAGGACCATGAGATGGCTGCCAAGGAAAGCTGCCGGCCTTGATGAAGTTTTCCAGGACTGTGAGTAGCCTAGCTGGAGGGGTGGAATTGGAATGCCAGAGACTTGCTAGTTAGAATTATCAGACTGGGAGACTTGTCATTGATTAGAGTTGTTGGACTTGGAGCTACATAGTTTGATGTTTGCCGTTTAAATCTTATATTGATTGAATATTTCTTTGCTATGTCCAATGCCGTCTTCTGAAGTGTGAATGTTTATTCTGTGCCATTATGGGTTTTTTGAGGTTATTTTTTGGTATTATGGCTCAGTTAAAAGATCTTGGACTGTGGGGATGTATGAACATCATTGGAATTGGTAAAAATTATGGGAACTTTTAAAGTTAGATGAATGCACTGCATTTTACATCGTGTATGGTTATCAGTTTATGGGGGCAGGGGCTGAATGTGGTGGTTTGATTCAGTCCCCCATAAACTTAGGTGTTCTGAATGCTAGGTTCCCAGCACTTGGGAATTAATGCCTCCTGGAGGGAGTGTATTGTTGGGGGCAGGCTTATGGGTGGTATAGCCAGTTTCCCCATGCCAGTATTTGGCACACTCTCCTGCTGCTGTTGTCCACCTGATGTTGGCCAGGGTGTGATGTCCACCCTCTTTTCATGCCATTGTTTTCCCTGCCATCGTGGAGCTTCCCTTGAGCCTAGAAGCCAAAATAAACCTCTTTTTCCCTCAAGCTGCTCTTGGTTGGGTGATTTCTACCAGCAATGCAAATCTGACTGCAACAGAATTCATTCTAACTAAGGAGGGAGGGAGTCAAGGAGATCTTATTCAAAGCACAAAAAGGCCTGGTTAGGGCTGTCCCTACAAAACAATAGCAAGGTGGAAAAGAAATTACATGGCAACCAAGGAAATATGGTGCAGTCCAGCAGGGTGAGATGGGAATAACAGGAGATACTGTATGGACCATACAGAGGCCTGTCCACCAGAAAATATGACCCTAGGATGCAAGAAATCCTCAGGTGGCGCTTTGCACTATAAAGACCTCAATGACATAAGACCTCAAAATTACGTAGACAAAATGACAGCAGTAAAAAGGAGATTTTTACAGCTAAGGACACAAATCAAAGAATGAAACAACACTGTGGTAGATCTAACACAGAAATTCCAAGTGCTAAATAACAGGAAAGACATGAACGAAATTGAATTAATGGCATAGATGAAAGGCCTGAGATAATTACGGCAAATGCACAAGGAAGACACAGGAAGAGTGAAGTCATTAAGGAGATGACAATAAGAACGTAATGACAGGACCAAGAGATAATCAAACATAGGAATAATTGCTGTCCCTAATTGGTGTAGAGAATCCAATAAACATAATAAAATATTATTTGGGCACATCATACATTTTCCCAAGATGAAGGAAGGAGTAAACCTGCTGAGGAAAATTCATACTTTGTACCAAGAAAAATACACTATACTAGGTGCTTTTGTCAACATTATGACAAATGCCTGCCAGAAACAACTTCAAAGGAGAAGGATTTGTTTTGGCTCATAGTTTGAAAAAGGATACAGTCTATCACTCCAGAAAGCAGTGGCAACCGGGACAGCTCTACCTGTGGCCGCAGGAGCAGGAGGTGCCTGGTCACATTGGTTTCATTGATCAAGATGCAGAGAGAGAGAGAGAGCTGAACTCGGGTATCCCACTTGCTTTTTTCTTGTTCTTCGGTCCAGGACCCCAGCACATAGAATGGTGTCGCCCACATGCAGGGAGGGTTGTTTTTTTTGTTTTTTGTTTTTTCCTCCTCACTTAAAATTTTCTGAAAATGCCCTCACAGACATTCAAAGTATAACTTGGTATAGTGACTAGTTTTCAAGGAGAAATGATTTTCAGACACATGGGCAGAAAACCGTAATCTCCCACAGGGGTAGAAGGAGTCATGTTGGTTAGAAACATCCTCAAGGCCAGAAGACAATGAAACAGCGCCTACGCAGCTCGGAGAACAGTATGGCCCAGAAACATCACAACTAGCTATAGGCAGGTGTTGTGAAGCACAAAAGGATTCAGGGAACCAAACACCCACAAGTGCTTCCTGAGAGACAAAGATCCAGCCAATCATAATCAAGTGATGATATAAAAGAATTGAGAAAGGAAAAGTGTAATCGATTTCTACTGCTGTAACAAATACCTGAGATAATCAACTTAGACAGGAAGATTTATTCTGGTTGATGTTTCCAAAGGTCCAACACGCTTGATGTCAGTTCTCTGGGCCTGTGGTGGGGGAAGTGTTCTTGTGGGTTGACTGTAGATAAGTACTGGGAGCTGCAGCGTCAGCTGTATTAGTCAGGGTTCTCTGGAGAAACAGAACCCATAGAAGGAATTGTATTGAAAGGGGATTTGTTGGCAAAATTGAAGGCAGTCCAACAATAGCAGTCTGTAGGTCCTAGAGTCAAGGAACCCGGTGGCTGCTCAGGCCACAAGGCTGGAGGTCTGGGCAGTTCCAAGCCAGCGCTGACGCCTGGAGGCTTCCGGGAGAGCAGCTGATCTTCAGTGCACGCTGCAGCCAGGAGAGAGGAAGGGGATTTACTTGAAACTTGGAAGTTCCATAATGGTGAAAGAGAGCCAACACCGTAAGCAAGCACACTCCGGGAATCCCGGCAGAGCCCAAGCACTCCGGGGTCTTAGGCTGGAATTCAGATCCGCCCCCACTAACACCTCCTGCAGCCACAAGTCTGTAAAAGTCCCCGAATCTAAAACTGGGTGTGGTGGCACTGTGCCTTTAATCCCAGCATTCAGGAGGCAGAGGTGGGGGGGGATCACTGTAAACTCAAGGCCAGCCTGAGACTACATAGTGAGTTCCACGTCAGTCTGGGCTTGAACAAAAAAGCAAAAACAAACAAAAAACCAACAACAACAACAAAAACCACCACTCCCGAATCTCTGAATCTATTGGGGGGACATCCACTCAAGCTACCACACCAGCTGGAATTTCTGGATTGGGTCATGAGGACTGAGTCCTAGACTTACCTACCACACCAGCCTCATAATGTGTCAGCATCGTTGGGAGGACCAGGAAATAGGACATGGTTAGAGGCAGCAGGTAACTGGAAGCATGCGTCCAAAGAATGTATCCCCCCCCCCCCCAACCTCACCCTTCCCTTCATCTGGCCTCGGCCATGTGCTCCACCACCTCACAGAAGCAATGAAGCCGAGCACTGTGGGCTGGAACTCCTGATGCCCTGAGAAAAAATGATTCTTCTTCTTGTCTCTCTCAGATATTTGTCACAGTGATGGACGACTGGCCAACTTAACCTCCTCTGTATTACAGCAAATGAAAATCTTAGCTCCTAATAACATGGAAAGCAGAGGTAGGAGGATTGCCATGAGTTCTAGGCCAACCTGAGACTACATAGTGAATTCCAGATCAGCCTGGGCTAGAGCAAGACCCTACCTCAAAACACAAATTTTTTAAAAAACTGTATTTTTAATTTGCACCACCGTTTCCTCTCATCCGAAGCTTGTTCTCAGGTAGAACCATCTAGAAGGGGACGCTATCCTCTGAGTTCTTGCATGTTGGTAACAGTTTGTCTATTGATAAAGATTGTCAAATAAAATACATAAATACTTGAAGTCAGTTTTACTAGATATAAAATTCTTGGCTTATATTTTCCTTCCTTGAGAATCTTAAATTTGTGCAATATTACTCTGTTTTCTTCTGGGATAAATCATCACTCCCCCAAATCTGAAGGTAATGTAACTTAATTTCCTTTGCTGTTTTTATTCACATGTTCAAAGGCAGTTTTTTTTTTTTTTTCCTTTCCTTTGAAACACAACAGACTTATGGGGAGATGCCTAAGTGAGCAGTTTTGTTACAATATTCCAAAGTGTGGGTGCATCATGATCTTTTCATGCATAGCTTTAATGTTTTTGTTTGTTTGCACTTGGAAATTTTTCTTGAATTGCATGTGTTCTGTTCGCTTCTTAGTTTTGCCACCAGGACTTTTATTGCTAAAATGCCAGGCCTTCTTTTCCTTGTTTGAATACTTGCCATTTTCTTCAGAAAGCTTTTTTCTTTCAGAAATTACTTTTGGCTTAGAAAAACAATCCCTTTTGACAATTTGCTTTTCTAGAACTTTTTAATACTTTTACTTATTTATTTGCAAGCAGAGAGAGAGGGGGGATGGAGAGGGAGAGAGAATGGGCAAATGAAGACCTCCAGCCAGTGCAGTCAAACTCCAGACACATGTGCCACTTGGTGCACATGGTTTTATGTTGGTACTGGTCATTAGGCTTTGCAGGCAAGTGCCTTAACTGCTAAGCCATTTCTCCAGCCCCTATTTTGCTTTTCTTTCTTTCCTTGAGATAGAGAGAATTGGCATGTCATGGAACTCCAGATGCTTGCGCCACCTAGTGGTCATGTGCCGGCTTGCACTTGCCTCACGTTTGTGCATCTGGCTTATGTGAGATCTGGAGAGTCGAACATGGGTCCTTAGACTTCACAGGCAAATGCCTTCGCCACTAAGCCATCTCTCCAGCCCCCATTTTGCTTTTCTTTTTTGTTGTTGTTGTTGTTGTTTGTTTGTTTGTTTTTGTTTCTGGCTTTTCGAGGTAGGGTTTCACTATAGCCCAGGCTTACCTGGAATTCACTATGTAGTCTCAAAGTAGCCTCAAACTCTGAGTGATCCTCCTACCTCTGCCTCCCAAGTGCTGGGATTAGAGTCGTGTACCACCATGCCCAGCCATTTTGCTTTTATTTTATTTTTTAATATTTTTTGTTCATTTATTTATTTGAGAGTGAACAGACAGACAAAGAAAGAGGCAGACAGAGAGAGAATGGGCACTCCAGGGCCTCCAGCCACTGCAACGAACTCCAGACGCGTGCGCCCCCTTGTACATCTGGCTAACGTGGGTCCTGGAGAATAGAGCCTGGAACGGGGGTCCTTAGGCTTCACAAGCAAGTGCTTAACCACCAAGCCATCTCTCCAGCCCCATTTTGCTTTTTTTATGATTTATGTCTTGCATTTGTTTTTAGTACTCATTTATAAAATTTCTTTTATTTCTAATTCTTTTACAGATTCTAGAACCTCATATAATGTATAATGTATACCATGGAGCACTGTTGGCCTGGGATGGAAGTTTTCCCTGGCTATTCAGCACAGCTTCAAATAAATTCCCTCTTCCTCCCATAAACTGTATCTGACCTGGAGGTTCATCCCAGCAACCTGAGGCTGTCTGCTATAGATTTCTTAGTGGTTAAGATGCTTGCCTGCAAAGCCTAAGGACCCAGGTTCAATTCCCCAGTACCCACATAAGCCAGATGAACAAGGTGTATCTGGAGTTAGTTTGCAGTGGCTAGAGGCTCTAGCACACCCATTCATTCTGTCTCTATCTGGCGCGCTCCCTCTCTCTCTCTCTCTCTCCAATAAATAAGAAATTTGAAGGAAAAAAAAAAAAAAGAGAGAGAAGGCAAGAGAAGATGAACAGCCAGAACTGTAGAAGAAAAAGATCTGTGATGAGCCAAAGAAGAGACCCTGGGACCCAGACACTGGAAGAGTTCTAAAGTGTTACTAAATGTTAAGTGTCAAAAATCCTAACTCCCAGCGTTTAAGACTTGTAACACCGGTTGATATTCAGGGCCACAGGTCCTGACGCCCAAGGTTTGAGAACTGTGCCGTTACCTGGCGCTGACTGCTGCTGTGGCTAGCTGCTGTCGTGAGCCAAGGGTGATACTGGCTGCTGAGAGCCAGGCGGCTGGCCATCACAGCACACAGAAATAAGCCTCTAACCTGAGCATCTCGGGCCAAAAGCCTCTGGCTTCTAAAGCCTTAGCCACAGACTGCTAGTTCTCAGCACTTGGAACTATGAGTCTCTGAGTCTATGGACTCGGTCCATAAACCTCTAGCATTCAAGAGGCCAGGACTGCCAACTTTAGAGGAGCTTCTGACCTATTCTGAACAAGTAGAACAAAGGACTCCAGCCTGCTGATTGGTACTAGCGGGGAGTTATGGCAAACTTCTTCTTTCAGTTACAGCTGCTATTCTCTCTGGCCCTCCATGTTTCCTAGAGAAGTATTTAGGATTTTCTACCTGCCTCTATTTTCTCTTGCAGATGCTCATACCCTGAAGGTCTTTGCAAATTTGAAAGTGTGTGAGGATATCTTGTCACCTGTTTTGTTTTGGTTTAGCTCTCTATTTGCTCTGTCGGTTTTTGTTTTTTGTGTTTTTTTTTTATCAGAACAAAGACTTAAAGAAAAAACACTAAGCTCCAGCTACAATCATCCTAGATCAGTTTATTATATATTTCTACAGTGATCATATTTATCTGGGAGGGGAAAAGGTAATATTTCTATTTAGGGGGAAAAGATAAGTCGGCTGCATTGTGTCTGATGGCTTTAAGGGCACTAAACCGATGCAATCAGCTGGAATATATGAGCACAGCTGCGCCATTGTTAAATTATTTAAAAGCTTCAGTTCCAGCTAGTAATAGTCCTTGCTCCAACTCCTGTGCCCCTCCCTGAAGTTTCTCGCCCCTAGGTCCCCTGAGTGACAAAGGAACTAGTCAATGTCCTGGGGTCCTTGAGGATCCGCCCTGCTCCAGCTGAAAGGCTGACTGGCCAGAACCCCTGTTGCAATGTTAGTTCAAGACTCTGAGTATTATCACCTCAGGACAAACTCCATAGGGTTTGACAATGTGTGGGAAGCAGAGTCATGGAAACATGGGGGTAGCAGGGGTGTGTGCCTTATGAAGGAGTTGGACCTCCACGATTTCCTGAGCCCCTCCTGTGTGTGGCATCATTTAGCCCTAGAGGCACCAAACCGCTAAGACAAAGGCCTTTCCCTTGAGGAGCAACCATGCCTGATCTCTAGGGCCACTTGGCCACCGCAGGGTTTATCATTTTGCGTGTGCCCCGAGTAGAAACGAGGGCGTGAGGAGAGGAAAGTGCAGAACTGGAAACAAAGCGCTTGCTGCCACCACCATGGAAACAAGCTCCGATCTCTCCACCTTTGGAGCGGTGGCTGCTGCAAGAGGCCCGGCAGCTAATTAAAACACAGTAAATAAGCGGGGCCAGAAACACAATATCCCTGCACACAGAGAATCAAGTGGTCTCCTTAGACACAAAAGCCTGCACCCTTATCTATGGGGTGAATCAACCACTTAGCAATCCATGCACTGTCCTCACTAGGCTGGGGATGCTTTGTTTGAATATGGACAGGAAATAGACATAGGATTAAAGCAAGCTGGGAACATCCTGTTTGGCTAAATAATTTTTCTCATAAAGATCTTTTATTCCCACTCAGGAATGCAATGTATTTGAGGAGGTGCTTGGATTTCTGTGTCTAGTTTCTAGCAGCACAAACCTCTGAGGAGGAAAAAAAAATCAAACAAGACTACTTACCACCCATACCCAAAAAAACCACCATAAGGAAAAGTAAATTGCCTTGATATCCCTATTCCCTCAAAGTCAATAAATCCCAGATAATCACATGTATTGAGCAAACAAGTATTAAGCACCTATCATGTGTTGGGTGCAGCCCTTACTGTCATCAAATTCCTCTTCCAGCTTGGGAACATTCATAGGTAGAAATCACTTGTATAGCAGGCGACAGCATTGGTTTAGTTCAGTCAATACAGTGCTTGCCTAGCATGTGCGAGGCTTTGGTTTTAATCCCAAGCTATGCCTCCTCTCCCTGCTCCCCCCCCCCACCAAAAAAAAAAAAAAAAACCACCTGGAGATACATAGCTTAGTGATAGCTCCTGCCTGGCATGCATAAGGCCCTGGGTTCAATCCTTAGCCTCGTAAAAAATACAGAAATCATTGGCGTAATACTCAATTTGACTTCTGTAGGAAGTACAAAACTTCAGTGGTTCTCACAGCAAAAGCAATGCCTAAACAGGAACTAGACATATGTTACAAGTAAGACATTATTGTTAATGCCTTCAGATGGGACTTCTGAGCAGAGGAACACAGCAGGTTGATTAGACTGTGGGAGTTTATGGGGCATCTGGGAACCCCTTACCTTGAAACCTATTTCTGAAGCAAGGGAATTGAGCCTCGTAAATTGTCATCTGACAAAATGAGAAGATTATATTGACAACTGCTACCATTAACTTCTAGTAATAAAGTGATTTCCAACACAGCAAGGGAATATGTCAAAAATCTTGGTGGGGAGGCAGAGAAAATAAAAGAAGACTTTTCAAATATATAGCACTCTTTTATGATTTTGATATAAAAGTGTCCCCCAAAAGGCTTAGGCCTTGAAGGCTGGTCCCCCAGCTGGTGCATCCAATCACTGAAAGATTCTGTCTTCTTCAATGGATTAGTCAATAGGTAGATTCATAATTTGATTACATAATTGGAAGGCCATTGCAATTTCCAGAGGTGGGGCCTCGTTGAAGGTCATTGCAAGCTTGTCCTTGAGGTATTTTATTCTCTCTCTCTCTCTGTCTCTCTCTCTCTCTCTCTATCTATCCATCTATCTCTATCTCTCTCTACCCTGCCACACCGTGAGGTTAGCATCCTCTGCCACACACTTCTGCTGCCACAGTGTTTCTACCTCACCTAAGACCAAAGCCAACTGACCCCAAACGGAAACCTCTATAGCCATGAGTCAAAATAAGTCCTTCTTCCTTCAAATCATCCTTCTCTGGCATTTGTCACGGGGACAAAAAGTAACCAAGACATACATCCACCTGTGCATGTGTGTGTGTGTGTGCATGTGTGTGTGCATGCATGTGTGCATGTGTGTGTTATGGGTACTTGTGTGCAATGGCAGAGAACAACCTTGGGGTGTCAACCCTCTCCTCTGCCTTGTTTGAGACAGGGGCCCTCTCGGTGTTTGTCTGTGAAAATACCAGACTAGCTGATCTACAGGCTTCAGGATATGCCAGACTCCACCTTCCATTGCTAGAGGCATTGTTGCGATTACAGATGTGTGCACCGCCACATCCAGCCTTATGTGGGTTCTGGGAATCCTAACTCTGTTTCTCAATCTTGCACAGCCGACACTTTCAACCATCAAGCCATCTCCCTAGATTCCCCCCCCACACACACACACACAGAACACACCCTCTTAGTAAGAGATTTTAATATGCTAGCAGCTAAGCATGTGGGTTCTGGAATCAAACTGCCTAAACCCAAGCCCTGGCTCTAATATGTCTTACCTGTGAGACTATGAATAAGTTACATAGCTACCAAGTGCCTTAGGTTTTACATCTGCAAAAGATGACATGTGTAGTATCATACGGCTATTCAGGTGATGAAATGACATAAGTAAGTACTTCCTTCCCTCCTCGGTTCTGGCCTACTATTGCCTCTTACTGGCCTACCTCAACCATTGTAGGAACACGCTGAGTCTCAGAGCATGCTAGAATCAAAGGGGGTATAGAGTCTTGGAGGGCATCTGCTCTTGCACCTTCTGAAATCCTTTCTTTTACTGAAGCCTTGGCCATGTGACCTGACCCCTATTTGAACACATGCCAGTAATAGGGTTTCCTTCCCCTCATTATCTGTTTCATCCCTGGACAGTTGAAAGATCTTCTTTATAGTGAGACAGGGTCGATTTCCCTCCTTCCTCTGCCTGTTGCTCCACCTGCCAGAATCTAAGATAACAGGGTGACTCGTCCCTTCAAAAGACAGAGGATGGCTGATGGTAGACCATTAAGTATGTGGGGCCTAGGGGGAGACCACGTGGATTGAGTCATAGCTTTGTCATTCTCTTGTGTGATCTTGGGCAACTGACTCTCTGCCTCAGATTTCTCGCTTGCACAATGAGCTCACTACTAGTACTTATACAGAGAAGTCTGGGTGAGGACGGGCCTAAGAGCTCTCCTTAGGACTCAGCAACTGTTACTCTGAAGCAAATGCTCTTGCCATCCTCCCCGGGTATTTGCTTCCTTGCTTTTTTCATTTGTTCTTCAAACAAATCCCAGTACCCCTCACCCTCACCATTGTCCACATAGCCCAGCAGCCAGGATTCCTGCCCAACTGTACCCCCAGAGCTAAGCCCAGGACCCTGATGGGCCGGTGAAGACCAGTATTCTCCCTTGTGGATTTCTTCATTCACTGATTCATTCTCAAGTGGTTTTAAGACTATATTTTTTAAAATATATATATATATATATATATATATATATATATATATATATATATATATATATATATTCTATTTATTTATTTGCAAGCACAAAGAGAGAGAGGGGTAGAAGAGAGACAGTCAGAGAGACAATGGGCATGCCAGGGGCCTGTAGCCATTGCAAAAGAACTCCAGACGCATGTGCCCTTTGTGCATCTGGCTTACATGGGGTCCTGGGGAATGGAACCTGGGTCCTGTGGCTTCACAGGCAAACGCCTTAACTGCTAAGCCATTTCCCCAGCCCCTTATTTATATATATTTTTGAGACAGAGACAGAGAGGCAGAGAAAGAGAATGGACGTGCCAGGGCCTTTCAGCTGCTATGAACGAACTCTGTGCATCCCCTTGTGGGCATGCGTGGCATTGCAGGCTTGCGTCACTTGCATCTGGCTATACAAGGGATCTGGAGGATTCAAACAAGAGTTCTTAAGGCTTCACAGGCCAAGTGCCTTAATGCTTAACCGCTAGGTCATCTCTCCAGCCCAAGACTCTTTATTTTTTGCTAAAGGATCCTGAGAGAACCTGCTTTTGTAGTGCACGCCTCACAGCCCTTCACTCAGCCGGAAACCGCAGTGGACTGAAAGAGGGGTCAGCCAACACTGCCGCCAAGGACAGGTAGTCAATCCTTCAGGCTTTGCAGTCCAGATGGTTTCTGCTGCAGCTGCTCAGCTCGGCTGATGAAGCATGAAGGCCGCCTTGGACACGAGTGTAAGGCTTCACTTAGAAAACAGACAAGTGGCAGGATTTGTCTCATGAAGTATAGTGTGACAATTTCTGGTCTGAAATATGTAATATCAATAAGTCTCATCTTTCTATCCCTTCTCTCCCTCCCTTCTTATGGGATTGGAGTTCTTTTTTTTGTTTGTTTGTTTTCAGTTTTTTGTTTGTTTGTTTGTTTGCTAGTTTCCCAAGGTAGCGTCTCACTGTAGCTCAGGCTGACCTGCAATTCACTATGTAGTCTCAGGGTGGCCTCAAACTCTTGGCGATCCTCCTACCTCTGCTTCCTGAGAGTGGGATTAAAGGCATGCGCCACCACAACTGGAATTGGTTGTTATTTGGGTTTTTCTTTTAAACTTTATTTTTATTTATTTATTTGAGAGAGAGAGAGAAAGAGGCAAAGAGAGAGAGTGAGAATGGATGTGCCAGGGCCTCCGGCCACTGCAAACAAACTCCAGACACGTGCGCCCCCTTGTGCATCTGGCTTATGAGGGTCCTGGAGACTCGAGACGGGATCCTTTGGCTTTGCAGGCAAATGCCTTAACTGCTAAGCCATCTCTTTAATCCATGGAATTGGTTGTTTTATTGTTGTCTTACTTGTTTGTTTTTAAGACCTAGGTACAAGGCCTTTCATTCGCTGTTCAGCTTTATTCTGTGGGAGGAGGGAACTGCCCTGCCCTTTCCTCTAACTTGACACCACCCTTCTGAGCTCAGATTCTGCCACTGTCCAAGGAATCCTTACCTTTTTTAACCATGTGCTGCTGACCTTTGATATATGCACCCAAGTAATTGATAAAAATTTTAAACTGGCCAGGCATGGTGGCGCACGCCTTTAATCCCAGCACTCGGGAGGCAGAGGTAGGAAGAGTGCCATGAGTTTGAGGCCACCCTGAGACTACATAGTGAATTCCAGGTCAGCCTGGGCTAGAGTGAGACCCTACCTCAAAAAAAAAAAAAAGTTGCCAGGAATCGATGGTTAAACCCTATTGCTGAAGACTCCACATACTTGGGCTGCAAGGCCACTGAGAAATCCTGCTGGAACTGAGCTGATAACCTCCTCCATGTAGACAGCTGACAGAAAGATGGAAGAAGCCATGCTACAAGCTGTTCAATGGGAGAAAGAGATACTACCAGTGAAGATACTCAACAGTGGACACTGCAAGCCTTATAATTTGCCAGCCAGGCCAAATGAGCCAACAGGTGCAATAGTGGCAATCTGTCATGGTGGAAACCAACTGCCCTCCAATTGGACTGGAGGCCTGCTCCAAAGGAGGGACTACATCCCTGATATTGAAAACTTAAAACAGGGGTTGTCATGAACCCTAGGGGTGTAACATCTGCTGATGTCTGGATAAGTGTATATACTATGCTTATCAAACTGCCTAGTAAGCACTTCTCTTAATATTCATACCCTTATATTAATGCTACTCTCACTGTGAGTAGAGAATCTTCTCTTTTCAGATGGCAGTGACCTTGGGAAGACTCAGAAGGTATCATGGTGCTGGAAAGAAGTAACTAGAGTATCAAGTAACATCTCGATCACACCTTCCAAGGCTCAGGGTCTAATGCAGAAGAGGTGGCGGAAAGAATGTAAGAGCTGAAGAAAGGGTAGGACTCTTTACAACGTGCTCACTCCAGACAAAAAGATGGCCTGGATATCCATGACCTCATAGTGCCTGACACTACCTACACAAGACCATCATAAGAGGAGGGAAAGAACATGACATCAAAATAAAATACTTATTGAGATGGGGAGGGGATATGATGGAGAATGGAATTTCAAAGGGGAAAAGTGGGGAAGGAAGGGTATTACCATGGGATATTTTTTATACTCATGGAAAATGTTTTAAAAAATTGAGAAAAAATAAAATAAATAAAATTCTTAGAAAGTTAAACTGGAAAGGCTTGGACAATAGCTCAGTTGGCAAAGTGCTTGCTTCACAAACATGAGGACCTGGTTTCAACCCCTAGGATCCACATAAAAATGCTGGGCATGGGGTGAGAGCCTGTAATGTCAGAGCTGGAGGGGGCCGGGGGGGCAGACACAGGTGGATCCCTGAAGCTTGCTGGCCAGCCAGTCTATCCTAATTAGTAAGCTCCAGGCCAGTAAGAGAACTTGGTTTAAAAAAGAGGGAGGGCTGGAGAGATGGCTTAGCTGTTAAGGCACATGCCTGTGAAGCCTAAGGACCCAGATTTAACTCTCCAGGTCCCACAAAAGCCAGATGCACATGGTGGTGCATGAATCTGGAGTTTGTTTGCAGTGGCTAGAGGCCATGGCAGGCATCTCTCTCTCTCTCTCTCTCTCTCTCTCTCTCTCTCTCCCTCTGTGCTTAAATAAATAATAAAAAATAGATCTTCAAAAAGAGACAGCATGCATACCTTCAGAATGACACCTGAGGGCTAGGGAAATGGCTTAGTGGCTAAGGCATTTGCCTGTGAAGCCTAAAGACCACAGTTTGATTCCCCAGGACCCACGTAAGCCAGATGCACAAGGAGGCACATGTGTCTGAAGTTTGTTTGCAGTGGCTGGAGGCCCTGGCGTGCCCATTCCCTCTTTCTATCTGCCTCTCTCTCCTCTCTCCCTCTCTCTCTCTCTCTCTCTCTCTCTCAAATAAATAAATATTTTTTTTTAAAATGGCACCTGAGGTTGTCCTCTAGCCTCCACATGCACATACATGCATACAAATATGCAGACACACGTGCACACATCACAGACACATACATACATCCACATACAAAAACATTAAATCAGAAAGCTGTAAGGACACAGACTTGAAGTGTGCAACAAGCAACCTCCCTCCTTGTCAATCCAGCCATGTCAGAACTCAGTCCTGGGTCCTTTCTTCCAGGAAGCTGCCCTTACTGTCCTGTTCCTCCTCCCTCAAGCCAGCTGTCTGAGAAGGATGTCCATTGAATGTGACCCACAATGCTTCACACATGCCACACTGTAAGACATCAGTGCTCATTCCCAAACCACCTTCTCCCTAAATGACAGGCTCACATCCAGGTACCAACACACAGCAGATGCTCAATAAATGCTGGCAAGATGAAGGTACGAACGTGACCGCATGTGTCTACATCCACAGCTCCCTTGGCGTCTCTCCTCTCAAATGTTACTTCTTTCTTATTCTTTCTTTTGATGTAATCAGGATTCCTAAAATTTGATCAACTAGATGGAGAGAAGGCTAAATTGGTTGATAACAGGTCCATGTGATGTCTCTGACTCAGAAGAGTGACCAAGGTACTAATCACAAATATTTAAGCAATATGACAAGTTCATTTGCCAGGGTAGAGTGATTTTTTTTTTTAATGGCTATTTATTTATTTGACAGAGAGAAAGAGGGGGGTAAGAGAGAGAGATAATGGGCACGCCAGGGCCTCCAGCCACTGCAAACAAACTCCAGACACATGTGCTACCTTGTGCATCTGGCTAACGTGGGTCCTGGAGAATCAAGCCAGGGTACTTAGGCTTTGCAGGCAATGCCTTAACTGCTAAGCCATCCCTCCAGCCCCAGGGGAGAGTGATTTTAAGAAAGGGGTATGAATTCTTTACCATCCTCCACAAATCATACCACACTGTGTTCTCCATAGTAGGCCTTTACATAAGAAATGCCAATTTTTTGAAAAACACACATAAATGACTTAAGATTACAAATACTAGCAGTAAATGCCAACTGTGCCCCATGGAGTCCTTTCTGGCTTGTCCCCAGAGAGCTCCCAACAAAGAAACTCATATGCTCATCTTTAAGCACAATATCATGTGGCTCAACTTCCAGAAAATTCTGTCTCAAAATCTAGTCTCATCCTGAAAAGAACCAACAGTTCACAAAGACACAGCTGCTTTACTTTACT
This sequence comes from Jaculus jaculus, assembly GCF_020740685.1. Lineage (NCBI taxonomy): Eukaryota > Metazoa > Chordata > Mammalia > Rodentia > Dipodidae > Jaculus > Jaculus jaculus. Next base: position 138,175,493 of record NC_059107.1, read on the forward strand.
TTTACTTTTGTTGTTAATAAATTATTGAAAATTATCGACCCTCTCATTCTTTTTTTTAAATATTTTATGTATTTATTTGAAAGAGAGAGAGAAAGATTAAGAATGGGTGCGCCAGAGCCTCTGGCCACTGCAAACAAACTCCAGATGCATGTGCCATCATGTGCATCTGGCTTACATGGGATCTGGAGAATCGAACCTGGATCCTTAGGCTTCACAGGCAAATTCCTAAATCTTTAAGCCATCCCTCCAGTCCCAACCCTCTCATTTTCTGTGGTAGGGGCACACTAATCCTTTCTCTTAAAGTGCTTAGAGGGACTTGACTCTTCTCCGGTTAGAAATTCAATAGAAAATTTCCTGTGCCATTCATTGAAAACTGAAGGTTGTGACCTGGGATTGTTTCCCAACATAACTTACTCAGTCACCTAAAAGATAAAAACAAAAAATCATTCAAATTGGAGCTGGGGATATGACTCAGTGAATTAAGCACTCGTTTCTCAAGCTGAGTACCCAAATTCAATCCTCAGACCCTATGTAGAGAGCCGGAAGCCTTGCCAGGCTTCTGTAACCCCAGCACGTGCCGCTGATGCTGACCGCAGATGAGAGACGACATTAGAGTGTCCCTAGCACAGCAAAGAACGGCGGAGGATCAGAGCCAGAATTGTGCCCTAAAGGAGGTGACAGGTGATGACCAACCCAAAAATCCTCTGACCTCTCCACACACGCTGTGATTCCCGCACTCACATACATACACACACACAAATAAATAGTAATGATAAAAATCATATTTGCCGGGCGTGGTGGTGCACACTTTTAATCCCAGCACTCGGGAGGCAGAGGTAGGAGGATCACCATGAGTTCAAGGCTACTCTGAGATTACATAGTGAATTCCAGGTCAGCCTCGGCTAGAGTGAGACCCTACCACAAAAAAATAGATGATTGGTAGGTAGGTAGGTAGGTAGATAGATAGATAGATAGATAGATAGATAGATAGATAGATAGATAGATAACATTCAAGTTTAAATTAGAGTAAGGGTTGTAACCTAATAATGCCTGGGCTAAATCTAGCTGGCAGATCCAGGCATCATTGTCCTCTTTCTACTTTTCTTTCTCTCTCCTTTCCCTCTCTTACTTTCTATCTTTTCTTTCTAGTATAAAATGTGGGATTGGCTTTCTTTTCTTTCTTTTTTTTTTTAAATTTGTTATTTTTGTTTTTCCGAGGTAGGGTCTCACTCTAGCCCAGGCTGACCTGGAATTCACTATGTAGTCTCAGGCTAGCCTTGAACTCATGATCCTCCTACCTCTGTCTCCTGAGTGCTGGGATTAACGGCATGCACCACCACTCCCAGCTAAAAGCAAATAAATAAACGAAGGGTTTTCTTGGCATGCTGATGGTTTTTGAATTTTATACTCTATAATGTGGGACCTGAAACAACTTTAAAAAGGGAGGGACAGGGTTAGAGAGATGGCCCAGCAGTGAAGGCCCTGATCTACAAAACCTAAGGATCTGGATTCATTTCCCCAGTGCCCACATAAAGCCAGATGCACAAGGGGTCACATGTATCTGGAGTTTGTTTGCAGTTGCTAGAGGCCCTGGCACACGCATTCTTTATCTATTTATCTATCTCTGCCTCTTTTTATCTCTCATAAATAAATAAATAAAATATTTTAAAAGGGAGGGACAATGCTTGCAGTTGTGATCTGAGAGCATATCCAGTGCCTGACATGATGCTATATCTACTCTCTGCACCTAAGTTCATACAGCCCATAACCTTACAAAGCTAAGAGGGTTTAACTAGCGACGGGTGGAGCCCAGGCCGGGCCTCTCCCTGGGGGAAGCCGCCACCACGACTCAGGACAGTGCCTGCCATTCTGAAGGGGTCGTTTCTGTTCCTCTCCTTAATGCAAGGAGACGATTCCAGAGGCCTGAACTGGGTCTGAAATATAAAACCCAGAAAAGAGACAAAACAGACGGACTCAATCACAAGTGTGAGATCTACTAATCTACTAGGAAATCCTCAAACACTGAAGAATGAGAATATATATTAAGCTGGGTGTGATGTTGCATGCCTTTAACCCCAGCACTCGGGAGGAAGAGGTAGGAGGACCGCCATGAGTTCAAGGCCACCCTGTGACTTCATAGTGAATTCCAGGTCAGCCTGGGCTAGAGCAAGACCCTACCTCGGAAAACCAAAATTATATATATATATATATATATCTTCAGGGCTGGAAAGATGTTTCAGTGGATAAAGACCTTGTTGCTCAAGCCTAAATACCTCAATTCAATCCTCAGACCCCATGGAAAATGCTGGAAGCCCTGGCGGGTTTCTGTAATCCCAGCACGCTGGCAATGAAATGGGCGGCAGAGGCCAGGGCACTTCTCAGAATCACTCAGCAAGCACAGCATCAGGAACCACAATAGAGTGAGATCAAGAGAAATCCTGCCGTGCGGGGTGTGATGGTGCACCTTAAATCCAGCACTTAGGAGGTAGGAGGATTGCTGTGGGTTGGAAGCCAGTTTGGGACTACAGAGCGAGTGCCAGGCCAGCCTGGACTAGTGACATTCTACCTCAAAAAAGAGAGAGAGAGAGAGAGAGAGAGAGAGAGAGAGAAAGAGAGAGAGAGAGAAAGAGAGAAACTGCCTCAAGTGAGGTAGAACAGCAAGGATGGACCTGAAAGTTGTCCTCTGACGACACACATGCTGTGAAATGCACGTGCCCACACTCACACGAACACATATACACAAGTGTACACTCGCACAAAAATAAAGAATTATTTTATTTTTTTTTTTTTTGGTTTTTCAAGGTAGGGTCTCACTCTAGTCCAGCCTGACTTGGAATTCACTATGTAGTCTCAGGGTGGCCCCAAACTCACAGTGATCTTCCTACCTGTGCCTCCCCAGTGCTGAGATTAAAGGTGTGTGCCACTACGCCCAGCAAGAATAATTTTTTTAACATTTTGTTTATTTTTATTTATTTATTTGAGAGTGATAGACAGAGAGAGAAAGAGGCAGAGAGAAAGAGAGGAGAGTGGGCGTGCCAGGACTTCCAGCCGCTGCAAACGAACTCCAGACGCATGCGCCCCCTTGTGCATCTGGCTAACATGGGTCCTGGGGAATGGAGCTTTGAACCAGGATCCTTACACTTCACAGGCAAGCGCTTAACCACTAAGCCATCTCTCCAGGCCAAGAATAATTTTTTTTTTAATTTATGAGCGACAGACACAGAGAGAAAGACAGATAGAGCGAGAGAGAGAGAATGGGCGCACCAGGGCTTCCAGCCTCTGCAAACGAACTCCAGATGCATGCGCCCCCTTGTGCATCTGGGGAACCGAGCCTCGAACCGGGGTCCTTAGGCTTCACAGGCAAGTGCTTAACCGCTAAGCCATCTCTCCAGCCCCCAAGAATAATTTTTAAATTACATATCTTCAAGTCAGGCTTGGAGACATACCTGTAATCCCATCAGTAGGGAGGCTGAGGCAGCAGGATCGCAAGTTCGAGGCCAGCCTGGGCTATGTAGTGAGACCAAACACCTCTTTCTTCATTGTTCCAGATCCCGCAGGACAGCTGTTGTTTCTCTGAGAACCATGCAGATGAACACCAGCACTGATCAGAAGCATTGTGAGCTCAGAAGCAATGCCAAAGAGGAAAAGGTACACAGGAAACTGACCAGCTCTGAAAGTTCCAGACTGTTGGGGCTCACTCACCTTCCCAGTCAGTTTCTTGGAGGAGCCAATGCCATCAGGGCCCCACCAGGACTGACCTTGTTATGTCCTTCTAGGCAGGACCACTTTTCCTCAGGCTGCATGTGGATCAGGGCCCCTGCTGAAAGGCTGAGGCACAATCTGTGCCTTTGCGGGGCTCAAGATCTAGAGGTGAATTCTTTCCTTTTAAATCCTACTTACCCAGAATTTCAGATATTTCTGGTAATCATTTTCAAACATGAAATGTTTTCTAGAACACAGATTTTTTTTTTTTTTGTAAAACATAGGTGGTCTATATTTTCCAGAATAATAATGTAATGCCAGTATTGGAGAGGCAGACACAGGAGGATCGCTACAAATTCCAGGCCAGCCTGGTCTATATGCATTTCCCACCAAGACTACAAATCTGAAACAAATAAACAGGGCTGGAGAGATTGCTCAGTGGTTAAAAACATTTGCTTGCAAAGCTTAATGACCTGAGTCCAATTCCCCAGTACCCACATAAAGCCAGATCCACAAAGTAGAGCATGCATCATCTGGAGTTGGTTTGCAGTAGCAGGAGTGCCCATTGTCTGTCTGTCTGACTGACTCCCTTTCTTTCTTTCTTTCTTTCTTTCTTTCTTTCTTTCTTTCTTTCTTTCTTTCTTCTCTCTCTTAATAAATAACTAAATAATAAAAATATATTTTAATACAACAAATAAATAATGATACAGAGTAGAGGAGGATGTGCTAGGTTTTAAGCAAATATCATGGGGTCTTCTAGAAAAAATCCCAGGTACATACTTTGTGATGACTGGACAATACCCACATTATCCCCCACTATCTATGTATTACATATTAAGATTCCTGTTCAGGGCTGGAGAGATGGCTTAGCGGTTAAGCGCTTGTCTGTGAAACCTAAGGACCCCGGTTCGAGGCTCGGTTCCCCAGGTCCTACGTTAGCCAGATGCACAAGGGGGCGCACGCGTCTGGAGTTCGTTTGCAGAGGCTGGAAGCCCTGGCGTGCCCATTCTCTCTCTCTCTCCCTCTATCTGTCTTTCTCTCTGTGTCTGTCGCTCTCAAATAAGTAAATTAATTAAAAAATAATAATAATAATAAAAGATTCCTGTTCAAAGGTCTCTGAGGCTCCCAAAACAATGCAGGCTATCACAATGTTCTTACCCACCAGAGCTAGACATAAAGACCCTATTATTGAAGACATCGCATGCTTCAGTTGGTAAATCAAGCTGGATTCCTCCTCCCTGCTGGATAGCTGCCACAGTGCTGAAAAGTGCTATGCAGGCTGCTTTAGGAGAAAAGTCATTGATGATCTTATGCAGTAGTGAACACTATGGACTATACATCCAACAAACCAGGCAAGATGTGCCCACTGTTGCAATAGTGGCATGACTTATGGGGGTAACCAACTGCTCTCTGCTTCAGTTTCAGGTCTGCTTTCCAGGAGGAAATTCGGCCTGGTACTGTAAACACAGTCAAAAGCCGATGCTTGGGGGCTGGAGGGATGGCTTAGCAGTTAAGGCACTTTCCTGCAAAGCCAAAGGACTTAGGTTCAATTCCCCAGGACCCACGCAAGCCAGATCCACAAGGTGGTACATGTGTCTGGAGTTCATGTGCAGCGGCAGAAAGCCCTGACATGCCCATACTCCCTCTCTCTCTCTCCCTCCCATTCTCTCTCTCTCTCTCTCTCTCTCTCTCTCTCCTCTCTCTCCTCTCTCAAATAAATAAAATAAAAAAGCCTACAGTTGGGAAGATAATAGACTCTAGAAAGGAAGCTGCTACTGTTGTTTGGCTAAATGTATATGCTATACCCATCAAAGCCCTCTATATATTTGTGTGTATGCCCATGGATGAAGGCTGCTCTCACTTTTTAAAAAAAAAAAAATTTGTTCATTTTTATTTATTTATTTGAGAGCGACACAGAGAGAAAGAGGCAGATAGAGGGAGAGAGAGAATGGGTGCACCAAGGCCTCCAGCCACTGGAAATGCACTCCAGACTCGTGTGCCCCCTGGTGCATCTGGCCAACGTGGGAACTGGGGAACCGAGCCTCAAACCGGGGTCCTTAGGCTTCACAGGCAAGCGTTTAACCGCTAAGCCATCTCTCCAGCCCTGCTCTCACTTTTGACCAGAGAAGCTCTTTGGCAGTTGGTGGCTACTAGGGAGACTTAAAGCTCATCCAAGTGCTGAGAATACATGAGTGTTGAGTGCTCAGTGCTAAATGAGACATCCACACCATCCCCTCCAAGGCTCAGGGAACATTGTGCAAGGGGAGAAAGAAATAATGTAAGAGCCATGAGGACAGGGAGGAGTGCAGTGGAACACTGTTTTCTGGACATGCTGTGGTCATTGCATTCGTGACGTCACAGCAACTCTTGTTACCTGCCCAAGGCCTGCACAATATTGGTCCCATTGTCATTCCATCGTGGATGGTGGAGGAGGGCAAAAGAAAACCAAGTAAAGAGATATGAGTTGGAAAAGAGAGACTCAGGGATGGAGTAGAATCAGATGTCTAAAAATGCAAATGTCAGCCGGGCGTGGTGGCGCACGCCTTTAATCCCAGCACTTGGGAGGCAGAGGTAGGAGGATCGCCTTGAGTTCAAGGCCACCCTGAGACTACAGAGCTAATTCCAGGTCAGCCTGGACCAGAGTGAGACCCTACCTCGAAAAACCAAAAAATAAAAATAAATAAAAAATAAAAATAAAAATGCAAATGTCTGGAGTCTATTTACAGTGGCAAGGGACCCTGGCATGCCCAATCTCTCTCATTCTCTCTCCTTGCAAGTAAATAAAAGCACATTTCTAATATTATATTCAGTGAAAGGGGACAGAGGAAGGGGGCAAGAGAAAGAGGAGATTATGATCAAAATATTATATGCATGAATACAAATTATAAATAAAGAATTTTTGAAAAGAATTCTGTTCCTGGCCTGGAGAGATGGCTTAGTAGTTAAGGCAGTTGCCTACAAAGCCAGAGGACTCAGGTTCAATTCCCCAGGACTCACATAAGCCAGATGCACAAAGTGGTGCATGCATCTGGAATTCATTTGCAGCAGCAGTTGGAGGCCCTGATACACCCATTCTCTCTCTCTCTCCCTCTCTCCCTCTCTCTCTCTCTCATCTCATTCTCTCTCCTCTCTCAAGTAAATAAATAGAAATGAAATTTTTTTTTATAAAAGAATTGTGCTCCTAAAATTTGTGGTGAGGGAAACTCAGGCCAGCACATTCTAATTCATAACACAAGCTTCATCTCCTTAATTATCTTTCTCTTCCCTCTTCAACAGAAAGTCAATCTGCCAGCATGCTTCCAAATATTTACTTTCCCCCTCCGACGCTTCCTCAATCAACCTTAGGAGTGCCTGGCACGCCATGCCTCGGTAATTACAAGCACCTTCATTAAAACATGCTTGGCGAATCATCTGTTCATTCACCGAAGAGCTCTGGCCTCCCTGGCAATCCTCTGCTGTCCACAGGGAGCAGCGAATGCTGTGCAGTCAGCAGCGCTTATGATCATCCCGCCGTTGGCCTGGCCCGTTACCCACACAAGTGGTTTTGCTCAAGGGGCGGAGACTGTGGGGTTTGTCTTGTTTTGGTTTTTGCCTTTGTTTTTATTGGTAGGGTCTTGCTTTAATCCAGACTGACCTGGAATTCACTATGGAGTCTCAGGGTGGCCTCAAACTCACCGCAATCCTCTTACCTCTGCCTCCTGAGTGCTGGAATTAAAGGTGTGCACCACCATGCCCAGCCTTTTTTTTTTTTTTTTTGACACAGAATCTCACATAGCTCAGGCTGGCCCCAAGCTAACTATGTAGCTGAGGATGACCTTAAACTCTTGATCCACCTGCCTCCATCTTCCAAGTTCTAGGATTATAAGAATGCAGCATTAGGCTGGAGAGATGGCTTAGCAGTTAAGGCACTTGCCTGCGAAGCCTAAGGACCCACATTCAACTCTCCAGGTCCCACATAAGCCAGATGCACAAAGGTGAGGCAAGTGCAAGGTGGCACATGCCCACTAGGTGGCGCAAGTGTCTGGCGTTCAATTGCAGTCACTGAGGCCCTGACACACCAATTCTCTCTCCCTTTGTCCCTCTCTCTCTTCTTTCTCTTTCTAAAATAAGAAGTAAACAAAATACAAAAATTTTTAATTTTTTTTAAAAGAATGCGACATCATGCCCAGTTTATATGGTGCTGGGGTCAGGCCAGAGCTTTGTGTGCATGAGGCAAGCACCCTACCAGCCTAGTGCTTGGTGCGTAATTGGTTTAAGCCTTTGCTCACCCATATCCATCATTAGTACTCCATAACTGAACACACCACCTTTCAGGGATTTTTTTTAATGGTATTTCACTGTCATTTTATTTTCCTAACATGTCAGTTGGACAGCCAAGGAAATTTCCACAGGAGTCCTTGACGAATGTTTTGGGGTGAAATAAACACCATCATGGTCAGCTGAGCACTAAATGAAAAATAGTGTTACACGTCAAATTAATATTTCAGGAAAATGAATGTGCAAACCTTCACTAGCATGTCCACTGGGGGGAATCTCAAGCATCAGCTACAAAGCCACACAGCAGCGGTCAGAAGACCTCAGCCACGGGTGGCCTCCAGACAGGGAGCTGAAGTCAAGAGCAAGATTGACGGTAACTGGGTCTCTGTCCACCCAGTGTGGCAGGTTGCAGGGGCACAAGAGGGCAAGACAGCGACACGTGTGAATGCACACACATTTCGTGACAGGATGGCTGGGTGAGAAGCCCTGCACTGATGCCTTTCAGAAGCTATAGCAGAGAATAATGCAAGATTTAGCAGCCAATAAAAGCAGGTTGTAGACCAAACATACAGTCTTATCCAATGTGTGTGTGTGTGTGTGTGTGTGTGTGTGTGTGTGTGTGTGTGTGTTCATGTCATATGTGTGAGTGTGGGCGCATACAGGCCACAGCATACATGTGGAAGTCAAATGTTAGTCGTTGCCTTCCTTTTCTTTTCCTTTGTTTTTTTTCCAAATGTTATTTATGGGTTTTGGAGAAGAAAGACAGAGAAAATGGTAACACCAAGACCTCTTGCTGCTGCACAAGAACTCCAGATGCATGTGCGACTTTGCGTATCTGGCTCTATGTGGGGACTAGGGCAGTGAACCTCAGGTAGGCAGGCCTTGCAAGCAAGCACCTTTAACCACTGAGCCATCTCTCCAGTCTGCCACTTCTTTCGTTCCTTCTTCCTTCCTTCCTGCTTCCCTCGCTTTCTTTCTTTCTTTTTTGTAGGCAGAGTCTCTCGTCGCTTAGTTCACCTGGCTTGTTGGCCTGAGCGCCGTCAGGGAATTCTCCTGTCTCTGCCTCACGTCTCACCATAGCATTGCAGGTGCTCACGATAATGTTTGCTCTACTCATGGTTTCTGGGGATCCAACCTCACACTCATCCTTGCTTGGCAAATGACTTTCCCACTGAACTATCTCCTGAACCCTGTCCAGGTTTTTACCTATGTGAGAGACACATACATGGAAGTTAGGGGGCTTTAAACCTAGTTTTGCCACAGAATGTTCTGTAATGCTCTTTCAATAACATAGCTATCAGCTGGGTATGGTACTGCATGCCCTTAAGCACAGCACTTGGGAGGCTGAGGTAGGAGGATCACTGTGAGTTCAAGGCCACCCTCACACTACATAGGGAATTCCAAGTCAGCCTGGGCTAGAGTGAGACCTTACCTTGAAAAACCAAAAATATATACAGCTATGTTGGCCCTATCAATGGAAGCTCTGACTTAGATATGATTCAGGGTCCAGGAGTCTGACTTCCTAAAAGCTCTTTCTCTCATTCTTACTGACACTGAGTGGAAGGAGAGGAGTAGATAGGAAACTTCATCTCTGATTCAATATTTTCTCTCTGGTTTTCTTTATGTACATGCTATTCTGAGAATATGCATTACATCAACTCTAGGCAAAGCTATTCATAAAAATTACAACTGAACTTGTTAGGAGAGAGTGTCCTAGGGAACAACAATGACAGTAATGACTAACATTGATTAAGCACTTCCTGAGAGCCAGGCTTTATTAATGATGTTATCCAGTCCTTGTAATAGCTCTGTGACGCAGGCACCAGTATTCCCAGTATGTTTTGTCAGCGACAGCAACAAAAGCCTAGTAGATCTAGCTCAGGCAAGTACAGAATGATACATTGTGGTCCCGAAGACTGCTCCTGAAAGTCTAAGGCATAACCCCACATTCTGCCTTGTTCCAGGGTGAAGAAGGTACTTCGGTGGGAATAAGTCTGTGGGGTTCCACACATGGGGACACTGAGGTGGGGGGTCCCCTCCAATCATGTCACCACTTGGCTGGCATTAGGTATCCCTGGGACCATCATAGGACATTTCCTTTGAGGTTCCAAACATTGTCATGTTCCTTTCAGAAACTTCCCAATGTTTGCAACATGCCCGATGGAAGAAATTTACCAGCGTGCAAGATACAGAGGAAAAAAAGAAGAAATTCAACATTATTGGATACCTGCTGGCTACTAAGGCATATCATAGCAAGATTTTGAAAAGTTCGTATCTTTTTATTAAAGCAGAATATATTCTCCTCTAAAGTGGCCGGAGGTATTGTACATGAGGATATTAAGAGAGGTGCACAGGGTCTCCCCCAGGAGGAAGACAGAATGCTCCTCATGATATGAACGGAGGTGCACGGAGTCTCCCCCAGGAAGAAGACAGAATGTTCCTCATGATATGAATGGAGGTAGACAGGGTCTCCCCCAGAAAACGAATGTTCCTCATGATATGAATGGAGGTGGACAGGGTCTCCCCCAGAAAACGAATGTTCCTCATGATATGAATGGAGGTGGACAGGGTCTCCCCCAGAAAATGAATGTTCCTCATGATATGAATGGAGGTGGACAGGGTCTCCCCCAGAAAACGAATGTTCCTCATGATATGAATGGAGGTGCACAGGGTCTCCCCCAGAAAATGAATGTTCCTCATGATATGAATGGAGGTAGACAGGGTCTCCCCCAGAAAACGAATGTTCCTCATGATATGAATGGAGGTGGACAGGGTCTCCCCCAGAAAACGAATGTTCCTCATGATATGAATGGAGGTGGACAGGGTCTCCCCCAGAAAACGAATGTTCCTCATGATATGAATGGAGGTGCACAGGGTCTCCCCCAGAAAATGAATGTTCCTCATGATATGAATGGAGGTAGACAGGGTCTCCCCCAGAAAACGAATGTTCCTCATGATATGAATGGAGGTGGACAGGGTCTCCCCCAGAAAACGAATGTTCCTCATGATATGAATGGAGGTGGACAGGGTCTCCCCCAGAAAATGAATGTTCCTCATGATATGAATGGAGGTGGACAGGGTCTCCCCCAGAAAACGAATGTTCCTCATGATATGAATGGAGGTGGACAGGGTCTCCCCCAGAAAACGAATGTTCCTCATGATATGAATGGAGGTGCACAGGGTCTCCCCCAGAAAACGAATGTTCCTCATGATATGAATGGAGGTGCACAGGGTCTCCCCCAGAAAACGAATGTTCCTCATGATATGAATGGAGGTGCACAGGGTCTCCCCCAGAAAACGAATGTTCCTCATGATATGAATGGAGGTGCACAGGGTCTCCCCCAGGAAAACGAATGTTCCTCATGACTCTTTCCCTATTTCACCATGAGCCTTATGACTGAGGAGCTTCCTAACAGAGAGAAAAAAAAAAAAAAAAGCCATGTTCCCCTCGCCACAATGCAAGGTCTTTTTTAGTCCAAATGTGCTTTGTGCATTTTCAAGATAATTAAAACCAGCAGGTAATGAATACATTCTCTTTCCTGGTGTGTTTGCCAGACCAAACTCAGTCTGGCCAGTTCCATTTGAATTGCAGATATATATTTTAATTGGGGAAGGATATTCCAAATGTTGCATGCAACATGTGTATACTAAAAAAAAAAGTATAGTTTATCTGAAATGTGGATTTTATTGGGTGTCCTGTGTCATAAGTAGCTAAATATGGCAGCCGTATTTCATGAAAAACGTGATTTTATTTTCTCCTTGGAGTTTGCATTCCCTTCTCAGTGCCACCAGTCAATGAGTTAATGATGCATACACCAGAAAATTAATCCCAGCTCATCCTTTTGTGCCAAGCACCCACAGGACTGTTTGATTTATTCCAAATGCTCATATGCATGCACATCCACACACACACACACACACACACACACATGTTAAGCACACCCATTCACACGCATGTTGTGCAGAGGATGAAGGGACCTCTATCTCTCCCACACATACCTCCTTCCACACACACATGTTAAATGCACTCATTCACACACATATACATGCAGAGGGCAAAGGGCCTTCTATCTCTCCCACAAATTGCTCATTCTGATCCAATTTCCATGGCTTTCCAAAACCATAATTTTTCCTTTCTGTCAGTTCCTGCCAGTCTAGACGAAAGTCAAGCCTGCAGTGTGACTAGTATGCCTAACTACATGACCCGGCTTCCCTGACAGAAGGCTGGCAGTGTGTCTTTTTTTTTGTTTTTGGTATTTCAGCAACTTTCACTTTTTCCTTCTCGCAACCGCATAAACTGCTTATTGCAGTCTAAAGAGAATGAAAGTTGTAAAAACAAAAGAAAGAAAGAGAGGAAGTTTCCCCAGAGTCAAATAATGAATGTGGTTTAATAACAAGGAAAAGTTATTAAACTGAATTACAAACTTAAGCCATAGAATTCAATAATAAGGAGAAGGAGAGAGGGGAAAAAATACTTTTTTAAGCATTCTGAAGCAACTGTGTAGCATAGTGGTTCAACGAATAATTCCTTCAGCCAGACTACTTGAGGTATCCAAGCTGGCCGAATTACCTTGCCTTATCTATCAAGTGCAATGAATGGCAATGCGTCCTTCATGGGGATGAGTAAGTAAATAGATAAAAGATGTGTGTCCTTTAATCCCAGCACTCGGGAGGCAGAGGTAGGAGGATCGCCATGAGTTCGAGGCCATCCTGAGACTCCAAAGTGAATTCCAGGTCAGCCTGGGCCAGAGTGAGACCCTACCTTGAAAAACCAAAAAAAAAAAAAAAAAAGATGTGTGAAATTGCATCTGACACGCAGTATGTGCGATCATCATTACCTTTCATTCACCAAGTACAACAGTACCCTCTCTGCACATATTATTCAAAACAAAGCTATGAGAACCTTGGACATGAGGGAGCTGCGGCTCAGACAGGTTCAGGGGCCTGCCCACAGTTGTACATCCAGTATGCAGCAAGACCAAGATGCAAATTCCAGTCTCAGAAGCGAGCCCCCACTAGCATTGGCCCCAGGACCCCGTCCTTGGCTCGCTGGCTCTAGTCATACATGCTCTCTCGACAGTTCAGCCCCTCCAAGCCACTTACATGCTAATGAGTCTCAAACTTGTGTCTTTGGCCCAGATCTCTCCCCTGAACTCCTGAACTCAGACCCACAACTCCCCACCCTGTCTCTCGAATTAGGAATGTAAGAAACACCTCGGGGTGAGGAATGGGGTGGGGGGGGCTAGGGAGATGGCTCAGTGATTAAAGGCATTTGCTTGTAAAAGCTGCTGGCCCCAGGTTTGGTTCCCCAGTTCCTCCATAAGCCAGATGCACAAAGTGGCGTACGCATCTAAAGTTCAGTTACCACAGCAAGAGATCCTGGAACCCATTCATTTTCTCTCTCTCTCTCCTCACAAGTAAATTAATAAAATTAAGAAAGAAGGGCTGGAGAGATGGCTTAGTGGTTAAGCGCTTGCCTGTGAAGCCTAAGTACCCTGGTTTGAGGCTCGATTCCCCAGGACCCACGTTAGCCAGATACACAAGGGGCGCACACATCTGGAGTTCGTTTGCAGTGGCTGGAGGCCCTGGCGTGCCCTTTCTCTCTCTGTCTGTCACTCTCAAATAAATAAATAAAAATGAACAACAAAAAGAAAGAAAGAAAGAAAGAAAGAAAAGCTGGAGAGAAGGCTTACTGGTTAAGGCTCTTGTCTGTGAAGGCTAAGGACCCAGATTCAATTCCCCAGTACCCCCGTAAGCCAGATACATGCATCTGGAGTTCATTTGTGGTGGCTGGAGGACCTGGCATGCCCTTCTACACGCCATGCTCAGCTGGGCACTCTCTCCCCCAAGCCAGTAAGGCATTATTTCTTCATAGCATTTATCATTTATCAGTACCTGATGTGATCAATCCATTCATCCATTTACTGTCTCCATCCAAACAGGCCTACGTGGAGAGAGACTTTGTTTTATTGACTGTTGTCCCCTCCACGCCTAGAATGCATGCACGCAGTAGGTTCATGACAAGTATACAGAGAAGGCATGAAGACATGATTGGGAGCAGAAATAAGTGTTGCATGAATGAGCAAGTAGAAAGAACATTCTAGGGCTGGAGAAATAGCTTATCAGTTAAGGCGCTTGCCTGCAAAGCCTCAGGACTCAGGTTCGATTCCCCAGTACACACATAAGCCTGATATGCAAGGTGGCATACGCATTTGGAGTTCTTTTGCAGTGGCTGGAGGCCCTGGTGTGCCCATTCCCTCTGTCTCTTCATATCTGCCTCTTTCTGTCTCTCAAATAAATATTCAAAAAAAGAAAGAAGGAAGGAAGGGAAGGGAAGGGAAGGGAAGGGAAGGGAAGGGAAGGGAAGGGAAGGAAGGAAGGAAGGAAGGAAGGAAGGAAGGAAGGAAGGAAGGAAGGAAGGAAGGAAGTTCTAGATGTTCTTGTGTTAGCTGAACAGAATGCTATTCTACTTGATGCTTCAGCCTCCCTGTCATAAAACTAGGCACTCAGGCCAGGTGTGGTGGCCTTTAATCCCAACACTTGGGAGGCAGAGGTAGGAGGATCACCATGAGTTCAAGGCCACCCTGAGACTACATAGTTAATTCCAAATCAGCCTGGACCAAGGTGAGACCCTACCTCAAAAAACAAACAGGGCTAGAAAGATAGCTTAGCTGTTAAGGCACTTGCCTGTGAAGCCAAAGGACCCCAGTTGGATTCCCCAGGACCCACATAAGCCTCTGCCTGTTTCCCTCTCTCAAATAAATAAACAAAAATAAAAATATTTAAAAACAAACAAACAAAAAACCCTAGGCTCTCAGAAGGCTCCAGTCTGTGCTCTTCCCCATCTTGGGCTGCTTAGGATGGTCCTAGGCAGATCTTTCCTGGCCGGCTGGCTTTTGCGTTTTGTATCTCTGCTCGGCTTCATTTGGCAGGAGAGGCTCATGGCAAAGGCACGTGCCCGTCTCCCTGTGTGTCCCAGCCCCCAGTGAGCCGCTGATGGAAATGTGTCTGGGGACATTATTCTGAAGGCTCTCAACCAGCCAGCAAGTGATGAAAGCCTCATTGCTCAAGTAGAAAAGACACAAATCCATTCACCCTGATGCCCCCTCTAAATGAGTTCAAAAGGCCAACTGCAATGCTCTTGGCGTTCGTCCTCCCTTGTCACTTCAGGGGTGGCATTGGCAAACACATGCGGGCATGAGGAGGCCCTTCTGATTGCAAACCCTGAGAAGGAAGCTGCAGAGCCCCGATGAACCACCTTCAGTGGCTCGTAAACAATTACTGGGATAGGAGGGAGTTGTAGTCAGACCCTCTGCACATACATTAGAGACCTTCAGACCACTTTGAGGCCAGTTGGCCCTCAGCATCAGATTAGACCAACGGTGAGTCCAACCAGCTGCAGATCAGAAATACCAAAAAAGTATATTTATACTAAACACATAATAACTTTTAAATATTATTCCCTAAGCAATGCACTGTAATAACTAGTTATATAGCATTTTTAGTATACTGACCACTCTTACAAGTAATCTAGTTTCGAGTTTCTGATAGGCTGGGCGTAATGGCACACACCTGTGGTCCCAGAACTCTGGTGGTAAAGACAGAAGGATCAAAAGTTTAAGGCCAGCCTGGGCTACATAGTCAGACCCTACCTAAAAAATACCAAGTATGCATGTGTCTGCAGTTTGTTTGCAGTGGCTGGAGGCCCTGCTGTGCCCATTCTCTCTCTCTAAATAAATAAAAAAATATTTTTAAATAAAATAAAAAATATCAAGGACTGGAGGGGGGGTGTAGCTCAGTGGCAACAGGCTTGCCTAGCATTCACAAGGGCCTGGGTTCTGCCCGCAGTACTACAAATATAAGTTAATAAATTATACAAGAGGATCTCATAGATTTATGCAAATTCTGCACCACTTTACATGACAGGCTCTTAGGCTCCTGCGGATTTGGATTTTGGTTTCCATGGGGAAATCTTGAAGCTAGTCCCCCAGAGATGCTGAGGAACAACAGTACTCAGCCTCTCAGTGCTGAAGTTTCTTTGTCCCTTAATTAAACAAGGCCTGTTAGAGCAAGACCGTGCT
This sequence comes from Jaculus jaculus, assembly GCF_020740685.1. NCBI lineage: Eukaryota > Metazoa > Chordata > Mammalia > Rodentia > Dipodidae > Jaculus > Jaculus jaculus. The sequence continues at coordinate 138,191,533 of NC_059107.1, forward strand.
GATTCAGGTGGTAGGTGCCATCCAGCCCTCTGGCTGCTACAGCAACTCCCACAGTCAAAGTGATGCTTCCAGAACCCTGGGGTGACTACTGAACGTTTATTCCAAGTGCTAGAAACAAGGACATATGAGATCTCAGCATCTTGTCCTGCCAGGATCCGGGTGCAATAAAAGATGATTGAAGGCTTCTCTCTAGCATTATTATTTGTGAAACTATCACCAGGCCAGAATACCTCTTAGGACAACCTTGGGTGCCAGTCCTCACCTTCCACCTGGCTTGAGGCAGGGTCTCTAGCTATCTTGCAGATTTCTGTGGATTCTCCTATGTCTGCCCCGCCCCCCCCACCCACATCTCACCATATGAACACTGGGGTTGTAGATGACCCACTGGGCCATCTCCCCAGGCCCAGACTTTTTTTTTTCTTTTGAACTATTAAGACCTTGGGCCAGGGCTGGAGAGATGGCTTAGCGGTTAAGCGCTTGCCTGTGAAGCCTAAGGACTCCGGTTCGAGGCTCGGTTCCCCAGGTCCCACGTTAGCCAGATGCACAAGGGGGCGCACGCATCTGGAGTTCATTTGCAGAGGCTGGAGGCCCTGGCGCGCCCATTCCCTCTCTCTCCCTCTATCTGTCTTTCTCTCTGTGTCTGTCGCTCTCAAATAAATAAATAAGAAATTTAAAAAAAAAAAGACCTTGGGCCATATTGGAGATGGACTAAATGCATTTTGCATTATGAAATGGCCATGGGCCTTTGGGCCAGGAGAAGAATACTATGGTTTGGAGATGCAGTGCCCCCTCATGTATTGAAGGTTTGGTCTCAAGCTGATGGACCCAATCATTGAGCAGTGCTCGCCTCTTGAGAGCCCTCACCTAGGCAGTGGATTAGTCTGTTGATGGATCCATAATTTTTTAAATTATTTATTTGAGAACGACAGAGAGAGAGAGAGAGAGAGAATGGCACCCAGGACCTCCAGTCACTGCAAGCGAACTCCAGACGCGTGCGCCCCCTTGTGCATCTGGCTAACGTGGGTCCTGGGGAATCAAGCCTCAAACCAGGGTCCTTAGGCTTCATAGGCAAGCACTTAACCAATAAGCCATCTCTCCAGCCCTGGATCCATAATTTGATCGCATGACTGGAGGTGGTGGGAACTGTGGAAAACGGGACCTGAATGGTGGAAGAGAGTCACTGGGGCATGGCTCTGAAAGGTATGACTTGGCCCTCCTCTGCTCTGTTTCCTGACCACCATGAGGTGATCAGCTCTGTTGCTCTGTGCCCTTCTACCATGATGCTCTGCCCCACCACCATCCTAGAAACAGCATGGCCAGCTAACCACGATGCTGAAACCTCCTATGTGAGCAGTGTGCTTCGTTTGGTTTTGAGACAGGCTCTCCTGTGCCCCAGACTGACCACAGACTCACTTAGCCAAAGATGACTGTGAACTTCTGGTTCTCCTGCCTCTATCTCCAGAGAACTGGGATTACAAGCATGTTCACCATACCTGTTTATATATGATCATGGTGATTGAACTCAAGACTTTATACAGGGCTGGAGAGATGGCTTAGCTGTTAAGGTGCTTGCCTGCGAAGCCTAAGGACCCAGGTTCGATTCTCCAGGTCCCACGTAAGCCAGATGCACATGGTGACACATGAGTCTGGAGTTTGTTTACAGTGGCTGGAGGCCCTGGTGCACCTATTCTTTCTCTTTTTCTCTCCCTCTCTGTCTCTATCTCTAATAAATAAATAAAAAGAAAAACCTTAAGCCAGGCATAGTAGCATATGCCTTTAATCCCATCACTTGGGGGGCAGAGGTAGGAGGATCACCATGAGTTCAAGGCCACCCTAAGACTACATAGTGAATTTTAGGTCAGCCTGGGCTAGAATGAGACCCTACCTCAAAAATACAAAAAAAAAAAAAAAATTAAATAAATAAGTAAAATGAAAACTTAAAAAAAAAAAAACAAGAAAGACTTCATGAATGTGAGGCAAGCATTCTAGCAACTAAGCTACATTCCTAGCCCCTTTTACTGTGTGTGGGGGTGAATGGGTGGGTGTGGGGGTGTGTTCATACCAGCAGCACCCACAGCAACAGCAGGTGTTTTGTGGGAGGTGTGTGCATCATGAGTACAGAGGTCAGAGGAGGAAACAGGTGTCCTCTCTTATCATTCATTGTGTTGTTTCTTCAACACTGACCTTGAATGGGGGAGGGAAGAGCAAAAGGACACATGTGACATGTAACTTAGAGGGAAGATCCTTTGGGGAGAAGAACTTGAGAGAGGGGCACTTGAGGGAGGGGGAGGGAACCAACAAAAACACATGTATTTGGAAATGCCAGAAAGACTGATACTGAGATTTCTGTATGCCAAGTGAAAAAAAAAATTAAATAAGTAAATAAACCATATGAAAAAAGAAACTGAACTTGAAGCTGCTGGTTTTGGCCAGACTAGCTGACCAGTGAACCCAGCAATTCTTCTATCTCTGTCCCCCACAGGACTGAGGTTACAGATGTGTGTGACCATACCCACTTTTTTAAAAATATATTTTATTGATTTATTTGAGAGAGAGAAGGGGCACACCAGAGCCTCCAGCCACTGCAAATGAACTCCAGATGCATGCGCCCCCTTGAGCTTACGTGGGTCCTGGGGAATTGAACTGGGGTTATTTGGCTTTACAGAAAAATGCCTTAACCCCTAAGCCGTCTCTCCAGCCCCCATACCCAGGTTTTTACATGGGTGCTGGGGATCAAATTCAGGCTGTCTCAGAGACTCTCAGGCCCTCATTGCTTCCATGGCAACCACTCTTACCTGCTGGTCCATTTTCTCAGCCCCATGACTTTATTTTAGATCAATCACACGGGTGATTGAAAACTCTGGTAGCATAGATGACCAGGTCAAGAGATGCAGAATTATGGTGGCCGGAGCTTATGTACTCAGCGGAGACAAGAGAAGTGAGCCGTGGGTGAGACTAAGAGGCAGCATCATGGGTGTAGGGAAGACATAATGACAACTCCATATTTGTGGCTTGGAAAATTTGGAAAATAAAAAGGTTCTTTTATACACTGTTTCAACTTGAGTTCTGTCTCCTACGTAATATGTTCTTTAGCCATGTCTTTTTGAACTGGAACTGTGAAAAAAAAACTTAATTATTCTTTAATGTTCATGTATCACTGAGCTTAGTGCTATGAATATGATATTTGAGAAGCATTTGTCAGGTCACTGGATTGGAAATTATAAGAATTTCACATTGATATTATACCAAGATGAATTGCTTAATAGAAATCTGAGAATCTGGTGATGGGGAGACGGCTCAGTGGGTAACAGTACTTCCTGTACAAGCAGGAAGACCTGGGTCCAATCCTCAGCACTCACGGCTGCACATGCCTGTGACCCCAGTACTGAAGGGGAAGAGACAGGAGGATCACCAGGGCTCTCTGGTCAGCCAGTGTAACCAAAATCAGTGAGTCCAGGTTCCGTGAGAGGCCCTGTCTAAAGGACATAAAACGGAAGAACTCTCAATCTATTCCTCTGACTCCATACACTCCTGCATGGGATGAGCAAGCACATCTGCATACAAACGTGCACATACCACACACACATACACACATGCGTGTGCACACACACACGCATATACACTCCTCATATACACTCACATGCACATAACACACACAAAAGAATAAATCTGCTTTGTACTCTTTGGAGTTTTTAAAAAATATTTTATTTATTTATTTGACAGAGAGAAAGAGAGGGAGGGAGAGAGAGAATGGGTGTGCCAGGGCCTCCAGCCACTGCAAATGAACTCCAGATGCATGCACCCTCTTGTGCATCTGGCTTAAGTGGGACCTGGGGAATCGAACCTGGGTCCTTTGGCTTTGCAGACAAACTCCTTAACTGCTAAGCCATCCCTCCAGCCCCCCTCTTTGGAGTTTTAATTTCTATGTTATTTTAGTTTGTTTGTTTGTTTTGGTTTTTCAAGGTAGGGTCTCACTGTGGCTCAGGCTGACCCAGGAATTCACTATGGAGTCTCAGGGTGGCCTCGAACTCACAGCGATCCTCCTACCCCTGCCCCCCGAGTGCTGGGGGGAGAGGTCTATTTTGGCTCAGTATAGTTCCTGGAGGCAGGGAAGGTGTGGCAAGAGGCTCCATGGCAGTGGAAGCACATGACAACTGCTTATTCCATGGGGCTGACCAGGAAGCAGAGTGATGGGGTCGGAAGTGGGGGGGGGGGACTATAACCCCTTCGCCACACTTCCTCCAGGTTCTGCAACCTTCCAGAACATCACCTGATGGGGACCTAGCGCTCACACACATGAGCCTGGATGGGCCACTAGACAGTATCTGCCTCAGATATGTTCAAGCTGACCTGGAGAGATGGGTCAGTGGTTAAGGCACTTGCTTGCAAACACTGAAGGCCCAGGTTCAATTCCCCAGTTCCTATGTGAAGCCGAATGCACAATGTGGTACATGCATCTGGAGCTCATTTGCAGTGGCTGGAGGCCCTGGCATGCCCGTACTCACTCTGTCTCTGTCTGCCTCATGTTTTTTTTTTTTTTCTCTCTCTCTCTCTCTTTTATCTCTAATAAATAAATAATTTTTTTAAATATTCAAGCTTCTTATTTGCCTGTGGTTTTATCGTGTGGTTTGTGTCACAAAGACCTTGACATAGAAAGAGTATGGGCCTGAATTAAATATGGGCTCATTCTTTTCCTTGGACACACCAAATGTTTCTGTCTCAGGTCATTGCATGCATTGACCTTTTACATAGAACACTTGTCCCGCCCGATGTCTTCTGGGTAGTCGCCGTACTTGTCATTCAGGTTCCAGCATAAACGTTATTTCCCCCAAGAAGCTTTCCCTGATCACCTCACCTCCCACAGGTCTGCCCAGCATATTGCCCTCTTTCTGCTCTTTTTAACATTCATTTGCTGGTTTTTAATTTTTATTTATTTACTTATTTTTGGTTTTTCGAGGTAGGGTCTCACTCTAGCTCAGGCTGACCTGAATTTCACTACGTAGTCTCAGGGTAGCCTCGAACTCATGGTGATCCTTGTACCTCTGCCTCCCGAGTGCTGGGATTAAAGGTGTGCGCCACCAAGCCCGGCTCTGGTTTTTGGTTTTTTGTTGTTGTTGCTACTGTTTTTGTTTTGGGTATTTTTTTTTTTTTTTGACATTTGGCTATGGTTTAGCTTTTTTTCCTTCAAAAGACAATGTAAATTCCATAAAAGCAGCGACCTAGCCTATCTTATTTACAGCTGTAAGCCTGGAACATAACTGATACCCAATAATTAGAACACTTACTATGCAGTCACCTGTGCCAGATATTGTTGAACCCCCACACCTCTCTTTTTTAAAAATTTATTTATTTATTTTTTTAAATTTATTTATTAGATTTTTAAAATTTATTTATTAGGTTTTTTTTAAGTTATTTATTTGATTTTTCCCCCCCACACACCTCTCTTACAACATAATCACTGGAATCATTGCCATTTCACAGATGAGAAAACAGAAACCTTGAAAGGGTAGCCTGGGTGATACAGCAAGTGGACTACGGCACTGTGATTCAAAACTCCGGAGTCTGAGGTTTTTGTTGTTGTGTTTGTTTGTCTTTTTGTTTTGTTTTGTTTTGTTTTCCAAGGTAGGGTCTCACTCTAGCTCAGGCTGACCTGGAATTCATTATCTAGTCTCAGGGTGGCCTTGAACTCATGGCAATCCTCCTACCTCTGCCTCTTGAGTGCTGGGATTAAAGGCGTGCGCCACCACACCTGGCTTTTCTTTTTTAACTTTTCTTTTAAACTTTTATTTATTTGAGATAGAGAGAGGCTTCTGGCCACTGGAAATAAACTCCTGACACATGTGTCACCTGTGCATCTGGCTCACATGGGTACTAGGGAATTGAACCTGGGTCCTTAGGTTTCATAGGCAAGTGCCTTAACCACTAAGCCATCTTTCCAGCCCCTGAGATGTTTTGTTGTTGTTGTTGTTGTTGTTGTTGTTGAGATTGTTTTCTGATGCTAGGGATGGATCCTAAGGCCTCACACAGAAAGATCCAGCTCAGTACATCCTCCAGCCAAGTCCATCCACACAGGGCCATGTCAATCAGAAAAAGCCCAGGGACATGAGAGAGGCTGTGGCCTTGAACCTCTTCAATATTCTTTGTAAGGTTCTCCTTGACACCCAGCTGCAACCCTGCCATTTTGTTTCACCAGACATTCGAAATACTTCCTAATTTAGCCCATTAGTTGGCTCAGGTAGATGTCTGTTCTTTGTAACCAAAATAATTCCAACAAATGTGCTGATGACTAGGGAGAAAAAGGCATCTATTTCCATGAAATGAGAGGGGAAAATAGGGCTTATTCATAGGAAGACGCAAAGGGGACTGAGGAGGATGTTCCCAACGGGATTCACGCCTGGGCTCTGTGGCAAGAGAAGCTGAAAACAGATCATGAAGCCGCTGTTGACAAAGACTCTTCTTGGACAAGCACAGCCTCTGTGCCCATGTGACCAAGTGCCACACAACGCACGAATTAGTTACTCTCCCGTTGTTACGAACAAATATTTGACCAGAAACAACTTAAGGAAGGAAAGAGTTTATTTTGGTTTATAGTTCCAGAGGGTAGAGTCCCTCATGGTGGGGATGTATGACAGGAAGGAGAAGCCAGGGTCATGTGTCATCACATCAGCAGGGAGGAAGTAGGGAGAGCTAGAACAGCAAGTGGAGCTAAAAACCCCAAGGCCCACCCCCAGGAACATACTTCCTCCAGCAAGGCCCCACCTTCTAAAGGTTCTATAACCTTCTAGAACAGGGTCACCATCTGGGGATCAAACAGGTGAGCCTATACGGAACATGTTATATTCAAGTCCCCACAGAATAGGAACCTCTCTCTTCTATGAGGGACGTGACCCAGCGTCATCAGGAAACATGAAACATGAAAGTGCTCGGGCATTTCAGGCTGGGCTGGCTGAGGAATGCTAAAAGATGACATTCCTGGAACAGTACTCAGTATAGTAGAAATGTGCAGCCTTGAATGGCTTATTGGACAAAGGCTAAGGAGGGAGGGATGGAGGCGATCAGAGCACAGGAAGCAATTACATCATCCAGGAAGTGTAGTGGACATATTCATTTGCAGTCTGCCCTTTGAGGATTACCAATGCTAATGAGCAAGTCTTGAATGGAATACTCAGGGTTCAGAAATTTGAAGATGTAAGATAGGTTTTTATTTATTTATTTATTTGTTTATTTATTTGAGAGAAAGAGGCAGATAGAGAGTGACTGGGTGTCAGGGCCTATAGCCACCACAAACTGCAGACATATGCATCATCATGTGCATCTGGCTTACATGGGTACTGGGAAATTGAAACTGGGTCCTTAGGCTTTGCAGGCAAGCGCCTTAACCACTAAGCCAGCTCTCCAGCCCATAAGATAGATTTAACAAAAGGTGGAATAGTACAACGGATGCACCTCTGTTTCAACCTACACACTAGGGAAACATGAGGAAATTAAGTTTGTACCATTTGACTTACTTGAAAGCATAAAATAACAATATGAGTTGATTTTAACATAAATTTTATTTATAATAAATTTTATTTATAAAAAATAAATTTGGCTTTTCCGCCCGCCCCCCCCCCCAGCCCCGCTCCAGCTGCACCGTGCTCACTCCTAGCTCCTAGGCTAGCGCCGCGCCGTCTCCCTCCAGCCGCCATCATGATCATCTACCGGGACCTCATCAGCCACGAGGAGCTGTTCTCTGACATCTATAAGATCGCAGACGGCCTGTGCCTGGAGGTGGAGGGCAGGATGGTCAGTAGGACAGAGGGTGACATCGATGACTTGCTCATCGGTGGAAATGCCTCTGCTGAAGGCCCGGAGGGCGAAGGTACTGAAAGCACAGTAGTCACCAGTGTTGACATTGTCATGAACCATCACCTTCAAGAAACCAGCTTCATAAAAGAGGCCGACAAAAGTACATCACAGATTACATGACATCACTCAAAGGCAAACTTGAAGAACAGAAACCAGAAAGAGTAAAGCCTTTCATGACAGGGGCTCCGAGCAAATCAAGCACGTTCTTGCTAATTTCAATAACTACCAGTTTTTTATTGGTGAAAATATGAATCCAGATGGCATGGATGCTCTCCTGGACGACCATGAGGATGGTGTAACTCCTTTCATGATTTTCTTTAAGGATGGTTTAGAAATGGAAAAATGTTAACACATCCGCAGTCATTTGGATCTATGGCCTGTCATGGCAGCCAGCTGCTGCTTGCCATCCATACACCAGGACTAGAAGAACGGGACTGATGTCATCTTGACCTTTTATTTTGACTGACTTATTTGGAGTGGAGGCATTTTTTTTTTAAGGGAAAAAAACATGTCATGTAGGTTGTCTAAAAATAAAGTGCATTTAAACTCAAAAATAAATAAATAAATTTGTAGTTTGGAGAGATGGCTCTGCTGTTACAGGCACTTACCTGAAGTCTAACCACCCTAGTTCAATTCAACAGCTCTCTTGTAAAGCTAGATGCACAAAGTGGCACATGCATCTGGAACTTGTTTGTAGTGGTTAGAGGTCTTGGCACACTCATTCTCTCCCTCTCTCTCTTTCTTCTTGCAAATAAATAAATCATATTTTTAAGGGCTGGAGAGATGGCTTAACAGTTAAGGCACTGCCCTGCAAAGCCTAAGGACTCATGTTGGACTTCCCAGGTCCCATGTAATCCAGATACACAGTGACACAAGTATACAATGTCACACATGTGCACAAAGTGGTGCATGTGTCTGGAGTTCAATTGCAATGGATAGAGGCCCTGGCACACCAATTTCCCCCCACCCCCCGAGACTACATAGTGAATTCCAGGTCAGCCTGAGCTAGAGTGAGACCCTACCTCAAAAAAAGAAGAAAAAAAAAAGGCAAGTCTGTTGGGCTTGCCTCAAAATTCTTTTTTTAATTTTAATTTTGTTTTTATTTACTTATTTGAAAGAGAGGCAGATAGATAGAATGGGCAGGCCAGGGCCTCTAGCTGCTGAAAACAAATTTCAGACACATGCACCACCCTGAGCATCTGGCTCATCTGGGTCCTGGGGAATCAATTATGCGTCCATTGGCTTTCTTTATTATTTTATTTTATTTTTGATTTATTTATTTGAGTGAGGGAAAGAGGCAGAGAGAGGGACAGAGAGAGGATGGGTGCACCAGGGCTTCTAGCCACTGCAAACGAACTCCAGATGCATGCACCACCTTGTGCATCTGGCTTACGTGGGTCCTGGGGAATCGAACCAAGGTCCTTTGGCTTCACAGGCAAGCGCCTTAACTGCCCAGCCATCTCTCCAGCCCCGTCCACTGGGTTTTTTAAGCAAGTGCCTTAACTGCTAAGTCATCTCTCCAGCCAAAAACATATGTTTTTCAAAGTAGGATCTCTCTATAACCCAGGCTGGCTTGGAGTTCACTATGTAGTCTCAGGCTGGCCTCAGACTTTCAGCAGTCCTTCTAGTTCTGCCTGCCAAGTGCTGGGATTAAAGATGTGTGCCACCAGGCCCAGCTCAATGAAAATATTTTTTAAAAATCAGCTCAAGCTGGACGTGGTGGCACATGCCATTAATCCTAGCACTTGGAAGGCAGAGGTAGGAGGATTGCCATGAGTTAAGGCCACCCTGGGAATACATAGTGAATTCCAGGTCAGCCTGGGCTAGAGCAAAACCCTGCCTCAAAAAATAATAATAATAATAATAATAATCACCTCACACGTCGATCATTTTGCATTTGCATAGTATATGTGATGTGATATGTGCAGTGAGTGTGGCATATGCACATGGATGTGTTGATGTGGCACCCCATGCACTCACCTGCAGTGTGGGAGAGAAAGTCAAAGGTCCCCCTCCATTACTCCCTCACTTGTTTTTTCCTGGTGCCAGAGTCTACAATTTGCTGTTCATGAGCTCCAGCAATTCACAGGTCTCTACTCCCCACAGGACTGGGGTTACAGATGTTCATGGCTACATTATTTAAGTGAGTTCTGGAAATCTGAACTCAGGTGGCCTTCTCAGGTCCCCTTTGGCCTCTGTGCTTGTGCGTGAAGTGACTTAACTGCTGAGCCATCTCTCTAGCCCACACGTGGAAAGTTTATTACTTCAAAATATTCTCGATAGCTCTCAAACTATTGATGAGATGTCATCGATTAAAAAAAGCAGTTTAGCCGGGCGTGGTGGCACATGCCTTTAATCCCAGCACTTGGGAGGCAGAGGTAGGAGGATCGCCGTGAGTTCGAGGCCACCCTGAGACTACATAGTGAATTTCCAGGTCAGCCTGGGCTAGAGTGAGACCCTACCTCGAAAAACCAAAAAAAAAAAAAAAAAAAAAAGAAGAAGAAGCAGTTTATAAGTTCGAGTTTGGGGGTTTTCTTTTTGTTTTAAGTCAACAAAGAGAATGGGACAACAGAAAACTCTAGGATCACAAGTCTGAAAGTCACTTTCATAAACATATCATCTTTAAGGGGCGAACCAACAAGGTCTCTTCCATTTCCTAAACTCATTCAGAAAAGCAGGAAAGCAGACATTTTCATGTGCCCACTTTTAGTCCTCATGTTATGTGGATTGCTTGACCCAATTGTGAAATGACACATTTTCCACAGCCTGGTCAGGATTAACCTGACTAAATATATAACAAATCAATTCACCCATGGAACGGATGCCAACCAAGGCTTAAAGAGAAACTTCCTCTTTAGAAAACTTTGAACTAAATTCAACTTGACATTCACTACACCTTTCATGCTTTCCAATCTCTTTTCCATTCTTATTAGTAATGAGATAATGAGGTTTAAATTGAAGTTCATTAGTTACAAAAGTCTTCTTTTAAATATCCTAACTGGGACTGGAAAGATTGCTCAGTGGTTAAGGCACTTGCCTGCAAAGCTTAACAACCTGGGTTCAATTCCCCAGTACCCACATAAAGCCAGATGCATAAAGTGACTGGTGCATGCATCTGGAATTCATACGCAGGGGCTAGAAACCCTAGCCTGTCCATTTTCTCTCTTTCTTCTCTCTCTCTCTCTCTCTCTCTCTCTCTCTCACTCTGTATCTCTCTTCTTACAAATAAAAAAAATTAAATCTTAACTATGCTTATTCTTTTTTAAAATGTTTTTGTTTATTTATTTGAGAGGGAGACAGAGAGAATGGGCACACCAGGGCCTCCAGCCACTGCAAAGGAACTCCAAGCGCATGTGCCACCTTGTGCAGCTGGCTTATATGGGTCCTGGGGAATTGAACCTTTGGCTTACAGGCAAGTGCCTTAACCACTAAGCAATCCCTCCAGCCCAGCTATGTTTATTCTGATGATAGCCTGGAAACAGGACATGCAGGCTCTGACCCTAACAACTCTGGTCACAAAGGTAGGGTGGAGGTGAGAGAGAACAGGGTGGCTGAGTTATGACTTGATCTTCTAACTGTTCACTGAGCCTTGCACACGATTAAAGCCAATAATCACCATAGGGCCCATACATGATACAAGGTGGTTTTGGGGCGGGGGTTGCTTTTCCTCATACCACTGCATGGGAATTTTGGAGGTGCCTTGCAGGCCCCTCGCCTCAAGTGATCATATTCCAAGTCAGCTCTTTCAATTCTGTCTTCAGCCCCTGGGGATCCAGCTGTGCACACTCAGCCCTGCTCCAGACTTTCTCTCATGGAAGCCACATCGCAGTGGGACAGGTCCTTCACCCATTGTCTCCACAGGCTATGGGGGGGGCATTGACCCCAGTGCAGCAGCCCCTCTCGCTCCTCTGACTCTAAAGCCCCACACTGGCCTCCCTGGATGGTCTACATTTTTTCTGGGTGGAATTGAACTTCAGTCCATCCACAGCCCGCTTTACCCTTCCAGCTTTCTAGTCACGCCCCAGTCTTGAACTGGCTGGGAGCATATCTCAGAGCTCTCCTGGACAGCACGTGAAAGCCTTAGTAGGCTTCAGGTAGGGAGATACCTAACACCTGTGGTAGTGTGAATGTATAGATGTCCTCCAATAGACACACACACAAAAAAAAAAAAAAAATTATTTTGGTTTTTCAAGGTAGGGTTTCACTCTAGTCCAGGCTGACCTGGAATTCACACTGTAGTCTCAGGGTGGCCTCGAACTCATGGCAATCCTCCTACCTCTGCCTCCCAAGTGCTGGGATTAAAGGCATGCGCCACCACGCCCGGCTCTATAAATATTTTATATAAAGCTGTAACTTGAATTTCTAGCCACCTAGCTGGACGAGGTGTCACTATGGGCAGATCCTAGGGTCCAGCCCCAAGGTGTTACTGGGGGCAGATCTGACTCTAGCCCCAGCAGGCCTAACAAGCCACCTGACCTCAATAGGCCAATTACACAGGCAATACTGAAATGCAAAAACAAGGGGGGGTGAAATTATTCAATACAAGAGCAAAAAGGTCCAGTGCTACCCGCTGCCTGGTCCATTTTCAGGGTCTGACATAAGATCTAGGTTGAAATAGAGGGTAGGAGAGATACATAGCTCTAAGCAGTCCTGGTCAGGGTACGGTCCTGCCCTCCACCATTGTCTCTGCTCCAGTGTGGCCTGTGAGGTGGTCTGACAAGTTGTCAAAACTGTGAAATCTCTTTCAAGGAGACAGTTTCCTCCTCTGGCTTCCTCCAGACTAAGCCTTTTCCTGCTTGCAGCATGAGGCTCCTGGGGAAACTGCGGTTCCTTGGGGACCACAGATCAGTAGTCTGACAGCTGGAAGGAAGGGTACAAGGATATCTGTAGAGCATCTCTATCTCTGCCAGGATGCTTACATCTTCGCTTCCAGCTAGCAGCAGGGTGGGATAAAAGAAGGCAGGGTGAAAAAGAAGCCCAGAAGCTAACAGTTGCTCCATCCATGGCTGGAGGAAGGGCATCTTATTTTCCAGGCCATGAATGAAGCTTAAAGAGTTATTGGAATAGGCTGGGCATGGTGGCACACGACTTTAATCCCAGCCCTAGTAGGGCAGAGGTAGGAGGATCACTCTGAGTTTGAGGCCAGCCTGGGACTACTGAGTAAGTTTCAGGTCAGCCTGGGCTAGAGTGAGACCTTACCTCAGGGAAAAAAAAAAGTTGCTGGGCATGGTGGTACATGCCTTTAATCTTACCATTCAGGAAGCAGAGGTAGGAGGATCGCCGTGAGTTTAAGGCCACCCTGAGACTACCTAGTGAGTTCCAGGTCAGCCTGGGATACAGTTGAGACCCTACCTCCAAAATACAAAAACCAAAAAACAAACAAACAAACAAAAAGTTGTTGGGCCAGGCGTGGTGGCGCACGCCTTTAATCCCAGCACTCAGGAGGTAGAGGTAGGAGGATCGCCGTGAGTTCGAAGCCACCCTGAGACTCTATAGTGAATTCCAGGTCAGTCTGGGCCAGAGTGAGACCCTACCTCGAAAAAACAACAACAACAAAAGTTGTTGGAAGAGACATATCAAATTTCATTTTCAATGTGTTCGTGCATGCCTACGATCCTAGCATTTGAGAGGCTGAGGTAGGGAGATAACTGTGAGTTAGTTCAAGACCAACTCAGGATATAGAGTAAGTTGCAAGTCAGCCTCGCTAGAGTGAACCTTGCCTCAAAAATCAATTTGCAACAGCATCACCCTGATACCAAAATCAGGCAAAGATAGAACAAAAAAGGAAAATTACAGACCAATCTCCCTCATGAACATAGATGCAAAAATTCTCAACAAAATACTGGCAAACATGGGCTGGAGAGATGGCTTAGCACTTAAGCGCTTGCCTGTGAATCCTAAGGACACCGGTTCAAGGCTCGATTCCCCAAGACCCACATTAGCCAGATGCACAAGGGGGCGCATGCATCTGGAATTCGTCTGCAGTGGCTGGAGGCCCTGGTGCGCCCATTCTCTCTCTCTTTCTACCTCTTTCTCTGTCTGTCGCTCTCAAATAACTAAATAAATAAACCCCCAAAAATTAAAAAAATATATTGGCAAACAGAATACAAGAATATATCAGGAAGATTACTCACCCCAACCAAGTAGGCTTTATCCCAGAGATGCAGGGATGGTTCAACATATGCAAACTGATAAATGTAATATATTATATAAATGGACTGAAGGATAAAAATCACATGATCATCTCATTAGATGCAACAAAAGCATTTGACAAAATCCAAGATCCCTTTATGATAAAAGTCCTACAAAGACTAGGAATAGAAGGAATTTATCTCAGTATAATAAAGGCTATTTATGACAAACCTACAGCCAATATATTACTAAAAGGGGAAAAACTGGAAGCTTTTCCACTAAAATCAGGAAGAAGACAAAGGTATCCACTGCCCCCACTTTTTAGAAAAAATATTTTTATTTATTTATTTGAGTGTGACAGACAGAGAAAGAGGCAGATAGAGAGAAAGAGAGAGAATGGGCATGCCAGGGCCTCCAGCCACTGCAAATGAATTCCAGATGAATGTGCCCCCTTGTGCATCTGGCTAATGTGGGCCCTGGGGAGTCAAGCCTTGAACCGGGGTCCTTAGGCTTCACAAGCAAGTGCTTAACTGCTAAGCCATCTCTCCAGCCCCCCACTTTTATTTAATATAGTTTTGGAAGTCTTAGCCACAGCAATAAGGCAAGAGATGCACATAAAAGGAATACAAATTGGAAAGGAAAAGATCAAGTTATCATTATTTACAAATGACATGATTCTATAAATAAAGGACCCTAAACACTCTACCAGCAAACTGCTAGAACTAATAAACACCTACAGCCATTAGCAGGATACAAAATAAATACAGAGAAATCAGTAGCATTCCTATATGCTAACAACAAACACACAGAGAATGAAATCAGAGAAACACTCCCACTCACAATTGCATCAAAAAAATAAATATATAAAGTACCTTGGAATAAACCTAACCAAGGAAGTGAAGGATCTCTATAATGAAAACTTCAAAGCACTCAAGCAAGAAATTGCAGAAGACACTAGAAAATGGAAAAACATCCCTGTTCCTGGATCAGAAGAATCAATATTGTGAAAATGGTAATCTTACCAAAAGTAATCTACACATTTAATGCAATCCCCATCAAAATTCCAATGGCATTCTTTACAGAAATAGAAAAAAAAAATCCAAAAATTTGCTTGGAATCACAAAAAAATCTCTAATATGTAAAACAATACTGAGCAACAAAAATAAGGCTGCTGGTATCACCATACCTGATTTTAACCTATATGACAGAGCCATGGTAACGAACAGCATGGTGCTGGCACAAAGGCAGACATGTAGATCAGTGGAACAGAATAGAGGACCCAGATGCAAGTCCGGGTAGCTATAGCCACCTGATATTCAATAAAAATGCCAAAAATATTCATTAGAGAAAAGACAGCCTCTTCAGCAAATGGTGCTGGGGAAACTGGATATGTGTCTCTAGAAGGATGAAAATGGATTTTTCTCTCTCTCCATGCACAAGAATTAAGTCCAAATGGATTAAAGACCTTAACATCAGGGCTGGAGAGATGGCCTAGCGGTTAAGCGCTTGCCTGTGAAGCCTAAGGACCCCAGTTCGAGGCTCGGTTCCCCAGGTCCCACGTTAGCCAGATGCACAAGGGGGCGCACGCGTCTGGAGTTCGTTTGCAGAGGCTGGAAGCCCTGGCGCGCCCATTCTCTCTCTCTCCCTCTATCTGTCTTTCTCTCTGTGTCTGTCGTTCTCAAATAAATAAATAAATAAATAATTAAAAAAAAAAAAAAAAGACCTTAACATCAGACCTGAAACTCTGAAACTGCTAGAGGAAAAAGTAGGGGAAACCCTTCAACATATTGGTCTTGGCAAAGACTTTCTGAATATAAACCCAATTGCTCAGGCAATGAAACCACAGATTTTTTTCAATTTTTATTAACATCTTCCATGATTATAAAAAATATCCCATGGTAATACCCTCCCTCCCCCAAAACCACAGATTTACCACTGGGACCTCGTGAAATTACAAAGATTTTTACAGCAAAGAACACTGTGAATAAAGCAAAGAGGCAACCTACAGAATGGGAAAAATCTTTGCCAGCTATATGATAGAGGATTAATATCTAGGATATACAAAGAACTCAAAAAATTAAATAATAAGAAATCAAACCCAATTAAAAAATGGGCTATGGAACTAAATAGAGGGTTCTCAAAAGAAGAAATACAGATGGCATATAAGCATCTAAAAAAATGTTCTACAACCCTAGTCATCAGAGAAATGCAGATTAAAACTACAATGAGATTCCATCTCACTCCTGTCAGATTGGCTACTATCATGAAAACAAATGATCATAAATGCTGGTGAGGATGTGGAAAAAGAGGAACCCTTCTACACTGTCGGTGGGAATGCAATCTGGTCCAGCCATTGTGGAAATCAGTGTGGAGGTTCCTAAGACAGCTAAAAATAGATTTACCATATGACCAAGCTATAGCACTCCTAGGCATATATTCTAAGAACTCATCTTATTACCTTAGAGATACTTGCTCAACCATGTTTATTGCTGCTCAATTCACAATGGCTGGGAAATGGAACCAGCCTAGATGTCCCTCAACTGATGAGTGGATAATGAAGATATGACACATTTATACAATGAAGTTAGGAAATTTGCAGGAAAATGGGTGGGTCTGGAAAGGATTATACTAAGGGAGGTAACCCAGGCCCAGAAAGCCAAGCATCGCATGTTCTTTCTCATATGTGGATCCTAGCTACAGATAATTGGACTTCTGTGTGAGTAGGAAGACAACTCAATAGCAAAGGCCAGTAAGCTAGAAAATATATATAAAGGGAAGAGAAAGGAAGGGAGGGGGGTACTTAATAGAATGGTATTATATATACGTAAGTAGAAGAATAGATTAATGGGGGTGAAAAGGCCCAAAGTGAGGTCAGGGGAAGAGATTGAGTAAAGAAAAGGTAGAAGGAGGGCTAATCAAAATCTAAAAGGATATAAATAAACCATATGGAAACCTACTTTTTTGGACAATAAAACACTCAGGAGCCATAGATTGTTGTTAGAAAATTCTCAGTGCCAGGCATGGGATACCTCCCAGTGAGTTGTTGGCCAGGGAGGTCCCTGATGCCCTCAAAACATTATAGGCCATTGCCTGGAATAGATGGTAAGACCCTATTGCTGAAGACTCCACATACTTGGGCTGCAAAGCCACTGAGAAATCCTGCTGGAACTGAGGTGATAACCTCCTCCATGTAGACCAGCTGACAGAAAGCTGGAAGAAGCCATTCTGCATGCGGCTCAATGGGAGAAAGAGAAATCACCAGTGAAGATACTCAACAGTGGACACTGCAAGCCTTATATTTGGCCAGCCAGGCCAAATGAGCCAACAGGTGCAATAGTGGCACATCTGTCATGGTGGAAACCAAATACCTTCTAATAGGAATGGAAGCCCGCTCCATGGGAGGAAATACATGCCTGATACTGAAAATTTAAAACAGGGGTAGTCATGAGCCCTAGGGGTGTAACATCTGCTGCTATCTGGCTAAATGTATATACTATGCTTATCAAACTGCCCAGTAAGTACTTCTCTTAATGTTCGTACTCTTATAGTGTGTGTTTGGAAGTTTGGTTATAATATGGCGAGGAGAGTTTCTTTCTGGGTTTTGTCTGGCTGGGGTTCTAAAGGCTTCCTGTATCTGTATTGGCACCTCTTTCCCAATTTGGGGGAAATTTTCCTCTATGATTTTGTTGAAGACACCTACTATGCCTTTTGAGTGAAATTCTTCTCCTTCTACTATGCCCTGAATTCTAATATTTGATCTTTTCATAGTGTCCCGAATATCTTGAAATTCCCACTCATACTTTTCTATAAGTTTGTCTTTCTCTTTGTTGGCCTGTATTAGATCTGCCACCTGGTCTTCTAGCTTAGATATTCTGTCCATTCCTTAATCCATTCTACTGGTGAGATTTTCTACAGAGTTTTTTTATTTCATTAACTGTGTTCTTCATTGCTAGTAATTCTGACTGGTTTTTCTTTATTATTTCTATTTCCTTATTTATGTCTTGTATTGCCTTCTTTATTTCATTAAATTGGTGTCCTGCATCTTCTTTGATTCCTTTGATTTCCTCTTTGAGTTCCTCTTTGACTCCTTTGATTTGTTCTTTGACTTCTTTGAACATATTTACAATCATTTTTTTGAAATCTTTTTCAGGCATTTTCTCTAACTTGTTCTCACTGGAGGTCATTTCTGATGCATTAATACTTTTAGGTGGATTTATATCGTCTTGCTTTTTAGTGTTTCTTGTGTTATAATGTATATATTTTTGCATCTTGGATTAAGTTAATGCTTGGATTTTCTAGCTAGCTGGGTATTCTTAGCTGTATCAGTTGATTTGATGTTATATATTTTCAGGGTAGGAGCTTAAGGTGTTAGATGTGGCTCTTAAGACTCTGAGAGTATCTACAAAGGTGCTCCTAGGGGTTGAGTTTCCCTGCTATGGGAGTATTCAAGTAGGCTGAGTGGAATAAAACACCGGTAGATTCTAAAAGTTAACTAAACACTGTACCCATTCAGTCAAAAACAGCCCCAAGTATGTATGCCAGAGTAGTTATCATAACAACCAGATCCTCTATCAACACAGAGGTTAAGATTTCTGGTCTGTTCAGGGATCCCAGTCAGCTTGTGACCAAGTGAGACCTTTCCCTGGTGCAAACCCAGTTACCTTGGATGAGTTTGGTCTCAGTCTGGTTGCTGCCTGGGTCGTCGGGCTGCTGTTGTGATTTCTGGAGCTGGGCACTAGCTTTTCCTGCAGGGCAAACCAAGCCTGGCAACTGTGGCCCTGCAGATCAGCACCCCCGCTGCTGGAACCGCTGCTGCTGCTGGGTCTGCTGCTGCTGGGGCCACTGGTACCGGTTCCGGAGCCGCTGAAGTTGCTGCCGAACTCTGCTCCTGCTTGGGTCCCGCTGTTGGCTCAAGTTGGCGTGGCCGGTCCTGGACCGCTGCTCTGTTCGCCGGAGCTGGGCTCAGGCGGTGGGGGAGGGGAGGGAGCCGCAGCTGCTCCGGTTCTCTCGCTGCTCCAAGCATGCTTCTACCTCACGGTCTGCTCCTCCGCTGCTCGCTGCCGCTCTCCCCTCACGTTTCCCGAGTTGCGGAGAGCGCGGTGTGAGGGAAGCGCCCGCACCTGGCTTGTCCTGCGGCTCGAGCCGAGCCGGGCGGCTTTCTGGTACGCCCCGTCGCGGCGGTGGTTGGCGGAGCTGCCGGGGCCGCTTTTGCCGACCTGTGTGGGCTCTGGATGCTCTGGATCTCTCCTACTTCTCCGCTGCCACTTCAGTTTCCTATACACCTCACTTTTTAGTAAAAGTGTGTATTTTGCTGAGGTTTTTTTGGTCTTTTTTCCCCTCAGGCTGCTTTGGTGTGGTACCTACGCTGCCATCTTAACCGGAAGTCTCCCGTACCCTTATAGTAATGCTACCCTCACCTTTGGATAGAGAAGCTTCTCTTCTCAGATGGCAGTGACATTGGGATGACTCAGAAGGCATCATGGTGCTGGAAAGAAGTGACAGGACTGCTCAGTACTCTGCAATATCTCTATCACACCTTCCAAGGCTCAGGGTCCGTTGCGGAAGAGGTGGCGGAAAGAATGTAAGAGCCAAAGGAAGGGTAGGACTCCTTACAACGTGCTCCCCCAGATACAAAATGGCCTGGATACCCATGACCTCACAGTGCCTGACACTTCCTACACAAGATCATCATAATAGGAGGAAAAATAATGACATCAAAATAAGAGACCGATTGAGAGGGGAAGGGGATATGATGGAGAATGGAGTTTCAAAAGGGAAAGTGCAGGGAGGGAGTGCATTACCATAAGATTTTTTTTATAATCATGGAAATTGTTAAAAAAAAAAAAAACTTTTAAAAGAAAAAAAAACAATTTGCAAGGCTGGGGAGATGGTTTAGTTGTCAAAGGTGCTTGCTTGCAAAGCTTGCCAGCCTAGATTCAATTCCCAAGCCACCCATGAAAAGCTGAACAGACATTTTTTTATGGCAGCAAGAGACTCTGACACACACATGCATGCAAATCCATAAATAAAAACTGAAAGACAAGCTGGGCATGGTGGTGCACACCTTTAATCCCAGCACTCAGGAGGCAGAGGTGAGAGGATTACTGTGAGTTCAAGACCACTCTGAAACTACATAGTGAATTCCAGGTCACCCTGGGCTAGAGCAAGACCCTACCTTGAAAAGAAAAAAATAAAATAAAAGACAGGGCTGGAGGAATGGCTTAGCGGTTAAGGCTCTTGCCTGCAAAGCCAAAGAACCCTGGTTTAATTCCCCAGGAACCATGTTAGCCAGATGCACAAGGGGGTGCATGCATCTGGAGTTCATTTGCAGTGGCTGGAGGCCCTGGTGCACCCTTCTCTCTCTCTCTCTCTCTCCCTCTTTCTCTGTCAAATAAATAAATATTTAAAAAAGAAAAGAGGGCTGGAGAGATGGGTTATTGGTTAAGCACTTGTCTGTAAAGCCTAAGGACTCTGGTTCAAAGCTTGATTCTCCAGGACCCACATTAGCCAGATGCACAGGGGGGCGTACATGTCTGGAGTTCCTTTGCAGTGGCTGGAGGCCCTGATGCTCCCATTCCCTCCCCCTCTCTCTCTCTGTGTGTTTGTGTGTGTGTGTGTGTGTGTGTGTGTGTGTGTGATTCTCAAATAAATAAGAAATGAACAAAAAAAAATTTTTTTTTAATTAAAAAAAAAGAGAGACAGGCATGGTAGCACACGCCTTTAATCCCAGCACTTGGGAGGCAGAGGTAGGAGGATCACCACCAGTTCGAGGCCACCCTGAGGCTACATAGTGAATTCCAGGTCAGCCTGAGCTAGAGGGAGACCCTACCACAGAAAAAAGAAAGAAAATTATATTTTTAATTAAAAGACAATTTGCATCCTCTTTATAAGATAAATTGTCCTCATGTAATCCATGGCCCATAGTAGCAAAATATAAAATTATCACCTACAATCACATGGAATGAAGTGCATGGTCAGTGAGTAAGGCTGTTTCTGTGACATCCCTAAATACTCTTATCTCAGGCAGCACAGGGCTAATGATGCTGAAAATTGGAGGCGGAGATGGATCCTGAACACTGACGGATTACAAACGACCAAATTCACAGCCCCACCAAGTTTTCCAGCGCGCTGGCTGGGGAAAGCGGTTCTTCTCTAGAGTGCTGGAATGGAGATATTTTTAAGGTATGAGGTAACTCCAAGGTCCTAAAACTCCAGGATTTACAGAGCTTCCTGGACCAAACGAATAGCCCTTACTTCCATTTTAATGGGCCCTTTCAGAATGGTTATTGTTCCAGCTAACGCTGGTCCTGGAGGCCCCTCGTGGTTCTCCTGGAGGGTATGTGGAGATGTATGGAAGATAGGATTCAGTCGGGCTCACTCACAGTGGGACCATTACTGTGACCCCAGTGGACCCTGGAGCCCAACCTTCTGTCACTTCTTCCACCACTGACAGTGTGTGAAGGATCGCAGTGAATCTGCGAGATCATTTCCCTCTTGCTCACCACGGCCCACCCACAGAAAGTACAGCAGGCCACTGAGCTGCAGCCCAGCCTCTGGAAAGGGGACTTTCAGACGTTTTAGGATTATTGTCATCTCCAGCTCATGCTCGTCCTGGAGGTTCCATGTGGAAATTTGCAGAAAACAGGAAGGGGGGCAGGGCTTTCTCACAGTGGGCTCATTGCATGGAGTGTGTGGGATTCGCCATGGCTCACTTACAGGTAGTCCAACAGGCCATATTTGGGATTCCACCAAAAAAAAGGTTTGTGTCTTCTTTGGCTTTTTTTTTTTTTTTTTTTTGAGCATCTGTTCAGTTTAATGCTACTTAGTATTTTAGATACTAAATAGCACTTCTTAGTTCCAAAGATTGTGTCTTCTTTTTTTTTTTAACTGTTTTCTTTCTTTCTTTCTTTCTTTCTTTCTTTCTTTCTTTCTTTCTTTCTTTGAGAGTGACAGACATAGAGAGAAAGACAGATAGAGGGAGAGAGAGAGAGAGAGAGAATGGGTGCGCCAGGGCCTCCAGCCTCTGCAAACGAACTCCAGAAGCATGCACCCCCCTTGTGCATCTGGCTAATGTGACCTTGGGAACCGAGCCTCAAACCAGGGTCCTTAGGCTTCACAGGCAAGTGCTTAACTGCTAAGCCATCTCTCCAGCCCAGATTGTGTCTGCTTTTTTGTTGTTTGTTTGTTGTTGTTGTTTTGTTTTTCAAGGTAGGGTCTGACTCTAGCCCAGGCTAACCTGGAATTCACTATGTAGTCTCAGGGTGGCTTCGAACTCTTGGCAATCCTCCTACCTCTGACCCCCAAGTGCTGAGATTAAAGGTGTGTACCACCACACCTCAAAAAAAATTGAGATAAGTGTCCCATACAATATAATGATTTGTTATTGGTTACCCATTGCTGGATAGCCAATTATTACACATGCAGCAGGTTTAGACAACATACTTTATTATCTCATGGGAAAGCCTGTGCATAGCTTTTCTGGGTCCTTGACTCCAAATGCCATCTAAGGCCACATTTATAGTCTACGCCAGGGCTAAAGTGTCATTTCAAGGTTAAACTGTGGAAGGACTATGTCACAGGACTTGGCAGAATTCAGCAATATGGGCTGTTGAATTAAGGGCGTTTGTGGTGGTGTGATTCAGGTGTCCCCCATAAACTTAGGTGTTCTGAATGCTAGGTCCCCAACTGAGAGAAATTTGGGAATTAACACCTTCTGGAAGCGGTGTATTGTTAGAGGTGGGCTTATGGGTGTTATAGCCAGTGTCCGGCACACTCTCCTGTTGCTGTTGTCCACCTTATGTTGGCTAGGAAGTGATGTCCACCCTCTGCTCATGCCATCATTTTCCCCTGCCATCATGAGCTTCCCCTGGGGTCTGTAAGCCAAAATAAACCCTCTTTTCCCACAAGCTGCTCTTGGTCGGGTGATTTCTGCCAGCAATGTGAGCCTGACTGCAACAGCATCCGTGTTTGCTGGCTGTCAGCTGGAGGTCACCTTCAGTTCCTGCCTCACAGACCTCTCTGCAGCATCAAGCATGGCACGAAAACTGGCTTAAAGAAAGCCAGCGAGGGCTGGAGAGATGGCTTAGAGGTTAAGGCATTTGCCTGCAAAGCCAAAGGATCCCAGTTTGACTGTCTAGGACCCAGGTAAGCCAGATACGCAAGGGATGTGTGCATCTGGAGTGCATTTGCAGTGGCTAGAGGCCCTGGCACGCCCATTCTCTCCCTCCCTCCCTCCCTCCCTTCCTCCCTCCCTCTCCCTCTCTCTCTCTCTCTCTCTCTCTCTCTAATGAATAAATAAAAATAAAATATATTTTAAAGTGGCTGAAGTTTTAGGCACTTCAAAGGAAAATTATTTGAATAACAGAAGCTTTGGGGAAAACTGATGAAACTCAAACACTTCTGCAAAAATAAGTCTTGTTTTGATCATTTGGGATGATTTGAGTATAAAAGGTGATGTATTCTGCTAGCATCTATCCATGTGAAATATAAAAATTGTTCAGCAAAATGGATTTTCTTTCTAAAAAAATTACCTAGACAACTTAAATAACTCAACCATTAAACGTAAGGAAAAACAACACTGCAATTGTTTTATTTTACTATTTTCTATAAATTTTGGTCTCTCGTGAGCAGTGCCTGGGTTCTAATCCTAGTTATGTCATGTGTGACCTTGGGCAAGGTAACTTTCCTATGTGTCAGTTTACATATCTCTAACATGAGGATACCAATAACAATAGCTACAGCACCCACCCACTCCCCCCTGTGACCCCCCAAACCCTGCAAGGCCAACATCAGAGCAGGTGCTATGAAAGTGACTGTGGTTAGGGTAAATGAACCAGGTGTTCTGATTTGGGCTCACAGGTTTTGCTCCTTGGGATAATATACTAGGGAGGCCAAGTTATGAGGCAAGCTCAAAGGTACGTCAAGTTGAGGGAAAGCCTCTTCATTGGCGTCTAAATGGTTCGGAAGAAAGGCTACCTAATGTGTACACCTCTAAAACAGACACACAATGATGCATTGCACCCTTCATAAGATACAAGAGTACACAAGCAACTTTACCAAGGTCATCAGATACGTGGCAGGTTCAAAGCCACATCTAGCTCCGCAGCCAATTTGACACTCTCACACACTTCTCCCCAGGTGGAGGATAAGCAGCAGCGCTCAGAAAATAAAGAGATTGGTTCAGAACCCAACAGCACGAGCAGCCTTCCTCCCTCCAACCTTTCCTAAATGTCCTGCCCCCAACCCCTCACCGTGTATTCTTCCAGAGTGCTACTTTAAGGTTTGGACAGTCATCTTGGCCAGCGGTTATGGTGCTTGCTTACAAAGCCTAACAACCTGGGTTCAATTCCCCAGGACCCACAAAAAAAGCCAGATGCACATGGTGGTTGGTGCATGTACCTGGGCCCTGGGGTACCCATTCTGTCTTTTTCTATCTCTATCTCTTAGTCTCCTTGCAAATAACTAAATAAAAATATTTTTTAAAAAAGAAAAAAAATCAAAAACTGGCTGTGGGGCTGGAGGGATGGCTTAGCAGTTAAGGTGTTTGCCTGCAGAGCCAAAGAACCCAGATTCAATTCCCCAGGACCCATGTTAGCCAGCTGCACAAGGTGGCACATGTGTCTGGAGTTCGTTTGCAGTGGCTGGAGGCCCTGGCGTGCCCATTCGCTCTCTCTCTCTCTCTCTCTCTCTCTTTCTCTTTTTCTTATCAAGTAAATAAATAAAAATTGAAAAATTAAAATTAAAAAAAGCTGAGTGTGATGGTGCACACCTTTAATGCCAGCACTCAAAAGGCAGACGGAGGAGGATCACAGTGAGTTAGAGAGCAGCCTAAGACTACATAGTGAATTCCAGGTCATCCTGGGCTGGAGCGAGACCTTACCTCGAGAAAAAAAAAAAAAAAAATCAAATAAGTCTGTATTGAACTCTCCCACTGTTCTGTGTGAACGGAGAGAAGAACCCCAAGCAAGGCCCAGAGGCATCCAAGTTCATTTGCAAAACTGCCTCCTGTGCTCGGTGCCCATGGAGCGCGACAGACTTCAGACTGGGAAAAGGGTCCCTGCTGGGCAGGTCAAGAGGCGAATGCAAGCGGCCCACGCACCCACGCCCGCGCCCAGAGCGCTGCAGGCTGCCCGGCTGCGCGGAGCTGACCCGGAAGGCCCTTGGGAGCTTGGGATTTTGAAGGTAAATCCTGGCAGCCAGCAGCACCCCCGCTCCCTGCCGACTTTAAGCAAGTGGCTTTTTCAGACTTAAACCAGAGAACCACCAAGATCCTGAAAGGCCAAGCTTGGTAGTCTCCATGCAGTATCGCCTCTGGAAAATACCTACGGGAGAAGGGAAGTGTTACCCCACAGCTAGTGGCAGGGTGCGATCTGGAAACTCCCAGACATTGACGTCACTGTGGAAATATTTCGGGTCAGCATTGAAACTAAAAGAAACATTCAGTAACCTGCCAGATGGGATTTAATGGTGAGGCTTGGGAAAGGACTGCCTCTTCGTCTAAGGTGCATGGAAAATTCAAAAGCATACGTTTCTCTCTCAGTAAAATGGAAAAGGGGGATTAGAGAGCATTTACAACACCAGAAAACGAAGAAAAACAAAAATTGACTGTTAAGCAAGTGAGCTAAAAAATCTCAAATTTAAAGATACTCTTTTTTTTTTTTTTTTTTTTCTTGGTTTTTCAATGTAGGGTCTCACTCTAGCCCTGGCTGACCTGGAATTCATTATGGAGTCTCAGGGTGGCCTCAAACTCACGGCAATCCTACCTCTGCCTCCCGAGTGCAGGGATTAAAGGCATGCGCCACCACGCCCAGCTAAAGATATTCTTTTTATTTTAAGTTTACTTTTTAGAGGCGCGAGAGAAAATTGCCAGGGTCTCAGCAAACTCCAGACGCTTGCGCCACCTAGTGGGCATGTGCAACCTTGCCTTTCCCTCACCTTTGTGTGTCTGGCTTACATGGGATCTGGAGAGTAGAACACGGGTCCTTAGGATTCTCAGGCAAAGCGCCTTTACAGCTAAGCCATCTCTCTGGCCCAAGATATTCTTATTATATAATTCTGATTACTATAATCTCAACATTTAAAGGTAAAACTCCAAAATAGAGACCTATTACATGTTTGCTTATTTAAACTATCAGAAATACAACTCTTAGCCTTGCACCTATGGTATCTGCAGTCTATAAAATGTGCTTGTTATGTGTGTTAGGATGCTCTTTGTGGGAAAGGAGATTTACCCACCGCAGTGTTCCTTAAAAGCCAGTCTTGAAAATGGACACAATGACAGATTTTGAGAAAGTCGTCAGGAGGAGCCAAGGAGCAGGAGAAGGCATTCCACCAGGGTGGAGTCACGGGTTCCAGTTGAGCTTCAGCCCCATCTTACTGGGAGAACAAGAACAGAAAGTGGGTCTTAGAGTTGGTCCCACCTGCTGGGTGTGGTGACATTTAATCCCAGCACTGGGGAGGCTGAGGTAGGAGGATCTGTATGAGTTAAAGGCCAGCCTGAAACTACATAGTGAATTCCGGGTCAGCCTGGGCTAAAGTGAAACACTACCTCAAAAAAAAATTGGGCCAAGAGATATAGCTTAGTGGTTAAAGCGCTTGCCTACAAAGCCAAAGGATCCAGGTTCAATTCCCCAGTATTCATATACAGGACAACTACACAAAGTGCTGCATGCATCTGCAGTTCGTTTGCAGTGGCTAGAGCCCCTGATGTGCCCATTCTCTCTGTCTCTCTATTTCTCTCTGCTTGCAAATAAATAAACTAAAATAAAAAACAAACAAGCAAAAAAGAATTGGTCTCACCTGGAGCCTGGAGGCAACAAGCCAGCCTCAGTAATCAGCTGCTGACAATTGGGAGGAGTGGGAAATTCAAGGAGGATGTTGTCAATGTCTAGAAGCCACCGCTGTGAAATAAACTCATCTGACCTGTACAGGAACACTGCTGGTGCCCACTGTCCACATCGCCAGCCTGGCGTCACCAAGGACTCTCAGCGTCTATGTAAGGAGCTAAGGGTCTTTATCATCAATCACTCCCATCCCGGTTTCAGGTTCGGCTTCCAGGAAATTCTTTTTCGTTTTTTTTTTTTTTTTTTTTTATTGTCAACTTCCAGAATTATAGAAAATAAACCAGGATAATTCCCTCCCCCCTTGCTTTTCCCTTTGCAGCTCCACTCTGTCATGTCCTCTCCCTCTCCCAATTAATCTCTCCTTTATTTTGATGTCATCATCTTTTCCTCCTATTATGAGGGTCTTGTGTAGGTAGGTAGTGTCAGGCACTGCAAGGTCATGGGTATCCAGGCCCTTTTTTGTCTGGAAGATTGTATTATAAGGAATCCCTTACCCTTCTTTTGGCACTACCTTTTTCTTTTGTTTTTTTTTTTTCTTTTCTTTTCTTTTTTTCTCCCACCTCTTCCGCAATAGACCCTGAGTCTTGAAAGATGCGATAGAGATGTTTCAGTGCTGAGCACTCCTCTGTCACTTCTCAGTACCATAGTGCCTTTTGAGTCATCCCAGAGGTCACTGCCATCTGAAAGGAGAAGCTTCTCTAACCAAAAGTGAGAGTAGCATTAATATATGGGTATGAACATGAAGATAAGTGCTTATCTGGCAGTTTGGTGAGCATAGTATATGCATTTAGCCAGACAGCAGCAGGAGTTATACCTTAGGGCTCTTGACTTCCCCATCATAGTTTACAGTGTCAGGCATGTATTCCCTCCCATGGAGTGAGCCTCCAGTTCAATTAGCAAGCAGTTGGTTTCCCCCATAACAGACATGCCACTATTGCACCTGTTGGCTCATTTGGCCTGGCCGGCCAAATTTAAGGCTTGCAGTGTCCACTGTTGAGTATCTCCACTGATGACTTCTCTCTCTCTCCCTTAGAGCTGCATGTAACATAGCTTTTTCCACCTTTCTGTCAGCTGGAGCTCAGCTCCAGCAGGATTTCTCAGAGACCTTGCAGCCCAAGCATGTGAAGTCTTCAGCAATAGGGTCTTACCATCTATTCCTGGTGGGAAACCAAGGGCCTTGGCAATGGCCTGTAATCTTTTGGGTGCATTTGGAACCCCCCTGGTCCCAAACTCACTGGAAGGTATCCCATCCCTGGCACTGAAATTGTTTCAATAATAATCTATGGCTTCTGGGTGCACCATTGTCCAAAAAGTAGGTTTCCACATGGCTTACTCATACCCTGTTAGAGTTTGGTTAACCTTCCTCCCACTCTTCCTTTACTCAATCTCTTTCCCTGACCTCACTTAGGCCTTTCCACCTAAGTCAATTATCACATCTCTTTTCCTTCAGCCAGATAAAAACCATGCCTTAGGAGCGTTGTAAATATCATGGTCACGTTCAGGCATTAGCTTTCTTCATTTAAGCCTGTTCCTTATAGATGCAAATACAAATACAACAAAAATCTTCATTTCTTTTTCTATAGCTATGAACAGAAACAATAAACAATGTATAAGAGTTAACTGGATTAGGTGTGGTGGTGTACGCCTTTAATCTCAGCACTTGGGAGGCAGAGGTAGGTGGATCGCTGTGAGTTCAAGGCCACCCTGAGGCTACATAGTGAGTTCCAGGTCAGCCTGGACTAGAATGAGACCCTACCTAAAAAAAAAAGAGAGAGAGAGAGAGTTAACTGGGCCAGGTGTGGTGGTGCACACCTTTAATCCCAGCACTCTGGAAATGGAGGTAGGAGGATCGCTGTGAGTTCTGGCCTGCCTGAGACTACATAGTGAATTCCAGGTCAGCCTGGGCTAGAGTGAGACCCTACCTCAAAAAATCAAAACCAGAAACAGTTAGTTAGATGTATGAGATGCTTGGAATGGTGGCGCATACCTGTAATCCCAGTACTTGGAAAGATAAGGCAGGAGGAACTGAAATTCATGGCCAGCCTGAGCCACATCGTGAGACCTTGTCTCAAAAAGTTGGGAGCGGTGGCACACACCTTTAATCCCATCACTTGGGAGGAAGAGGTAGGAGGAATGCCAGGAGTTTGGAGACACCCTGAGACTACATAGTGAAATTCCAGGTCAGCCTGGGTTAGAGTGAAATCCTACCTTATAAAAAAAATGGGGGGGGGGGGGAGATGGCTCAATGGTTAAAGGCACTTGCTTGCAAAGCTCAACAGCCAGAGCAAAGCCCAGGACAATTGAGCCCTCAAGAGAAGACACCCCAAAATAACAAGAGATCTGGGTCACAGAGCACAGGATGAGACCTGAATTCTTCTGCAAATTTAACATCATACATGAAATTGAGCCATCTCCCTCACATAGAGCAGCGGGAGCCTCACAGCAGGTGCCCACCCAGAGCTAAAACAGGAGCCCTTGCAGTGACAGGTAAATCCACCTCTTGTACGTGTCCTAGATGTGCATAGGCAGCATGGTGTGATGTAAGGAGGGAGACCACTGGGACTTTGGAGCTGTGAGGATGAATTCTGTCTCCCTCATTTAAGTAGTCCGGAGTGACTTCTCTGAGAGCTAGTTAATGCTCATCCATAGAACTGGTCAATACCCATTTATTACAGTAACACCATCTACCACAGTCATACCCTCCTTGGAAAACAGGTTTATGGATTGATTGAATGTCTGCCCTAAAATTCAAATGTTGCCATCCTAACCCCCAATGTAATAGCATTTGCAGGTGGGCCTTTGGGGAAGTAATTAGGTCATGAGGATAGAGGGATTCAAGAATGGGATTTGTGGGCTGGGGAAACAGTTCAGTCGGTAAAGAGCTTGGTTTGCAAGAGTGAGGACCTGAGTTTGCACCCCCATCACCCATGTAAATGCCAGGCAGGCATGCCTATCTTCCTGTAACCCCAGCTCCCTAGAGGCAGAGACAGGGGCAAGCTGGCTAGCTAGACTAGCTTAGTTAGCTCTGGGTCCAAGTGAAAGACCCACTAAAGAATATAGTGAGGCTGGAGGGATGGCTTAGCAGTTAAGGCACTTGCCTGCAAAGGCAAAGGACCCAGGTTTGATTCCCCAGGACCCACATAAGCCAGATGCACAAAGTGGTAGTGCATGCATCTGGAGTTTGTTTGCAATGGCTGGAGGCCCTGGCACACCCATTCTCATTCTCTCTCTCTCTCTCTCTCTCTCTCTCTCTCTCTCATAAATAAATAATATTTTTTAAAAGAAGATAGTGGTGGAGAAAGATCCCTGAAGTCATTCACACAAACCAAAGGATGGTTTATGCCTCAGCAGCATACAAGTAGTCTACTGCATGAACTTGCTTGCTTTTTGGAGGACATAAGGACTCAGCAGTCTGCAACCTGGAAGAGAACCCCTCACCAGACCTTGACTGCACTGGAACCCTGATCTTGAACTTCCAGTCTTTAGGAGTCTGAGAAATCAGTATCTGCTGTCCATGGTAATTTGTCCTAGGAGCCCCGACGGAGTATACCTGTAGACAGTACTGCCCACTATGCATGCACTGCCTGTGTGTTCAGCGTCTTCCCCATCTACAAGTCCAGTCCTATGCTCTGCCTACCCTCAAGCCACAATGTCTGTGCTTCATTCATTCATTCACTCATTCCTCTCCCTGAACTTGAGGCATCAGAGGGCAGCGC